>NC_143014.1:205620280-206362780 GCF_055824585.1 Amblyomma mixtum
ATTTCGAGCCGGTGATGTAGCCAGGAAAAAGAAAGGAGCCGAACGCTGATTTGATTGTAAAACACTTTATTCACCTGAAAGAGCTTGGTAAGTGGTCACGTTAAGTGGTCGAGAGTACATAGCCCTCGACGACTTTGTCAGCCCACTTCACCGCCATAAATTGCGTTCTGGGGTCAGAGCTAGCCAGCCCGGTCTCCCATCGCTCGAGGGAAATAGCGGTAACTAGATCACCCGGAGGTGGCTCTATTTTGCAATCCCAGAGGCTCGCTGGCCGCAGTGTTTACAGTTCGGGTTGTATAGATCCGGATAAATGTGCGCGAGAAGTGATGGGGTGCGTGTCGATCTCGTCTGTAGACGACGCCACGCCCTTGTTCTTTGGTAAGGCTTTTGTCCGGAGTGGGAAAAGTTCTCCTCTCTGGCTTAAATTTGGTGAGATCATGATATGTAATCATGGAGTCCTACGTGAAATTTAGGGAGCCAGACTCATCCACTGCCTGGTCGACGAAACCTCGTGCTTTATTGTGGGCTGCCTCGTTCCCCAGATTCCCCGAATGGCCTTGGACCCGTATAACTTCTGAATAATTCGGTGGGAATTAGTTGGCGTTAAGGATTTTAAGGGAGGTGTTCGTAATTTGCCCCCATGCGAAATTATTGATAGTCATTTTGGAGTCGCTTAGACTAATGCTCTCTTGGGTATGCGCTAGGGCGAGGAGGAGGAGGAGGTAAACTTTATTAAAGAAGAGGTCTTAGGCGCGGATTGGGGTCATGTTCCCCTCCCCGCGGTGGGCTCCTCTTCTAGGCCGGACGCCAGGTCGCCGACCGACGATGTCGTTCGGCGACCTCGTCGGCTCGCTCTGTGGCTCGAAGTTGAACCTCCGGGTCCGAGCTGAGCAGCGCGGCCTCCCACTGAGATTGGGTAGAGAGCTGCAGACTGTGCGATGGCTTCTCTTGAGTACATGAGTATAGGATGTGCGGTGTGTCTGCCTTTTGGTGCCCACAGAGAGAACAGACGGGGCTGTACTGCTCCGGGAACCATATGGAGTACATGTATGGATTAAAGAAAGTGTCTGTTTGGAGCTGCCGCCAACTGACTTGTGTTTTACTGAGGGATTTATGTGGTTCTGGGAAGATCTGTCTTTCTTTCTTGAAGTGGGTAGTAATTTCTTTGTAAGTTGTCAATCGCTCCTTGGCCGACCTGAGCTCGGGGTAGCGCACCTCCCGGTTAACCACTAATCCTCGGGCAAATTGGTGCGCCGCCTCGTTTCTAGGATGGTCCGAATGGGCGGGGACCCAGATCAATGTTATCTGGCGGGTATTGGAGATTTTTTGTAAGATTTTGATGGCTGCTGACTGGGCCCTTCCTTTTGCAAAATTTCGAATTGCTGTTTTGGAGTCACTTAAGATGTATTTGGCAGTGGTGGAGGTAATGGCTAAAGCTATGGCAGCTTCTTCGGCCTCCTCCGGAAATTTTGTTTTATCTATTGTCGCCGATGGAAGGGGAGAACCTCGATGATCGACAACTGCCAGAGAAAAGGCGTCTCTGTCCGCATGTTCTGCCACGTCCACGTGCGCCGTGTCTTTCTGAACTGAAAATCTTTCGTGAAGTTTTTGTGCCCTAGCCTTTCTTCTGTCCGTATCGTAGTGTGGATGCATGTTTTGGGGCAGAAGAGGGACTGTTAAGTGTTCGTGCACGTGTCTTGGAATTGGCAAGGTGTGTGTACGGATTCCTTCATATTGTATTCCTGCTTTCTTTAGGATGAAACGTCCCGTTTCAGTGCCTGATAGTCTTTCATATTGTGCGGTGAGGTGTGCTTCTATCATTTCCGCTAAGGTGTTATGAATTCCTAACTGTAATAGTTTTTCATTTAGAGTATGACGTGGGAGGTTGAGCGCAATTTTGTAGGACTGTCTAATTAGAGAATCCAGGTCGTCTCTTTCCCTTATACTGTGAGGGTGACGTATGGTGTAGTGTAGTTGACTCTGCTAAGAACGAAGGCTTGCATTAGTCTCCTGGTCTCGGTTTCTTTAACTCCTCCTCGCCTATTCGCGATGCGTCTGATGAGGAAGGAGATTTGGTTGACAGTGTTTCTCAGTTTCTTAATTAACGTGTCGTTTTTTTTCGTTTAACTGTATCAGCATTCCTAAGATTCTTAGTGTTTCCACTTCTGGGATGGCTGCCCCTTCCGCGTAGATTTTGATCTCAGGCGCTTTATTTTTCCTTTGACGCTTTGGGTGTAGGATGAGGACTTCAGATTTTTGGGGGGAACACGCGAGTCCCGCGGCTTGTGCCTCCTCTACTACTACATCGGCCGCTTGTGGTAGCGTATCTTGTATTGTGGCGATACTCCCCTTGGTGGTCCAAAGGGTGATATCGTCCGCGTACAAAGAGTGTTCTAGGTCTGGGATTTTTGCGAGTGGGCGAGGATTGATTGTAAAACATTTTATTCGCCGGGAAGAGCTTGGCAAGAGGTCGCGTTAAGTGGTCGAGAGTACACAGCCCTCGACGACTTTGTCAGCCCACTCCACCGCCAAAACTTGCGTTCTGGGGTCAGAGCTAGCCAGCACGGTATCCCACCGCTCGAGAGAAGGAGCTGTAACTAGATCACCCGGAGGTGGCTCTATTTTGCAGTCCCACAGGATGTGATCGTAGGTAGCACGTTGGCCACAGTGTTTGCAGTTTGGGTTGTAAAGATCTGGATAAATGTGCGCGAGGAGTGATGGGGTGCGTATCGATCTCGTCTGTAGACGACGCCACGTAACCTCTTGTTCTTTAGTAAGTCTTTTGTCTGGAGGGGGGAAAATTCTCCTCTCTAATTTAAAATGATTGGCGAGATCATGATATGTGATTATGGAGTCCTTCGTGAAATTCAGGGAGCCAGACTCAGCCACTGCCCGGTCGACGAAACCTCGGGCTTTATTGTGGGCTGCCTCGTTCCCCGGATTCCCCGAATGGGCTGGGACCCATATCAATTCGGAATAATTTGGGGAGAATTTGGTTGCGTTAAGGATTCTAAGGGAGGTGTTTGTAATTCGCCCTTTAGCGAAATTATTGATACCCATTTTGGAATCGCTGAGGATGATGCTCCCTTGGGTATGATGCTCCCTTGGGAATAAAATGGGTATGTGCTAGGGCGAGGGCTATAGCCGCCTCTTCTGCCGTTTCAGAGGATTTCGTTTTGATTGTCGCCGAGACGATGTGGTCGCCATTCTCGTTCACAACCACAATTGCAAAGGCATTGGTATTTTTGTATTCTGCCGCATCTACATAAAGTGTTGCAGCGCACTGTCTGTATTTGTTATGTAAGGCTTTGGCTCGTGCTTTTCTTCTACCCTCATGGTGTAAGGGGTGCATGTTTTTGGGGAGTGGTTTGATTAGTAGGGCCGTCCTATAGTCGCGGGGTAGGTCTACTTTAGCATCGTTATTCGTAGGTTGAAAGTTAATTCCGAGCCTGGTAAGAATACTCCTGCCAGTACTGGAATTGGCTAATCGCGCTGTTTGAGCCATTAAATGGGCTTCTTTCAGTTCATTGTAGGTGTTATGTATTCCTAACCTCATAAGCCTTTCGGTTGAGGCATTTAGTGGGAGTCCTAACGCAGCCTTATAGGCCTGCCGTATCATACTATCCAATTTGTCCTTTTCTGCTTTCGAAAATTTGAGATAAGGGGTGGCATAGAGTATCCTGCTTAGCACAAAGGCCTGCACTAGGCGGCATAAATCTCTTTCCCTCACCCCTTGTCTGCGGTTAGCTATGCGGCGGATTAATCGCGCCGTCGCTTCTACCGTGCGTTTTAGCTTAGTGAGTGTGTCAGTATTCTTTCCATTTGTTTGTAAATACAACCCCAGTATTCTCATGGTCTGTACCTCTTTGACAGATCGTCCATTAACATAGACGTTTATTTGCGGGGGGGATGTTGTGGTACGCCTACCTCTTTGTTTACGACGGATCACGAAGAGTTCAGATTTTTGCTCAGAACAAGTGAGGCCGGATTCCCATGCGCATGCCTCAATGATGTCCACTGCTGCTTGGAGTGTGTCTTCTATGTAGCCTTCGCATCCTTTGGTTACCCAAAGTGTGATGTCATCTGCATAGAACGTGTGATGTAGGTCTGGTATTTGTGCCAGTTTGGGGGGAATTTTGATGAGGGAGAGGTTAAAAAGGAAAGGGGACAGGACGGAGCCCTGTGGCGTTCCTTTACTTTCTAGTGTGATTGGGGCAGACTCTATTGTACCGACCGTCATCACTGCTGTTCTGTTAGTGAGGAAGGATCGGATGTAGTTGTAAGTCCTTTCTCCGGGGTTGATTTCTGACAAGTTTGTCAAAATGGCTTTGTGGGTGACGTTGTCGAAAGCTTTAACAAGGTCTAAACCCAATATTGCTTTCGTTCCTGTTCCCTCGTCAGCTTCAATTATGTCCTTGTTAAGCTGCAAGAGTATGACCAACTATCTACCCTGGGCGAGGATGTATCTGCACTAGCACAGCTTCAAACACGGCGCCAAATATGCCGGAAATTCGTCATTCATAGCTCTCACTATCATCACCAGCACCGAGATCCCTGTTCTTTGTTTACAAAATATTTACAAAACATTACATCGAGTGACGGTCTCAGATTTGAAAATTGCATATGAAGCTACCAAGGCTGCAGTTCAAGAGTTTAGTGTTGCATAGTCGTTTCGGTTCGGAGACTACAGATCACTCACCTAAGGGGGCGCTGTATTAGCCAACGTTCTTAGACGGTTCCAGTTTCACAGCTCCTGTCGGGAGATAGAAGTGTGCGCCGATACGTCGCCCCGGCGCCGCCGGAGTTTTTCGCGGCGCCGCCGCCGCCGATGGTGGTGGTGATCTCTTTTGTTAGGCCCAAAAACAGGGGAACAGTCAAAGGACTGGTTGCGCTGGCGTAGAGGAGGTCGGCGGGGATCCCTTGGGATGTCGCGGCCTCCACCGCGTGCTGGATAAGCCGGCGTTGGTCTGCTGGCTCGGAAGTACGCTGGAGAGACTCCCACGTCTCTGGGGTGTTTGAGTTGTTTGTTTTGTAATGTGCACAAGTCCTCACCATGTGTATGAGAGCGGCAGGAGTTGAGCAGTGTTTGGACATGGGGTCTATCTGTTGCGGAAATATCATGCTGTATAAAAGGGGGTAGCAACAACACCACGCTCCAACGCGTCGACCAGCCGGTGGTACAGATCGGACACCTCCTTAAGCGAGTTTCCAACAAGCATCATGGTATGCAAGAGTCCAACCTCCTGCGACTCGTTCAAGCCTTCATCTGCTCCCGCATCCCCTACTCTGCACCCTACCTACAGTATGTCTGACTCGTGCCGAAAGCGAACGGCTGGAGGCGTCACTGCGAAAAGCGCACAAGGCGGCCCTGGGTCTTCCCATGTCCACAGTTACCCATAAGCTCATGGCTCTCGGAATCTCCAATACCGTGAGCGGACTTATCGAAGCCGCCGCCGATGCAAACTGATCGGCGCGCCGCTTACGTTTTCACAAGCCACCTTTGGACGCTGCGGCGATGGCCTACACAGACGCCTGTTTCACGGAACGGAAACCGCGGGCTCCACAGCAGCCTTCATCCTCCACCCTTTTCTCTCTACAACCAGCACTCACACAACCGGTCCATACACCTCCCCACCCTTTACGCTTGCCCTAGAAATACACGAGACCGATGCCATCACCCACTTTGCCACCCTACCCCCCTCCC
Source organism: Amblyomma mixtum (assembly GCF_055824585.1). Classification (NCBI taxonomy): domain Eukaryota; kingdom Metazoa; phylum Arthropoda; class Arachnida; order Ixodida; family Ixodidae; genus Amblyomma; species Amblyomma mixtum. The sequence goes on from NC_143014.1 coordinate 205,625,985, forward strand.
GTCCCCCAATCCGTTGTCTCTACAGACTCGCAGGCAGCTCTGCGTGCCTTCCATGAAAGAGCCCTCGCTTTCCCTACCCGATCGGCCTTAGATGCCGCCCTCTTAGCATTAAGCCCACGGCCGGTGACCCTTCGGTGGATCCTTGGTCACATGGGCATCCCCGGCAATGAGCTGGCTCACCAGCTTGCCCTGCGAAACTATACACCGGACGCCGGGGATCCCATGGACGAGCCCACCGGCGCAGCAGGCGGTCAGGGCTTACAAACGCACTGTCGACGAATACTACGCGCAGCAAAAATTGGATTTAGCTGATTTACCACCACCACACCCATCCTTATCGATCCGTGAAGCTCGCATTCTTCGCCGAATACAGTTTAATCTCCTACATACACAAGCCAAACTTTATCTATACCGGCACACTTCCACACCTCAGTGCCCAAACTGTCCACACACATATGCAGACATAGAACACTGTCTTACACAGTGCCTCGCAGCCTTCCAGTCCCCCGCCTATCCTTTCACCCCAACCCCACCGTGGCCCATCTGGCTCGCCACAGAAACCAAGGGGCACAGGGGATTTTTAATTTATTTATTTATTTGGTGGTGTTGATCAATTTATAATATTACTGAATATGTTATCGCTTAAAGCTAATTGATTAGAAAAGCAGAAGAAAAAACAACCGCATGCCGCCGGTGGGATCCGAACCCACGACCTCCGAATTACGCGTCCGGTGCTCTACCTCTGAGCTACGGCGGCGGCTGTCAAACCTTCTGCTTTCGGGGGTATTTATGTTTACAAATAACCGAACCTTGGGAGTGTTCACCAGCGCCACCCACGTTCTTAAGCGGCGGACGTAGCACGTCCTGAGTTACCGCTGATGTGACGTAGAACGTCATCGAACGGCGAGGGTGGAAGCTTTGTGAGAACCCTCTTATGCTTCCTAAGGCATAAAAGGCCGGTTATAAAAGGCCGGTTTTCGGCAAACCACTCGGCCGGCAGCTTGCCCCTAAAAGAGATCTCGCAAGACGCGTCCAGTCATCCACGGAGTCCTATGTCTCCTATATTCAGGATGTGTTGGCTCTGTGCTACATGGTGCATACAGAGATGAGCGAGGCTGACAAAGTCGGACATGTGCTCAAGGGCACTGCAGACGACGCCTTCAATCTGCTCGTTTACAAAAGCTGTGACAAGATTGCATACATCATCAAAGAATGCCACCGCTTCGAGGACGCCAAAAGCCGACGGATTACTCAGCATATCGCCCGCCTGCCCAACAAGGCTGCGTCTTCGTCCTGCGAAGATCTTTGTTCTCGGAACCAGCCGACCTCACCTGAGAACGTGACCCACATTGTACGCTGTGAGCTTGAAGCAATTGGTCCGGTTCCCTTGCAACACCTGTGGCAAACCAGACCCTGCCCCTTCCACTTATTCAAGCCGTCGTGCGACAGGAAATTGCTAACTTGAGTTACAACTCTGTCGCCGCTATTCATCCCTCCCAAGTACCCGAAGTCCCTCCTCTATACCCTGTCCGGCCTGTTTACACCGCTTCTCGACTGCACAACCCCTCCGAGTGGCGTACGCCTGACGACAGGCCCATCTGTTTCAACTGTTCCCGTGTCGGCCACATCGCCCGTCATTGCTGTAGTCGGTGGTACTCCTCCCAGCGGCCCCGTTACTCGACCCCTTCTTATCGCCCGGACGCTGCACGCTCAAGCTCTTTCTCGCGACCCTTGGACCCATCAAGCTCCACCACCGACGTCTCGCCGCAGCGCTTCAGCCGCCCACCATCCCCACAGCGCCGCCAGTCCCATTCGCCGCCCGCCCGCGCGATTAGTCCGAGACAGGACGCTACGTGCGCGCGGCTATGTACATACAGTTTACTTCTTGTGTAAGTAATTGTGCGCAGTGGCCGCTCGCGCGCACTTATTTTCGGACAATGCTTGGACATTAGCGAGCGAGCGACGCGAACTTGATTACTTTTGTATTTTGTAAATAGTGTACAAAGCTCTCCCCTGTCCTTTCTTGCTGTCGCTCCCCTCTATACTTCTCCTCACTATCCTCTCCCTTTCATTTCCGCCGGCTACAGCTCGGGTGCTTAAGATATTAGATAGCAATTGCCGCGGCCGGCAACACTCTTTTGCTTCACTTTTTATTTATTTTTTTTAAATAAACCACTACCACCACCATTCGCCGCAACGACTACGCGCTTCCTCTCCCCGCTCCTACGGAAGATCACAGGCGGAAAACTAGTTTCTGCCGCGTCTAGAGGGGATGCTGCAGTGATGACCCTGTCCAAAAATCCCCAACTTTAGTTCTTCGTGCACCGCGCAATTTACTGACCATACAGGTCGATGGCGTTGCCGTCTCTTCTCTCGTTGACACGGGAGCCCACGTTTCAGTGCTGAGTTCCCACTTACGACGCCGCCTCCGCAAAGTACTGACGCCTGCTCCTACAGCCGTTGTTCGAGTTGCCGATGGCACAACGCCCCCAGTGCTCGGCCTGTGTGCTGCTCGTGTGACGATTTCTGACCGCCAAACCACCGTGCTCTTTACCGTCCTGAATCAGTGCCCTCTTGAAATCATACTCGGGCTTGATTTCCTTAGTGAGCACGAAGCCCTTATTGAATGTGCTACAAGTTTTGTTGAGGTGGACCTACCGTTACTCTACGAACCACCTGTCCCAGTTGTGCACCGTCTCTGTACTTCCGAGTTCACCCGCTTGCCACCTGAAGCCGCTACTTACGTATTGTTTAAATCTGTTCCACCTCTTCCTAACGGGCCGTATGCCATCACTCCCGTTCTTGATTTGCCCGTCGCAAAAAATGCTGCCCTCGCACATACAGTTGTCACAGTCGCGGCAAACAGCCCATGTCTACCTGTTCTCAACTTCAGTACGTACATCCAGACGCTTCCTCAAAGCATGTGCCTCGCCACGCTGTCCCCGACCGCCGAATACGTAATCCCCGCACTCACATACTTCGGACGGTCATTTCATAGCTATTTAGAGACCTGGCCACTCTGCCAATATGATCGCTTCCGATCGTTCCGCAGATCAAGCAGAGGCGCTTACTCGTCTTCTGGCATCCTTTCAGGACATACTTGATTTCAATGACCGCACTTTAGCTCGTACGACTATTGTGCAGCATCGTATCAACACCGGTGACGCCGCTCCTCTACACCGCCTGCCCTACAGGGTGTCCAGTTCCGAACGCCAAGTTATACAACAGCAAGTTGAAAGGATGCTTGGTACGGACATCATCGAACCGTCGTCCAGTCCTTGGGCCTCCACAGTCGGCCTGGTTAAAAAGAAGGACGCCAGTTGCCGTTTCTGCATCGACTACTGCCACCTGAACCGCCTCACAAGAAAAGACGAAAAGACGTGTACCCACTGCCTAGGACCGATGACGCTTTCGACTGCCTCCACGGATCTCAATGCTTTTCTTCCATTCATCTTCGTTCTGGTTATTGCCAAATCGCCGTTGACGAGCAGGACCGCGAAAAGACAGCTTTTCTCACGCCTAACGGATTATACCACTTCAAAGTCATGCCGTTCAGACTTTGTAATGCGCCAGCTACTTTCGAAAGGATGATGGACTCGCTCCTTCGCGGATTTAAGTGGACTACATGTATGTGCTATCTTGACGATGTTGTCTTCTCGCCCACATTTGCCTCGCACCTTGAACGTCTCAGGAGTATTCTGACTGTCTTTCGTACGACTGGGCTACAGCTCAACTCGTCCGAATGCCAATTCGGTCGCCGGCAACTCACCTTTCTTGGACATCTCGTCGACGCCTCTGGTGTACGTCCTGATCCAGCTAAAATTGCAGCGGTGCAACTCTTCCCTCGTCCACATTCCCAGAAAAACGTGTGCAGTTTTCTTGGATTGTGTTCCTACTTTCGCCGTTTTATTCAAGATTTTGCTCTTATCGCTTGTCCCCTCACTGATCTCCTGAAGACCGACACAGATTTACCTTGGGCACTGATCAACAAAATGCTTTTCGCGCTTGTCCGCCTGCTGACTTCATCCGCGATTCTAGCACATTTTGATCCCGCGGCCCCTACTGAACTCCCCACTGACGCGTGTGGCTACGGGATCGGAGCCGTGCTGGCACAACTCTCCCGGGGCCCACACCGCGTGGTTGCGTATGCTAGCCGCCTGCTGTCACCTGACGAGCGAAATTACTCCATTACAGAGCGTGAGTGCCTTGCCCTGGCTTGGGCTGTAGCTGAATTCCTGCCATACTTGTTCGGGCGCGCTTTTTCTGTGGTCCGGACCACCATGCCCTTTGCTGGCTGACCTTGCTGAAAGACCCTTCCGGGCGTCTTGGCCGCTGGACGCTACGTCTTCAGGAGTATTCGTACACTGTCGTGTACAAGTCTGGACGTCTTCATCAAGACGGTGATTGCCTGTCTCGGTACCCAGTCGATTCACTTGCTCTCAGTGACATTGACGATATCCCTTTTATGTTTGGCATTTCCGATCTACACAACATCGCCGAGGTGTAGCGCATAGACCCATATTTACAAACCATCATCAAGGGCCTCAGCTCTGGAAGCTCGAAGCGGTCCCTGCAGCTCTTCGTTACCAAAAATGGCATCCTCTACCGCCGCAACTTCCGTCCTGACGGGCCTTCCCTCCTCTACTTCTAGTCATTCCCCAGCAGCACCGGTCTTCTATAGTTGCAGAACTCCATGACCTGCCTGCCGCTGGCCACCTTGGTGTGGCACGAACTGACGACCGGATACGGCGCCGTTTCTTTTGGCCTGGATTATACCGTACAGTCCGGCATTACGTCCCCACTTCCGACCTCTGTCAGCGCAGAAAGAATCCTTCAGCACCACCTCCTGGTCTTCTGCATCCTATAGACGTGTCTGTGGAGCCGTTCCACCGTGCAGGGCTCGACCTCCTTAGACTCTTCCCGACCTCGTAATCCGGAAATAGGTGGGTCGCAGTAGCCGCAGACTGTGCCACTCGGTATGCGATCCCCCGGGCATTGCCTACGAGCTGCGCGACCGATGTAGCTGACTTTCTTTTGCACAATATTTTTCTACTGCACGGTGCCCTTCGTCAATTACTCACAGACCGCGGACGCTATTTTCTGTCCAGAGTTGTTGACGGCACTTTGCGTTCATGTTCTCCCAAGCATTAGATTGCCAAAGCATATTATCCGTAGACCAACGGGCTAACCGAGCGTTTGAACCGAACATACACAGATATGTTGTCTATGTACGTCTCCCCCGACCACAAAGACTGGGATCTTGTCTTGGCTTATGTGACGTTCACTTACAACACCTCCCGGCATGACACAACTGGTTACTCTCCTTTCTATCTCTTATACAGGAGACACGCCGTCCTGCGTTTGTATACACTCGTCCCATTCGCTGATCGTCCAGTCCCCGCCGACGCCCGTTACGCCATTGCTCAAGCTGCAGACGGTCGCCAAATCGCCGGTACTCGACTCCAAGCGTCGCAGCCAGCATAGAAGTCTCTTTACGATAATCGTCATCGCCATGTCACCTACGCACCGGGATCGCTCGTTCTTCTGTGGTCCCCTTTCCACCTCGTCGACCTTTCTCAGAAACTTTTGTCCCCCTACCATGGTCCTTATCGTGGTGTGAGTCAGGTCAACGACGTCACATATGAAGTTGCTCCTCATACACCATCATCCCCATCATGTAGACCACCCACCGATATTGCTCACGTTATGCGCCTCAAGCCCTACCACGCCGCTCCTCTATCAAGGGCCTAGCGCCGGGACGGCGCTTGTGCCGAAGGAGGTCATGCTACGACGAAGTGTAAGACGAAGTTTACAACCATCCCTAACATTAAATTACAAACGCAAGGGGCGGAGATTCGTCATGTTGAAAATATCAGAATTTTAGGCATGATTTTACAAAGAAACGGGTATAACGGTGTTGCAATAACTAAGATGGAAAACTGCGCGCAACAAACGATGCGACTCATGCAGCGGATTGCCAACAGGAGACACGGCATGAAAGAGCAGAATCTCCTACGGCTGGTACTGGCGTTCGTAATTAGCCGTATCTCGTATGCTGCCCCCTTCCTTGATCTTAAAATTTCAGAAAAGGAAAAGATAAGTGGAATTATCAGGCGGTGCACGAAACAAGCTCTAGGATTGCCCATCCGTACATCCACTCACCGCCTCGTAGAGCTAGACATGCATAATACCCTGGAAAAAATTACGGAAGCAGTGAGAACGTCCCAAACCGAACGCTTAGCCGGGACCACAACCGGCAGGGCCATTCTAGAAAAACTCCATCTGAGCCGAGATAACAGAACAACCGCCAAAGTTGACATGCTCGGAGAAATTCGGGACAATATAGTTGTACCCCCATTACCCAGGAATATGCATCCTATTCATCACTCAGTGCACCGGACCAAACGGGCAGAGGCGCTAGAGAAACGCTTCCGCTGCTATACAAAGATGAGTACGTGGTCTACGTTTACAAAGACGAGGACGTGGTCTACGTGGATGCCGCTGAGTATGGTAAGAACTCGATGGCCCTCGCGGTCGTCAATAATAAACAACTCCCAAAAATAAGTGCCTCCTTACTCTCGGGTAACCCAGAGACTGCAGAGGAAGCTGCCATAGCACTGGCTGTGAAGGCACAGTGACTCCAAAGTGATTGCAAAGTTGCCATACTAAATTTCAGCAGGGGCCGGGTCTCTCCTCTAACGAATACAATTCTAAGCCGTCATGCAATAGACCGGAAAATTACACTAGTGTGGACACCAGCACATGCATCCCTGCCTGGTAATGAGACGGCCCACGAGTTCACCCGAGGCTTTTCCTTCCGGGCGGACCCGATCCAGGTGGTCCTTACAGACAGGGATCGCATGGTGACATACAGATAAATTACACAGCACTATCGTTTGCAACGAGCTAGTTTGTATTCCTCCAGCGGATAGATCCTTGTCCAGATACCAAGCCATCAACTGGCGCCGGTTACAAACTTACACATTTCCAAACCCGGCCCTCTAGAGTCTTATGTACCCAGGGCAATTTTCAGACAAATGCGCAAGCTGCGAACTTAGGGCCACCTTGGACCACATACTGGGGGAATGTCCTCATGCCCCCCGGGAGGGACGAGGTGTAAACACGAATGAAGTTGTAACTGAGCTCCGACCCGGCGACTCAGTTACAACTCGTTGACTGGCCGAAGCCGCCGCCGAGAGTCAAGACCTTTCGGCCGTCATCTAGGCGGGTAGCCCTCTGGCTACTCTCTGTCTGTTGGACATTAAAAGTTTTCCTATCCTATCCTATCCCGCGTGAAAGGGACGAACGAAGAAGAAAAGGTTGATGGTGCTTCCTGTTCGCGTTGGTGCTTCCTGCTGCTCCCTGCTAGAAACTATTCACCTACCGCTTGTAAATAAATGTAAATAGTATTTCCCCGTAACAGTATTTTGTACTCATGAATGCACTACAAATATGTAGGAAATAGCATCCTGAAATTTCATGCTTGGTATTGGAAATATATTCTTAAAATTTGCCAAAAATATCTCACTTAAAGCACACATCGAACACGTTTCAAACATATGAAAAAATATCTGTGCAGTTTTAGTATGTTGTCAATGTACTGAAAGTATGCTTCCCTTACGGCGAGGTTCGGGTGTCCACCGGAATATGCGAGACGGTTATGGCGCCAATTTCGTTTCCTAAAAAAGAATTCAAAAAAGCGGACGATACCTTTCTCTGAAGCCCATTTAATGGCTCAAACAGCGAGATTAGCCAATTCCAGAACTGGCAGGAGTATTCTTACCAGGCTCGGAATTGACTTTCAACCTACGAATAAAGATGCTAAAGTAGACTTACCCCGCGACTATAGGACGGCCCTACTAATCAAACCACTCCCCAAAAACATGCACCCCTTACACTATGAGGGTAGAAGACAAGCACGAGCCAAAGCCTTACATAATAAATACAAACAGTGCGCTGAAACACTTTATGTAGATGCGGCAGAATACAAACATACCAATGCCTTTGCAATTGTGGCTGTGAACGAGAATGGTGACCACAACGTCTCGGCAACAATCAAAACGAAATCCTCTGAAACGGCAGAAGAGGTGGCTATAGCCCTCGCCCTAGCGCATACCCAAGAGAGCATCATCCTCAGCGGCTCCAAAATGGGTATAAATAATTTCGCAAAATGGCGAATTACACACACCTCCCTTAGAATGCTTAACGCAACCAAATTCTCACCAAATCATTCCGAATTGATATGGGTCCCAGCCCATTCGGGGAATACGGGGAACGAGGCAGCCCACAATAAAGCCCGAGGTTTCGTCGACCGGGCAGTGGATGAGTCTGGCTCCCTGAATTTCACGAATGACTCCATGATCACATATCATGATCTCACCAATCATTTTAAACTAGAGAGGAGAATTTTCCCCCTCCGGACAAAAACCTGACTAAAGAACAAGAGGTTACGTGGCGTCGTCTACAGACGGGATCGATACGCAGCATCACTCCTCGCGCACATTTATCCAGATCTTTACAACCCAAATTATAAACACTGTGGCCAACGAGCCACCTATGATAACATCCTGTGGGACTGCAAAATAGAGCCACCTCCGGGTGATCTAGTTACTGCTCCTTCTCTTGAGCGGTGGGAGACCGTGCTGGCTAGCTCTAACCCCAGAACGAAAGTTTTGGCGGCTGAGTGGGCTGACAAAGTCGTCGAGAGCTGCGTACTCTCGACCACTTAACGCGACCTCTTACCAAGCTCTTTCCGGCGAATAAAATGTTTTACAATCAAATTCTCTCTCCTATTCGTCGGCCTTCCTTTGGCATGACAGAATTTTGTTTGTTTCCCGTTTCAAATCGTCGGTACTGCATAGCTTTGCAGACGACACCCTGATTTTCGCTTCGCTCCGGAAAAGAAAAACAGACTGACACACGATCAATGGCGACGATGTATGCGATTAATGCAGAGTTGTCGCTGCTAGCATTGCAGTTCCTGCTTTGTGACCCATCTGCTGTTTCACTGAATTCTGGTCATGACGCTTGGCTGCTGACCCGAAAGACGCGGGTTCGATCCCGGCCGCGGTGGTCCAATTTAGATGGAGGAGAAATTTTAGAGACCCGTGTAGCGTGCGATCTCAGTGCAAGAGCCCCAGGTGTCCGAAACTTCCGGAGCCCTTCACTACGCGTCCCTCATAGCCTGAGCCGCTTTGGGACGTTAAACCTTCATAAGCCAAACCAATCAAGCGTCTTTTGTGACCGGGCCTGCGAAAGACGCCGGAGTGCAGCCGTGACACGTGCAGAGTCAAAAGCGGCTGGCCGCGCTGCAGACACAAATCCAACAACACTCTGAGGAGCTCTGCCGGTCCAACTGGGGACAGATATGTGACGGCATCGCAGGAAACCTGTCCAGAAAACGTGCATGGCAACTCCTCCGATACCTCATTCACCCCACACACACCAAATCAGCAACAAAACACCACGTCACACGCCTCACGCACGAACACATTGACGATCCCGACACCCTCCTAGACACACTTCAAACCATGTACACCTCTTCAGGTGCCCCCACACCTCTACCCCACTACACAGGAGAACCAAATCCCACACTCGACACCGACATCACGGAGACGGAAGTCAGAGCGGCCCTCCTGATTCTCCGCGCCAACTCCGCACCTGGTGCAGACCAAATCACAAACTCCATGCTCCGTAACCTGGACGACCGATCGATCACCCTGATTACGAAATACTTCAACCAGTTCTGGAGGGAGGGTAGCCTCCCGCAGTCGTGGCGCCACGCGAAGGTAATATTCATACCAAAATCCACCAAGCCACTTACCATTCAAAACCTTCGCCCGATTTCGCTAACCTCATGCCTCGGGAAGCTCCTCGAGCATGTTGTGTTAGCGAGACTCAGAATTAAGTCACATGGCGGACAACAATCTTTACCCGCATAGCATGGTGGGATTCCGCCCCCATCTATCCGCACAGGACGCCATGCTGCAACTCACACAAGAACTTTTTCACCCGCTTCTTCCAGGTCACACCAAGGCAGTCTTAGCTTTGGACCTTTCCAAAGCTTTTGATCGCATTGAACATCAGGTGATCATGACTGCCCTATCCCCATTGAATGTGGGTGTGCGCACGTATGCCTACATTCAAGCATTCCTCACTGACCGTACAGCTGAGATACACTTCGGCCCTTTGTCTTCCCCTCCTACACGCTTCAGAGTATCGGCACCCCTCAAAGGGTCCGTCCTTTCCCCCTTTCTCTTTAACATTACCCTCATCCCCCTCGCCCGAAAATTGGCAACTATTGCCCACCTGAAGCACACTCTTTATGCCGATGGTATCACCCTGTGGACCATCCACGGCAGTGACGGCGGCATAGAGAACACCTTACAGGAAGCAGCCACACTCACCCAAAATTACGCACGGACCATCGGACTGTCTTGCTCCCCAGAGAAGTCCGAACTGCTCCTCATCTGTCCTAGCTGTCCCCGCTCCTCCAATGCCATTGAACTGAATGGTGACCGGGTACCTGAGGTTGGCACCCTCCGTGTATTGGGCCTGCACATCCAGAACGATGACAAAAACACCACCACCCTCAAGAAAATCAAGCAGGTTGTAGGCGCGATATTGCACCTCATCCTCAGGGATTCGGGACATCATAGAGGCATGAAGGAGCGCGACCTATGTCGCCTCATTCATGCCTTTGTCCTTAGCCGTATGCAACCCCTACATTACAACTATCCAAACATGACATAAACGCTTTGGATGCTTTGATTCGCAAGGCATTCAAAGTAGCACTTCATCTTCCCCTCAACACACCCACAGACAGATTACCAGGCCTGGGCCTCCACAACACGATCGGGGAACTGGTGGAGGCCCACCGACAGGCCCAATACATCAGGCTCACACAAACCTCCACAGGTCGGTATATCCTGGACTCCCTCGGAATCAGAATACCGGTCAGTGACTCAATCCTCCTGGCCATCCCACGACCCCTTCACCGGGAGCTCCTCATCAGGCAGCTCCCGAGGAATATGCACCCGTCCCACCATGAGCAGCGCCGCAGAGCCCGTGCGAAGGCACTCCATCGAGCATACGGCTCTGAGCCGGACGCCGTATGGGTGGACGGTGCCTGCACGGGTGATGAAGCGACAGCAGCTGTGGTGGGCTCCTCTATATCCACCCTCCTCACAATACCTTTCTCTCCAGACACCTCCAGAGAGGCTGCAGAGGAAGCCGCCATTGCACTTGCTATCACCCGCACGGAAGCCCGGTACATTTTAAGGGACTCTAAAACTGCGATTCTAAATTTTGCTCGAGGCCGACTCCATGTCCCTGCTTTTGGCTTACTGGACTCGCCCGATGCACGCCCACCCCGCCAAGTGGAGCTGGTATGGGTGCCCGCGCACTCCGCGAATCCCGGAAACGAGGCCGCCAACCTTTTAGCCCGAGGTTCTTTAAACCGGGCTCAGGTGACCTCGGATCGGGGATTCGCGAAGGAGCGCATGCACTCATTCAGTGAGCTGACCCAGGCATACAGAGCCTCACGCCAGCTCTAACCCCCGCCCCACCCCTCCCTAGATAACAAACAAGCAACGCTCTGGCGCAGACTACAGGCACACTCTCTTCCCTCACCCCTTACCCTAGCCCACTATCATCCCCCCTTCCCCACTCCGGCATGCGCCCTATGCCCAGAACCAGGGTGTCGAACCGGAACCGAACCCGAACCCGAAACCGGAACCGAACCCGAATTTTCGCCCGGAGCTGGAACCGAACCGAACCCAAAATTTTTTCGCCATCTTGGAACTGAACCCGAACCGGAACGATTCAAAGGAACCGTTCCGAACCGGTTCGGGACTCGGTTCAGCCGCAAATTTTGTGCAGCACGGCATACTTTTTTCCTTTTTTTTTCAGACCAAATGGCATATGCCAGCGCGTAGATTTACCCAGCGAAAGCTGTCGGCGTTATGGAGCGTGAAAATGACATCCAGTCGAAATGGCATCCAGGTCAACAACAAAACTGATAGGAGTCTCTTGTCTACGAAGAAAGCTAATGGCGATTGCGCAATGTTCTTTTCGTAATTCTAAAGTATTTTACACCAGATTGACATGGAATGTTAGATTTTATAGTATCCCCCTTTCACATGCTTACGTACAGCTTTACTCGAATTGTTAGCACTGCTTTAACTCGTAAAGCGCTGAGTGAGAATGGTTTCCTTTTCTTTGTTTCGAGTGCCATAAATATGTGAAGCATAGGCGCAATGAACCAATCACGTTGTGCAACATTTACTTTCTGAGGCATTCCTTGTCTCAGATAGCAGATAATGAATAAGACCCCTCACGATGGCTCAGTGGCTGTGGTGCTCGGCTGTTAATGCCAAGGTCACGGGTTTGATACCGGTGGCGAGGTCGCATTCTGATAGCGACGAAATGCAAAAATGCGTGCGTGCTGTGCGATGTGAGTGCACACTGAAGAACCCCAGCTGGTCTACGCTAATCTGGAGTCCTCCACTCAGCGTTCCTGATAGACTCCGCGTCGCTTTGACGCGTTAGAATACACATGATACTATTATTACAAAACAAAGAAATATACATATACATTTTAAAGAATCCGAACATTATTTGTTGCACGCGACGGAAATAACCAATGAAAGGCGGGCATGTAGCAGCGGTACGATACTTAGAAAAACAAAAATAGTGATTACTCAAAAAGGCAATGCGGAAATACATGCGCTCGCTGAGATGTGAAAAACGCCTAGAAAGGTGCTACTGGAATGAAAAGTTACTGCGATGAAGGGATTTTCTATCATGTCGATGCATTGAAATTGTTCTGCTTACATAAAAAAATGCTGATCGCTAGCGGGCAGCTTCGTCACGCTGTTCTCAGATTGCTGTATCCTGAATTCTCTGAAAGGCGGCTTATATCTGCCTCTCTGCCGCACATGAGGGAAGCCAATAATAACCGAAACCAAGGAGCATAAAGGGCACGCTTTTTTAAAAGAGTTGTGGTATTCATCAATAGGAGCCTAAAGAGTAATTACTTTTAATGATAACTGATTAAACTGAAAAAAAAAACACATGCCGCCAATAGGATTCGAACCCTTGACCTCCGAATTTTGCGTCCGGTGCTCTACCAAGTGAGCTACGGCGACGATTTTTTTCTTTATTGCATGGAAATAGGCCCGAAAAAGGAAATCGGAGTAAGTCCATGCCACAAAACACCAGGCTGTGCAATACGAGCCCACCATACCCCTGCAAATCCCCACCTCCCTAAACATCAGAAGTCCGAGAGGCACACCCATGCATCTAGATAGGGGAGCCAGAAAGGCGGCCCTTCCAGGGCAACATATACTCCCCTCACCAAAGCGCACTACTCACGGAACAAAGATTCTGGTGACCCCGGTGATTCGGCGGCGGTCCATCATACGGCTCTTGAGACTGAACAGTAACAGATCACACATAAATAGATCACACGGCACAACATAGTTTTACTCCTCTGGAAAAAAACGGGTTCTAATCCGTGTGATTTCAATGTACTTCTGAAGTGTACGCTCGCCGTAATTATGTCCCGAAGAACGTAGCATCATTGCAAAGAATAAAACAAAGGTCAATGGTCTTTGGCGCATTGCGCAGGCGGCAATTTACTGTCTATGACACCAACATCTCAGCATGAAGTAATGCCTTGACAGGCAGCGCCGGTGTGTGAAGTTTAGATAAGAACGATTTTGCAGTAGAAGAAATAAATGTACATTCGCCTAACACGTTTTAAAGCAGTAGTGTTAAGGAGCTCCAGAAAAGGTTGCCGATATAACAGTACAGGGAAAAAATATCCTGTAAGTACCTGAGCCCTCTGCCTTCGGGAGAGGCTGTACAGGTAGTCTAAAGAAAAGCGCACAGTGAGGATATTTAAGATGTCCGCTAGTTCCGCGCTGCGGCGACGACTGGCTAATCTTTTTGGCTTTCGGGGGTGCAACCGGCGTGTAGTGCAACCGAACCATCAGAGTGTGCACCAGCGCCACCCTCGTCAATACCAGCCAACGTAATGCGTCTTCTGTTACCGAGAGTGCCACATGAAAAACGTGGTCGAACGGTGAGGGTGGAAGCTGTGCGAGAACCCTCGCTTCGGGTTGTTTGTGTCTGAGGCGAGAGGCTTAAGGTTGGTTCACATGCAAGCGAATGGGCGACTGAGCGGCGCGTCCCAGCTAAAATTTACAACTTGTTGGAACCTCGCCGCTTACCACCGCGACGACTCAAATACAAGTTATTGCACCGTGGTGTCAGGATTCGCTAGCGTTTTCGCGTTCTTTTGTGGAACGCTTTGCGACGGCACACGTGCAGCATTCACAGTATTCCACCTCAGGTAGATCGACTGCAAGTAGATTGGGAATTTCAGACCGCAGCTATTATGCGCCCGTTCCAGCGTACCGCGTCGTAGTCGGCGTAGCCTGTTGTCCAAGTAGCAGAGCGAATTAAACGCCACGGGAAGACTCCAAGAGTGGCCAGCAGCATAATACGGCACATGCCAGGTGGCGTGTGATGAGCTGCGCTTAAACTTCGCATTACCGACAATCGCAACCATCTGTCAGTTTTTTGCCAGTGAGTGCCCGGATGTGCGCCCACCAGATTGGGCACGCGTGTGCATACACATGCTCAAGCGTACGCATGCATGGACACACACACACACACACACACACACACACACACACACACACACACACACACACACACACACACGCGCGCGCACACGCACACGCACACGCACACGCACACGCGCACACACACGCACGCACGCACAAACACGCACGCACACACGCACACACACACACGCACACACACGCACACACACGCACGCACACGCACGCACACACACGCACACACACGCACACACGCGCACACACACGCACACACGCGCACACACACACACACGCACACACACGCACACACGCGCACACACACACACACACACACACACACGCACGCACGCACACCACGGAAATCTGAATTTTTGAGAAAGGGGACAAAACTGCTAACGCAGTAAAGAAACCTACTACAATACTCTAACCCAGAGTGGGAATCGAGAGCCAGTGGCGGCGGGCGCAACAGAGAAACTTTGTTTACTGATGCCTTAGGCTACTCGGCCATGTTCGAGGATTCTTTTTATTGTTGCCGGATGGAATATCAGGAACCTCCCTGATCTCGTCTTGCCTTACTTGACTGGGCCGAATTCCGCGACCTCGGCATACGGCCTCATGCCACTATCACTCCTTTCCTCTGCCCGCACATAAAAATTCCTGAAGGCGCACACATCAAGAAAGGGCGATCAGTCAGGAGGTTGAACTTTCGCAGCACATACGTTCTGAGCTAAAATGAACTGTTCTCTGAATAGTGACCTCGTCGAAAGTGGCGATTGTGCGTGTTTATCAAGCATACAGCTTCTTCACACGCTAAGCAGTCTTATTAATAGGAAAAGTTCACGCGGAATTCCGGTGTCCTTCATTACTGGAACAAATCTTAAGGTGTAAGGCATGGCCTCAATGTCCTTTTTAAGAGACTGCTGAAGTGAGCTATGTCTCAAACGCACATAGCGTCAAAAATAATTCTGTTGTTCAATAGTTGCTCCTTGCTTGCAGATGGCACAAACGTCAGCTTGGCTCGATGGCATGTCCTAACATGTAAGGTCGACGTTTGAAGTCTAAGAAAGGTTTTTGGGGCCTATTGAACGTACATCCTCTGAACTCGCCTTAATATAAGGCCGTCAAGAAAGGCTAGGTAAGGCTGCACATAGAGGAAGTAATGACCGATCAGAACCTTTGTCAGCTGCCTTCTGGAGAAGCCGTACAGGTATACTAAGGAAAAGCGAATATTTAGGAAATCGAGTGTGTCAGCACAGAATCCCCTCACGAAAAAAAAAGACAGACATGAAAGACAGATGAGCATTTAGTCACCTAATAAGCACAGCTGCCAGGAAGCGGTGGTTTTCGGTTTCGAAAAATAAAAATCATGAAACAGGTCAGTGGACAAAAACGGCACGAAAGACTCACCGTACTAGCATTAAATTCTGTCCACGCATGGGCTCCCTTTGAAAGCGCCCCATAAAAGACACAAAAATTCTATTTAACGAATTTACGGTCCTCCTCTTTCAATGCACCAATTGCAGCATTGTCACAACGCAACGTCGCATCGAAGACGTCGCAAGTTTGTGTCCGTACAGACACGAAGTGCCCCGAACCAATGCAAGCCTGCTTTTTATCATATTCTTTTCATCAGAGCAAAAGACGGAGACGACATCAGCATAGGCCAAAATCTTAATTTTACAGTGTACTAGCGACAAGCCACGATTAGCTGCGTTTTTGAAGAAACTTAGCTATAGGCGGTCGAGAGATATAATGCAAGTTACAAAGGGGATGTAGAGCAGGTGATGAAAATAAAATATTTTTGCTCAACTCTCTAGATGTATGCTGCAGGTGTGCCAGAGTCGGGAGGCGGGGGGACTGGCAAGCCACTTTTGGGGTGACAGAAAGATGTCTTGGCTGTATATACCTGCAAATACAAGGCAACTTCCGCTCATAGTGGGCGCATGCTTAATGCGCCGGAGAAATTCCCGATTGACACGAGCTTCAAAAGAGACCTATTACTCGCCTGACGGGGACTCCGAAACTGCTGAAGCATAAAGGTTTCGTAGATGAAAAATCCATCAGCTTTTCTTTTTATGTATCTCATCAGTCTAGTATGCGTAGCCGGTGTACACTAATTGTGAGTGTATTTGATTTAGCGGCTCTTGCGTAAATTTAAATCTTTTTGCCGCGGACAATACAACATCTCGCATTGAGCAAATTTTGCAGTGCTGTTTTATATGCTGTTATCACAAAGAAAAGTAAACAGCAAAACAAAATTGAATAAAAACCTACGTTCAGAATTTTTTATAGTCTGAACCCGTTTGAACCGGTTCGACGCTATCCGGAGCGGTTCGAACCGGAACAGAATGTGGCTCCGGAGCCGAACCCGGAACTGAACCCGAAAGGCGTGAACCCGAACCTGAACCGAACCCGAAAAAATTCCGGTTCGACACCCTGCCCAGAACCCTTCGCCTCTTCCCTCCACATCCTTTCCCTCTGCCTGGCGGACCCTCCCCCGCGGAACGTACAGAACCTCAATACCTGGGAGGACTAGGAGACCCTGCTGCGCTCGGAGGACCCGGCCGTGCAGACCATCGCCACCGGCCGGGCTGCCAGTGTTATGGACCTTAGGAACATAAACACTTGAGTGCAGTGGGGTCGTGCGGGGACCCTGAGGCGTGCCCCGAATTCCTTGTACAATAAAGTTTTTTTTCTCTCTCTCTCTGCAGAGCTCGCGCCCAACGAGCGGCGGCGTTCCGTGCCGTGCACAACAGCGTTTCATCGAAGGCACATCGGGGAGAGCTGGATGATCGCGGAGGACGCGCCTTGGCGTCGAACGCGTTTAGAGATCGCGCCATCCCCATCACTCGCGAGCTCGACGCCTCGCTTCGCTTTTCTTTCCTTAAAAATCATTTTTTTGTCTCCAGCACGTGCATGTCGCGGAAGGCAAGGAAATGGCACGGGTCTGCCTACTGGTGACGGAGGAGTTGAAAGGTATGAGAGGAGAGAGAGTGAAAGAACAGACGCGCCTGGCAACAACCGCATTATCCGCCGAAGCGATGGCGTCGCCTATAACAGATCCCCCCCCTCCCCCCTCCTACCATTGCAGGCAACTCGCTCGTCTCTCGTGAACGCGCAAACAACTAATAGATAAAGAGCGTGTTGGACCTTTGGTTTGTCAGCTGACAGCGTTCGCCAAACGCTGCCAGCGTCCGGTCGCAACGCTCTTACTGTGCATTTTTGCTTTGTTTTTTGCGTTTTTTTTCTTTCCACCGTGCTCCGCGTGGACACCGTGCAGCGCGTGGGTTAGCTATGGCCTCTTTCGGAGCTTGCTACGAACGCTGGTTTTTACGGGCCTCGCATAATCAGGGTTTCGGGCGACGGGCTTTGCGACTCTCGCTAGAATTGTTTTTTGGCGAATACTAAGTTTGTTGAAAAAGGTTTGGTTTGGTTTATGGGGGTTTACCGACCCACAAGCGACTCAGGCTTTGAGAGACGCCGTAGTGAAGGGTTTCGAAAATTTCGACCACCTGGGGTTCTTTAACGAGCACTGACATCGCATAGTACGCGGGCCTCTAGAATTCCGCCTCCATCGAAATTCGACCGCCACGGTGGGGGTCGAACCCACGTCTTTTGGGTCAGCAGCCGAGCGCCTTAACCACAGAGCCACCGCGGAGGCAGGTTTTCGGAAAAGACTCAGTAGAGTAACATGACTCCTTAGAGGCCTTGCTGTCTTTGATGCGGCATCAGGAATTTGAGAAACTCAAACTTAAAAATAGTACGAAATGTCACTTTAAATCTCTTCGCTCGCTAAGCGCCATTTTTCAGCGAAGTTGTAAACCTAAGATTCACAGTGCTCTTCAATACAGAAGATCCTTCCGAAATGTCTTTAAAAATTACCACGGAGACTGAACACAGTTCTTCCCAAGGGTTTTTTTTTTCATCATTGGATCGAACGAAAAGCCTGCCTCTCCTATCATGCAGTTCCTTACACACAAGGTGAAGAGTCAGAGTGTCATCTCTAGCATGTTACACTTGATGTACGCTGCTTCCTGACAGAAAAAAACAGTGTCTAAGATTCTACGGCATCAATTTAAATTGTTAGGCAGGCAATATTGGACAATTGTAAGGCACTGCCGTAGAAATATCGAAGGTAATTAAATTGTTCTGATTCGCAGCACAATTTTCCTTTTCAACTTCTTCCATCGTTCGAAACGACTGGCTGACTGCCATATAAAAACAATGGGGAACGTTTCTGACGGTAGCAAAAACGTTCACAAGAAAATGCTAGCCTGGCGAAGATCTCAACAGATATGTTGACCGCCATAGAGGAATCTTACGGTATATAGGAAAAGATTACTTGTCCAGAATTACCGGGCCTGATTAGAAATGTCTGCCCCAAGCGCACCACTTTGAGTGCCATACACCTGGCGCTAAAATGTAGTCATGAATATAATTTTTTCTTTGCTGAAATTCCGTATATCGGTTTACCTTTTCAGAAAAGCACGTGAAATGTTGTGAGTTGAAAATGTTTGTGTGTGCTGAGATTCTTGCGTGACCTCTTAATTTCTCCGCAGAGGCTTATTTCAGCTGCTGTGCTTGATGCCCTGAAGTGATTACAGGGGTCTCTCCACGGTCAGTGCACGTCAAAGATCCCCAGGTGGTCAAAAATATTCCGGAGACGCGGCAGCAGAGGCAGAGGAAGTAGCCGTTGCTCTGGCGGTGGCGGAGTGCTGTTTGGAGGTAGCTTCATAGGCACACCGTTTCCCTAGAATGGCGTTCGGCTGCAAATATCGAGGACGCGGAATAAAACTCGTGCCAGTGCGGCCATGTCTTCATAGAGGTAAAATGTAGAAGTCCTTGTGGGTGCTCTGGGATGTCGGTGCCTGCCAGCGAAACCCAACTGCTCTTAAGACGAAGCCATCCAATATGGCGGCCCTTTTTTTCTTTCACTCCCTCCCGCTCGTTCGACTGAGAAGCTGTTCGGCGTCCACGGAAAAAGCGGCAATTAACAGCTCCCTTCCTTTATTGATAAAACATGCTCCTTTGTGCATTTTAAGGCGAAAGCCTTTAATGCCTCATACTGCCGTTAGCAGCCGTGTCGGTAGATGTCATGACTAACTAGTCATGACTGGTTAGTCATTAGTTAGTCATTAATCACTCATGAATATTTAGTCATGACTGGTTAGTCATGACAAGTTAGTCATTGACCAGGCATGAGTAGTCATGACTGATTAGTCATGACTGGTTAGTCATTAATCAGCCATGACCATTTAGTCATGACTAGTTCGTCATTAACCTGTCATGACTAGTTATGACTGGTTATTGACTGGTTTGTCATGACTTACTCGTCATGATTGGTTAGTCACGACTAGATAGTCATAACTAATTAGTCATGACTAGCTAGTCATTGCGCAGTCATCAATGAACTAGTCATGACTGTTTAGTCATTAACCAATCATGACCAGTTAGTCAATAACCAATTATGAGTAGTAAGTCATGGGTCATGACTAATTAGTCATGACATATGACTTACTAGTCATGACCTATGACTTACTAGTCCCGATTGGTTAGTCATGACTGGTTAGCCATTAGTCACAGTTAGTCACGACTAGTTAGTCATAACTAATTAGTCATGACTAGCTAGTCATTACGCAGTCATCAATGAACTAGTCATGACTGTTTAGTCATTAACCAATCATGACCAGTTAGTCAATAAACAATTATGACTAGTAAGTCATGGGTCATGACTAATTAGTCATGACCTATGACTTACTAGTCATGACCTATGACTTACTAGTCACGATTGGTTAGTCATGACTAGTTAGCCATTAGTCACAGTTAGTCATGACTGGTTAGTCATGACTAATGGCTGATTAGTTATGTCTAGTTAGTCATTAGCCAGTCATGACTAGTTATGACTGGTTAATGAATGGTTAGTCATGACTAGTCATGACTAGCTAGTCATTAACCATGCATGACTAGTTCGCCATTAACCAATCATGACTAGTTAGTCATCAACTAATTTGTCATGACTGGCTAGTCATGAACCAGTCATCAATTAACTAGTCATGGTTGCTTAGTCGTTAACTAATCATGACTAGTAAATCATGGGTCATGTCATGACCCAATTAGTCATAGCTAGCCAAACCAAGACGCCCCATAGCCGCCTCGTGTGTGCCAACAGCCGTGCGGCCGAAGTTGTGTAGAAAGGCTTTCGCCTCGCGCACTTTTGATCGTCAATGTGGCCCCTGAATTTTTTTTCGTAGTTACACCGCAGCACTTTTTTTTTTCGGAGACGTGTTTTCAGCTCAAAAATTGCTGCAACCATGGCCTCACATCAACAATGAACACATTGTTTCGTTTCATGTTGAGCCCAACAAGTGGCCGAAATCGAGAGCCCTCCACTACGACACCTATCTCGCTTTTTTTTTCGTCCACTCCCACCTTGCTGCCGTCCTTCAGGGCGTGGTTGAGGTGTCCACCAAGAAGAGAAACATGCGCCATTTTCTTTCCCGAATACACCACTACTCAACACAACCGCAGGACGCCTCCTTCTCTAACAATGGCGGCAACACTGTGCTTGCGAAGCCAACGCTATCAATATGTCAACATCAGAGCCGCGGCTTAACACGGCATCAAAGCCGGAATACGATGGTCGCTCCAGCTAAGCTTTCTGATACGACCGTCAAATGCGAACCCATAGTGACGGCCAAATACATTCTGGAACTCGACTCAATCACAAAGTGTCGCCGATGGAGTTTGGGGTACACCTCGAAGCTTAGAGAGCAATCATGACGACCTTCATGACTGGTCATGAAACATAAATCTCCTCAACGGAACAAACAGCCACCCCACATGGCGCTCCGTAGGCGGAACACTTTCTGTTCTTTCAGGGAATAAGAAGTTCTGCAGTCGTCTGCCGCGGCGGCCGCGTTGCGATGATGGCGAAACGCAACAAGCGTCCATGTGTTGTGCGATGCCAGTTCATATTAAATATCCCCAGGTGGTCGAAATTATTCCGGAGACCTCCACTACGGCCTCTCTTTATTCCTTTCTTCTTTCACTACCACCATTATCTCTTCCCTTACGGCGCGGTTCGGGGGTCAACTGAAATATTTGACACAGTTACTGCATTTCCTTTCCTCGAAGACCAGTTTTCAACTTTTGTATGTCCATGTTTTCAATGATTTTTCATACCAATCATGTAAGGTTACATTTAAAGGGCGCGCATTTCGTGCATCCGTTGTTAAGTATTTGCGCAGGTAGCATCAAGAACCAAGCATGATTGCAAAGATTTTCACATGCAGTGTCGCCTCGCTTACAACATTTGACGTATTAATAAAAACATCTTTATTTGATCCGTAAGATAACGTTAGACGCAGCCTGTCTTACGACAGGCAGACTATGGCACCTCGGAACAACCTCCGGCGATCAATTCCGCAGTTTTATGTAATATTTCCGAGCGAATATTGTCACTTCACAGCACTAATTAACTGCATCGTTTCGTGTTTCACAAAGAAAGTAATATAGCTTTTTATTTTGCCTCGAAAATGCAGCCGTACCCGCCATACGCTTCCATTGACACACCGCATTAAAATTTCATTCCGTGTCTTTTTTTTTAGGCTTCGTCAATATCTTAATTATTGGCCAACCATCAAAGACACCATGGCGCTGAGAAACGCAATTTTCTTTAAATAAAGCGGTGTATTAATTCAAAAACAATCGCCCATTTCCTGAACTTTCGCAAAACCCATCTCCAAACACCCGTGAAAGTTGCACGGAACAAAACGCAGACCATCGAAATCAGCGTTCGTTCCCATTCCATATATGGGCATGGCTCCCTCGCGCTGTTTTGCAGATGTCCACCTTGAGTTCAACGATAGCGCTCGGAACGCAGATGACCGAGTGCTGCATACGCCCGGGAGGAGGGAAAAGGAACGCGGGGTGTCGTCTGCAAAGCCGGGCTTGAAGGCAGATAGAAGAGGGAAAGGAGGGAAGACACCTATATAACCATTGTTCACGGAGAGAGTTTTCATAGCTTCACGGACTCGAGTAGCTTACGGTTGACCGCAGATACGTCTCCCATTTGAAACCCTTTTATTTCCCTTTTTTCGAATTTGCAGAATATGGACGACGATGGCTACAATTGGGACGGCGACGACATGAAGCCGGCCAAGAAGCGCAAGCGGCCATCTTCAACTCGAAAGCCGAAGAGTGCAGAGCGACCCCGAGCCAAGCCGCGCGGTGAGTGTTTCAGGACGGCCAGCCGCCATGTTGACCTACTTTCTCGTCCTCCCTCCCCGGGCTGTCAAGGTCACCGGGACCGTGTCGCGCTGAGCCTATCTGTACGGTGTCCGCAGTTCACTGTATCCGCGGCGTGTTATTGCTCGTTTCGCGCTTTGGAGCGGTTATTTAGGCGCGGCTCTTAATGGCGTCCGCTCGCGCATTCGCGCGGGTGCTTGTGATGGTATTTCACTAGCGCCCGCTCAGCTGAGCGAGTTCGCGAGGGCTCGCATGGCGCGAGCTATCCCCCGCTCGGCGAGGGCGCGTGACGGCGGTTCTTCGAACATGGCGTGAGGATGCGAGGCCGCCATGTTTGGCGCACCGGGCAGGCATAATTTTTTTTTTGGTTCAGCGGGATTGGCCACTTTCTGCATTAGTTTGTGTAAAAGTTATTATGTTTAGGCTGATTGTGACAGGACTTATTCGTTAAATTTAGAGAAGGATGCTATTTAGTTGGATTTATTTAGTTATTTGATTTATTTTTCAGGTTCATTGATTGGTTGGTTGGTTCATTGAGTGACTGAATGAGTCATCACCGACTTATTCGGCTGATTTAACGTGTCTAATAATTGATCAATTGATTGATTGATTGATTGATTGATTTTATTGATTGGTTGAGTGATATTATTGTTATACTGATCGACTGATTGATTGGTACGCATGGCGCTCGCCATCCCCCGCTCAGCGAGGGCGCGTGACGGCGGTTCTTCGAACTGGCGTGAGCATGCGAGGGCGCCATGTTTGGCGCACCTGGCAGGCATAATTTTTTTTGTGCAGTGGGATATGCCACGTTCTGCATTAGTTTGTATAATATTGTTACGTTTGGGCAGATTGTGAGAGGATTTACTCGTTAAATTTAGCGAAGCACGCTTTTTTGTTTGATTTATTTAGTTATTTGATTAATTTTTTTCGTTCATTGAGTGATTGACTGAATCATAACTGATTTATTTGGCAGATCTATCGTGTCTAATAATTTATGGATTCACTGATTGACTTTAATGATTCATTGATTGATAGTATTGACATCCTGATCGACTGATTGATTGGTACGCTATATAGTATACCGGCAAGGTTAAAAAAGGGCTTTTCCTTGTGTTCTTCGTCCGTTTGTATTTTTACACCCTTTTCAACCATGCATTATTGCAAACTTTTCCGATTTTCTCCCCTTCTTAGCAGCCAGTTGTTGTGACGCGTGGTTCATGAGACGCGCGCGTTCATGCGAAGGAGCAGACAAGTTTCCAGGGGCGAACGCGGCGTTTATTCCCGCATGTTCGTCGCTGCGTGGCTGGCCGAGTGACTCACATTGCAGTGAGTCACTCGTGAAACATTAAAAGGGCCTGGGAATGATGGGTTCTGTCGACCCGACCAGGTGGGAATCAGTCAGTGCTAAAGGCCGCCACTTGGGCTCGTGCTGTGACCCAGGCTTGTACTACCAGATTAGAGCTGGCCGGCAAGGTCTCCTACTTTTGCGAGCCGAAGCCTGAGGAATTCGGGCGGTGAGTCTGCTGGACGCAAAGCGACGTGGGCTGTGAGGAATACGGTAGTGCAGTGGAGGGCCTCGGATAAATATCGACCACCTGGGGTACGTTAACGTGGGCTGGTATCGCACAGTACGCGGGCACCATTTGATTCGCCTCCATGGAAAAGCGGCCGGGATCAAACCGCGGTCTTCGGGTCAAGCGGACGAGCACCCTAACCAGTGGACCACTGTGGTGGGGCTCATTGATTGATCAATTGATTGAATGTTCCGATTTGTTGATTTGACCACACTCATTGATCGACTCATTAACTGATGATAAACCAGCTGAGTGACTGACTGATTGATCGATAGATTGATTGATTTGATATGTTGATCAATTTACCAACTGATGAGTCAGCTGACCGATTAATAAGTAATTTGATTGACTTGTGTATTGATTTCATTGATAATTAAATTCATTCATTGTATTATTGATTGGACGACTGATTCCTCGATCTATTGATTGATTGAATTTGATATGTTGATCAACTGACCAATATATCAGTCACTTAACCGATTGATCAGTAATTTCATTGATTGGTCGCTCAGCCGATTGACTCTGTGACTGTCTGATTGGTCGATCAACTTGTGATCGATCAACTTGTGATAGTACATTGATTTAATTGATAAATTGATTCAAAATAATTTATTTATTTATTTTATTTACAGATTGATTGATTCTTTCATTGATTAATTGAGTGGTTGGTTCGTCAGTCGATTGATTAATTTAATTTGATGTGTTGATCAATTGATACATGAACAAATTTTTGACTGATTAATTGGTCGATCAACTGATCGATTTAGTGATTGCCTGATTAGCCGATCGACTGATTGATTAAATTTGATATGTTGGTCAATTGACCGATTGATTAATCATTCAACTGGTTGATTCACTGATCTGGCGACTGATATATTGACTGATTTATTTAAGTTGATATGTTGATCAGGTGGCCGACTGATTGAGTCATCGACTGATTGATTGATTCATTGACTGATAGCCTGCCTAGGAGCTTATTTAATAAATAATTGGTTTTTGAGGAAAGGAAATGGCGCTATATCTACCTTATGTATCTCGGTTTGTCTCGGCATTTCGGGTTGTCTCTCTAAATCGAAAATTTAGACCGGCTTCCTAAGTGAACTTATCAGACTAGGGCTGTGTGAGATTTTGATGAGACATTACCTAAGGCATTTGCAAAGGGTACTTAACTCTGTTTCTGACCGCGTAAAAATATCCGCAATCTATCACATATCTTTTAATACAGTTAGTGGTACACGGCCGAATAAAAATCGGAGAACTGCAAGCCCGAGGCGATGGCCAAACCGCAAAAAGCTGACTTCTTTGTTACTTTCTATATTAATTTTTATTTGCTTTTTGAAATACTGCTTTTATTTTAGTATTGTGTTAATTTAAATAAATGCTTTAGCGCAAATTCCACCGCTCAGTACGTCGATGACTTTAGCTTTATTATTCCCAGCAACTGCCACTTTTAGGTCTGGCAGGCTTTGTTAGGTGCCGAATTTGTGTTACTGCAGCGGTCATGATAGAATCGAGTGAGAGGTTTAGTTAAATTCTGGTATACAGTTATTCTCGAGAATTAGCCTTCAATTTATTTGGCTGGAAAGCGTGTGAATGCATTTTACAGAAGCTATATTATAACGAACACTATGCTGCGCTTCTACACATAGTGGTGTTGAGGCAAACTTACCCATCAGCCTGCGAGGTCGCTAGTTCGACTCCCGGTGACTGTGGCCGCGTTCCAGCAATTTATTCACTATTCTTAGTCGAGAGAAAACAATGGCACTGGCTTAGCTCGGTTATGCCAGGGTATACATACCGAAAACTAAGGCGAGCACAACGACGAGGCAAGCGGTGTGACGTCATACCGAACGGTGGCGGCGGCTCCGCGGCGAGGCGCATGGTGTGACGTCATGCCAGATGGCGCGGCGTCCGCCAGCTGCGGCGGTTGCTAGGCTAGGACTCAGGGTCGATCTCTGTGCCTCCTCGGAGCACTGCTACAGCGAAATCGCAAGTTGGTGGCCAGTGCAGGTGTCGCTACAAAAACAAAAAAAAAAGACTGCCCATATTCTGAAGATCCAGTCTTGCGGACTATATTTTCGGGAATTTCATAGTGCTTGTTAGTGATAATATGTACTCGAATTCGAAATTTCTGCGATTAATTTTAGCGTTCAGCGTCGCGGGGCGCAAAGTGGCAGACCTGGAAACTAGAAGCGCTTCTCCAGATTTTATAGGATTTCGAAACTTAGCTTCCCGAAACATGGTTGATATACATAATGCCGCGGTTCGAGAATTTGGTTATCAGCTGGAAAATGCCCAGTAGAGGGAACTTATCGAACGTCCGAAGCACAACGCCAAAGTCACGGCGCCATCTTCACTCAGCTGTGAGCCAGTACGCATCCCGGTTGCGTTGCCAAGAACAGTAATATTTGTATAGAAGAGCTTAGCCCTCTCTTCAAGTGAATGAATCCGCATGCCCTTTTCGACCGTCGCCGTAAAGAGCCCTCCCACCTTTCTGAGAGCTCCTGAATGGGAAAGAGACGATACCCTCGTGAAAAATGGTCTATAGACAGTCTATAGACATCTTTAGTCTCTATTGCCTTCCTATAGATATTTCTTTTTGTCCATTCATTGTCCATAGAGCGTCTATAGAGAATAGTGTACTAAAAGTGTATGGCCATAAATCTGTATATCGTCTACAGTCTGTCTATAGCATTTGTATTCCGTTTTGAATGTTCTCTAAGATTTGTCTATAGAGAATCAATAGACTTTTTAGACAGAAGTCTATGGACAGTCCATAAGCTCTCTAAAAAAATTTATGTAAGGGTACGGCTCTTACCGTACTCGTTATAGAGCAGCGCATTTTCTAAATGTTGGTGAGAAAGAGCTCCTTAGAGCACTGAATCTCACTCCATACCTGGCGCATCTGGGATTTTGTTGGACATATATATATTGTGCAAAGTTCTGCATTGCCGCACCTCGGAAGTATACCGGGGATTTCGCCTAAAGGCCCGTTCACACTCGCCAAAAAATCCGGCGAGCGAAGCGGATTCGGCCGCTTTTGACGCCGAGCGACGCGGAAAGCGGCGCGGCGAGGGCGATCGGGCTGGACCCATTTCCGCCGCGCGGCGACAAACATGGCGGCGCTCTTCGAAGCCGGACCCGTCGCTTCGGATTGAATTCTCGTTGTTGCTGCCTTTTCCAGTGCGTTCACTGGCCAGAAATTCGGCACAGGTCTTTCGCTTCGTCTCATCTCGCCTCTACGAAGACGTATAAGTGATAAACTTGCTTTTTTTTTTTATTCAGAGAGGCGATTCTGCCGCTTCTAGGCTTAACAGCAGAGTCGGTTCTTTGACAGTAATGGTTCCCGCCCTGACAACCAGATGGCGCCACTATAGGTAAAGTCCATTTTGGCGTCTGTGCTAGCATACGCTGCACTAAAAGTGAAAATGCGCCTGCGTTTAACGTACGTAAGCACGCATACGCTTATGGTACGCATACAGCGTAAATTTATGCTCTTTTCTCACTATATCTGTGTATGCCGCTATCAGCGAAGCGGTGTGGAAAGGCGAGAAACAGCAGCGGCGCGGCGGATCCGCCTCGCTCGCGCGTGAACAAGTGAGAACAGGTCCTTGTTTTTGCGGCGAGCGAATCCGCTTCGCTCGCCGGATTTTTGGGCAAGTGTGAACGGGCCTTAAGACGGAATTTCGCCTAAGACGTTGTTCAGCAATTTTTAAATATAGTGTGACGGGGGCTTCTTTGAGGTGGTAGCGCGATTTTTTTTCGGCAAAGCATGCTCAGCGGTTTAGCTCGCCAGAATTTAGCAAAGGCGTGTTAACTAGTAGGCTGGTTAAATAATTTTTAGGAATCAAATTATTAACTAATATTGTTGGTAACCTTATTTATTGGCGAGCAATTGCAGCCCACAATAAGTAATATCTACATTACTTTCTAGAATTTCGAAAACGCAATTACCCTCGGCGCTGTGGCAGAAGTAGTAGTGACTATTTCGACGAGGTTCTCGCACTGGAGGGGTTGCCTGGCCGCCAGCCTTCTCGAAAGCGCGTGCGGTTCGGCGCGACGTAAGCAAAATTTGTTGGGCCACAGCGCCGAGGGTAACTTCGTTTTCGAAATTCTGAAAACAGATGTGGCTATTACTCACGGTGGGCTACACGCTTCTCAGTAACTAAGGAAAGTGGTAATAAGAATAGCTGGAAAACGAAATATTTAGTTATAGTTAACCAGCTCACTAGTTAGCAGGTCTTAGCTGTATTCTGACGCGGTACACCCCTGACAGTGCAATGGTGAAATCAAGCGCTCTTCCAACACAAAAAGCCTGTTAAAAAATGTAGAACATCTTAGGTGATTCACCCGGGATATGAGCACGGCCAGCTATTTGGCCCCTTTGTCTATATTCACCGCCAGTATACTCCCCGTCACATTCCCACTCACATTCACATCGACGCTGACAGCGCCAGGCCTTGAAGGCTGATTTTTCCTCACAGACACCTCTATTGAGACACAGCCCCTATCCGGCTATGGGAGTGTTTCGCGGCTGCCAAAAAGGCTCCATGTGCGCAATCTATGCACAAGGGTTCGATGCCTCCACGCTTTGGTCAGTGGTCCTCATCCTTTCTCATAACATCTGACCCATTGTTGCGAGCTACATCTCTTCGCATGTCAGGCGAAAAAAAGAAGCAAGCTGTTGTTTCGCTGGAAAATAACAGGTGATGTGCTATCACTACGGCATCGGCCGAGAATAAGGAGTGGCATACTGTGACTGAGGAGTAAGTGAATGTCCCTTGATGGAGAGCAAGGAAAAAAAAATAGATGCTGCAAAGTGGAGTCATGAGAGCGTAAAATGATGCAGGAAAACAAGCAATGAACGAACAAAAAAAAACGTAACTTTGCCCTGCCACCGAACGATATCTCGGTCATTGGTCTAGTAGCCAGTGGCCAAGAGATGACAGGAACAATGTCGTGACACCCAGTTCCCTGCAAGTTCCCTGCAAGGCTGCAAGGAAGAAACGTTATCGTAGCAGGCATGGCCCAGCCGACAATCATGCCAAATCACCTGCGGCCTTGGTGATAAAGATACAATAAGCGGAGCGGACCACCTATGGTAGGTGGCGACTCATGGGAGGCTTTTGTGCCTTCGCGGATTAGCATTAGTTTGAGAGCTCGGTATCTGCACCGGCAGCCTCAATTTAATAAACGCTACATGCAAAAAGCCAGCCTACTGGAACGGCCATTCAGGCTAAAGGGCCCTTCTGGTTTCAATTGTTCAAGACCTCCAGTGTAGCACGACTTGTTGCCTACGGTGCTTTCTCGAGTGAAACTTGCGAGAATATTACTAAATAACCAATTCTTCCCGTGCAGCATTTCTTCAACCCGCTTCATTTTGGCACAGTGTGCCAGCGTCACCCTGTTAGAACACCACGGCGCCGATTAATCGATTTATATGCTCCGGAGCTCTACCTCGCTTTATGCCGAAGAGTGGATTTCGCAAGGCTCCGGAGGTTTTATTACCATTCCAATCGGAGAGAAATGCCGCCTTCTGAAGCCTGAAATGAAAACTGCGGCAGACATTACAGGCTTGTCTGGCGTGATACTGGGACGGTGATGCCATGCGACAAAGACGGAGCACTAAAATGAGCGAGGAGAAGACCCGGGTTCGCTTCCAATGTGTCCCGCTCGGTAGGAGAGCATTACGGTACGGCTGCCCATGGTGTGGTGTGAAGCGTCCTTGAAGCGTCCTTGTGGGGCATGGTGTGCTGTCTTGTGTTCGGCAGAGAGTTGCTTGAGAGGCCCCAGAACACTTTTTCAACGGCTCGCCACTTATTGTTTTGTTACCCCTGTAGGCTTCACCGTACGTCGCACCGTCGTTCGTGGGTCAAAACGGGCTTCGCAGTGCCACTGATAATGCAAGGTTATCATATATGAGCCATTTTGTGGGGAAGATAGCGATGACACCTTAGAAGTGCATTATCGAAAAAGATATCGGCAGTCACCCATTCAAAGGACAGGTTGGAGAATCTGAAGCGAAGCTTCGACAGGTACTGCTAAAGCGGTTCTTTGGCCCCCTGTATAATTGCAGGTGTCGTCGCCCTAACATCATAACGCTATGTTGCGGTTCATGATACTGTGAAGTTTATTAAGGAATCTGCGCTGTCAACACGGCGTACGCGTCGCTCCACTGGACTGCTGCTTAAAGCTGCTGATATGAAACTATCGGGTCACCAAGAAAAGGAGGAAGCGACTAAAGTACACGTGTCTTATTCGTTGTGTTCCTTGCCTCGGGGTGTTCCAAACGTCCAGCTTGGCTGGGATATAGAGCACGAACCGGTTTCACCATGAAAAGGAAGCTTCGGCAGAGGTTTCCTCTTGTACAGGGCGTGGCGTGACACGTTGCGGTGATGTCTGGTGCTGCGTTTTATTTTGTGGCGTTGTCTGTGGCGTCGCGTTCATTGCATGGTGTGTTGCTCTGGCGTTGACTGCGTTCTCCTTGCTTCATTTGTTGCTGAACGCATGGCTTTTGCTTTTTGTTTGCAGCGGGATACACCGGTGCTTTGTAAAGTGGCGATCGAGCGAGAAAAAGTAAAATCCCTTTAAAATCCAGACGAAGTTCGCTCATCTCATCCCATTACCACGCCTCTTTATGAAGGTTATGACGAAACCAGAACTGTTCCGGCTGCTGTAAATTGTTCTACATCGCACTTAGGCAAACCCGATCTCTCGACGCAGTATAAATAGAAAAAATAGAAAAACTGCCCGACAAAAACTCACGCGATATTCTTTTTTTCGTAATCCCCTAAATTGCGCTATAATTTACAGGCGTTCGATATTGCAAAGGGGAATGGCTCCTTTGATTTTATTGAGCCATTCGAAATAGGCGACGAGAATCTTCCCTTCCCGTTCTCTTTTTTTTTTATTCGTTAGAACAGAAAATTGTATATAACGAGATGGGCTTTTTCGTCATTTTCATCCAAGTCATGCATTTCTAAATCGTAAATGGCGAAATAGATATACAAATGAATGATCAAAAATGCGCTGAAGACAGAAAGGAGCAAAAAGGCAGTAAGCTGTCCTCTAGTGCAACCTAGGGGACAGCTTACTTCCCCTTTCACTCCCATCTACGCGTATTCGTGTTTATAGTGTAGTGCACGCAGGGTGAAGTGCCCCGTAAACCAACACCTGCTATCCCACCAATTAACGCAGAACGTCCAGAGAGGGCCTGCAGGCAAGAAGCCAGAGACGAGGCTGATGAATCCGGCGAGGAACCACCACGTCGTGGCCGGGATCGCGCCCCCACGAGGGCGACGAGAGAGGATCCAGGCCCCTCGGCCGAGGCTCAGCCACCACCGCCAGGGGCCGCGATGGAGGTCGACAACGGCGCCAACGAGGAGGAGCTGCCGGCAGAGGTGATGAGCCGGACACGGCATTCCTCGATCTCGCGCCCGGCTGCATTGGCATGTATTATAGCCTTTGTCGAAAATGCGCAGCTCGGGGGCACCTAGGACTTGTAGTGGGGCCCTCTAACACCTGTGGGAGTTCCTAAGGTGGGAACTAGTGAGAACGTGAGTTCCTAGTGAGAACGTGAGTTCCTCGAACCTTGGAGACATTTAGAACGCTGAAGGTGCAGAGCGAGCCACATTGCACGAGCGAAAGCAGACCCGGTGAGCTGCGTATTCTTGACGTTGTAGCTTTCGCTGGAGGCCGTCGAGTACTGGAAACAATGACGGGGATAACTTGTCCGAAAACTCACAAAATATTCGCAGTTCCTAGCGGTACAGAAGTGTATGTATGTATGTATGTATGTATGTATGTATGTATGTATGTATGTATGTATGTATGTATGTATGTATGTATGTATGTATGTATGTATGTATGTATGTATGTATGTATGTATGTATGTATGTATGTATGTATGTATGTATGTATGTATGTATGTATGTATGTATGTATGTATGTATGTATGTATGTATGTATGTATGTATGTATGTATGTATGTATGTTGGTTTATGGGGTTTAACGTCCCGAAGCAACACAGGCTATGAGGGACGCCGTAGAGAAGGGCTCCGAAAATTTCGACCACCTGAGGCTCTTTAACGTGCACTGACATCGCACACCACACGGGCCTCCAGAATTTCGCCTTCATCGAAATTCGACCACCGCGGCCGGGATCGAACCCGCGCTTTCGGGTCAGCAGCCGACATAACCACTGAGCCGCCGTGGTGGCTGCATATGGAAGGTTATCTCAGATTATGAATGGCAGTTTAGCAATCTCCATCAAGAGAAAAGAATACAGCAGTTGTATCTTACCGGTACTCACTTACGGGGAAGAAACGTGGAAGCTAACGAAAATGGTTTAGGTCAAGTTCAGGACAACGCAGCCAGCTATGAAAAGAGAAATTATGCGTGTAACTTAAAGAGATTGGAAGCGGGTTGAGTGGGTGAGAGAACAAACACGGGCCAATGACATCCTAGTCGAAATCGAAGAGGAAGAAATGGGCTTGGGCAGGGCTTGGGCAGGGCGAAGTAAAGACAACTGCTGGTTATCAACGGTAAATGAGTGAATTGTGAGAGAAGGCATGCGTAGCAGTGGGCGACAGAGAGTGAGGTGAGCAGTAAGAAGTTTGCGGGGATACGGTGGCGGCAGCTGACAAAGGAAAGTATTAATTGGAGAGACATGGGAGAGGCCTTTGCCTGCAGTGGGCGCAGTGATGATGATTATGAAAGCATGGCAGTAGCGTTTATAAGAAGTTTATAGACACTGTCTAGACCATCCTCGTAAGGGTACAACGCTTGTTAACGACAACTTTCTATACGGTCGACTCGTCAACGTGCCTTCTCCCGGGGTGCAGTGTAGCCCCCTGCAGAAAATGTTACCCTGAAGTTCGCAGTGGATGTACACGTTCATTGTGCTTCCGATTTGCGGTTGTTTCCGAATGAACGACCAAGAAAAGGCAAGTTTATTCGGTTGGCATTCCGTGAAAAATGCTGAGGCTTTCGGTGTTTGCTGGTTCGGGCAGCGCGCAAAGCCAACGACTGATAGAAGTGTGGAGAATCACAGCGCTGCCAGAACCGACGATGTAAAACCAAGCAGCCTTACAGAAGGCGCTTCACGGTATTTGCTGAACGCTCAGGAAACGATTCGGTGATGTTATGGCGGCCTTCGGTTTACTCCCCGCGCATGGTCGTTGTTATACGTGTAGAATATCGACATCGGTCCTGCAACGAATGCGAATTTCGCTGATACCTCAGCACAGTCTGCATTTTCAAGGCAAAAAAGCGCTCATCGGCTAGTACCCACAAAAAATGGTCTATAGACTGTGTATTGACATCTTATAGACTCTATTGCCTCCCTATAGATATTTATTTTTGTTGATTCGTGGTCTATAGGCACAGTATAAAACTTTCTACCAAAAGTGCGTGGCCATATATCTACAGATTATTTATAGACCGTCCGTAGGATTTGATTTTCCTATAGACTACTCTACATTATTTGTCTGTAGAAAGAATTTCTCTGTAGAAAGGCTATATTCTTTATAAGCAAAACGTTATGAAAAGTCTACAGAGTATCGAAAGAAATTTTTGCAAGAGCCCTCGTTCAGAGAGCAATTCTCTTAACCACAACCTGAAACTACGGCTGCATTACAGGCAGACGATTCTTCGAGAAGGCGGAAAAAAATTCGCGCCTCATATCGAAGCAAAGGTCTGAAATCGCTCACGTCCGCTCTTCTCATAATGGAAGGGTACGGAGCGCTTTTCCTCGAACCAACGGGTGTATGTTTGAAACTAACGCCGTCCGCCACCAATGCAGCGCTGGTTGTGCTCCTGCCTCGTTCACGAAATCCTCCGCCAGCCTAAGCCTCTTGGCCGAGCCCTTCCTGTCTCGGCCTGTTGTGATGTTAGGATTTTTGTTCGAGGCTGCATGTAAGTGCCCTAGGCTGCAAGGCAGAAGCTGTAGCCTCTGTCTCTCATCCTCGTCTGTGTCCTGCGTGCAGTTCAACGAGGAGATGATGGATGAGCTGGCGAACCAT
Organism: Amblyomma mixtum; assembly: GCF_055824585.1. Lineage (NCBI taxonomy): Eukaryota > Metazoa > Arthropoda > Arachnida > Ixodida > Ixodidae > Amblyomma > Amblyomma mixtum. Next base: position 205,660,461 of record NC_143014.1, read on the forward strand.
TATGTGGACAGCATCCTACCAGACCTATCCACAGTGATCTCATCCAGGGAGAGGGAGTCGTCCCTGCCCAGCTGCACCTCCCGCGCTCACGGCGACTCGGATGCTGCGAAGCGACGTCGCGGTGAGAGAGACATGCACGCCACTTCAGAACACAGCTTTCGTGGTCATTAGAGTCACTGTATTATAAGTACCTAGAGTTTGGTGTAGGCCTGCCAAGTTGCCGCAGAATGCATCGAAGTCATGCGGCAAAGCCGCACATCACGTTTGCAGGAGACGCTATACGGCGCAATTCGAACGTTGAAATCACCGAGCGATTACCATCCGCTGTCTCATTCCCGCAAGGTTTACCGTAGACACTGCTGATTTATATAAATATACAGAGTGAAATCCTTCGGAAAGCTCGTCTCGCTCTGCGGCTTTGCCGCATGACTTGGATGCTTGCTGCGGGCAACAGGGCCTGTCTTGAAGCGGCATAGCCGGGCCCTTAACAGCACTATTACTCTGTAGTGCGCCAGCCATGGCGCCAGCCCTCGCCGGCACAACTTACGCGTGCTTCTTCCCTACGCCTCCGGCAACGTGAGGTGAACGCCGTTGCGGTCGAAGTCTGCGGCGTCCCTTCAAAGGAACCAGACCGCACCCCGCGCGCCCCCGCATCTGGCGCGCTCTTTCCTCTTCCTCCCTTTTCCTTCTTGCAGCGGCGGGGCGCGCCTCCCGCGCTCCCCGCTGCAGCTCCGTTACTCAGAGAATAAACGGTTGAACAGCACAGACGTCTTGTCTTCTCTGAGGATCTCCGAGCAGCTTACGCCCTACAATTGGTGACCCGGTTTTCGGCGAACCTAAGTAACGTAGAGCCAAGCTTTTCCCCACGCTGAAGACAGGACGTCCACTCAAGCAGCTGAAATGGAACAAAATCAACCACTTACGCCCAGCCTCAACCAGACAACACCAGATGTGCCCTCCGAAGCCGTCTCTGCAGTCACAGTGCGTCTCCCACCGTACTGGGAACGCAACCCAGCCGTGTGGTTCCTGCAAGTGGAATCTCAATTCCAGCTTTCGAGAATTTCATCACAGAAGCAGAAATTTCACCACGTGGTCGGCGCACTGCCATCAACAGCTGCAGAGGAGGTGTCCGACATACTCACCTCTTTCAGCACCAATCCTCCGGCACATCCGTATGATGACCTCAAGGCAGCCCTACTGCAAAGAACGGCCGCGTTCGAAAGGACGAAAATACAGCAGCTACTCTCCGCGGAGGAGCTCGGTGACCGGCGACCAAGTCAGCTCTTGCGGCGGATGGCGTAGCTTCTCGGTAGCAGTGCGCAGGCCAAGGACAATGCTGTGCTACGTGAACTTTTTCTACAGCGCCTGCCGTCCAACGTCCAAATGGTGCTTGCCACAGCCACAACCATGGACTTAACATCACTCGCCGCGCTAGCCGACAAGGTGATGGAAGTGGCCACACCACACTTGACCGTCGCTGCCGTCAGCACGCCCACACAATTGTCGCCGTTGGCCGTCCCCATCACCACTCCTCAGCCGTTGCATATTGCATCCACCACCGCTACGCCTTCCGAAGTTGACCGCCTCTGCTCTCAATTCGAAAAACTGATTGCGGCAACCACGCACTCAGAGCCGCCTCTACGCCGTGGACGCCAACGTCACCGCTCCTCAACGCTTCGACAGCGCGGACAGAGTGAGCGAAGTCAATCCACAGGCCCACGCATCTGCTATTACCATCGTCGCTTCGGCGCCAACGCCCGCCACTGCCTCCTGCCTTGCAGCTGGACGGAAAACCGGCCGGCCGACCACTAGCGGCGACGAGCGATCTGTGTCAAGAAGTGTCGCCTTTTCCACGTCTACGACAGAGCCACCGGACAGAAATTCCTTATTGACACCGGGGCCCAGGTGAGCGTTCTCCCAGCCACAAAAGCAGAGCGTGCTTCCGCTGCAATTTCGTACCTGCAAGCAGTGAACGGTACGCGCATACCTGTTTACAAACAGCGCTCTGTGACGCTCAACCTCGGGCTTCGAAGAGTCTTCCAGTGGGTATTTTCAGTCGCCGACGTTGGTTCTGCCATAAATGGTGCCGACTTTCTAACGAAGCACGAGCTCCTCATCGACGTCAAGCGGAAGCGTCTCATTGACTCCGCAACTAAACTCTTTATTCACGGCATAGCAGCGCGTGCAACTACCGATGTAGCACCCTCATGTGCTACAGTTGCCAAAGAGCCGTTTGCAGCCCTGATTAATGAATTTCCCAAGCTAACGTCACCCCCGGATTGGACTCAACCCGTCTGCCACGACGTTCAGCACCACATCATAACATCGGGACCACCTGTTTTCTCTCGCCCACGACGCCTAGCTCCGGACAAACTCAAGGTGGCCCGTGCAGAATTCGAGCACATGCTGGAACTTGGTATTATTAGACCTTCATCCAGCAGCTGGGCATCTCCACTCCATCTTGTCCCGAAGAAGTCAGGAGACTGGAGACCATGCGGAGACTATCGTTTTCTGAACACCAAGACCGTCCCGGACCGATACCCATTGCCCAACGTACAAGATTTCACGTCTTCTCTGCACGGTGCAACCATCTTTTAAAAAATCGATCTTGTTCGGGCATATCATCAAATCCCTGTAACAGAAGAAGATATCCCCAAAACTGCGATCACGACACCATTCGGACTGTTTGAATTCTTAAGAATGCCATTCGGACTTCGCAACGCTGCGCAGACTTCCCAGCGTTTCATCGACTCCGTCTTACGTGGCCTTCCCTTCGTGTTCGCCTACGTGGATGATATTCTCGTGGCAAGTTAATGTATTGAAGAACACCTGCACCACCTCCGCCAACTTTTCGAGCGTCTTTCGACTAACGGCATTGTTGTCAACACCGAAAAGAGTGAGTTTGGACAACCAGCTCTCGAATTTCTCGGCCATCACCTGGACAACAACGGCATCCGCCCGCTTCCCGAAAAAGTGAAAGCAATCACCGAGTTTCCCAAGCCCACTTCAAGCACGAAGCTCCGCCAGTTTCTTGGCCTCGTAAATTTTTACCGCCGATTTATCAGAAACTGTGCCACCCTGCTTGAACCACTTGACCGCATGCTGTGCGGCAAGCACTCGGCGAAAACACTACACTGGGACACCACTGCGGACGATGCCTTCAATGCCATCAAGCGTGCTCTGCCCGACGCCACTCTACTCGCCCACCCAAACCCCGATTATCCGCTGGCACTCATGACAGATGCTTCCAGCACAGCGCTCGGAGCTGTCCTTCAGCAGCAGGTCAGTGGCGCGTGGCAACCCCTCGCCTTCTTCTCAAAACGCATGACTCTTGCCCAGACACGATACAGTGTTTTTGGCCGCGAACTTCTCGCCATATACCTGGCAGTGCGTCATTTCCGCCACTTGCTTGAGGGCAGAGCATTTACCGTTTTCACGGATCACAAGCCTCTTACCTACTCAATTGGCCGTTCTGCATTCCTATATACGCCACGGGAAGTAACTTTCCTTCATATCTGAGTTCTCGACTGACATCCGACACATCAGTGGTGTCGACAACACCCCGGCTGACGCCCTCAGTCGCGTCGATGCCGTCACACGCAGTTGTTCCGAAACATCGACTTCGTCCTCCTTTCCCTTCGACATACATGAACTGTCTGCCGCGCAAGCAAGCGACCCCGAGCTGTCCCGCCTACGTACAGCGCAAACATCCCTGAAGCTCGAGACAGTCCTCATTGAAGACGTGCCAATCGTTTGTGATACCTCCACAGGTACGCCAAGGCCCGTTTTGCCCATCGTTTTCCGCAAGAAAATCTTCGAATCCTTGCACACCCTTTCCCATCCTGGAAATCGTGCAACTCAAAAGCTGATCAAATCCCGCTTTGTCTGGTTCCGCATGAACACCGACATTCGCGACTGGGTCCGCGCGTGTGCACCCTGCCAGCGTGCGAAAGTACACCGGTACCCTGTGCCCCCAACCCAGCGTTTCCTGCAGCCCGACCAACGCTTCGCAGTAGTCCATATCGACATCGTTGGCCCCCTACCACCATGTCAAGGCTACCGGTATTTATTGACATGCGTCGATCGCTTCACCCGATGGCCTGAGGCTACACCAATCGCCGACATCACAGCAGCCACTGTCGCCGCGGCCTTCGTCTCTACTTGGGTAGCGCGGTTCGGCTGCCCCACAACCATCGTCACGGACCGCGGTCGCCAGTTCGAGTCATCGCTTTTCACAGAACTCCTCAAACTGCTCGGAGCAGCACGGCTACGGACTGCATCTTACCATCCACAAACAAATGGACTCGTAGAGCGTTTCCATCGGCACCTCAAAGCAGCACTTACGGCGCACGCCCCCCCCCCGCCAAGTGGCTCGATGCTCTTCCGCTCACGCTGCTCGGAATCCGATCTGCCTTCAAAGAGGACCTTTCGTGCGCCTGTGCCGAGCTTGTTTATGGAACCTCCCTTCGTCTTCCAGCCGATTTCTTGGAAAGCGCGAAACCCGCCGTCCCGTCCACAGCAAGTGAATACGTCGACAGGCTCCGGCATATCCTCCTCCACCTTCAACCACAGCCGACGCGAGAACACCAACGCACTGTGTACGTGACTCCAGACTTAAAGACAGCAACCCATGTTTTCGTGCGTTACGGCCCTGTGCGTGGTTCCCTCGAACCACATTATCTCGTCCCCTTCCGCGTCCTTGAGCGCCGTCCTTCCACTTTCCTGGTAGACTTGAACGGAACGCGAGATGCAGTGGCCCTCGATCGACTCAAGCCAGCGTACATCGAGGCCCCAGTCTCTTGCGTTTCGGCGCCTGCACTTGCGAAAGCCCCATTCATTTCCGACCGGCAGCAAGCTCCTCCGGCTCGTCGCGTCCACTGGCATCCCAGCTGCCCAAAGAAGTAAATCGTTCGTCGCCTTGGCTTCCTCTCTCGGGGGAGAGCCGTGTAGTGCGCCAGCCATGGCGCCAGCCCTCGCCGGCACAACTTACGCGTGCTTCTTCCCTACGCCTCCGGCAACGTGAGGTGAACGCCGTTGCGGTCGAAGTCTGCGGCGTCCCTTCAAAGGAACCAGACCGCACCCCGCGCGCCCCCGCATCTGGCGCGCTCTTTCCTCCTCCTCCCTTTTCCTTCTTTCAGCGGCGGGGCGCGCCTCCCGCGCTCCCCGACGCAGCTCCGTTACTCAGAGAATAAACGGTTGAACAGCACAGACGTCTTGTCTTCTCTGAGGATCTCCGAGCAGCTTACGCCCTACAACTCAAACAATGTTCTGTGAGATGAGAATGATGCTTCTGCTCCACTGGACTTCGACGGTGACGTAAATGTCCTGCCAAGCGGCTCAAAAGCAGACCCTGCGGCCTGAAAATTTTGACCGACCCTGTACTTTAGTAAGTGTAGTGGTCAACAACAACTGGCGCCATCTATAGGTCACATTCTGCGCGAGTACGGAGATAGTGATAGCACATGCTGTTTCAGATGCACTGCACATGCCTGTACAATAGTTTCTACACCCCCGTCGACTGGTTATGACTGACACTGAAAATCTGTGCTGTGTGCCAAACGTTCAGAATTAGAAGCTGAATTTTAGAATGTTCAGCGCCATGCTCCTCGCCGCGGTAGCCACGCAAACTAAAATCGTGTGCACGCGCGGGCAAGTTCACCACCGCAGCCAACGCTGCCAAAATTGGAGGGGGCACTTAAACTCCGCCATAGGGGTGTGGCATGCTATCATTAGTGGGTTAATACCCGTGTATGCTGAATTGGTAATTCCTACTTAAGATTCATAGATGGCGGCGAGTCCTCACATACCACGACCAGAGCAGTGGAACAGCGGTTAAATGATCCGCCACTGCACTGGCTGGTGGCGCTTTCCATCCCAGCCACCCGTCAGGATTTTAAGGCGAAAGCCTTTAATGCCTCATCGTTGTAAGCAGGTGTTGTCGACAGAAATGTCACGCGTTTCAATTGGTCTAAATGGCCGTGACGTCACAGTGCGCAAATTTCAAACGGGGCCAATTGTACTTTGGCTAGTAACCATGCAACCAATTAAAGGGATCGTATAGTGATGCCCCAAGTAAGTGGGACTTAGTTTAGTTAATTGCTTAATTACCCAATTAGCCTAATTAACCCTTCTAGTCAGGCGAGATAAATAAATAAAACCGAGTAGGAAATTGGTCGAGTTCGGGAATCGTACCCCGACCTCCGGAGTGCGAGACGAGCACGCTACCACTCCGCCATGCCAGCGCGATGGTTTGGAATGAACAAAGGCGCGTCTAGTGAATACGGTGTCTTCGTCCTCTCACATATTCCTCCCTTCCCGTTACGGCGAGGTTTAGGTATCCACCCATATATGCGAGACAGATACATTTCCTTTCCTGAAAAGCCAATTTACCGACGAGCAAGGCGTAGAACCGAACGGGCGATGGCGTTCTATGGACTCCCTGGCAGCGTTGCAAGACGCTTTCGCGTTTCGCTCGTAGAGGCGAAGCCTAACATCTTAACAACGCATCAGTGACACAAGCAGCAACAGAGCGATTAAGGCTTTCGGCTCACCGCACTTTAGGTCAACGAAGTGCCCCCCTGAATTTTTGCGACCCATGTTGCTCTTCCCGAGCAACCTCTCGCGCAACTGCTGGAGCGCCGCTGAAGCGGTTGCTAGGCAACAAACCCTCAAGGACGTTTGGTAGCCCCACCGCCACGAGCATACGCGACGAGCCGAGCTCGAGTAGTGTTGATTTTGCAACAAAAAAGAGCGGTGATAGCACCGTGCTCTCGCGCAGTTGGCAGCGAAGCTGTTTTGTTCGCGCCGCACGGGTTCGAATCTCAGTCGCGGTAAAATTTATTTTCACTGTTTATTTATTCAAGGTCAAGGCTTCAGTGACGAATCGTCTTTTGGAGCTTTGGTCGTGACATAGAGCTTACGCTCTGAAAGGCACTAAGAGCACGATCTGGTTAGACATCACGGGGAAGTGCTATCTCATTATAGTTTGTTACTGTGGGTCGAAAGAACGAAAACTTGTCATCTTTAGCGAATGTAGAGCTAGAAAGTTAGGGCCGGGATGCCGAGTTTGTCTAGCAAATAACGGCGTTCAGTATCATGAGCTCTTCTGACCGAGTTGTATGCCTATTATCTAATGAAAGAGAAAAAAAATTGCAACCTAGACTTTCTATTTAGAACTTCTGATCGCTTATTACACTCTGACTGGTTACAAGTTTTAGTACATGGATGTTGTTTTACACTATTTTTGCATGGTACTGTCGTTGCTTTACGCAGTTGTGGCGTTTATGGATGCTGCACACTCTCTAAGCAGGAATGCACCTATAGGAGAGTAAATGGCGATAAGCTAGCTACTAGCGCACACCCTTTTGTAAAAGGAGTGTGGTGAAGGACAGCTCGCTCTCTTTCTACTCCTTCCTGTTCAGAGCGTACCGTTGGCCCAGCATTTCAATGTCCTTAAAGGGGTGGAGACACCAAATTTTGAAGCTATGAAAAGCCTGCTATGGGATTCCTATGTATGCAAGGGCGCTCACAGCCAGGTGTTGGACGCAACAAACGTTTAAAAAATATTTTAATTCGGTTCCAAAGATTTCCTAAATACTCACTCTCACGATCTAGAGCCATCGCTAGCGCCATCAACCATGACGTCACAAGGGGAGTAGAAAAATTAAAGTTTTAGTGACGTCGTACCAAAATACAGTGACGTACGATGAGCGGAGCAGCACAGTCGCGTGAGCGCAGTCGACGCACCAGCGAGCCGCGTTTGCTGCTAACCGCCACTCGCTCGGTTTGCGGCGCGCCGTTGCGAACAGCGTCGCAACGTCCGATTGCAGCTCGTTGCCTGCGTCCAGCCTGCTAGAAGTCAACGGCGGGCCGCTCGCGGCAGCAACAACGACGGGAAGCGGCAGCCAATGCGAGCGCGGAGAGCGGCAGCGTCATGATGACATAGGACGCACTCCTTGGAGCCGGGCGGCCTGCGCCAGTCTTCGTGCCGAACGCCGGCGTCTGAAGAACGCGATAGTATTGTTTGTTCACGTTCATAGCAAACCCTGGGATATATGTATATCAAAAATGCATCGTTCCTGACGATCGTTGGCAAATACCAAGTTCCTGGTAGAAGTGATGACTGCGATGCAAGCAAATTTCATCCCATAGCCGGTTTTGTGCTGCTGCTACCTGGTGCGGTTCGCCTGCCGTCTGCTAGCTCTGTTGCTGAAGACGTCGTGGAAATCGAACATATATTTTATTATGGGACGAGTTGACAGTAAAGGGGTGCCGAGCGGAGCACGTTTCTGAGCGCTGGCCAGTCCCGAAGCGCCCTCAGCTGCGGAGTCGATGCGAAAGCAGCTAGGCCTAGCGACGACTAGGACAGTCTGGGACCAGTGCGCAGGTCGTCGGCCGGCGTTGCCGCAGGCAGTGTCGTTGCCGAAAGATCCACTTTTAGCACAGTCATGCTATCGTGCCTCGAATCTAGAAAGCATCCTTTCTGGTAGCATGGCTGTTTTGTATTTTCTTGTGCGGACGTGAAGTACGCCGAGTCTGCCGGCCGGTAGGTCAGCCTGGATACCGTCTGCCGACGTCATAAAAGCGAGCTAAAGAGTGTTCTCGACGTAAATAATAAACCATGGGACAAAAAATGTGAAAAAAGTGTCATTTTTGAGGATCACTGACCAATACTGAGCAGCTGGAACTGATATGAGCAAATTTCTTGCCACAACCGCGCCTAGCAGCTGCCGCTGGTGCGACGTTGGGGTCCGGCTCGCCTGGCGCCCGCTAGCTCCGCTGCCGAAGGCGTCGAGGAGATTGACCATACTATTTTTTTATTGTGAGATGATTCTGTTAACACTACAGCTATTTGTGAAAAGTAGGCCTTTTATTATAGCGCAGGCGACTTCCGAAGCGCCCGCCGCTTGCTAAACAGGCTATAGGCCTAGCGACGACCACGGCAGCCAGGCAGCAGGCATCATTTTCATACAAGTCATGCCTTTCGAACTCGTAAATGGCGAAATAGATATACAAATGGATGATGAAAACTGCGCTGAAAACAGAAAAGGAATAAAAAGGGAGTAAGCTGTCCTCTAGCGCATCCTAGAGGACAGCTTACTTCCCTTTTAACTGCCGTCTAGGCGTATTCGTGTTTAGAGTGTAGAGCGCGCAGGGTCAAGTGCCCCGTAAACCAACACCTGCTATCCCACCAATCAACGCAGAACGTCCAGAGAGGGCCTGCAAGCAAGAAGCCAGAGACGATGCTGATGAATTCGGCGAGGAACGACCACGTCGTGGCCGGGATCGCGCCCCCACGAGGGCGACGAGAGAGGATCCAGGCCCCTCGGCCGAGGCTCAGCCACCACCGCCAGGGGCCGCGATGGAGGTCGACAGCGCCGCCAACGAGGAGGAGCTGCCGGCAGAGGTGACGAGCCGAACGGCATTCCTCCATCTCGCGTACGGCTGCAATAGCATATATAGCCTTTGTCGAAAATGCGCAGCTCTGGGGCACCTAAGACGTGTAGTGGGGCCCTCTAATACCTTTGGGAGTTCCTAAGGTAGGAACTAGTGAGAACGTGAGTTCCTTGGAGACATTTAAAACGCTGAAGGTGCAGAACGAGCCACATTTCACGAGTGGAAGCAGACCCAGTGAGCTGCGTATTCTTGACGCTGTTGCTTTTGCTGGAGGCCATCGAGTACTGGGCGATTACTTGCAGTGTCTGTTCACGTTCAGCTCGCAGTGGCTGTTCACGTTCATTGTGCTTCTGATTTGCCGTTGTTTCTGAATGAGCGACCAAGGAAAGGCAAGTTTATTCGGTTGGCATTCCGTGAAAGGTGTTGAGGCTTTCGGTGTTTGCTGGTTCGGGCAGCGCGCATAGCCAAGGACTGATATAAGTGTGGACAATCAAAGCGCTGCCTGAACCGACGGTGTAAAACAAAGCAGCCCTACAGAAGGTGCATCACGGTATTTGCTGAACGCTCACGAAACGATCCGCTGATGTTATGGCGGCCTTCGGTTTACTCCCCGCGCATGGTCGTTGTTATACGTGTAGAATATCGGTAGCGGTTCTGCCACGCATGCGAATTTCGCTGATACCTCTGCTCAGTCTCCATTCTTGCAGCAAAAAAGCGCTCATCGGTTAGTCCTTATAAAAAAATGGTATTTTATAGGCTCTACTGCCATCCTTTAGTTATTTATTTTTGTTTATTCGTAGTCTATAGACACCGTATAAAAAATTCTACCAAAAGTGCGTGGCCATATATCTACAGATTAATTTTAGACCGTCTGTAGGATTTGATTTGCCTGTAGACTAGTCTATAGGGTTTCTCTGTAGAAAGGCTATAGAGTTTACAGGCAAAACTTTATGGAGAGTTTATAGAGTGTCGAAAAACATTTTTGCAGGAGGCCTCCTTTAGAAAGGCAACTCTCTTAACCACAACCTGAAACTACAGCTGAATTACAGGCAGACGATTCCTCGAGAAGGCGGGAAAAAAATTCGCGCCCCCTATCGCAGCTCCGGCGGGTTTAATACGGGAGGAGGAGGTGGGTACTGCGCGCCGTTCCTACAGTCAACGGGTGGTCAGTTCGAAACTAAAGCAGTCCGTCACCAATGTCTCGCTGGTTGTGCTTCTGCTTCGTTCACGAAATCCTCCGCCAGCCTAACCAGCTTGGCCGGGCCTTTCCCGTCTCGGCCTGTTGTGACGTTGCAGTTTTTGTTCGTGGATTCATGTAAGTAACCTAGGCTGCAAGGCCTACATGTGTCCTACATGCAGTTCAACGAAGAAGAAATGGATGAGGTGGCCGAAAATTACGTCGAGAGCATTCAGCCGGACCTCACCACGGTTGTCACATCCAGGGAGAGGCAGTCGCCCCTGCCGAGCAGCACCGCCCGTGAGTACAATCACGGTGATTCGGACGCCGCGAAGCGACGCCGCGGTGAGAGAGACATGTACCAGCTTTAGAACACAGCTTTCGTGGTCATTAGAGTTACTGTATTATAAGTACCTAGAGTTGGGCGTAGGCCTGCCAAGTTGCCGCAGAAGGCATCGAAGTCATGCGGCCAAGCCACATTTCACGTTTGCAGGAGACGCTATACGGCGCTACTCGGACGGGAAGATCACCGAGCTATGACCATCCACTATCTCATTCCCCCATGCTTTATCGTTGACGCTGCTGATTTATATAAATATACCGAGTGAAAGCCATCGGAAAGCTTGTCTCGCTCTGCGGCTTTGCCGCATGACTTGGATGCTTTCTACGGGCAACAGAGCCTGTCTTGAACCGGTCGAGTCGGGCCCGTAACACCTCCATTAATAACTAACAATGTTCTGTGAGGCAAGAATGATGCTCCTCCTGCTCCACTGGGCTTCGACAGTGACGTAAATGTCGCGCCAAGCGGCGCAAAAGCAGACCCCGTGGCCTGAATCTTTTGACCGACCCTGTACTGACTGGACTTGTGCCCGGGCAACTTCACTGCCGCTGCCCACGTTTCGCAAAGGGATCGACAATTGTGTTCTTGTAAATCTGGCATTCTGCCGGATTTTCCGTAAATCCAGCATCGCATGGCGTGAAACCCAGCCTTTGGTTGGCTATTTTTTGTGTCCTCTGTTTTTATTTTTTTTCTCTTTGGCTATCCCGTTCCAGTTTGTTACCGTGGGTCGAAAGAACGAAAACTTGTCTGCTTTAGCGAATGTACGAGGGGGTACCCAAAAGAAACCGGACTTATTTTTGTTTGAACTTATTTGTTCACATTTTAAGCACAGACCTTCAATCTCCTTCAAAGTATTCCCCACTTGCAATGATACGCTTGTCGAATCTTTCATTCCATTTTTCAAAACATTGTTTAAATTCATCTTTTGTGGTGCTTGACAGTGCCTCCGTCGTTTTTTTCTTCACCTCAGCAACATCAGCGAAACGCTTTCCATTCACCTATTTTTTCATTCTAGGAAACAAAGGAAGTAGCACGGGGCAAGGTCGGGAGAGTATGAGGGTTCAGGAATAGGGGTCATGCCATTTTTGGTCCAAAATTGTCGTAGATACAGGGCTGTGTGAGCAGTGGCATTGCCATGATGGAAAAACCAGTCACCCGACCGCCACAAATCTGGCCGCTTCCACCGCACACTGTTGCGCAATCTTTTCAAAACATCCAAGTAGAAAGCCTGGCTAACTGTCTGACCCTGCGCAACAAATTCTCAATGGACGACTTCTCTCACGTCGAAAAAACAAATCAGCATTGTTTTGAGGTTTGGTTTCACCTGACGCGCTTTCTTGAGGCGAGGTGAATTTGAAGTTTTCCATTGGCATGATTGTTCCTTTGATTGAAGATTCGATTCAGAAACACTTGAGTTGTCCCCATAGCATCGTCCTTGTACGTCTTTATTAATATTTCAAGAGTTTCCATTCAAATTTTTTCCGAGCAAAAATCAGAATTTCACCGGCGCACGCTGTTCACAAAAATCAGCCATTGCAAAAACGACATTCACACAAAACAGTCGTCACTCTAAAACTCTGCCTAAACTAGTCTGACCTCCTTCAACGACGGCACTCGGCTTACTGACTCTGGAATGTTCGTTCTATGCGCTCCTAGTGGCAAAACGCGGTACCACAGAAGCTTTGCAGACAAAAAAATTTAGTCCGGTTTCTTTTGGGTACCCCCTCGTATAGGAAGAAAATTACGGCCGCAATGCCGAGTTTGTCTAGCAAATAACGGCGTTCAGTATCATCAGCTCTTCAGACCGAGTTGTACGCCTGTTATCTAATAAGAGAGAGAAAAAAAATTCTAACCAAAACTTCATATCTCGAACTTCAGATCGAAATAGATGCTTCAGATGGCGCATACCATAGTGGAGTGAACGGGGGTAATCTGTCTACAAGTGCGCAGCTTTTTACAAAAGGGAGTGCAGTGAAGGACAGCTTACTCCCTTTCTACTCCTTCCTGTTCAGAGTGTACCGTTGGCCCAGCATTTCAATGCCTGCAATGTGTCACATCTGTCCTTCTGTAGACAGGGCCAGATTTGTGATGCGCGCTCTCCGCCCCACTTGAATCCGGCTATTGAATGAGGCAGATTGACAAACTAAGAAGGGCTCTTTTGGTTGACAGAAGGAGCGCCACGCGCAATGCTTGGCTGCTTTTCGCGTGTGTGGAAACAATTCGGCTAAGGCTTGAAGTGAACTCTAACCGCGCCATCGCCTGGCGTGGCCGGGCAGCTTCTTCAGCGGCCGGCAAGCGTTCCAGAAGCACTCGGAAGATAGCGAGCCTCGAAGACAAGTGCAAGGTGCCCCAACTCCCTCCGGGTCCCCTGGCCGAGCTGCTCCCTGCTGGCACTGAAGTTCGCAGGCCTCCGGGAAAACTGGTTCAGCTGGTGGCACAGGCGATCCACGAAAGTCCGCAAAGGGCGCTCCGTGTACAGCATGTGTACAAGGCGCTCCAGTGAGTTCTTCGCTCTCTTTCTTTGGGAGAGGATGGGGTTGTGGAGACATCCGCAGTCGTGGCCTAGAGGCTTGGTCGTCCGCCTCGGCTGCGGGAGGTGGTTGGTTAGAAACCCACCGCCGAACACCCACCGGTAAAAATGGGTACAAGCCACCCCCGGCCCGGCGCCCGTCTTCTGCAGGGGTGTGCGCTTGGAGGAGGCTCCGTAAACCCCGCTCTGTCCTTACGGGGACAATACCAGTTCCGAACACCATCAGCCTGCAAAGGTGGCTCGTGATTCAGTTGAGAGTTGACGGGATCAATGGAGTTTTGAGAGTTCGATGAAGTTTAAACGAGTTCGCTCTAACGTGAGTTCAGTGGCACTGAGCCAACAAAGCTACATCCGGCTTGAGTGCGAGCAGCGGCTGCAGTAACAACACTTGTGATCCATTAAAAGCCGGTTCATTTGCCAGATGTGTACCAGTCCATGATCGAGAGAGGTTGCGCAGATGGTTCTTGATAATCCCAAAGTGAACAATGGAGGGGCAAGCCTCGGGGTGCTTGGCAACATTTCAACAAGAGGTCCTTTCATTGCCCAGACGAAGGCGAGTATTCTTGTCGAAACGTTGCTACGCACCCCGAGGTTTTCCCCTACCTTGTTCTCTTTGTGGTAGATGTATACCGGGGCATAGGACGCTGTCTTAAGCAACCGTCCTGTTCGGAGCTGTGAGCCTGGGGCCTGCGCAGGACGCCTTTGACCGCTGCTTGCACTGGAATGGTACAGGCACCTTTCTCATAGTGAAAGGGAAAAAATAAACAGCGTTCGGGACCCGTTGTCAAATAGGTTGGCTAGGAGCCCGCGGGTCAAGATTTTGAGGCCCAGAGGAATTCTGTGTGTGCTGAAGTTTTTTAACTAGGAATCAATCTCGGCCGCGGCGGGTCGAATTTCGATGCAGTTGAAATTCTAGAGCCTCGTGTGCTATGCGGTGTCAGTGCACATTAAAGAACCCCAGGTGGCCAAAGTTTCTGGCGCCCTTCACTACGGCGTCCCTCACAACCATAGTCGCTTTTGGACGTTAACCCCCATACATTATAAAACTGCTTAACTAGAAACAAGGAACTGCGTTAAGTCCAGGGTTCGACGAAATTTTGTGTGTCGAGGAAAGGGCTCATTAAATGGCAGAATAAAAACTAAAACACATGCCATTCAGTTTCAGCTTTCATTCTGTCCTTTGGAGACTGCTTCTTTTCTCATACCGTGAGTACACGCTGTTAAGTCAACGATTATACTGGTAGTTGAGGATTCGACGGAAACCTGTCCGGCGAGGGAAATTCAGCATATTGAAGAAAACAGCACTCGCCGAGGTCACAGCGGAAAAGAACGGCATACAAAACATAAACACATTGATGCTTCGGCACTGCTACGGGTCCCTTGTTCGCTTATGAGGATTCGGTGTTGCGTACAAAGCGCATGTCTATCTCGGGGAGATTTCCCCGCGCCCTGTTCATCGCTTCGCTTGTCATTTGGATGCGTAATGATTCCTTCAGTAGGCGGGTAGATAACAGCTTTACCCTCTAAGTATCCGTGCGGAATCCCAGTCAATCCAGTGGCCCGTGTCTTGATTGTGCTCTGCTAGAGCGTTAGAAGTCACTTTTTTGTTCTTTTTTAGGTCACATTGGTGTTCCTCCATTTATACTGGTGCTTTAAAATTGTTTAGGCTGTTCAGTCTGAGTCAGCCTTGTGTAGGGCGCTACTACCCTGCATGCAAACTGACACCTTCCTACAGCTGCTAGGTTCTTGAGGAGAAACAATCGCGGAAGTTGTGCCCTGCAAGTCAGGCGGGAACAATCACTTTACGTAAAGAACAGCAGCTGCATGCTTTCTAATACGAGTATTTATTGTCTGCTGCACACTCGTCTGGTGCACTACATAAGGCTGACGACGACTGTGCCTGGGCTTATCCCCGTCATTGGAAACAAGGAGCGGTGTGCTGTCTGTCGAACCTTTTTGTCTTAGCTGGTCCTTTAACGCGTATTTCGTGTAACCAGCGTGAAACGCAAACTTAAGAAGGCGTTCGGGTTCGGAATCCCAGTTGTTCGACCAGTCTCCTTCTCATAGACATAGAGGACTGTGAAAAAGTACTTCAAGTTAATGAGTATACCGGCACAAGCTTTCTTCTTGTCTTAAGACCCCATTTAGGGTTAGTGCACCAGCCCGCGCTATGCAGCAGTGTTTTGCATGCTTCACAAACTTAAGCCTGCTGCCTTATAATACCCAAGTCTCTTCTTTAGAAGCGATGTACGTGAAGCATTTGAAGGGAAATGCAAAACCCAGTTCGCTGCAATTCGACTTGGGGTGTTATTCGTTGCATTGTGCGACGCAGTTTGCAGCGAGTGCTGGTCGCTTCGCCGTAGAAGCATCCCCTCGTGCGTAGGCCGTACAGGGTTCGGATTCCGGTACTGGCGAGGGCTCAACGGTTTTCTAGGGGCTGCGGCTCTCGCACAGGTGGACCACAGGGAAAACGTATGCTTTCAGGTCCTTATTCTCAAACTGCACTCAACGTAGACTTGTCCACTTAGGTTCGCACTGTTGGGTTCGATCCCCAAGTGCGTGTCTGGCTGCTGTGGGGCCCCAGCTGTGACCCCTCTTTCCTGTTCGCCATCGTGGCTTAAACCGCACTTGGCATGAAATAAATCATCGTGATCTAAAAGTGAATATCACAAGTCTTGTTCTATGAGGTTAAATATTAAAGAACTTCTAAACAAAGAATCGACGGCTCTGTATGAATTAAAGGGAATGAGACCATCTATGCAGCTAAGACGATGGGAGGCGGCAGACACAGCATCCGTCTCCTTCCGTAGAAAAAAAAAACATGAAACTTCGATGTATACCAGCGCGTGCATTGGCGTTGAGAGACATCTGTCCTAATATAATGTTCCCGTGTGTCGCATTGCCATCATTCTCCCGCTTTGGTGCTCCCCCATTTTACAGGAACAGGTATCCCTATTTCAAGTTCATGAGCGCCAGAGAGGTGACGTCCTGGAAGGTGAGCGAAGCTTCAAGACGGAGTTGAAGATTTTTACTGACATAACCGTTGGATGGGCTGACGACACTTGAGACGTCTTGCGGACATTCAGTGTAGTTTTAGTGACCGTGCGGTTTGCCAGAAGGCTTGGAACAATAAACAAACAAAAACTGCAGTGTGTTTGCGGGGGGGGGGGGGGGGGGCAGGGAACCAGGGAATAAAGAGAGATGTGCACAACCTAGGAAATCAAAATTGCAATATGAAACTTGAGTAAACTAATTTCGGATGATCTATATACCATAAGATCTTAAGTATGACGCGAAGAACAGTGACTTGTGGGTTGGTAAACGAGAAATTTAACGCGTGGTTTGTGCACAAGTAACAGCGATAAGAACTGTGAAGAAAGTGCTGACTCGATGACCAAAACATACCTGAACCCCTTGGCATTCAACCAGAAAAAAAATTCTAGACGGATTTTCGGCTCCCTGCAACAATCAATTACAATCCTGTTCGTGGACATACTGAACTTTGTTGGGCAGCAAAGGACGGTCTTTTCGTTGAGAAAAGTGGATGTAAAAAAGGAACTTTTTTCTCGCTGCTCTATTAAAAGGTTAACACTGTTATCGTCAGTTATGAACAGAACTTCAGTATTGCCTGCTAGATGTGCGTGACTGTTTAGCCTAGATTCGTGAGATCTGGAAAATAAAAGCGCTGACTTTGTCACAGTTTCGGTTTGAAAATGGCCACGGTCAGTGACATTTGTATTTAATTTTTTATCTTTCCTAGCTAACAGAGGATCCGTTTCCAGCGAAAGTTACCTATTTTTCACTAGAAGACGGTAATCTATAGATACGGGCCGATTTAAATTCGAAAATTCTAGAGGCCCGTGTACAGTGCGGTGTCAGTGCACATTAGTGATGCCCAGGTGGCCGAAATATTCGGAACCCTTCACTACGGCGTCCCTCACAGCCCGAGTCGCTTTGGGACGTTAAACACCATAAAACCAAACCAAACCATCGATTGCACGCTGACTGAATGGCTGTTCTGTATACTGGTTGTGCTATCTTGGTTAGCGAGAACACGAGAGCACATGGGTTTGCGTGCCTTTAGCGCATTTTAACTGGACCACCAGGAAGCAGCGCAGCTTGCGCCTAACATGCACTGAGCACATATGCACTGGTTTCTTGCGGCGCCGCTATATTACACTGGTAGTAAGCGAGGCCGCTTGCTACCGTGTTCCCGCTAACCACGATGAAGGTAGTAGAGACGTTCCCACACACCTGTCAAGGGGGGCACGAACGGCGCACCGGTGCGCACTGGCGGTACTTGAGAGTGGCGTAGCGCTGGAAACATACCATATCGGGCATGAACGTTCGCATGAATCCCGGCTTGTCGTGTTTCTGAAAACCCCCATCGAGCTCGGCAGGCGGTGACGAATGCCGCAAACACACCGCACCGCTCCAGTGCTCTGTCGACAAGTGTGTCGACACGTCTGTACCTATGAGAGCGGCGGCCACCTGTTTAAAATGTGCTCCTGTGTCCACTGTCGCAGAGCTCTATACGCCACGCACTGTTCCAAGGATGGTTCGTCAAGGTGCACCCACCAGTGGGAGACCTGGCCGGCCCCCGCACCAAGAGCAACTTTTGGCGCGTGAACTACAGCAACAGGCAAGTGCGCCTACGCAGTGGTGAGCTGCTGGTTGGCGGAATGCGACAGCATTAGAAGCCTTATCGTGCAGACAGTGTCACGGCGTGAGTTAAATTTCGCCGCGCTGATTGGCCGGAGGGAAATGGCGTCACCAGGCCGGAGCATTCCCTTTGGCTGGAATAAAGTGACGTCACCGGACGGGGAGGATTGGAGCCCATTGGAAAGAAGAGACGTCACCAGATCGAAGCGACGCCCCTTCCGATAAACACATTAACAGCTTCTAAGGGTATCGCACTGTCAACGCACAAAAGGAATTATGCGCCCCTGTGAATGTTTTTTTTTTTTTTTGCGCCGGTTAGACGAGGCCGTTTCGGCAAGTAATACCCCTATCCTTTATCGCTTCTAACTCTCTCGTTCACTGGACTTCCGGCCTACTCGGCACTCAGTGTGTGAGAGCTAAAGGGCACCACGTAATTATCGATATACACGACGGAAAAGGGGAAAGAAAATTTCTTTCTGTCTTTTTTTTCTTGAGCCGGTGATTCATAGAGGGGATTGATTGATATGAACTTTTATTTCCACCGATGTAGGAGGCCCCCTACTCCCCGTCCCTGGCACGCAGGCCTAGGGGACGGGGGACGGGACCTCCGCGACTAAAGACTGGCGAAGATACATTGTCTCTTCGCGGCTTCAGCCGCCAGGCGGACAGCTCATTTCTGGTCGGCGGGGACCTCGCTTCGCAGAAGGGCCTCCCAGGCTTCTCTACTCTTAATATTGTCCTCAGCACCCGGGGATCCAGGGCATTGCCAAATTATATGATCGAGGGTCCCCCTCGCTCCGCAGGTCTTACATTTGTCACCTTTTTTATCGTCTAACGTGGTTTGAAATAACCAGACAGGGTTAACAAAATTTCCGGCCTGTAATCGTCGCCAGGCGATGGCCTCTCTATTGGTTAAGTTTGGATCTGGTGGTGGCATTAGACGCCTGCCTAACCTGTAGTGCACGGCGATTTCCGCGTACGTTTGCAAACGTTCGTCCATCCCCTGGGGGTCGGGCGGCTCTACAGTTACCCGGAAGTAGAGATCTCGGGCTAACATGTGGGCCGCCTCGTTACCGGGGACGGATGTGTGTGCTGGGACCCAAATTAAGGTGATGTTGCGATCAATTTTGGCTGCGGACAGAATTCGAGCCGTTTCTGGCGAGACCCTGCCCTTTCCGATGTTGCAGATTGCTGTTTTGCTGTCAGTAAGAATCAAACTAGCCTTGGTTCCGGCGCAAGCAAGCGCTATTGCGACCTCCTCGGCCGTATCTATGTTTCTACTCCTAATGGAGGCGGCAGCGACTGGTGCACCTCGGCCGTCGACTACTGAGGCGACCGCCGCCCCCGACCTGCCACTCGCTGCGTCCACGTAGGCAACCTCATTTGCCCTGAAATTTCCGGCCCTTTTAACCAGCGCCTCCGCCCTCTTCTCCCGTCTTTCCCGGTGATGTTCTGGGTGCATGTTGCGGGGGAGGGGGGGAACGATGATATTCTCGCGACATTGTGGCGGTAGGGCGACCTTGTCGCATATGCCCCTATCTACTTTTCGGCCGACCCACTCTAAGATGGTCCGGCCCGTATTTGTTGTACTCAGTCTTTCGAGCTGGGCGATTCGCACCGCCTCGGCGAGTTCAATCCAAGTATTATGCACCCCCATTTCCAACAGGCGGTCTGTAGAGGTGGAGATAGGTAGGCCCAGCGCCCTCTTGACGCAACGCCGAATAATTGCGTCGATCTTCTCTCTCTCGTTTACCCTAATATCGAGGAATGGCGTGGCATAGCATATTCGGCTAATAATATACGCCTGCGTCAGTTTCAAGAGGCTGCTTTCTTTGAGGCCCCTGCCCTTCAGCGCGACCCTCCTGAAGATCCCTGTTACTTGCGCAGCGTAGTTGCTGAGCTTCTTGATCGGTCCTTCATTGTAACCGTCCTCTTGGATAAAAAGTCCGAGGATCCTGATGTGATTAACTTTCGGTACAGCTTTGCCCTCTACCTTAATTTCAAAATTCCAGTCGCGCTTGCACCGGAGAGCTTTCGGATTGTAAACAAAAAGTTCTGATTTCTGCGGCGAACACACAAGGCCCCTTTCGGCCGCGTAGGACACTACAGTGTCTGCCGCTGCCTGCAGCCGCTCTTCTATGCTACCGTCACTACCACTGTTCAACCATATGTTGATGTGATCTGCGTACAAGCTAAATTTTATGCCGTCTATGTTCCTGAGTGCGACGGGAAGGCCCCTCATTGCCACGTTAAAAAGGAAGGGGGAGAGCACCGATCCCTGTGGCGTTCCCTTACTTCCCAGGTAAACCTTGGGGAATTCTAAGTCCTGAAATTTTAGTTTTATCGTCCTGTGCGACAGGAAATCATTGATGTAATTATACGTCCTTTCGCCGACACCTATGTCCTGAAGCCCCGCAAGGACGGCCGCATGCTTAACATTGTCGAAGGCTTTGGTTACATCTAAACCTAAAATAATTCGCCGCGGCCATTCTAGCAGCTGCAGACTTTTTTGACCGCAACGAATAGGGAAACTCGATGGCCGTATTCATTTGCGAGAGGAAGATTGGCTCTAGTTCGTAGGTCAACGCCGGAGGAATATTAAGTCGAACAAAAAACACACCAAACACACAGTAGGAGACCAGCGCCCCCACTCACCTCTTTATCTTCCTTACCGTGTGTACGCGTCCTTTTGAGCTAGTTTCTATGCCTAACGGCGGGTGGCAGGCAAAGAATCGCTCGCCATTGTGACACATCACCCTCCTCCTCATTGCGTATTGCTAACATTTAACTCGGACTACCATGTGTGGCATGTTACGCGCTAGCGCTGGTAACGGGGAGGAGTGTGACGATGAAAAAAGGCATGCTGGACTTTCGGTGTGTCGGTCGCCAGACTTATACAAACGCCACTTTCTTTCATTTCATTTATTCTAACCTCGCGATACCAGTGGAATTAACAGGGCAGCAGCATATTAAACAGAAAACAAGAAACTGGGCAGTAATGCAAAGTACAAATTGCTGTACCATTTTGCGATGTTAGCTAACTTGCTTTTAAAATGTTGGCAGATTTAATGAGGGCGACGAGTCTGGTAAGGCGGTTCAAACGCCCGGATACACGATGGTCAAAAGTGTCTGAACAGCCCCCACAACCTGCCACTTCTTCTACCCTATCCGGTGCACAGGCCGCGTGAATGGAACATGCCCGAGGAACCGCAGTGCAGACCGGTCCAGGAGGGTGTCTTCGACCAGTCGCTGCCTGCTCTGCTGGAGCCGTTCAACTCCCCGCCATCTGTGGCATCGCCACCCCTGCAGGGGCCACCGTCCGGCTTCGGGGAGCTCCAGCAACCGATGCCATCAGCGGGGTCGCAGCAGCTAGACCTGGAGCATTGCCTGCTGAAGCCCGAGCGATCTCCTCCGCCTCAGCAGCAGATGCGCACACCATACAAGGTGTTGCTGTCACCAGAAACGGTTGGGCCGCAGCAGCCGGAGCCGCAGCAGGCGCAGGCAGGGCCGAAGCAGCCGAAGCAGCATCAAGAACTGCAGCAGGAGCAGCAACAGCATCCATCTGTCGCGTGCCCGAACCCGGCTTTTCCACTACCGTCGACTTCGCAGTCATACAGCGGCGAATCCTGCCTGGGCTCGCTCCTCTGGAACCTGCCCGTTCGGGGCAACGGCGACGCCAATAACGAGGTTTCGACTGGCTCCCTGTCGGGCGGTTTTGCTGCTCAAGTACGTACTCGGCATATCTAGTCAGGTGGGCAGATGACATTGTGAAGTTTGCAAGAACGGGATGAGGCGCACTGGGAGGACAGTTTTAATTGTACACCGATGGAAGAGACGGTTTAACGCGACAGAGTTAAGGGCGCCGATCAGTGGAAAAGCCGGCGTTATTGTAGTTCCTGGCGTTGTAACTGAAAAATAGTGATTGGGCGAGAGGCTACTGACGTGTCCTTTCGGGACATTCAAACACCCCTCAACGATCCCAAAGAACGACTGCGATGACACCTGTACACAATTGCTAATTGGTCTGCAGGGTCGTGGCGTGATTGCCCCACCATTACATAGTGGATCTCAAGGAACAAAAGCAAATGCACTGAAAAGAAAAACGATCGAGCCGAGACCCGAACAGCTACCCCCTTGGGTCGTGAGCAGGGGAGGCTACCGCTCGATCACACAGGAACGTTTGCCCGACTTCGTTCAAGGGAGGCCTGTGTGTCCTGTGGTAAGTGAATAATTTTTAAAATAAAGCAAATCAAAATTAAGATAAATAACAATGAACACAATCTACGTTTGCGAAGAGGTAAGGAAAAAATAAAGCCGCCAGGCCTTTTCACAGACCCTTTAACGCTATCGCGTCATACCCTTATGGCGGAGGTTAAAGGGACCCTGAAAGAACTCCCGAGGACAACACACCAACTCGCTCAATCACTGCACTGTGTCGCAAACAAAACCTGAGCCAAATAATACACTTCTAAACGCAGAAGAGGACCCACAGTCACGTGCTAAAGTTGTCGAGCCCTTCCCGGCGACCTTTTCATGCTCGCACCCTCCTCGGTCGCTCTCACCTGTGCATACAAGCTGAGATGTAGCTACTGGTTCGATTCTTTCAGATGTCCGGCAGACACCATTACTGCGGCCAGTAAGGCTCGTAGGACCGGCGGGTCAGGATGCTCCGCTCCCAGAGATGGGACCAGCGGAGGAGCGCCTACGCTCCAGCGTGCAAAAAGTGGCGAGGGGAGAAGGAAAGGCACAAAGACGGTGAAATTCAAATTTTGAACACAGATAAGCAAGCTTCTGCAAAGCGAATTGAAAAAATTCTTGCTGGAGAATATTCGTGAAGCAGCATGCTTTAAGATCCCAGGTATACCGCAACTTTATTAGAGCCCCTTACAGAGCCCTTTTAAGTGCGTCCAAATTTTATCCCAGCAATGATTGCACTGGATATTTTGCAAATATCTCCTATGACCAGTAGCAGAGACTCAAAGCACACGACTCGATACTGGACTTGGGGGTAGCTCTTGGCTTAATCGATCTATCGCGTGCCCTTCTGGACTTGATGGAACAGCGCAAAACATCGGGACAAGAGACAAGCGCTGTCCCGATGTTTTGCGCTGTTCCATCAAGAATGAATAACCAACATGCCCAAGCTGCTGTCCTGGCTGATTTCATTTCTAGTACCTCGGGCTCTTTTCAGTGTTTCACTCTCGACTTCCAAACTCTCATTTCCCTCAACAGTGCTTGTCTCTTGTCCCGATGTTTTGCGCTGTTCCATCAAGAATGAATAACCAACATGCCCAAGCTGCGGCCCTTCTGGAGTACAGTGTTGGACATGACGGCAAGCGTCCGTCGGGGATAGCGAGTCCGCTGCTACATTCGAACCTTGCGGTCTCCTTCTGTGTTCAGAATTGCCAAAACCACGATGTTTTGGATTGGTTTTTTTCACAGCTGATCTTTGGCTGCCGTTAGTTACTGCAGAGTCCGCAGACGCCATCTCACACAGAACACAACTGCGCACGAAGAGCCTCCGCCTCCGGACATCCGTCCAGAAAGCTGCGTAGTAACTATACAGGGTGTTTCGCCTAAGACTTGGCACGATTTTTAAAAATAGGCTTTTTGAGTTAAAAGAGTGCTTTTTTCGGCAGAGCAATGCCAATAGTGTAATACATCACAATACAGATAAGACGTGCTAACTATAAGCCTGCTTAACAAGTATTGAATCCTTAGCTTTCTAACACTTACTGTTAGGCGCCTTAATTATTTAGAGGCGTGTAACCCGCCATAAGGGATATCAATATCCGTTTTTAGAATTTTGATAGCGCGGTTACCTTCGGCGCTGTGTCCCAACAAATTTGGCTACATTGCACAAAAATACATGTGCGTTCGAGAAGCTTGTTGGCAAAGCAACCTCTCCAGCGCCCGCAACTCGCGGAAAGAGCCAAAATTTGTTGGGCCACAGCACCGAGGGTACCGGATTTCGAAATTCTGAAAACTGATATGGATAGTACTTACGGTGGGCTACACGCTTTTCATACATAATTAGCCTAACAATAATTGTCAAAGTTAATTATTCAGTATTAGTTAACCTGCCTGCACGTGTCAGCCGTATTGTACTACACTACCAACAACATTATGCGAAAAAGGCGTTCTTGTAACTCAAAAAGCGTATTTAAAAAAAAAAAAACATGCGTGAAGTCTTAGGTGAAACTCCTTGTATAACAAACGTAGTACGTAGTACATGTGTACTTACAACAGTACTAGTATTGCATTCATACATGAAAATGTTTCCACGCGGGCAAATTGGTATACTCTATTAGTCCGCGTTGCATGGTAGTCTACACTGCTGAGGAACACTGTGCTGTAGCAGAGAAGTTTTGTAAGCATCCCACCAGGGAACGCTGACTGTCCCTTGTTGCAAGAGTTAATGTATAGTTTCCTAGAGTTGCGCGTTTGTTTTCCCTGCGCTGCTTGCCCCTCTATTGGCTAAACGTGATCACGTGATTGAAAGCATCCATGCTTTGCGGAGATGTCAACTTCCTTTGCGTCGCTTAGCACTAGACCGTTGCTGACAGCCCATTCGTGCAGCTACTGTTATCGTGCTCTGCGGCATTTTATTTTGTTCGAGTGCACATGTTCACTGAAAACTATGTTTTCTTATCAATAACGCGCAATTTTCTCACAATTGCTGGCCAGTTCTTGAAGATGTTTGTGAAATGTGGCGTGTACAACAGATGGCGCCACCCATCTGCATGGCGAATATTCTGTTCCTAACTCATAGAGATAGGCCTTTCTGTAGCTGACGCATTGCTAGCAACCTGTGTCATTCAGTGAAACAGTAATCTGTTTGCAATAAAGCAAGTTCAGTTGAGAGAATCAAGCGGGTGAAGCCTGTACTCGCTCCAATCACTGGACCAAGTCCACCACCTGCATTCAGAAGTTGAGGCTTCTCCTGATCATTTGGATGCCTTGGAGGGCAAAAAAAAAAATTTCCGAACACACTTTGGAAATTCTAAAGTGTGCTTGGCGAAAGCCTTGTGGTCTACCCTCTGCCGTTCCCCGAACCGCTTGTGGCGTGGCGGGCTTCCCGCGTGTGCGGTTTTTATTGTCTTTATCGACTGCGGTCGCTTTGTTGATTGCAGTGTTTTAGAGCTCAGCTCTTTGGCGCCCATTTCGCGGCGTCGCCATCACCGCTGCCCGTTCGGCGTTGATTGTATTCATTGGCGTTGGCGTTGATGTTGACGTTTTATAGTCCGATCATTTTAAGGAAAGGAAGTGCGCAAACTGGCTCCCTGGGTAAGTGGACGCCTGAATCGCGCTGTTGTGTTGTTGTTGCGGCCGTATGAGCCGTTGCCTAGCAACCGTGGCTGTGGAGACCCGAACCGCACCGTACAGGAAGGGAGGAAGTGGGAGTGAAAGAAGAAAGAGAAAGAGGGGCCGTAATGAAGAAAATGAAAATTGTATTTGAGGACAGGAAATTGCGCAGTAACTGTCTCGCACATCTCCATGGACACCCGTCATCCGTTTGTAGAGGAAGGGAGGAAGTGGGAGTGAAAGAAGAAACAGGCGCTGCTGCGCGGAGGAAAGACCACAGTTGGGACGATTCCAGCGCACGGATGGACACCGCGAGCATGGACGGAAACCGCGAGCATGAGCCATTAAAGGATTTCGCCTTAATATGGCGGACCTGCGCGCTAATTGTGGGGGACCTATCTGTATTCTACTTGTTCTACATGTTCCTGGTGTGCAGGGTTCGGTGGCAGCGTTCCCTGTCAGTCAGGAAAGGCAGCTGGCTCAGGTGGAGCCGCAGCTGCAGCCGCCTCAGGGCGACGAGCAGCAGGGCGTGGTGGAGCAGGAGATCGAAGATCCGGTTGTGCACCAACGTGAGTGCCGCGATGGATGTTTCCCGCCTGCACTTAAACTGAGAGCACGAATGCGTCTCTGTGGGAGCAAAAAGGGGAGTAAGCTGGCCTCTAGCACACTCCCGTGGTAGAGGACAGCTTACTGTTGTTTCTTTAACCATTTCATGTTCAGAGTGTAGCCGAAGAAGCGTTGTCTCAGTGGCTTTGGCGTTCGGCTGTTGATCCCCAGGTCACGGGAAAAAATCTCTGTCTGGAGGCGATGCAACTACAAACAGAAACATCCTATGTGTTGTGCTGTTTATATGCACCTTAAAGAATCCGTGGATTTCTCAGATAATGCGCAGCCATCCACTGCGGCGTCCCTCACAGCCCCACGTGTCGATGCAGCACTTTAAGCCACACCTGCACTCTTACCCAAAAGTAACCAGGCTGCATGGTTTCCTGCTCGTTCGTACAGTAAGCCGCTTCGTCTTCCGTAAAAATCGAAAAGTTCTTCGAAAGTGAGGACAGGGCTCCTCCTTGCCATACAGAGGTTTAGAGCTTGAGGGCTGGCATAATAGCTTTAATATACGCCTGGGAAGCAAACCGTGCAGCCTGGTTACATTTGGCAAAGGCTGTACCTGCCGCTACCAAATCAGTGCCAGAATTTTTCCGGCCGGGTATGTTTCTCGCTTGGGGTCTCGTGAGGCGATCATATAGCAGTGAAGAATGTGAATGTACGAGAACCGCTAAAGGGCACACATGTGCGAAGATAGATAACGCGAATAGAAGTAATTGAAAGAAGCATTTCGCCTGGCCACTCAGGTATCACTTAAAGGTACGTATGAAAATGTTGTGTTTGAAATAGAAAGAAAATTTTTTCACATCAAGTACTTAAAAAACACACTGTTTAGTTAGCTCGTTAACTAACGCTGACTAATAACTTTTTAATTACACAGTTACACACATTGCGGTGGTTACTGTCAATGGTGAGTTCATGGATAGGGGCAAGACGATGCCATATCAGTTACAGAAACGAAGAAAAAAAGTCATTTCCTAAATTTTTCTAGAAAGTTTTCCTACAAACTGAGAATAATCTCGTGGCTCTCTCTGCACAAAAACCTATAAACTGAGCGGATGAGGCGCGCAGGAACCTCAGTGAAAATGCAGCTTCCGCTTCGCTTACATTCATCGCCCTCGAAAGCAACAGTGATATAGTTGGTGATGAGTGTTGCACCAGGCGACGAAGTAAGAGAAAGTGCATGACATGTTACAATTGTGCAAACAGTTAGAATTTACCACCGCTGTCACCGCAACACGTCCCCAGCAGAAGGGGACATTAGGCCCCATTTTTGTTGCGGAAGCAACAATACGCTACGTGTGAGTGATTTCACGGAGCCCGGAGAGCCCCAACTGCGCATGCGCGAGAAGCGAGTGACGTCAGAGCAGCGTGGAGCTGCCTCTGACTCCTCTCCTGCGCGGGTGACTCAGGGGTGCCGCCGCCGCTGCGTCAGCAGTGCATTCTCCAGGAGGAGTGGCGTCACACAGCGCACAGCTGCAGAGCTGGGGCCACCGCCGACTCCTCCACTACGCGGGTGACTCAGAGGGGCCGCCGCCGCTGCGATTGCCGCGCCGTTGCTTCCGCAATTCTGCTCGGGATGGCCATTGGTCAAACCACAGGCAATTTTTTTGAAGCCAGATGTGAGAGCTGCCTCTCTGGTTAGCCGACGTCACAGGGCGCTTGCACAGGTGCAGCAGACAATGGACATTTTCGCATAGCGGAGACGCATTAGCGAAGACCAGGCGCCTTCTGCTCATGCGCAGTGCCCACCCCGCCCATGACATCACGAATGTCACTAAAGCGGGAAGCATCCAGTAAACCGCTATACGTCCCCGCTAATACGTCTCCGGTATGCAAAAAGCGTCTAATCTCGCCTCGGGCCGGTACGCAGGTAACTGACAGACGCGCCGATGATGCAGGCGACACGACAATGCTGCGCCAAACGTTGTACCAATGGCTGCGCCATCTTCCAAGAGCCTTACAGTAATTCTTGCAAGAACGCGTGACTTGTGTGGTGCCCACTTTGTCACAGCGTGAGCTACGATTGCCTCCACGTCACCAATGGACGACGTTGCATGTGCAAAGCGGGCCCCTACGCGCCACTCGCGTTCAGCTCCGCTTTTGTGCGGAAAATTGCCCCGCATTTTTTTCGCGCTGCAGGGCTCTAGAGAAGAGGTTTTTCTTTGTTTCGAAAATTGACATGACATTGTCTTGTTCACGACTACGAGCTCGTCATTAGCACTAACCACTGGACTGGGTTAATTAGGAAGTTTAATATACTTCTTACAGGTTTCCTTTCTATTCGCTAAGAAGTACCGGTATGCCATATTCCGAAACCTCGCATGCCCACTGATGGAGCGGTCGCGCTATCCCGTTGTAAAAACTGCTTTCTTCCATACGCTCCTAAAGAACACTGCTTTCTTTTTTTTTCAAATTTACTCAGCGTTCACCAATATCGCATGATGGTATGCCTGCCATGAAATAAGCGTGGAAGCCAATCTGTGCTCTGCGCCTGGAATACTTTACTGCACTGATTTCATGTACTACCTTCATTGCAGTACGGTAATACTTTGTGCATGCAAAGAGGGTGCAACAGGCACTACTGGTCATGCCAAAGGCACCCAAACTTGTCGCAGGCCGCCGCGGTGGCTCAGCGGTTATGGTGCTCGGCTGCTGATCCGAAAGACGCGGGTTCGATTCCGGCGGCGGTGGTCGAATATCGACGGAGGCGAAATTCTAGAGGCTCGTGTACTGTGCGATGTCAGTGCACGTTAAAGAACCCCAGGTGGTCGAAATTTCCGGAGCCCTTCACTACGCCGTCTCTCAAAGCCTGAGTCGCTTTGGGACGTTAAACCCCATAAACCAAACCAAACCACACTTGTCGCGCATCACTTAACGGAACTCCCCTTTGAGGCCTATGTATTTTTCGAGGCTGTCATTTACACTCAAAAGCACATGGGAGCCTCCTGTTATACAGATTACCGGAGACTTTCCGTGCTGAGGTGGCCCGTTTCACGGCTTTGGGCGCGGTTGCATAGGTTCCCATGTACGCAGGCTTTGCGCAGGTACGGATCAGGAACAGAGAAGGGGCGCCTTTGTTTAGCTGCACGCGGGTGTATCTGGGCGGACAGGCGGACGGATGGACAAACATGGCGAATGGGAGAGAGAACAAGGCAGTTTGGGGTCGGCAAAGTTTAGGTTAATGGGGTTTTATGTCCCAAAGCAGCTCAGGCTATTAGAGACACCATAGGGAAGTGCTCAGGAAATTTCGACCATCTGGGGATTGTTTAATGTTCACTGACATCGCACAGTACACGGGCCTCCGGAATTTTGCCTCGATTCGACCGCCGTGACCGGGATCGAACTCGCGTATTTCGGGTCAGCAGCCGAGCACCGTAAGCGCCCAGCCACAGCGGCCGCCCGGGTCGGCAAAGTGAAAATTCAGCGTACCAACGGCCATAACCATAATGCATGAACTGATTTATATGTGTAATTTTTAGTCTTTAATCGGTAAAGTGAAAATTAAACATAGTAATCAGCTCATGCTTTAAGGTTATGGCCGTTGGTTTATCTTGTTTGTCTCGAGAAGTCTTCTTTCAAAGCGAAAGTTTTACTGGCCTATAGTCAAGCCAAGGTCATCGGCACCGCAATTTGATCTTATGTGGCAGTCACGTAACATAGCACGTCACTCGCCGAGGCTGTAAAAGCCCGTCATGCCGACCGCTGCCTTGGCAGCTGTGGCCACGTGACTAACCACGTGACTCACCGTTTGCTGGAAAAAGGAGCCGGCCGGCGCTGCTCTCGAGGCATTCGCATTGCAGTTCTCGCTATGGACGGAGCGAGTCGGCCGGAGCCGTCTTCGTTGTCTGGACGATTTTGCTAAATCACAGTTAGTTGAGCTCAACTCCAACCTTTTTTTTTTTTCATGTAGAACACAATTGCCATTTCATGGCGCAATGATCTTATGTTGCTAAGAATGCAGGTGTACGAAGTGTAAACAACATCCATCAAAACACGAGGAGCGGCATAAGCAGCTGATGCCGTATAAAGGAAAGCGGGTGGAAACAATGCGAGATTACCTGCGTAAAACGTGAGCTTTGGTCTAATGTAAAAATTACTTAGGGCACGTAAGACTACTTACGCGTTGCGAATGCGAAAGTATATTTGTCCCTCACCGTGGGTTTCTAGTTAACTATGTTTGTTTACTATTTCGTAATCAGTACAAATGTCTCAAATCCCTTTCCGAGTAAAGACATTTAGGTTATGACCTTTACGATATACGCCTACAGGTTGAAAGCCTTTAGGGTGAAGCCCTTCATATCAAAAGCATTTACTCTAAATGCCTGCGTTCTAAAAACCTTCACCCTGTCTTCACCCTGGCTGTCTATACAATGGATCTTCTGTTGACTGTTGACTCTCTTATGGTTGCTATGTGGCTGAGCTGATGTAGTCATTGGAGTTTTTGTACAGTTTCGTATGGACAACAATGTCGGGTTTCGTTGCCGATGAGCCGTATAATGCTCTCGCATTAATACTTCTATTCATTCTCTTCTAAAGGTAATTTGGGAAGAACAGGTTGTGCACGCGCACCGCGTCAGTCGACGAACCTTTTTTTCTTGTCGGCGGCAACCGCTGCTTGCGACACACCAGATCGTGAGGTTTCGTTGCCGTCGTTGCGTTCTAGTGCAAATTCCTACCAGCTATTTTTATTAATTGTTTCATCTACACCGCTTAATCTTCCACCTCTTCCTTGGTGTGGCGCATCGCAGATTCCAGCGGCTCCCAGGACTTCTACAACGGTCAGAGCCTGAGCAACCTCAACGAGCCCAGCAGGGGCTCGGACTCTCAGCTTTGGAACAAGAACCTGTCCGTCAAGAAGGAATCCAACCCAGATGCTTCCTACGGAGCGTGCGGATCGCTGGCCCCGCCACCGTTTCTCTCCTCGCCGCTACTTACGCACGACAGGCCGGTGCCGCCGACTAGCGGGGGCTACTCACATAGTGCGCCACACCAGCAGCCGCTGCTGGCTTCTGGACAGGAATTGCATTCACGGCCGGAATTTTCCTTTTCACCAGGGCAACTGCACCACGAACAGGAGGCAATGATGCCTCAGCAGCAGTTCGTTTCACGACCGGGACCACCACGTTCGCGAGAGGGAACCCTGCCGCCTCCGCTGCTGGCTTCTGGACAGGAATTGCATTCACGGCCGGAATTTTCCTTTTCACCAGGGCAACTGCACCACGAACAGGAGGCAATGATGCCTCAGCAGCAGTTCGTTTCACGACCGGGACCACCACGTTCGCGAGAGGGAACCCTGCCGCCTCCGCTGCTGGCTTCTGGACAGGAATTGCATTCACGGCCGGAATTTTCCTTTTCACCAGGGCAACTGCACCACGAACAGGAGGCAATGATGCCTCAGCAGCAGTTCGTTTCACGACCGGGACCACCACGTTCGCGAGAGGGAACCCTGCCGCCTCCGCCCCCCAATTTCCCGTGGCCACAGCAGGTACCCGCGCTGCCACCGGGATTTACTTTGCCGGCTCGACAAGGAGGAACGGGCCTATGGGGTGCGGGACCAATATTATGGCTGCGATCTGGGCCGCAGGAATTGCCGCATGCGCCATACGCACGCGAGCCAATGTTTTCGGCGATCGCGGAGCCGAGGAGGATCTTGATCCCTCCGCCCCCCAATTTCCCGTGGCCACAGCAGGTACCCGCGCTGCCACCGGGATTTACTTTGCCGGCTCGACAAGGAGGAACGGGCCTATGGGGTGCGGGACCAATATTATGGCTGCGATCTGGGCCGCAGGAATTGCCGCATGCGCCATACGCACGCGAGCCAATGTTTTCGGCGATCGCGGAGCCGAGGAGGATCTTGATCGCGGACGACGGGACGTGGTACATCCTGGGGTACCCGGCGTTCCCCGAGAGCCACGATTAATCATCCCGGGTCGCGTGGTATTGGGAAGAGTGAAGTCCTGCGGACGGCGTTGCACTGCGACCAGGCGCAGTCGTCTTGAGAGCCGGCGCTTGTTATTGGAGAGATTTAGCATAGCGCATACTTATTAGCATAGACGCATACCAGTTTTCCGGACTCCTCCTCTTCATCGTCAGGGCCATGGGTGGGGCCAGGCGCATGCGCAGCTAGCGTCCGGTAAACCGGTATACATCTGCACTAGTACATCTCCGCTATGCTAAATATCTTCATTAGCTCACTCCGCCGAGGAAAAAAAGAGTGCTGGCGCTTTTTTTTTTCGGAGCACAGGTGGGTGCTCTGCTTACCGAGATTAGTATCGTGTCCTCACGATTCAATGTAGAGCGGCGGTTAAAAAGTGTGATTTTGCATGTTACGCGTTTTAAACTTACCTTAACACTGGGTCTCACTGCCGGTGTTCGAGTATTGCGGTCAGTGTGTGATTATCAGCTAAATCAGGACGAACTATTGCAGTTCAGACTTTGACCCAATGGCGATTCCATGCGCCGCTCCGGAAACTCCGTAGTCGTTTTGGTTATTTTATAGCGTCTCGGCGCGAAGACAAATTTCGAAGGTGGTGCTCCATCCCGACTAGGTAATGGCAGCTTATGCATGCCTTAATTGTTTTTAGTATTTCCGATCATATTGATACTTATTTACTTATTCTTTGCCATGGATCAAATGAATTAATTTCTCTACGTTACCCTTAATTTCATGTGTCGTAATTCAATATCCATACTGCTGCCCGTCGATATATAGTACGTTTAGTCTAAAGTAAGAGCTGGCAGTGATCCAGTTCGGCTGCTAGCGAGGTGCTAATAGTCTTGTTGATAATAGTCTTGTTGATAATAGTCTTGTTATCTAGTCTTGTTGCTAGTCTTGTTATGTGATGCTAGTCTTGCTATGCGCCAGCATGACGTCATTTTTTAATTTTCTGTATTTTTTTGTGTGCAGTTGTTTTTGTGTGTCTGCTAAACAATGCAGACAGAGCTCGTTTCTTAAATAAAATGTTTAAAATAAAACAAAAGGCTGGTTTCGTTTTCTGGGCGACGCATTGTCTCAGCCGGAGTGTCACTTAAAAGGTCATTATGTGACCTCTTCGGCAACATTTTGAGCTCATAATTACATTATATCCTTTAGACCTTCCCCACTCTGCTACGAGGATTTGCCTAGCTTGGCAGAGAAATGGATTCTACTGAATTTATGCCAGATTTTTCGCCCAGTTCAGCGTACGCACCTCACAGCCCACTTCTGTAACAGTCACTATTATCTCGCATAAATAACAGTAGAGGCCGCAGGCGTTCAGAAGCGCCCATTGTATAGGTGCATTGGACATCACGGGAGCCATAATGGTGATCCACGCATAGCTTTGGCCGTGCAAGCCAGAATAACTTCTTACAGTGCTGTGGTGTCGCTGCAAGATGTTAACCTATAAATATGGCTACTTCTGCCGCGGTGGCTTGCAGGTTATGGCGCTCAGCTGCTGACCCAGAAGATGCGGGTTCGATACCGGCCGCGGCGGGCGAATTTTGGCGAAGGTGAAATTGCAGAGGCCCGTGTACTGTGCGATATCAGTGGAGGGTAAAGAACCTGAGGTGGTCAAAATTTCCGGAGCCCTTCACTACGGCATCCCTCACAGCAAAAGTTTGCTGCCTGTCGGGCCTGTTTCTGAGTCGCGTGGTCTGGTTCGTTTTCCATAATCAACATTTGAAAGCTCGAATCTGAGGGGGACTCGAGCGCCCTCCCCTCTGGAGGTTATAACTACCACAGGACTTGGTACCAAAGTCCACTGGCTGTATATTACTCACAAAAGCTGTACAGCTTATTTCGAAAGTAAGTGGTCCAGGGGCTTTGCTTCTAAGCCAGCTAGTGAGGAAGCTGGGGGAGGGGCTTGTAGTGCTCGTGGAAGCACTCACGTTTATACGGGTGTGGAGGCCAGTTGCCTTCGACGCATCGAGAATTGGAACGCTGGGTGCTGAAAGCGATCCGCGTAGTACGGCCTAAGAGCAAACTCCTTGGGCTGTACACTTTTGGCAAAGGCTGTATACGTACCACCACTGTCGTGATGTGACCCATCGGTTAACGTGCTTTCACACCACCGTGCTTTGGACAGCGGTTTCACAAGTTACGACAATACGTGGCTTAATCGATGTAGCGCCCCCTTGTCCAGGAGCGGAGAGTTCCGCAGGAATGGCTTCGATTCATAACAATTCCGTGCCTCGTAATTTCTTCTTTGACACATCGTGGTGGTTCACACGTCAACGGAGTTCGGTATCTAAGCACGACATCGCAGGATCGAATCTCGGTAGCAGCCTAATTCACTTGCAAGCGAAACGCAAAATATGGCCGTGCCTCGACTCAGCTGAGCCAGGTAATACGAACCAGTGGCCGGTGTCGACGCCCAGACTTTGGCAGCATCCAGTTCCCTTTTCCGCTTGAGATACTCGTGTTGCCTGTGCCGCTGCTTATACAGACGTACCTCCCGTTCTTCATCGGCTTCATCAACTCGACGACCCCGCTTTCGCGACTTACCTCTAGCCAAGGCGGCGTTGCGCGCTCTCTGTCGCAGGGGTCGCTCGAAGCAGCCCGCGACGCCTCCAATGCCGAGCCGAAGAACATCTCCCGGTGGCCGGCTCTGGCTCCATGTTTCCGCGGTGTCTAGGTCGTTGTTGTTGCGACTGTAGGAAGGATGAATGGAAAAGTGCACTGGCTTGCCCACTGGCTCGGGCTGAGCCACACTGGCTGCCACGTGCAGACAGAGGAGAGGTGAAAGATGTGAGAGGAAAGATTGAAAGAAGAGACGCGCGTCGCAACAACCGCGTCAGCCGAAGCGACGAGGCCGGCTGTAACAGATACCCCAAGTCCCCTGCGGGCGCTGGCCTTTATTCAGCAAGAGCGAATCGCGTGGTTAGTACGTGGCAAAACTGGCGAGAGCGAGTGGTCGGAGCGGTGGTTGATGCAGCGGCGGAACGAGCGGTAACAGCTGCGACCAGTCATTTGGCATAACGTCACGGCTACACCTCCAACGAGCCTCCAGTTATATAATGCGTCGAGCACCACCTATAGTTGCGCCACTGAAAGCCGCCTCACGGCCACCGCAGGAAACAGACGGGGCACTTTCCCCGGCTTCCCCCTTGCAGCAGCAAGCATGGCTGAAGTTCGCACATGTGTTTGTGCGGGTGCGTGAAGACTATTTCTGCGGAGACAGCCTCCAAAAAGGAAGTAAACTGTTTGAAAGTGGACATGTGTTCCACGTCGCAGCTCCATGGGACAACCTTATCCGCATTCGTGCGAAATGCTTGCCGCAAACAAGCGTCACGAAGCCCGGCTACGACGTGGAGCTGACTGCAAGTACATCATCTCATTTTTTGGTTTAAAATCAGTGTTTACGCTTAAGCGATGTGTTTCGAGAAAGATCTCATAGGTCCACTTTATTTTTCTGGATTGTGCAACTGCATGGTGCCTGCATCGCACGCCCGATCGAGCGGCCAGCAATGAAGACGCGCGCGACAGACGCTTCGGCGGTACGCTTATAAACAGGGGAACATGCTGAGCGCCGATCGGCAGTGGTTTTCGTCGCCTTTATTAAATTCACCAATGCTGTGATGTGTCGTTGAATTAGCGACAGAGCATCACTATAGCTACAAATATGTTTGATGTAACGCTAGTTTGTGCGGAGACCGCCTCACTGCATGCTGTCTCCTCTCGATCTGCGTTCTGAGAGTAGTAAAATTGTAAATTGTGGATTTCAAAGTCTCCAAGCGGCACACGGGCTATGAGAGATGCTGTAGTGGAGCTCTCTGGATCATGTGCCCAGCCCAGCGCGCACACCACTGTTGCAGCATGATCAGTTAATTTTATGCTGAAACTGAAGAAGTGAGTATGGTAAACAATTGTTTTTGCAAGAGGTTGCTTCTTGCGTTGTCGGGTTCTGTCTCCCGAAGCTCGCTGCTCGCCTTGCTTTTTCGCGCTGCCTACATGCGTAGGTCATATCACAAGCCGAGCTTGGTCTTAAAAATAACGCTTCATTGTATCGAGTAATTGTTGCCGCGCTGGCTCAGTGGTTATGGCGCTCGGCTGCTGACCTGAAAAGGCGCTAGTTCTATCCTGTCCGCGGCGGTCGAAATTCGATGGAGGCGAAATCTATAGGCCTATGTACTGTGCGATACCAGTGCACTTTAAGGAACCCCAGGTTGTCCAAATTTCCTGAGCCCTTCGCTACGGCGTCCCTCATAGCCTGAGCCGCTTTGGGACGTTAAATCCCCATAAACCATAAAATTCTTACTGACGAACTCAACCTGAATGCAAAAGGATTGTTAGTTTTCGCGTAATTAGAGCCAACGCTCTAAGCTAACATGCTTTGATTCATATTCAGCTTAAAATGTTTCTTTTTATTATTGACAGGTACCAGAGCTTGCCCTCGAGGACGCAATGTGCACGTGCAAGGCAGGGAATGGAGGCCGCTGCATGCATATAGCAGCAGTTGTGCACTATGTGAATTGCACACAAAACAACTCGTGCTCAAGTGGCCCACGAAGCTGGGGAAAGCCGTCTCTTAAAGGGGCCCAGAAACACAATCTTAGTTAACTGTTTTGCCTGTTGACTGCATACAGTGAGTTATAATGGTGCTATTAGCGTCGGTAATACCGCATACATTCCGTTTTTTAATATTTTAATGTCCTCCCAAAAACAACTTCATGGCTCTGATGGCGTCGCCACACAGTGGCGGGTTTTTAGCAGCGGATATGACATCACCTGGCGCGAGCTTGATGACCGGACAAACAGTAAATATACTGCAAATTGTGTGAATAAATAGCGACACATTTTGTCACCTGTCTGCGTTTTATATTAGATCAACAAAACAACTTGCTTGTCTTAGATAAAAGCCCTGCAAAGCAAGTAAAATAAAAATACACCATCAGGGGCGCTCTGGCATGGAAACAACGCTGCCAGTCTCAACAAGAACGAGTTACAGAGAGCAGGCAACCATGGAGTACAAACTTCCGCGACGTGCTCTGGCTGGCTGTTTTGATTGGTTGCGCCAGGTGCCGTCATTGGGAGAGCGAAATAGGAGTGGGAAGCCCCGCCAAAATCGAGTTGAGGGCAGCGTTTTGTTTGCTTGTATTTTGAAATTTCTTCACTGAATAACTCCTGTTCCTGTGCATCGATTCCTGTAATTCTTTTTAATTCAGCATGTGTGTGACATAAAGAACCCACCCGAAGTATAGCCGGTATTCCCCCAGGCAGTGTTTCGCAGCCCCTTTAAAAGTCTGGGCATTTATAAAAAAGGAGCCTGCGAGGACAGCTTTCTTGGATGAGCAGTGGAGCACGTTGTTTTTTTTTTGCCACCAGCTGTTCCACGTGTTCAGGATGCAACGGCAGTTGCTGCACTGCTTGATGGACTGTGGGACGAAGACTGCTTACTGGTTACAGCAGTTGGCCACGAGCTCTCTGTGAGAGTGAGCAAAGAACCTGAAGAGCAAGCGGCAGCCCTTTCACCGACACCAAATGTCACTCGAGGTAATGTGCGCACTTCAGCACTGCACCATTGTAGTGAACCATGGAGCAACACTGAAAACGAAATGGAGTTTTACATGGGGTACGTAATGGCAACACGACAAGAAATTGCAGACATAAAAATGAAAACACGAGAAATCAAAAGGGATGTGAGCTTCTGGGAAAATATACGTGCCTCTCGCATTTCTGCTAGCAGCAAGGCACACAGCATTCTGAGATCCAGGCGGCAACCTGCTCAAGTGGCTGAAGGGCTTTTGAAAGAGAAAAGTTTTTGGTCACCAGCTACAGTCTACGGTATTCCCTTGGAAGCAGGAGCAGTGACATTATTTGCCAATGAGGTTGGTGCAGAGGTTCACAAGTGCGGCCTGTCTGTAACGTTGGAGCAGCCATGGCTCTGCTGCACGCCTGATGGAATTGTGTCTAAAGAATCAAAGGAATTTTTACTTGAGGTGAAATGCCCTTTTACATATGCAAGAACAAATCGATTGTGGACTTTGAGGACAAGGTTTGCAATGTGACATACTTGCTGTTCAGTGGTGCAATGCTGGAACTGAAGAAAACACACATGTATTTTAACCAAGTTCAGGTGTCACTCTATGTGCTGGGCTTCGGACTATGCTACTGTTATGTGTACTCCAAAAAACAAGTCACCGTGCAAGTTCCTGTGGATGAAGACTTTCTGTGCGCATCTATTCCGAAGCTTGAGAAATTCTATTTCTCACAGTTGCTGCCCGCTTTAGCAAGGACAGCAAGCATTGGCGCATGTTGACCTGGACACAAAGAAGCATGCTTAGTTTCAAAGGTTTTATCATCACCTTTATTAAATAAACATTTTGTGATGCGTGCTTCATCAGACGCGCGCGTTCATGAGCGCGCGTTCATGCGAAGGAGCAGGCAAGTTTCCAGGGGGCGAACGCGGCGTTTATTCCCGCATGTTCGTCGGTGCGTGGCTGGCCGAGAATAACCCACCCGTAGGTTGCGGCGCACGCCTTTTATTTGTTTTTGGCGCGCATGCGCATTAGCGACGGCGGCGGCGATAGCCGGACACCACAAAACACATTTTCACAGTTCACACCAATGATTTCGTTCTTTTTTTACAAGCAAGAAAAATATGTTCAATTCTTTTTCTCAATATGATACATGCACCACATTTATGGGCCATAATGTTGCCATCTATGGCTGCTCTTTTCATTTAAAGGGCACCTGCCCAGGGCCAGAACATTTTATTAAAACAAGCCCACTGCATAGATAAGGCATCGAAGATAACCTCTGCAAAATACTAGAGCCATGCGCGCCCCTAAAAGCTGTAAAAATTAAGATCAAAGCCCGCTCGTTCTTTCCTTCCGTAAGCAAAAGTCCACGTCCTCTGCTCTGGCTCCTTTGACGTCATGAGGGTTACTTTCGCTGAAGGCATTCCATTGGTGCATCGTTCTGACTGACGGGAGAAGGTTGGGCGTAGCCAGGGCGTCGCGTCGTCTGCTCAACGCTTTCCGTGGCGCCTTTCGTTTTGGCACATACCTACAAACCCGCATGAAGGAAAAAAAAACTGGGGAGGGAGCGTCCGGCGACAGCTTTGAACCTAGTCATAAAAAGTAAAAAGTAGTAGAACTGAGAGAGACAGTCCCCCCCCCCCCCCCCCCCCCCGCCGGGATCACGTCACGAGGTAGCCCTCTACGTGCGCGCTCCCTTCTCAGTTTTTTTCCCTCCATGCAAGCCCCCCAAAACAAGGTTTTAGTTACTTGTGCGTATGTCGTGTCGTGTGTAGTCGAGTCTTTCGCTCGACCGCTCCACACACTCGACCGCTCCACACACACACCGCTTATCCTTCGTGCATCTTGTCTACGCCTTGACTCCGTTGAACGACATGAGCTTAGGAGCGAAGAAAAGACACAAACACACAGAACACATAAACACACACGGGCAAAAGACAGGCTGTTGCCGGGTCCGCGCTTCGCCGTGTGTTTCGAACAAAACCGACTCCCGCCACTCCGGTCGTGAAACGATAGGGAGGCCTAAAAAAAATGAAAAGGTCGCTCTCCAACTGGGGATGACAAAAAGATGTATGAAAGGATGCGCTCGCTAACAAGTTTAGGTGGTCGAGCTGATCGCGCCTCTCGATCGTTCAGTGCGCGGAGAAAATGCACCGACGCTGTTTCGTCGTTGGATGCGCACGCAGCGATTGGAGTCGAACCACGATCCGGCACAGATTGCCAGGAGATTATGAGTTGAGTAGTGTCGGGCTCCAACGCAACGGCCTTACTGACACAACGGCAAAGAATGTGGTGGTTTGCAGAAGACACTTCGTTCCGGACGACTACGTCCACGACCCAAGCAACTGGGGAGAAGAAGGACAAAGAAGAAAAAAGCACGACGAAACACTGCGAGGAGACCCAAAGAGAAAAATAGAGAGGGCTTTGGGAGACCCACCGCTCTCCCCCTCCCCCCCCCACCCCTCGAATCGTCCGGGTAGCAAAAACCATGAAAAGAAATCTTTTCAAGGCGGGGCCATGACGTAGACATGTGACGCACTCCACCAGACGCCTCCCGCTAGCATTGGAGGAGGAAGGGCAATTTTCCCTTGCGGAGGGAACGGAAGGAGAGGAGCATGGCGAAGTTGTTGATTGCGATGGCTATAAGTACGCTTTCGACCAGAGGGTAGTCAGCTGCCCTTTAATAATTGGCATCTGAAGATCTGTGAGCACACCACACATGTCAATTATTTTTGCAGCATGTGGAACTAAATCTGCTGAGAGTTTCTCTGAGAGTTTCTGTTCAGTGGTGCAATGCTGGAACTGAAGAAAACACACATGCATTTTAACCAAGTTCAGGTGTCACTCTATGTGCTGGGCTTCGGACTGTGTTACTGTTATGTGTACTCCAAAAATCAACAAGTCACCGTGCAAGTTCCTGTGGACAAAGACTTTCTGTGCGCATCTATTCCCAAGCTTGAGAAATTCTATTTCTCACAGTTGCTGCCCGCTTTAGAAGGGTAGCAAGCAATGGGGCATGTTAATTCGGACACAAAGAAGCATGCTTAGTGTCAAAGGTTTTATCATCACCTTTATTAAATAAACACATGTCACAGTTCGCATCAATAATTTCGTTCTTTTTTAGAAGCAAAAATATTATGTTCAATTCCTTTTCTAAATATGATACATGCACCACATTGATGGGCCATAAAGTTGCCATCTATTGCTGCTCTTTTCATTTAATAATTGGCTTCTGAAGATCTGTGAGCACACAACACATGTCAATTATTTTTGCAGCACGTGGAACCAAATCTGCCGAGAGTTTCTTCGAAAGTATGCGATAAATCTTCATTCTTTGGATACATCGCTCAACATGTATCCTAGCAGTCGCAACCTTGTAAGTTTCAAAAACCTCTTCTCTAGTGAATGGTTCTTTAGGACGTGCAAACACTGGCATCTGAAATTTAACACCACGGTATGCCAGCTGACTTCTTATTTGCGGAAACCCCTTGTCAACCGAGACAATGTCACCTGGTTTCAAAAGATGTAAAATTCCACTATCTGTTGCTATTAAAGAATCTGTGGGATGGCCACCATAAGGTCTGGACAGAAATCTAATCATTCCGCTAGGCGTGATGCCAGCAGGAAACTTCACTGTATAGCAGCCTTTATAACTAGAGAACATGAGAACTTTCTCATGCACTATAGTTGGTGCAGAGCAAGGGACCTCAGTGCAATCAATTATGACTTCACACTGGCTGCAGTGTGGCTTGAAGTAGTCTGGCATTATTAGTTCATTTGTTGCCTTTGAGAGCCAATATATAATGGGTCGCATTTTCTGGTGTAGAATGTTCACGACGAGAAAGAAATGATGGGAACATGTTGTTCGATGAATACTAAAAAAGACTGTTAGAGCTGAGTATGATAAGCTGAACTTAGTCTTCATTAGAAACAGTAAAAGCTTGTTTGAAGTGTTCACAACTTCAGTATGCCGTTGAGCATTCACAGAAGCAAGCAGGATATTTTGCAGCTTGTTAGACACTGGAATAGAGACACCAGCAATGAAAGTCAGAACTTCTGCCATTTTTGGGAGGTTGGAAGCTGCCACGCTCTGGTACCCGGAGAAGCCGAAAGTAGGCACTGTGTCAACCACACTCATTGGGTCACAGGCAGAGTCCCTAGTTTCCAAAGATGTGCCCGATGCTGCATCCCTGCAGCTTTTCATCGGAGAAAGCACAGCCTGTTAGAAACAGATGAAAATTAGTTTTCAGTACTACTTGCATGCATATTCCGAATACCTGAACAAAAATAAAAAGGGGGCACTAGTTTTTGTGACAAATGTGCAATTAAACAGGATTTGCTTTAAAAACCATAAAACAGAGGACAGTGAAAGATAGGGAAAAGAGACAATAGAATTTAACAAACTATAATTTATTTTGCTTACCAGCTGTGGTATCGTGCACTCCACCGGCATATGCAAATGAAGCTATAAATATGCTACCACAATGTAAACGAAGCTGTCGTTGGTCTAATTCCTCCTTATATATGCTTTTTGTCCATGCACTGTGGGCACGGGAGGGAGAGGAAAATGCATCAAGCACATTAGTTGCGGTGGCAGATAAATGGCACTTACTTGTGTCTCAGCATCTCATCCTGTCATATAGCATAAAAAAAAGTCTTGGCAAGTCACTGCTTGAAGCCCATGCGCAAGGGTCTGTTTCTGTTTCCACCTGCAAAAATATACGAGCGTAATGTAAGCTGCCACACAATTATACCTTTTCTGTTACTTGCAGTCAAAAGTGCAATGCAGTGAAACCAAGCTTCAAATCGGCAAAATAAACTGAGACAGAGGAAATGCCTGGCTGTTCTGCCCCTCCCAAACCGCCTCATACTCTTGTCTATGAGCTCCATTCTGTTGCTGCCTTGAACCCTACAGAACCCCAGGTGGTTGAAATTTCCGGAGACCTTCACTACGGCGTCTCTCATAGCCTCAGTCGCTTTGGGACGTTAAAGGGTCAGTCTACTCACCGAGATGAGTGTATAAATAATGGCATATTCTAGTAGTTGGCATCCTATAACATCAATAACGAGGGGTCTGCGCCCGGTTTAGGCAGGAATTTATATTTTATTTCGGGGTTAAAACTCGCGTAAAAAAGCATGGCGGCGACCCCAAACGTTCATTTTGTTCAAGAAAGTGGTAGTCTTTTTTTTTGTAGAAGCATAAGTGAATGTACTACGTACCATTTGTATGCCCCAATGTCAGAGAAACGCACGTTTTGTTCTAGTAAACTGTAGAAGGCGTACCGCTCGCTTTTTCTGTAAATCACATGAATATTTATAGTTACACGTACGCAAAACGCAGGCACATTCCCTCTTTTAGTTCAGCGTATGCTAGCAGAGACGCAAAAATAAACTTAGCCTATAGTGGCGCCATCTGGTCGTCAGGACGGGAACCATTGCTGTAAACAAACCGACTCTCCACTTAAGCCTAGGAGCGGCAGAATCGTCACTCTAATTATTAAAATAAAGCAAATTTATCTCTTATATGTTTTCTTATAGGCGAGATGAGACGAAGCGAAAGACAGGCGCCCCATTTGTGGCCAGTGAACGCACTGAAAAAGGCAGCAACAACGAGAATTCAGTCCGAAGCGAGAGGTCCGGCTTCGACGGGCGCCGCCATGTTTGTCGCCGCGCGGCGGAAATCCAGATGGTTGCCAGATGAGACTGCCATCTCATACAGATGTGTTCCCCATTAAAGGGTCCCTGAAACGGTGTCCATGTAGGCAAAGAGAAGTCGAAGTATTGATAGACATTGAACGATCCATCATCCTACCGCAAAAATTTTTGATCTACCTTGTGCGGAACCAGAGATAATGGCTATTAAAAATGACCACCAGCCTTTTCCCTCTCAACTCGTACACCGGAGCAAACCATAAAAAAATAAAGATTACAGGCCGGGACCATGCTCCGCCCACAAATACGTCATCGACGAGATCGGTTTGTTTACTTCCGGTTGACGCGCTCTTTCGCTCGATCGCTCGCTCGCTTTCCCGCTGTCTGCTATGTTCACCTGTGTCTCGCAACCCTCGCTGCGGCTTCTCTCGTACTATAGACCCCGAGCTGAAGGAACGACTTTTGCGGATGAGTGCCGAAATGGGATTTCAGCCTTAAGGCGGGGACACATGTGCGAAAAGTGTGTGCGATTCGCTGCGGCGCGCCGTTGTGAACGACGTCGTAACAACCGATCGCAGCTCGTCGCCTGCGTCCAACCTGCTGGATGTCTACGACAAGCCGCGCGCGGAAAACGCAACGACGGGAAGCGGGAGCCAATACGAGTGCGGAGAGCGGCAGCGTCATGATGCCGTACAGCGCGCTGCTCAGGGCGCTCGGGGCCGAGCCACGCCGGACCGGCCTGCCAGCCTTGATGCCGGCCACCGGCGACTGAAAAACGCGCTAGTATTGTTTGTTCTCGTCCATAGCAAGCCCTTGGATAGATGCATGTCAAAAATGCATAATTTCTGACGATCGTTGGCCAATACCGAGTTGCTGGTAAAAGTGATGACTGCGATACAAGCAAATTTCATCCAACAGCCTATTTGGTGCTGCTGCTACTTGGTGCGGTTCGCCTACCGTCTGCTAGCTCCGTTGCTGAAGGCATCGTGGAAATCGAACATATCTTTTATTATGGGACGAGTTCGCAGTAAAGCGATGTGAATAGTAGGCCTTTTATTATAGCGCAGGCAACTTCCGAAGCGCCGTCAGCTGCGGTTTCAATGCGAAACCAGATAGGCCTAGCGACGACTAGGGCAGCCTGGGACCAGCGCGCAGTTCGTCGCGCGGCGTTGCCGCAGGCGGTGTCGTTGCCGAAAGATCCACTTTTGCACAGACATATTTTCGTTGCTCGAATCTAGGAAGCATCCTCGCTGGTATCATGGCTGTTTTGCATTTTCTTGTGCGAACGTGATGTACGCCGAGCAT
Organism: Amblyomma mixtum; assembly: GCF_055824585.1. Lineage (NCBI taxonomy): Eukaryota > Metazoa > Arthropoda > Arachnida > Ixodida > Ixodidae > Amblyomma > Amblyomma mixtum. The sequence continues at coordinate 205,704,897 of NC_143014.1, forward strand.
GCCGGCCGGCCGGCCAGCCTGGATCCCGTCTGCCGGCGACATAAAAACGAGCTAAAGTGTGTTCTTGACGTAAATAATAAACCCTGGGATAAGAAATGTGAAAAATGTGTCATTTTTGAGGATCGCTGACCAATACTGAGCTGCTGGTAAAGGTAACGACTGTGATACGAGCAAATTTCTTGCCACAACCGTCTCGCAGCTGCCGCTGGCCCGACGTGGGCTCCGACTCGCCTGGCGCCCGCTCGCTTCGCTGCAGAAGGAGTCGCGGAAAGTGACCATACTATTATTTTATTGTGAGATGATGCTGTTGACTGAAAAGCGATGTGTAGAGTAAGCCTTGTATTATAGCTCAGGCGACTTCCGAAGCGCCGGCCGCTGCAGCTTCGATGCCGAAGAGGCAATAGGCCTAGCGACGACCACGGCAGCCAGGCAGCAGCAGAGCTCGTCGCCCTGAGCGCCCACGAGCGGTGCCGTTGCCGAAAGCTCGCAACATAAGCAGGCGTGCTTTGTCGCTGCTCGAGAAGTATTTCTGATAACAAGGCGATCTTGCCTTGTGATATTTGTACACCATCCCAAGCAGCGCTCAGGCATTGCTGCACGGCGGCGAAGTGCGACACCGGTTGTGAGCGGAGCTTGGGTAGGGCGGCGCAGCGATGCTCACCGCCCCGTGTCTCCCTGCTTGTAGTGGGGCGGCAGTTCGCAAGCGACGATCGGTGCAGCGCGTCGGCCAAGCTTTTAAGGACACGCCGTTCAGAAATCGAGCGCTGAATCCTGACGACGACGACGGCTCGCTCACTTCCATCTTTCGGCAGACAGTACCGAAGGGCAACATCTTGCCGAACCCTGGCTTTGCAACCAACGACACAGCACGGCCGGTCCATTTTGATTGCGCATGCGACGGAGGTCGCGACAGAAATCAGTAGTGCGGTGACTCCAAATCGCACCTCGATTCTCGATTCGGTTCGACGTAGGCGCCGGCGGAGTGACACAAGCGGCACGAGCAGACGAAAACATTGTAAACCGGAAGTGCAGTACTAATTTCTGACACCGAACACACAATAACTGCGTAAACATGCATATAAACGACAACTCTGCCTGCTGAAATGCGAAATGTTTCCGAAAAGAGTAAGAGTGTGAAGTATCTAGAGCTTCTAGTTTGTTAAATGCGTGATTTCACGTTGGCACCGCGAACCAATCATAGCCCAGCACTTGTGACGTAAAGAGTACAAACTGACGTAATGAGTACGGATTCGGGCGGAAGTTCACCGCCGCTGGTCGCCGCGAGGCTCGGGAGAGGTAGTTTTTGAAAATGTATTGTAAATTATCTACTCGCCTTTGATGTATTGTACGCGGCATGAACGTTCAGTGGCCTACGCTCTACATAATGCAAGTATTTGTTTGCCAACCTCAGACACCCCTTTCAGGGACCCTTTAATAAATTCTATTTTAAAATGTTCTACCGCACTCCTTGGCACCACAGCTGCCTAAACGGTAATTTGAGTAAAGAGCTATCGGTTGCTGCAAAGAAAATATCGTCGATAAAATTCTGTAGACTGACCCTTTAAACCCCAATAAACCAAACCAAACAAGCCTTTAAAGCAGCCTGGACACTGGTATATATATATATATATATATATATGAGAGAAGCCAACAGCCACAGAAACCAAGGAGCACAGGGGATTTTTTTTTTGTGGTGCTGATCAAGTAAGAATATTGCTGTCGCTTAAAGCTAATTGATTAGAAAAGCAGAAGAAAAAACAACCATATGCCGCCGGTGGGATCCGAACCCACGACCTCCGAATTACGCGTCCGGTGCTCTACCTCTGAGCTACGGCGACGGCTGTCAAACCTTCTGCTTTTGGGGGTATTTATGTTTTACAAATAATATTGAAAAATCCGGTATCGCGGCAAACCGGATTTTACCGGAACATATCGGTTTCATACCGGTCCGGTATCACTCTCATACCGGCGAGACCCGTCCGGTTTGATGGCTATACCGGTTCATACCGGTCCGGTATCGATCCCAAACCGGACAGACCGCTCCGGTACGGAGCTCATACCGGACAGTCCATTCCCGGTTCGAAACTCAAACCGGACAGACCAGTCCGGTACGGAGCTCAAACCGGACAGACTAGTCCGGTACGGAGCTCAAACCGGACATACCAGCCTGTATTCAGAGCGATATGTGCCGCGGTTTTGGTGCTTGGTCTGCAGATTGACTGTTGTACGCCAGCAGATATTTTTTAGGGGAAAGGGGGGGGGGGGGGGCAGCGCGCGCATAAGTGCGATAATCAACACATACACGGTTTTGTTGAAAGGGCTAGGAAAAGAAAAGGGCTAAGCGTGAGCTTCGCAGTGGCAAAACATGCAGTTTGTGCATGATTTGGTGATTTGAGGGCAACCGCCATATTGGCTTCCCGTGCAGCACCCTGACAAAGTCAGGGCGGCTGTGTGCGGGCACACGGCTAGTATATATCCGCCAGCAGCCTTCGTAAGTCCTGCGCAGATTACTCTGGATTTCACAGTGCAGAACTTCACGACTGGCTGATAAACATGGCGAGCCTCCGGTGACTGCGCCAGAGGCTCCAAAAGGTTTGTTACTGTCGCGTTCATTGCAGCAGCTTTTTTAATGTTCGCTAGCGGCAGTCTGTAGCGACGCATCGATGAAGAAAGAAAATTCTTGGTTTTCGTGCAGGAATTCTTTGCACTTCTTCTTCGTCAAGTGATTGCCCATTGATAACGCAACTTGTCCAAGTGCCATCCCGAGCGGCCCCACCCTTCACTTTATCAGGAAGGCATGCTAATCACACATCGCCCAGAACATTTCTATCGACGAACAAGAAAAGGTTAATTCAACGGAGCCGGCAGCTTGCGGTGTTCCCTTAAGGGCGACGCTTCGTGCTAGATAGAAGATACAGCGCTCGAGAGAACAAAATAAAAACAAAAACCACCTGTAGAAACCTTACACGAGTAACCCGTCTTTACGCAAATTTTTTAAAGCTTTTTTTTTCTCTCATCACCGCCTTCTCTGCTTTTCCTGGGTCCGTCACAACAAAAAAAACCTGCGCATTCCTGGTTTTTCTATCGGGCTTTGTTCCTTCCCCCTTCGGCTCCTCTGTGTCTGTCAACCCACGACCGAACATTTTAAGCCGCCCTCCCGACCACGCTCCCCGCGACTTCCATGAAGTGGCGAGGAGGTTCCGATTCTGCTTGTTCACTGTCCCCGGCCGCTTCGCGGTGACTTTTTGCAAAAGTGCCCCACCCCCCCCCCCCCCCCCCCCCCCCCCCCCCCGCCTTTCCTGCGTTTGTTTGGAACAGGTTTTTACTTCTCTCCTGCGGCTGGGTTGAGTGTCAAGCGATGAAGGTAGCTGGGAAAACACGCTGGCACTCGCTCGTTGGCGTTGAATTTGTGTTATACAATTTTTTGCGCCTTTCTTCGTGTTGCCTTGATCAATCCATGATCAAAGATGACATCGCCTTTCATGCGTACGTCCAGTGCAAATATGGTGGAACCCTATCATCCTTGTCTCAGTGATGAATGACTTCGCTCCGAAAGACGTGAGTGGGGAATATTTGACCGGTGGAAGGCGGATTTTATGACGGCGACGTCGTGCTGCTAGGACGTAAGTACGCATTTTAAATCACTCTGTTCTTTAAGTACTGCCTCCGTCTCGGTTATATGCTCGGCGTCAACAGAAACGTTCTAACTGTTCAGTGTCTTTTTAACTAAAACTTTGTAGACTGCACAGCGTAGAGGGACGAAATAGCGCAAAATTTTCTTTCAGTTACATACCGACATTGCTTGTCCTTCATGATAGCACGACTAAAATTAGTTTTATAGTTTGTATTATTTCTTTACAGAGGCACATGGTGTATACGTGCGAGAGCAATCATTGATAAACGTCCTGAGGGGGAGCGGCTCAAGACCTTGAACAAACATCACGCATCGCATCGATGCTGCGGTATGTGCCGTAAATAATGGAGGATGACCACGCAAGCATCGCAATCGTCTGAGCAACCTGTTTACACACCAACAATGTTACGACGCAGATTTTCAATACATTATTGATTCAAATATGGAAGGCGGGAGGTGCATTCACGATACTGAGCATTGCCAATGCTCAGGGCCTGGCGTCTTGAGACGCCTGGCTTGTCTGTGGCTTGTCTGGGCCCACGGGGGCCCGCAATTCAGAGCCCCGTTTGTGCTACTGGGGTATGCATTTGTTACTGCATACAGGTCCACCTCGGGAATGGAATTTTTATTCCTTCGGCAACGTGCGCAGCAGTTATGGTGGCACCCAAAGATTCGTGTTTCTGTAAAGACGCAGCCTTTGGACGACTCCACAACTCCTGGAAAGGGGCGTTACAGGGCAAGCTTGCCATTGGAACCTGAAGTGAGAAGCCTCCACAGTGGGCAGAAAGCCAATGACCCCTGAAAAGCTACAAGCAATTGGCCGTAAGTTGCATGTCACAGTGCTCAATGCATTATGTTGTGTGTCAGTGCGCAATTAAATGATAAGCTGGGGGCATTATGTACTACCAATCATATTTTCTTTTCTGCAGGTGCTTTTGACTACTTCATTGGCCAGCACCCTGTAGAGACCCCAGCGCCGGTAGATCGTCGCAAAGGGTTAAATTATTACCTTAGTGAGCTGGTTCAAGACATGCGGAAAAAATAAACATCTTTTGGAGTTTTTGATGCATTATAATACTCACCAAGCTACCAATACTTTGGTAAAAGGTGGGAGCAAATAACACAATGGCACATCGACTGCAATGCGAGTTGCTGATAATCGCAGATTACCAGTTTCTGAGGCTCTGTATATTTCAGCATTTGGCATGTACACTTATGGCCCCAGTTTTTGGGCAGATTTAGTCCAAGTGGGATATATTTGAAGCATTTTATTCTGCCTTTGTCCTGTGATACAGGGCCCTCCTGTATAATACGGGCCTAGCCTGTTTAATACAGGACTGTCCTGTATTCCGGTATGAATTTTAAACCGGAACCGCATACCGGGTTATTGTACAGGATTTGCGATACCGGAGTATCCTGTACAAAACAGGAGAGTCCTGTATTATACAGGACTTTCCTGTTTTATACAGGATATTCCAGTAATCCGGTATCGCAAATCCTGTACAATAACCCGGTATGCGGTTCCGGTTTAAAATTCATACCGGATTTTTCAGTAGGGAACCTAACCTTGAGAGTGTTCATCAGCGCCACCCACGTTTGTAGGTGGCGCTGATATATATATATATATATATATATATATATATTGCCACACTGCTGACACTCTGCAGGCGCCACCTGGTGGCCGAAACTTGGCTCCCAGTGCGTGGCGGAGCGTCGTATTCGTCTAGCGTGTGCTCGGCGGTTCGGAGCCTCGTCTGAGAATACGGCTGTGCTTCCCGCTTCCTGGTGACATTTGATGGAGCCGTGCTGGGTACCGTCCCATGTACGCTGACCCCGACGACAGCCGTGACGCTTCTCCCGAACGCGCGGACACCACACCCGTCCACAAAGCGAGCCGTCGCTTGCGAGGCCTGCAACCCGAGTTCGAGCCACTTACCAGGCCTGTGCGAGCTATGACATCCGCCACTGGCAGCAGCCAGATAGGTCAGTGCTCCGGCAGTGCTACGCCGTTCGTCCTACTCGCACCTCGGTTGCCACCATCCTTCCACGGCGACCGGTTCGAAGATGTAGAGGATTGGTTGGCCAGTTTTGACCGTGTGGCCGCATTCAATCAGTGGGACGACGAGCGGAAACTGTTGAATGTGTATTTTGCACTGCTCGACTCGGCGAAAACGTGGTTCGAGAACCGCGAGGCGTCCTTCTCCAACTGGGCAGCTTTTCGCCGCGAGTTGCTCGCTACATTCAGCTCGAGCCAACGGAAGGAAAATGCTGAGATCGCCCTTCGCTCTAGGTCACAGCAGTCCAACGAGAGCGTGGCCATGTTTATAGAGGACATGACACGCCTCTTCAATCGGGCCGACCCTGCCATGCCCGAAGCTACAAAGGTACGGCACCTTATGCGTGGGGTGAAGGAGCAGCTGTTCGCTGGCCTCATGCGCGACCCTCCGCTAACCGTCGCCGCCTTCGCCAAGGAAGCTACCTGCATGGAACGTTCGCTGCAGGAACGGAGTGCCCAATACGGCCGTCAGGCGAATGTAGCGGCCACTCACTACTTCACGTCCTTGCCAGGCCCAGGGGACGAGGCGCTGCGAGAGGTTGTACGGAGCATTGTCCGCGAAGAACTGCGACACCTCCGCTTGGATGCTCCGTCGGCAGGTATACCTTCAACGGCGGACGTCATCCGTGACGAAATCCAGCGAGCGGTGCAGTCACCACCAGCACCACTTCCAGAGCCGCACGTCATGTCGTACAGCGATGCCCTGCGCCGACCTTCCCCCGTGCCGCAAGCTTTTCGCCCCGTTGCCGGACCTCGACCACCCCACCGTTACCTGCGCTCCGTCGAGCAGCAGCAGGATCTGCGCCCTCCTATCAGCAAAGCGCACGTGTGGCGCAAGTCCAACGATCGCCCGCTCTGCTACCACTGCGGGGAGCCTGGCCATATTCTGCGGCATTGCCCATACAGGCGTATGGGTTTGAGAGGATTTCCGCCGGACGCGCCTCGACCGCGCTATGTTGAAAGACCGCAGGACATAGATGAGTACCTCGCCGCTCACGTGCTGCCCCCGACGACCTCGCAGCAGCGCCAATCCCGATCGCCGTCCCCGAGGCGCTTTACTTCGCCCAATCGGCCCTCCACCTCTGGTCAGTTCAGACGCACGTCCCCTCGCCGGGAAAACTGAAGACGGCGTCCTCCGGGGGTAGGGCCGCCGCCACTGCACAGAGTCAACAGCCTCCACCCGACGATTCGACGCGACGACCCGGGCAGCGACCACCCGATCCGACGACCTCACCGACGTGCTGCGAACGATTAGTTTCAGCTGAAATTTTAGTTACCGCCGACAGTTATCAAGTGAACGCACTCGTCGATACCGGCGCTGATTTTTCCGTGATGAGCACGACTCTCCGTAAGGTTCTGACGCCTTGGTGTGGACCCGTGATCCGCACCGCCAGTGGCCATGTAGTGACGCCGATCGGTGTCTGCACCTGCCGTATCCAGATCCGAGGTCTTACTTTCACTGGCTCCTTTGCCGTATTACGTGACTGTTCGAAAGATCTGATTCTGGGCATGGATTTCCTTCGAGAGTATGGTGCGGTCATCGACCTTCGGGAGCTCATGGTATCTTTTTCCGCCCAGCGAGCCGTTGACACCAACAGCGAGCCCAAAAGAGTAGTGCTGCGCCTATGTGCCGACCGCATAACGCTTCCTCCGCGAGCCAGCAAATTCGTCACAGTCGAGTGTGATAGCAGCACCGGCACCCTTGGCATCGCTGAAGCGAACATGTCGCTGCTACTCGCTCGGCAAGTTTGTGTAGCCCGAGGCCTCGTAGAACTTACTAACGGTCGTACCGACATCCTAGTCACCAACTTTACCTGTGAACCGCAACATCTAACGAAGACAGAGGTCGTCGCTTATTTTGACGAGCTTGGAGAGTGTACCCGGCAGTGTTCTTTGTCCACGACGTCAGATCTCGACGACGCGACGGCTACAGCCATCCCGACCGATGTAAACCCGCACCTCTTGGCCAGTCAGAAACGCTGCGTAGAAAATCTCATTTATTCCTTCCGCGACTGTTTTGCATCAACTTCCAAGGTGCGACAGACGCCGCTCACCAAGCACCGAATTATCGTTGCGGACGACCAAAGACCCCTGTGTCAGTGGCCTTATCGTGTGTCTTCAAAAGAACGTGACGCCATCCGGCGCCAACAACAACGCGACGCCAAGCGTTACAACCTCCGCCGCAGGGAGATGATTTACACCCCCGGTGACCAAGTCTGGGTGTGGAGCCCGATCCGTTTGCGAGGGCGCTCTGACAAGCTTCTTCGCCGTTACTTTGGTCCCTACCAGGTGTTACGCCGCCTCAGCGCGGTGACCTACGAGGTGCTTCCTCAAGGAACTGTCCGGTCCTCTCGACAACCGACGTCCGAAGTAGTCCACGTGGCCAGAAGTAGTCTCAGTGGCCTTCACGGAGACACTCGCACCGTTAACTTTCCGCCCTTGTTTTTTTCCCCGCCCGTGCGGCATCGAGCCGATGCCTCTTGGAAGGGAGGGGGGCAATGCCACACTGCTGACACTCTGCAGGCGCCACCTGGTGGCCGAAACTTGGCTCCCTGTGCGTGGCGGAGCGTCGTATTCGTCTAGCGTGTGCTCGGCGGTTCGGAGCCTCGTCTGAGAATACGGCTGTGCTTCCCGCTTCCTGGTGACAATATATATTCATGGGTTATGATGATCAGCATGGGCAAAACACTTTCCTTGAGGAAGGAATGCCAATTAATATTAAAATAATATACATAGCCAGGATGCTTCCCTTTTTCTTTAATTTGCTGAAAACGAAAGATTGCTCTGTAACAGATGGGGCAGTGATACATACGCTCCTCTTTGTGAGCTCCAAACCACCATGTGCAGAGTGTTCTTCCTCCGGAAGGTCGGCTGGAGCAGGATCACTGGTTGTTTGCTGCTCACATGACCGCAACCTACAGTTGGTATAATGGATTCAAGGTGTAGGTGCCATTTACTGTTTTTTTATATAAGAAAGCTAATTAGCCATGACCAGCCTGCAAATTTGGCATGCTTTTAAGCACACTTGGTGAAATTTCAGTGGTTGTCTGTCCTGAAAATGAGCCACAACGTAGTTAATGCTGCCTCTTTGTTTCGTTTTTCATCTCGACTTACAAGAAACCTCATATACGGTAATTTTTTTATTTTGGAGATATTAGAGTGGTGTAAAGGGTTCTCAAGTGGACCAAACAAATTTATAAACCATGATCAGTAGAGCCATGGCAGCCGGTCCGAAGCATTCAGTGACACAAGTTAAACAAATGCAAAACAGCTGAGTAAAGACTGGAGACCTTGCCAGCCTGATTGTTCACCTCTTTATGTGCCAGCTATGGTTCATTAAGCTTAAATTAAATTAAAAGGCTGGCACCACAGCATTTTTGCCTCATCTGTCATCATGCGAGAAGTTTCACAACATTATGCCATGTAATTACCTGACTAGCATTGCCAAGGTTGAAATAAAAAGCAGCAAGGCAACCAGAAAGATAATTACTTTTGGTACGCAAACCGTTGAGGCACAGGAGCCGCTTTACGCTTCCCTGTGGCCTAAAAGCGAGCGTTGGAAAACATTTATTTGTTGCGGTCGGTCAGCCCGTGCGTGGTGCACGTGTGTCGGTGCGTCGGTCATCCAAAAGGAACTCAAGGGGTTGAGGGTTTAAAACAAGTATTTACTCGCAGGCAGGGAAACACAAAAAGGGTAAAAACGAACAGAGGAGTAGCAGAAACTATGCATAACACGAAACGCGATAAGCAGGAGACAGACAATACAAAAAACAAACTTATCCAACTATAGCGAACAACAAGAAAGCATACAGTGCATTAAAGGCAGGAATATACAAAACGTTACAGGTAGGAAAAGAAGAAAGTCCGGCGGACAATTCACATACGGGGGCCGCGGCGATGACTCCAGTTCGGGTGGCTGTCGATGGGGCGATGGCTCGACGGCGGAGGGCCTTGTGCGATGGAACGCGTGCTTCCTCGGCGCCGTAATTTGGCCTTCCACGCCCACAGACACACCACCCAACCCCTTCAGCTGCCTATTTCCTCCCGACTGTGGTCCCTACCACCCGGGCGGGCCGGCAGAGAGCACACTTTCTCCGTTCCCCTCATCATCAGGGCGCTTTTTTTTTCAACGCGGTGTTACGTTTTGCCTTCGTCGTGAGGAAAAATCGGCGCGGTTTCAGCGGAATGCTGACGAGTCCCGAAAGGCACGCGGGGTCAGCGACTGGATTAGCCACGGAAGCGGCGTCAGTAATCCACCCCGCAACTGTTCATCGCAGCTCTGCAGTGCACCCTCTTCAACAGAACGAAGTTAGCTGCCAAGGCCGGCAGTACTTGACATTCCGAGGGGCCTGGGGGCCAGCTGAGTCCAGTCATCAAATTTGTCAGCAGCGTCCGTCTTCCAGGAAGAAGTTTACAGTGAGCATTTCTCCTACACCACGCGGACTTGCACGTGGCCTGGACCCTGCACGTGCGACCACATGAAAAGTGCGGGAACGCTGCTCGTGGACATTCCAGCGTCTGCGCGACGCAGATGGCATCCTTCTCTCTCTCCCCACACGTGACGGGAGCGTGTTCCCTAATGAAAGAGTGTGTGATGGGTGCCACAGTGAACTTTCCTTCCTCGGCAGGCCCGGCCCCCATCTAGGGAGCCCAGGGAAAGGAAAGGCTATAAAACTCGGCGCCCTGTACGTCCGAGTAGCTCCTGACCATCCAGCTCATCGTCATGTGGCTTCTCGTCATCAAGCTCCTTGTTATCGAGACTCTCTTACTGAGACGTTCTCTCAGTTTCTGTTTGTATATAATGTAAATTTACTTGTATAAAGCTCTTCTTCTTGTCATTCCCGTAACCTCGTCTCCGACCTCCCTCATCCCCTCTCCGGCACGACCATGCTACCTGATCCGCAACAGCGGTGACGAAGGGGCAGAGGGGACGCATTAACCCGCGCAGCTCCCTGCACTCTCCACTTTCAAAAAAACAGCGCACCCGTACCACGGCCCTTAGAACTTTCCACGCTTCCTGGAACTTCATTGTCGGCTTCGTCGCCGATGGCCGAGCCCCGAGAGAGACCTTGACGGACCCCCAGCAACAGCCGAGCCGTGCTACGAGCCTGCTGCTGCGCTATTCGAACGCCGCCTCTGCTCTCACCTGACGAGACACGTTCCACTGGTCTATGACACAGCCCTCCACTAAAGAATATTATACCATAATATTTTGCTAGGCACAGACCAGCGGCAAATCGCTATCAACAACGAGGACATGGAAAAAGGCTTTAACAGTTCCGCGTCACACACACACACACACACACACACACACACACACACACACACACACACACACACACACACACACACACACACACACACACACACACACACACACACACACACACACACACACACACACACACACACACACACACACACACACACACACACACACACACACACACACACACACACACACACACACACACACACACACACACACACACACACACACACACACACACACACACACACACACACACACACACACACACACACACACACACACACACACACACACACACACACACACACACACACACACACACACACACACACACACACACACACACACACACACACACACACACACACACACACACACACACACACACACACACACACACACACACACACACACACACACACACACACACACACACACACACACACACACACACACACACACACACACACACACACACACACACACACACACACACACACACACACACACACACACACACACACACACACACACACACACACACACACACACACACACACACACACACACACACACACACACACACACACACACACACACACACACACACACACACACACACACACACACACACACACACACACACACACACACACACACACACACACACACACACACACACACACACACACACACACACACACACACACACACACACACACACACACACACACACACACACACACACACACACACACACACACACACACACACACACACACACACACACACACACACACACACACACACACACACACACACACACACACACACACACACACACACACACACACACACACACACACACACACACACACACACACACACACACACACACACACACACACACACACACACACACACACACACACACACACACACACACACACACACACACACACACACACACACACACACACACACACACACACACACACACACACACACACACACACACACACACACACACACACACACACACACACACACACACACACACACACACACACACACACACACACACACACACACACACACACACACACACACACACACACACACACACACACACACACACACACACACACACACACACACACACACACACACACACACACACACACACACACACACACACACACACACACACACACACACACACACACACACACACACACACACACACACACACACACACACACACACACACACACACACACACACACACACACACACACACACACACACACACACACACACACACACACACACACACACACACACACACACACACACACACACACACACACACACACACACACACACACACACACACACACACACACACACACACACACACACACACACACACACACACACACACACACACACACACACACACACACACACACACACACACACACACACACACACACACACACACACACACACACACACACACACACACACACACACACACACACACACACACACACACACACACACACACACACACACACACACACACACACACACACACACACACACACACACACACACACACACACACACACACACACACACACACACACACACACACACACACACACACACACACACACACACACACACACACACACACACACACACACACACACACACACACACACACACACACACACACACACACACACACACACACACACACACACACACACACACACACACACACACACACACACACACACACACACACACGCGCGCGCGCGCGCACGCACGCACGCACGCACACAAAAGCAATGAGCACTCAAAAGTGGCTTACAAGTGTTTCCACCTACAGCCATACAAGCGGCTATTCAATCCCTCCGCACAGTCACGACAGTCACCTCACACAGGTACGAGTATCTGCACTCGATCTCGCAGACGCTTGTCAGTTCACGCGCACCGCACTGCACTCACTGTGGACGTCCACGTGAAGTCCAATTCGGGCATCACATGACACATTGCACATCGTAACAGCATACACCTTACATTTATATTACGACACAGTGTCATCACAGTGGACACAGTCAAGGATATACAAAAGATCACTGCATGTAATCAAGATAGCGGACACACACACACACAAAAAGAAAACTGACACTAGAAAGGTGTGACAGCAATCTGAACAACCCGCCTGGGCCCATTAGTCTACCCGACTATGTAATCTGCCCCGACGTTATCACTGCCCTTGATGTACTGAACCAGAAAGTCATACTCTTGTAGCTTCAGACTCCAGCGAAGGACCCGGTTATTTACCGACTTAGTGCCTTTGATGCATTGTAGTGGTTGATGGTCCGTTTGTACGACAAGTCGCCTACCATACAGAAACACGTGGAATTTCTCAATTCCCCACACTAAAGCCAGACCCTCCTTTTCCACAGTCGAATAGGCTATCTCCCGCGGTAGCAGCTTGCGGCTCGCATAAGCCACTGGGTGGAGCACCTGATCGTGTTCTTGAAGTAGAACTGTCCCGAGTCCCCTATCCGAAGCATCTGTCCTTACGACAAATTGTGTTTCAAAGTCGGGAATCTTCAGTATAGGCGCAGTTGTCAGCAGGTTTTTGAGGCTGACGAATGCCTGCTCCTGATCGGCGCCCCAGTGAACGTTTGAGGGCTCCCCCTTTCGAGTCAGGTCAGACAGCGGACGAGTCACAGTGGAATATCTTGGAATAATTAAAGTCTCTATAATACCCAGTTAGTCCCAGAAACGAACGAACCTGCTTCTTTGTCTCAGGCCGCGGAGCGTTCTGAATTTTCTCCAGGGTGGCATGAAGAGGTGACATTTCTCCGGACCTAATCTTGTGGCCCAGAAAAGAGACTTCCCTCATTCCAATCTCACATTTGGCCGGTTTGACGGTCAATCCAGCTGCCTTTATCCGCCGAAACACTTCGCGGAGAGCTGCGCAGTGTTCCTCCCATGTCGCGCTGGCGATGAGAACGTCGTCGTAATAATATGCGACGCCTGCTAAGCCCGAAAGGATGCTACGCATCAGCTTGGTGAAGACCGCGGGGGCGGTCTTTATGCCAAACGGCATGTAGCGGAGCTGGAAATGCCCATTTCCTGAAGTGAAAGCTGTCTTTGTTTTCGAGTCATCCAAAAGAGGGACCTGCTAGTATCCCTTGGAAAAATCTAACTTCGAAAAAAAAAAAAACGTTTGCAGCCTACAGTCGCGAGCAGCTCGTCAGAGCGAGGAATGGGCTCAGCATCATCTTTCAGAACCTCATTCAGCCGGCGAAAGTCGATGCACAGCCGGTGCGTGCCGTCGGGCTTTCGCACGGCTATTAGCGGCGAGTTATACGCCGACTCGGACCGCTCGATGATTCCAAGCTGTAGCATACTAGCAATCTCGTTTCCTATGGTTTCCCTCATGGCGAAAGGCAGAGGGTACTGTTTCACGTTGACCGGTTGTTCGGTTCGCAGTTCCATCTTGCACTTGGTTAGCTTGGTCCGACCTGGGATGTCTGAGAATATTTCCTTGTAACCTTGCACAAGCTGCCGGATTTCTCCCCTTTGTTTCCCGGCGAGCTGGTCTCCGATGCTCACTTCATGAAAGGTCTGCGACTGGTGGCCCTGTGGCACTTCCATCTCACTTGTATCCGCTTCCTCGGTGGAGACCACTGCGCCTACTGCAGCCACACTCGGATCTTCGTCTCGACGATTATACTTTTTCAGCATATTTATGTGCAAACCTTTGGTAGTGTGGCCAAGATCCACTTCATAATCAACGTCCCCCTTCCGAGTCACAACGGTATAGGGCCCCCCCACTGCATCAGCAGTTTGTTGTGCTCAGTGGGCAAGAGGATCAGAGCTTGATCACCAGGCTTCAGCGACCGCCTTCGGCTCTTCAAGTTGCAGTAGCTGCCATACCGCTCTCCCGCTCGCTGCAGCTCTTCATGTGCCAGCTTGCAGGTATGCTCCAACCCCTCGCGAAGTGCCAGAACGTACTCGTAGGTGGTCCTCAGCTCCTCCGGAATAGCGTCGTTCGTCCGCAGCTCTCGCAGTACGGCGAGTGGCCCTCTTACGTTTCGCCCGTAAAGGAGCTCGAAGGGGGAGAACTGGAGGCTTTCTTGCGGAACCTTACGATACGCGAAAAGGAGCGGGGCGAGGTAACGGTCCCAATCCCTTGGTCTTTCTTGACACAGTCGTTTGAACATCTGTTTGAGTGTCCCGTTAAAACGCTCCACCAAGCCGTTGGCCATGGGATGATAAGGAGTCGTGTGTAGCTGCTTTATAGACAGCAGTCGGCTCACCTCTTTCATTACCTCAGAAGTAAAATTGGCGCCTCGGTCGCTCAAAATTTCTCGCGGAACTCCCACACGAGAAAACATCTCGACGAGGGCTTCGGCCACCCTCTCCGTTTTAATACTTGGGAGCGCAACCGCGTCGGGATACCGGGTGGCGTAGTCAACCACCGTTAAAACGTATCGGTTTCCCTGAGCGGACCTCGGATTCAATGGACCCGCAATATCAATGGCGACTCTCTGAAAGGGCGTCTCGATGACTGGAACCCTCACAAGGGGTGCCTTTCGTGCGTGGCCTCTGGGAGTGGTCCGCTGGCAGGAGTCGCAGGACGCGACGAAACGTTTCGCGTCGGCCTGCAGTCCCGGCCAGAAAAATTCACTCTGTACTTTGAGCACTGTTTTTTTTGGTGCCCTGATGTCCTCCCACTACACCGTCGTGAGCGAGTTCGAGCACTGCTGTTCGAAATTTCTTGGGAACGACTACTTGAATGTATTCCCCTCCAAATTTAGACGTGAATTTGCGCTGGAGAACTCCGCCTTGGAGAAAGAACTGGTGGCTATCTCCCTTTCTGCTGTGTACTCGAATACGAAGTCCATCACTCACTAGTTGGCGAGAACTTTGCGACGAGGTAGAGGCTTTCTTTTTGTTCGATAAACGCTTAATGTGATTATTATACCAGGAAGCGTTTTATCGGGTGGTAACAGTGCGTTGAGGAGTGTATCGTTCCGTGAGTTGGGTGACTATAGCTGTGAACATGATCCAGTTGGTTTGAACACTGCGGACATCAAAGCTATGGAAAAGCATCGGTAAAAGAAAATAGTTCATTATTTATCGCCTGGAAATTCGGTCTGTTGTAGTCTCGCATTGTTTTTTTTTATTTTTGTTAGTGTTCGGAGGTGCTAGATTAATGTCAGAGTGCATTAGCAAGTGGTAGCTGATGCCCGGCAGGTATGTAATACGTGAGACCATGTCAGATCAATTTGTCAGGATTAAATCTAGCGTATTCGCCGCATTGGCTGTTATTCTAGTTGCTTGAGTGCACAACTACACTAACGAGAATACTGAGCACACATCCAAAAATTCGCGACTTTGAAGCCAGAACGGGGACATTAAAGGGGAGTTGGTATTCCATGTTATGTTCGAAAAACTGAAATCGCCAAATAAAACAATACTGAAATAGATCATGGTGCTTTGTTTTTAAGTGTTTCCATAAAAAGTACGACAACAGCTAGGGAAAGGCTTAGGTGATCGTGATCGCGGAGGTTAGACTGAAATATAGTACAACAGTGGGCTCGGCGGCACTACTAGCATGCGGTGCGCTAACCCTTTCGTCTTCATTGTGCAGCTCGACCTTGGACTGATTCTTCACGGTACTGCCAGCGGCATCGAACCTTCCGAGATAGCCTGGGTGACCTCGCCGGTGAACGGAACTCGTTTCTATGCGTGCGATTCCCTGACGTCAGCGGAATTTCTTCGACCACATCATCCGGGAGCAGCAATGTGCAAGCACATTTCTACGCATGATCTGCTGGGAGCGCCACCACATCAATGGTACAGCATGAACTGGTGGGCGAGTTGGTCTGACATATCTAGTGAAGCAGCGCTACGGCCCAGGGCCAAAGGGGAGAAAGGGACGAACACAGCGCTGTGTTCGTCCCTTTCTCCCCTTTGGCCCTGTGCCGTAGCGCTGCTTCTCTAGATAGACGCATGAATGGGCTACATATACCCTTCCCAGGAATTGCATCGGCAGTGGGCTCGGCGGCACTACTAGCATGCGGTGCGCTTTTCCTTTCGTCTTCATTGTGCAGGTGAGCAGGCGTTTTGGCAAATGCTTCCGCTCTAGCGACCGTTTCTTGGTAGTGCTGCCGTGCCCGCAGCTGTGTCTTGAAGTGTTTGATGTTGCTGTATTCCTGTGGAAACTCCTCCAGTTGTCAGCGGACGTCGAAACAAATCCCGGCCCTGAAATGGCACAAATTGCTAAACAACTGAAGGATATTGCGGAAGATATTAAAGAAATAAAGGAAAAACGGCTTACAGACATAGAAGACAAGTTAGATGCCATAACACTTCTAGAAACTAAAGTGCAGTCTTGTCAAGCTGAGATTTCTCGCATGAATCATGTAATAGAAACCCTGGGAAAAAAAATAGACGATCTTGAGAACAGAAGCAGGAGATCCAACTTAATTGTTTATGGACTACCAGAAGATGAAGAAGAATCAACCGAAACTCTGGAGCAGGCTGTCAACAAAAGTATCATTCAAGATACCCTAAAGCTCGATCCAGTTGCCTTTGAACGTATTCACCGGTTAGGCAGGCCGCAGGCTAATAAGAATAGACCGGTAATTTTTAAACTACTGGATGCCCGTAACAAGTCGGCAATACTGAAGCAAGGTTTTAAACTTAAATACACGAAATATGCCATTGGGGAAGATTTCTCTCCGAGAATTCGAGAAATCAGAAAAAAACTGTGGAACAGTGCCAAAGAAAATCGACAAAAAGGGGACAAAGTTTCGCTTGCCTTCGACAAATTATTTATAAACAGCTGTGCCTTTGTTTGGGATGACGAAACGAACGAGAAAGTTCCGCTGAAAAAAAAAAAACGAAGAGCAGGAGGAGACAGTCGAAAAAAGGAGCCCACCAACGACACGGGGAAGAGCGCGATTAAAGCACTGACCATCATCAATGTAAACGCAAGGAGCATAAAATCTTTAGTAAAGTAAAATCTTTAGAAAACCTATTAATTAATCGGGAACCTGATATTGTCGCCGTCACGGAGACTTGGCTTTCACCAGAAATTTCGAGTCATGAAATCGCACCACCCAACTACTCAGTCATTCGGAAAGACCGAGACTCCCGTGGCGGTGGTGTGGCTCTCTTGATAAAGAAAACCCTGCCGTTTGTTACGCTCCCAGATGTGTCATGTGCTGAAAGCGTATTCTGCAGACTTCTCTGCAACAATACTACTGTCTGTGTAGGCTGTCTGTATAGGAGCCCCTCTTCAGGAGATGAGTGCATTTCTGTCATTCATGACTTCCTTCAACAATATGCTTGCAGCACTAGAATCATTCTCATGGGTGACTTTAACCTTCCGGACGTGGACTGGATAAGTATCCAACGCATATCATCATCTTCAGAAGCTCTTTTTGACTTAATGCTCACCTTTAATCTCCACCAAATGATCCTAGAACCAACGCGCAAGCAAGGATCAGAATATCATCGATCTTATACTAATCAGTGATCAATTTCCAGTACACCAAGCGCAGACAGAAATCATCGAAGGAATCTCTGATCACAACATACCATTATGTTTGTTAACTCTAGACAGCGCAATAAAAAAAACGATCTGATGTAAAGACAACACTGAACTTCGATAAGGTTGACGATGCCAGCATATTAACCTACCTCGCACATGAATTTGAAGCATTCAGTGAAATGGTCTCCGACCCCTCAATCAATATTAACAGGGTTTGGCTTCATTTTAAGACTATGGTTTCACAGTGCATAGCTAATCATGTTCCACTAAAAACCAAGTGTCCACAAAGAAACCGTCCATGGGTAACAAGGGATGTCATCCACGCTAAACGTCATGTGAAAAGGTTGCGTATTTCTATCAAAAATCATGGTTCATGTCCTTCTAAAGCTACAAAACTAGCGTCCGCAATCGCGAAGTTCAGAGATAGGCAAACAGGCCAAGAAACACTATTTTAATGTAACGCTGCCTAACTTTCTGACAAAGAACCCGCATAGATTTTGGAACCATTTCCGCCCAACTAAAAACCCGTTATCCGACTTGTCTCCTGAGGAATGAGCTAACAACTCTTACGAAAATGGCAGATATGGGCCAGATATATTTTATATATGGCTGTATATACTCATATATGGGATCATATACAGTTAAATAGGTCCATATATGGTCGTATATACGGCCAGATATGACCATGGGAAACCTGATATGCCGCAATATACGGGTATATATGGGTGTATAAGACCACAAATATGGGCAGATACGGCCATAAGGTACTTTATATAGTGCCATATACTGATATATATAGTCGTATTTGCGTCCTTATATAGATGCTCTTTCTTTATATGGGGACCTTCAAATCCTTATATGGAAACAATCTCGCATATATGGAACATATCCGACCTCATATATGGGATTCTTGGGCCATATACTTCCGAACTTATATAATTAACTTTGTGTCAAACATGATATTATTGGTTAATTAAGATGGTGAAACACACCGCACAACAAGATACTAAGCTTTTTATGATTGCGGCTTCAATCAAATTAGACTGCTATTACGTAGCGGTGTTTATTTATGTGAATTAAAGTACAGTGCTATAAATCACATTAAACTTTGCTATGATTTAAATGCACTAATACATGCATATATGCGCTTTCTATCTTCGGTGGACTTCGAACCTTCCTGACGAACTAAACCTTCCTGACTGGGTCTAAATAAGCGGATTACAAGTCCAGCGAGTTGGTTGCGATCGAAATCATAGTTTCTAGGAACATTGATAGATTATAGAGTCCCGAACGTACAACAAGCGCTTGGGGATCGAACTCAGCCCCTTCGCAAACGTGATGAATACTCAAACCATCAAGCCGGTGGCGCGCTGTACGTTCCTTCTTTGGGCGCTGTTCCCCAAAACTATGTCGTTCTTAAGGAAGGGGAAACCTGCATTGTTTGCGGTAATGCCAGACAATAAACGTTTGCAAAACCGCTGCAGCATACAGGCATTTCTTGTCCAGGAGCCTAAATAACACATCGCTGCTTGCGGCACAGGGATGAAGATTAAAACGCTCTAGTATAATTGTCAGAGAAAAAATACAAAATGTTTGGAAATTCATCCATCTAGAGTTGCCAGCAAAACGTTTACAATGCAGACGAGTAAAACTCCACAGCTGCACGCAAATCTTTTACCCATCGCCTATTCCGCGCCGCCGAGTCTCCGTGGTGTACTGACCAAGCTCGCCATTCTACTCCGACTGTTGTGCCACAGCTGAACAGTTTGTAAAAAATCTTCTGCAAATAGTTTTTGATACTATGCGCGTTGGTCTGTTTCTTTTCACCTCAAGTTTTTCTTCCCTTCATAATCAACCCTCCCCTGCCGGCCGATATTCAGATGCCAGTTCTGAGACCGGCAGTCACGGGGAAGCAAGACATACTTTATTTGCGTAATAAATGAGTCGCCGCTGTGTCCACGGTCAGCCACCACTCACGGCAAAATGTTCCTTACCCTACTGAGCGAGAGATGGCGCTGCTGAGGCGGTGAAAAAGCGGACCCTCGAGAACCCCCCCCCCCCCCCCCCCCCCCCCCTCCCAGAACAGCAGAAAAGCGACACATTGCCGCCCTCGGCAGTGCTCAGTTAGAAGATAGCTGGCGGGTGGCTAGTCCAGCTCCGTGTCACTTTCTCTCTTTCTTTCGCTCCGGAAGGCACGCCGAGGGAACCAGAGCTTGGCAGAGGGGCGCTACAAGCGCGAGTGAAAAGCAGCGTCTCCCGCGACTCCCCACAATTGACCGGGCAGACCTGTCACCCCTCCCATTGAGCCCTTTTTCTTGAAAAAAGACCAGTTCCGCACATGTTTTACACGTGTTGGACTGCCTGGAAATCTCTTTTGCGCTGACGCTTGCTTTTTCCTTCGTGCTAGAACGCTGACGAAATTAAGAGAACTAGGAAAATGTACAAGGGCGATAGAAAATAATGTGAACAGCATGTTGCCTTCGCACTGCGAAACTGGAATTCATGTCTGTAGGGTACTTATGTTCGAATTAGGCGCCGCGCTGTTCGCATTTCCTTCTATCGCGACAGTACCCTCTCAGGTGTAGGTTTCAAGAAAGAGTGGTCAGCGATTTTTTTTTCTGCGCCGACTTGAAAAAAAAAAAGAGAACTGACAGTGCATCAGGTCCACTTCGTGGAGCAGATTGTTGACGAAACCGTCGTTACCGTTGCCGCGAAATGTGTGTCGCAAGTAAATGGCAAGTTTATTTAAGACGCGGAATTCGAGCTTAATACCTTTTTTTATGGCAGGGAAATTTTCGCAAAATACTTAATTTTGTTGGGTAGCTGAGCAGTTAGATGTACGCAACTTTCTTTGCCAAATAGTTGGAATTTCATTACGTTTTTCGCTGAATAATAACGAGTATGTGTTTATTTGGACGTAAAGTAAAGATAGGCGAGGCTGAAAAGAAAAACAAACGCGCGAAATGCGTTTACCAGATGCTGGCTTACGGCTAACAGAAAAAATGCTCTAGTTTGGTCAATCACTACGCAGTGGTTGGTACATTTAATGTAATGCCGATTGCAGCGCATGTGCATTCCCAAAACAATTTATTTGCAGAGCCATCTCTCATATTCAAACGCTCGCTCATGTGCAAGCTAATATCTTTACTACTTTTACTTTGAGACATTTTTTACATCTAGCAAAATAACTTCGGAAATTGAGCCGGGCGTCACACAAAGGAACAATGAGGCGATCACTGACCTTGCCTCACACGGGTCTGCCTAACGCAGCTGTTGATGTCAGCCTCCAAAATATTTGTTTGAGTTACCTGACCGGCGGAGGGCTTTACTGGCAAAAAAAAAAAAAATTGTTTCCTTAGCGCGAGCTGTACGACTAAACACTGCATGCTTAGTGAATTACAATGAAAATTCGTCAGAACTAATACACACGCGCAACATACCAAACCAATTTAGCAAGAGAAAACCGCCTACTTCAGCTTGCGCACAGAAGTTATCCAGGCTTGCCGTCTCTCGTTCTCAATCATTTCACAGACAACAATTCCGAGGAAAACCATTTTTGAATGGGAAAAAGTGTATGAACGCATTTTTTTTATACACTGGAAGATTTCACTATACCAACCTCCCGTCGACATGCTTGCATTGTTTTTGTTTTTTTCTGTCTTGCTATTAATATTTTTGTTATCGCTCGATGCGAGCGATGGAAAAGTTCTGCAAGATTTTGCTACACATCGAAAAGATTCACCATTACCTCCAAAATTTCCTCGGCAGTAGATTACAAATTTCGAGTATTGAATATTTTTTTCAGGAATGTGGGACATATGTCCAGGAAATCTATAGAGTTCCACAGGCTGCTCTTGGCTGTTGATGTTGTGAGAACTATTGTGGCAGCACCGGACACAACAATACGTTTCTTCACTCCCTCAACGTCGCGGCATTCCAGTGATGACTCACAACGAGCGGCAACCCCTCTTTTGTGCACCCACGAGCAGGACGGCACATGCTCACAATGAAAGAGAGTGTCAGCAGCGCGAGCAGCACCGGCACCAGTCGAGGCGTTGCTGACTCCATGCGCTCCGCCGGCGACGTGCCCACACAGAATTTCGAAAATGGAAATGACAAGCAGGCATGAAAAAAGTGCTGTTTTACATTCGTTACAAGTCCGGATAGTGAAGCTGGCTGACTGGCTTCAGCATTGTAGTGAATTAAAACGAGGACGCAGCGATTATATCGCAGTTTTTCATGCCTCACTCACTGACGTCCCACTCATAGTTGAGTTATTGAATTTTAAACAGCAAGAGAAAAAATCGATAATAAATTATTTAGCAGTTGTAGGAACACCACGTGGTACTCCATGTATAATAATGCCTCACGCATCATTACAAAGAAGAAAACACGCACCCAAAAGTTAGGTGTCCATACTCCTTTAAGTGCCCTTGCAGATTGAAGGACAGGTGTCTAATTCACTCACATAATGAAATCAGCCGCATACCTAACATCCACATACATAACATGGTCGGCTGGAATGGCGAAAAACGCATCGTTACTACACACAGACAATGGTAGTGCTATATACTAGATGTCTTCAGGATGAACACTGCTTTGTTTTATGTACATGTATTCCGCTCAGAGAAGCATTGGTGTAAGTAAACAAAAAAACTAAGCATTTCTTGCTGAGTATGTTACAGGACTTTTGTGTTAGGTATTTCCTCAGGGCATTAATTTAATTAGGGACAGCAAAGGAATTTGGCCGTGATGTATCGCATTGTGATGGTAAACTTTAGGAAGGGTTTAGCGATGTAAAATTCAATAAATTACGTTACAAAATGTAATGTATTTTCTAGTTTTTTTTCTATTGATCCAGAAAAGGGTTTTAGATGTCGGGAGTTCACCGATATCAATATAAAAATTTTAAATCCGCTCTATGCAACGTGATACAAACCCATACAGAAAAACTTATAAGCGAAACATCGTGAAAAACTGCATAAGCACGCTCAGAAAAACTACATCGTACCCACAACGCGCACGCACGCATGTAAAAAAAACTGCCCTAACCCGCTGAACCACACAGATGTATAAAAAACCGTAGTCTGAAACTAAAGATGTCCTCTCCAAGAACGCCCCCGAAAACCACTGCCTATTACTCAGCGCATTCCCTCTCTTTACACAAAGAAACAAAACAACTCCTAGGACTCCTACCAGTGATGGCACCTTGAAAACACTCCAGATTATGTAAATCCGCTCCCAGTTTGCACTCATGAATTTAGCTCCAAAATAGACTCCGTTCCAGTGGACCCTCATATGCATGCGCAAGCATGCATGGTCTCCATGAAAAGAGATGAAATTTTAATTTTGATATATAAACACAGCAGTAGGTCGAGCCTCCCATCATTAGCGAAGTTTGTTTACGGTTTCGGAGGGAATATCTTGGCGCTCTCCTAGCTGACTGCAAACTGAACGAGAGAGCAACGTCCACCTCCCCCCCCCCTTCCCTGTTACCCAGATGACGTCACTCGTGCTCGCCACACCGCAGCGCATGGTGCCTATACTTAACTTCGACATCCCAGCCGGCTATTAAAACCCCATTCGAAACACCATGAGAGAAAAAAAATGCAATGTAAATTATTTACTGGTCACATGTTAACAGTTAAGCCCACTTTGTTCCGTCTACAGCATGGCAAGCGAACAGCGCATGTGAAAAAAAAACAAAATATTTTGCCTGTCTACTTTCAACTGTAGTGCAGAACTAGCCTGATTCCTGTGTCTGGGTGAAGGGTCTACAGAAGTACATATTTTTAAACTGGCTGCAAGTGAACACCTCTCTGCAATGTAGAAAAAGAAGGCAATATGCGTGTTCGCGTTTCATTCCGGCTGGATTGTACAGCCTGAACCTTATAATGAACCTGACGCTCACGATCCTTCTGTTTGCTTCTTAATATGATGACTCCCCATATTACTGCAAAAAATACTAAATCAGAGAAAGATAGCTTTTGTCTCTAGAATTGAAGTCCATTGTGCACGCAACCAAACCATATCACGGTGCTTTCCGAGCTCTCCAGCGCCGTCATTAGCTGCTTCGATGAGACACTTGCTTTCGACGAATAAGTGCTAGTCGGCATTGTTCGCGTATGTGGTCTCGGCTTTTGTGGAGAGCGAATACACAAGTTTGGCGAATGCAAATGGTCATAAGTGAAGTTTTGGAAACTGTAACCCTTAGCGGAGGATTGCTGATATCGCAGGACGAATAGAACGAGCGGGAAGCACCGGTGTCACCCGGCATGCCGAGCATTGCTTTAGGGAGCCGTCAACAGTCGACCACTGGCGCCGCTCGTGGATAACAAATGAGATCATTTTCGTCGATGCGATTAATCGTCGAACATGCTTCTGGATAAAGCAGTTCAGCACCGAATATTTGTGGTATGACAGAAAGCGGATCTACCACGACCGGAAAGCGCCAGTTCTCCGGCTATCAAGTGTTTCATCGCAAACATCCGGTCTTCTTGCAGTGATCATGCTCTGTAAACAAGTACAGTTGCAATCCGCGCATCAGAAAGAGAATATTTAACATAGCTTGCGTTTTATGCCATACAAACGATCACAGGTATGCAGACAACGGTGGTACTGCAGTGCAGTTGACATTTGTGTATTCCCGCTGAAATTTCACCCGCACGCTGTAAATGCTGAATGACGAGTCATTAACTTGAAGCACTAAATTAGCGACAACGCAAGCAGTGTGCTAAACAAAGAGGAGAAGAAACAAGTGAGCAGCAGATGTCAAAATCAAGAGGGCCGAAACAGTTGCGGGACGCGGCTCTGAGGCAAGATAACGGCCACCGCCAATGACAGGGGCGGTCTCTGTTCGCATTTCGTAAGCATTTGAAACCGTCGAATGTCGGCCGGACGCCGAAGAGTGCTCAACTTTCCGCTAAGATATCTTTTTCTCAATTTCCGCAAAGCTCCGTCGACTCGAGTGGCGATCGGTTCGACGAGATTTCAAGCAACGACGCAGCAGGGGTATCGTTAGTTATATTTATTTTGATAAAGATACACGCGATATAAAGCCCCATCTCGATGGACACTTCCAAGGCATACACGCGAAGCGCCTGCGCGCCCAGCACGCGCGCGACGGGCGTCGAAAAGTGGCATGAACCTCCATGCTCCTCGTGCTGGCTCGCTTTCCCTCGGGAGCCGACTGAAAAAAATGTCAAGCCGTGAACAAGAGATGGTTGGGGATCTGCAAGGATTCCAAGAAAATTTAGGGGAGGCTGAAAGAGCTTCAAGCCATGAAGAAAAAGAGTCCCCGAGAGCCCCCGCGGTCTTCCCATTGTTGTAAACCGGACCCCGCTTCTGACGCGCGCGTGAGCGCCCGTGCGCAGGTGCCGATATCTGACATGCACAGATATGCACAGATATCTGCTAAGGAAGGCATTGGTGGCGCCACCCTTGACTGTCGTCTGTTGCACAGAGCTAGAAGCCGGACTCTGCAGTGTGCTACGCACTTTCCTGCCGGGCGAGCAATCCGTTGTTGCATCCACTTGTTTTCCCTTTGAAATCATGGTACAGCGCCACACTTGTGCGTTTTGAGGAAGAAGACACTTTTGACGGCGTTAAAATGACCTGCGCCAAGCATGCATGGGATGACGAGCCATCGGAAGGATCCAGGGTGCAAGTGAGCGGGAAATACCAAGGTTTCTGTGAACCTGCAATCATCAATATTTCAGGTAAGCGTGAACAACCATTTACTGTTTTTCCCGTATTGCTTTGTTGTTTACCTTTGCCAATGCTGTCGGCAGTTTTCGATGATAGGGCTATAAATTAAGCTAAATGGTATCATAATGCATGATTTATTTGTAAGCTGGGCTATGTGCAGTCGGAGAATAATCTCTCATTTTTCAGTAGCGAAATTTTTACCGCCACCGAGTTGCGTTCCTGCCAGCGGTAGTTCAAGTGCATGACATGAATTGTGTAACGCAAAAAACATAGACTAACCTCACTAAGCACATTGCGGGGCTAGTTAGGGATGTATTTTCTAAGTAACGAGACGTAGACAGCAAGCTGTAATGGATTCTCTCATATGCACGTATCAGGAACTGAACCCTTTTCATTGTCGTAAGTAATAGTGCGAATTCTATTTTAACACAGGATCAGCATTGCTGCGTTCTGCGTATCCAATTAGGTGACAATGGCCCCATTACATTTGCCACAAGGCTTGCGCTCTACAGCTAAGCAGGAGCAGTGGAATGAAGAGGTGGTACGCGTTTTATTTCGGGTGGTTAGTGCGAACGAACGTGTTTCAGAAACAATTGGCGTATACCTGTTTTCGTTCGCGGTTGTGCCAGGAAACTTTAATGGTAAAGCCCGAAAAAAAAGCATGAGACTAAGCTTTTAAAGGGGCATCGCGATGATTTGCTCTGTACCAGTTAATATTATTAAATAGATTCATCATGCGTTCCAGAGACCAGAGCAAAAAGAATTATTGAAATCGGGGCATGCAAGCGAAAGTTATTCCACTCTGAAAATTCGAAATGAAAAGCTGAGGCGAAAACGCATTTCACTCTCCCATTTCACTCACCCAGTACCGACATTGGGCGCTACCAATCAGAACCGCGCCTAGCGCCCACGCAGCGGAAGCGTGCATGCAGTTGTTGCTTTGTCGGGGCTGTAGACAGCCGCGCATTTTGACGGCGTCTTCCCCCCGTGTACGCGACGCCGTAGTAAGGGCAGGAGTGACTAACGACAAAGGAAATTCCCCGAAGTTTCTTTTTGAGTTGGACTGCAAGGCTGTCTGCGGTAGCCCCCCTCCCCCCCATACTCGACTCCCGTCTCCTGTCCGGCCTTTCTCTTCACATTTTGGGCAAGGTGTGTCGACTGGCTTTTTTTTTCGCTGCCGTCTTGGTATGGTCACGGCCGGTCTCGACGCGCGCGCTTTCTGGTCTGAGCCAACGTTTTTTGAACGGCGCTGGCCGCCATGAAGGTTTGAAGCGGAATGGAAAGTGTCTCCCCTAGCTGTATTCTTGTTAGTTTTCGTTCGCTTTCCCTGCTTCTTTCCAGTTTTTGTGGCATGCGAAAAAGCTTGCAGTACTCAGAGACATAATATTTTGGATCCATTTCGCAAGTATGAAGGAACAATATGCAAACTGGACGCCCAACCAATGAGAAAGGCAGCGCCCTATCTGGATGCCACCTCATTTCCGCTGCCGCAAATGGCCGCCGCGTTGCGACATCATCGGCTCGAAACAAGCATTACTAGCGAAGATTAAAATATCAAATATTATGATTTCGGTGATCTCATTGCGCGTTCAGGACTCACAATGTCCCTTACTCTGCATACAAAGATTAAAGAACCCATGCTTTATGTACGTAGCAGGGCACCTTTAATAGCCCACAATGGATTTTACAGTAGGCTGTCTCGGATTCAGTGCATAATTCTGCGCAGATTTATATCATGATCGCTCTAAATTATCTCCCACGCAGCCTACACAACGGCCCTGCCGACCAAGAAGGGGCGGGAGCTCTCCGGAAAGCTGCTGTTGCTGGCCGTGGGCACTAAACTCAGCGAAATAAGGAGCGAGAAAGAAAAGCATCGACGATAAGAAGCATACAGAACTATAGAACCACAAGAGCATTAAATGTACCCCAATAAAATTTCCTGCGCAATTTCTGTGTGGTAGTTGTGTTACTTGTGTTACCTATGCTATATGATTATCAGGAGCTTTAGAGCAGTATAAAACCGAGTGGTTTTTCAATTTAAAGCAGCACTTAGAGATGTATTGGATGACATTTTTTAACGTTTACAGATTTTTATTTTACAAAGTGCGAGAGATATGTTGGTTTGGTCAGTGAAGGTGGACCGTACAGCAAGACGGGCATTATGTACGTAATAGAGCTCAATAATCTGAAAAATGATTAATTATATTTAACTAATCAGCTTTCATAATTTTGATTTTGGGGCGTAAGTCTGTATCGCGAAAATGAAGGCCGTCAGTAAAGAAAGATAACCTTAGCTTTTAAATTTTCGTAATCGTTAATGTGGTTCGAAATACTGAACATACACACTTGCAAGCTCAGTGAATTGCCTTGTCCGCTTCGCATATTCATAAACGCGTCGCTGCGCGTCGTATCGTCGCCGAATTCAAAGAAACTTTTTCTACATCATAAAAAACACAAACGGTGTCCGTGTTTGATGCATAAAAAAAGTGACCGACAGTTTTATGCATTTTCAATGCGGGCAAACCAACTCAGCGAGCTTTGAAATGCGCAAAATCTGGCGCTCGATATTTCAAACTCCTATACCAATTAAAAAAAAAGTTAGAAACTGGGCTCACCTTTTACGATGACGGCCTTTAATTTCGCAACATAATATTGCCCCTCAGAATCAAAATAAAATGTTTATTAGTTAATGTTAGTTAATTAATCGTCTATTAAATCAGGTTTATCGCTTACATAATGTTAACCATCCTGTATAACCCCCCTACACAGCACCAACGTATCTCTCAAAGTTTTAAAATAAAAATCTACGTCAAAAATTTAAGCTGTATTACATATCTGAAGTAGTAGCGGTAAGGACGTACTGCACAGTCGCTTACGTCTGCATGTGGCGATAACGGCATATGTATGACAGCATTCTGCAATGGTTGCAACTAATTTCATTACATCTTTTGTTTGGCCGCCCTCCATCACTTTTTGGAGACGCCACGCCCCAGGTTCACTCTTTATTGGCTAATGTGATAGTAGCAGCCTGCAACATTGGAGAAGGGGAGCCTAGGTGCTTGCAGAGATTGCAGATGAAGCGCGCCGCAAATCGTTGGATTTCTTCAATTTTTTTTTGTACCGTCTCCTTCGGTAGATCTCGCCGTATGAGGGCACATATACATAGGCTGTCATTTATTATATATTTCCATATGAAAGCTTATAAGGTTTTAATAAGGGAGTAATCACTCATTTTCATTCCGCCAAGCAGTCACACGGCTACAAAGGGACCCGACACAGCTTCCACAGAAACTTTTGCTCTTTCGTAAAAAGATTCGTTCTGGTCTGGGGACATGGTGTATGACTGTGCTTGGATGGATGCGAATAAGTAATTAATACCTTAATGGAAGTCTGCTCCGCCTTAAGGAAAATTTCCCCTCAACATTTAACCAAAAGTATATAAGGTTATGTGCAGATCTGTCAGTATACCCTTATAAAAATGGTCTATAGACTATCTATAGACTTTTTATAGACTCTATAGACATCCTATAGACTTTTACTTTTGTCTATAGACAGTCTATAGAAAATCTATAGACTAAAGTCTATAGCTGTCTCAATTTCCTTTTGTCCATAGACTATCTATAGACTCTCTATAGACTAAAGTCTATAGCAGCCTCAATTTCCTTTAGTCTATAGACGGTCTATAGATTCTCTATAGACTTAAGTCTATAACTACCTCAATTTCCTTTTGTCTATAGACGGTCTATAGACTATCTATAGACTAAGGTCTATAGCTGTCTCAATTTCCTTTCGTCTATAGACGGTCTATAGACTCCCTATAGACTAAGGTCTATAGCTGTCTCAATTTCCTTTCGTCTATAGACGGTCTATAGACTCCCTATAGACTTAGGTCTATAACTACCTCAATTTCCTTTCGTCTATAGACAGTCTATAGACTCGCTATAGCCTAAGGTCTATAGCTGCCTCAATTTCCTTTTGTCTATAGACTCTCTATAGACTAAAGTCTATAATTGCTTCAATTTCCTTTTGTCTATAGACGGTCTATAGACTCGATATAGACTAAGGTCTATAGCTGTCACAATCTCCTTTTGTCTATAGACGGTCTATAGACTCTCTATAGACCAAGGTCTGTAGTTGCCTCAATTTCTTTTTGTCTATAGATGTTCTATAGACTAAAGTGTATAGCTGGCTCAATTTTCTTTCGTCTATAGATGGTCTATAGACTGTCTATTGACTAAGGTCTATAGCCTCAATTTGCTTTCGTCTGTAGACGGTCTATAGACTCTCTATAGACTACGGTCTATAGCTGCTTCAATTTCCTTTCGTCTATAGTCGGTCTATAGACTCTCTATAGACTACAGTCTACAAATACCTCAATTTCCTTTCGTCTATGCACTGTACACTATAGATAGTCTGCTGTCTATAGACCAGTCTATAACAATCCTAATTTTATCTAACAATGTTCGATACACTGACTTTCGACTAAGTATAGAACAATGCCAATTTATTTTTGCACTGCATGCTGCGGGGACCTGCATCTGGTGACCGCAACTATGTCGGGAGTCCTCCACCTCCTTCGCTATTACGGAAATTAAAAAAGTATTGCGTGAGGACATTACAACACCCACCTGTATATTTTCAGGAGCCTTGACAAGCTCCTTTTCGTTATATCGTGACGTATATTGTCAATACAGTTAAATATTTAATGCTAACTAGTAAGCCGCGGAAAGGCAGCCGTTCTTGAAGTAAAGGCGCCGCAAACTGTACTACATCGAATGAATACGCTGTCCTTTAAAGGAATCGCTCGACACAGTTCCATTCCATCTTTCGATCGTTACTGACCAACACGCTGAAATCAGACACATTTCATCAACGCTTCTACATTTCTCTTTAAAACGTCCTGAAAATAAAGGGGGAAAGACGGGTGTGAGAATTCAAGGAAGTGCCCATCGCTTAGAAACACCTCAGAATAGTCTCAAAGAGCCTGGTCCTCTGTGCGATTAACATCTCCCATTTATACCTTTACAGTTTGTATTCACATGAATAAGTGCTGCGACGCAACAATCAGAAAGCCAGTATTTTTTCGTTCCTACCCTTGCACCTGTTGCTTCGGAGCCGATGACACGCTGATGTCGAGCATATCATTTTTCTAAACACGAACACACGCAAAAAAGACGTTATGCTATGCAACATTATAATTATTATTTGAGAATTGTACCACATACTATTCGGTGGGAGATGCGGCGCGTATACAGTCAAGCAGTTAGATTTCGGTTCTCTTTTCACGAAAACAATAAGGTTTTTAGAGGGTATGCGAAGAATTCACGCTTATAAACCAGTTACCTTCTGTGGTCTTGGATATCAGATCAAGCTCCACACGGAAAGAGTGCGAGCGATAAAGATACGACCGTGAAATGGGTTTCTGTTTCACGTTTTACCGTTTTACCAAGAGACGGCGGAAAATCATTCGGGCTGCAAGCCTGCAAACAACCCTGTGCGTGGCTGCATCGGTGGAGTCGGCGTTTTTTTCGCGGATTACGTTTTCTTCAAAATCCAGCTGCATCGTCCGCTTACGGTAAGTCTATACGTTTATATTTTATTCATTTGGTCTCCTAAGCCACTCTAAGCAGAGCTGTGTGTGCAGAACAGATTATGTGCGCAGTGACAAACGTCCTATCTTCGTTTCTAAGGCGGAAGCCATCGGGTTCTCGACTAATGCCGCTTATCTCTGTGCCGCTGTCTTTACTAACGCGCGGAAAGGCAGTCTGTGCGATGCCCTTGATGATAAGCCGCTCCTCGCGAGCTGTCTACTAGAGTTTTCGTGTTTCAAGTTAGACGCGCGGCCAGAAATGTCGTTTAGCCTGTGAATGACGGCCGAAATGGAACTGTGCGGTAGTTAGCGCCGTGTGAGCTCAATTTACTTTGCACCTCCGAAAACGTACTTACATACACTCTCGTTCTATGGTGGATTACATTTATTTTCTAATCTTTGTGTTATCGCTTGTCTGGACCTTGGAGTGCTGTTCTTTTTGAGGTGTGCATTTCCTTCCTACGTATATGGACGCTCGCTCGGTGCGCGTCGTGGGCGCCGACGTTTCAGCAAAGGTGTCTTGTAACGCTACAGACTGGAGCGCGAGACGTTTGTCAAAGTTGTAGTTAAGCAGCGCTGAAGGAATTCTTTTAGTGTGATGGTATAAAATTCATTGCCCGCGCGATTGGCCGGCGTGCTCAAACACCGCGAAGAACCCACGAGCTCCATCCCGTCTCCCCGTCGTTGCACACGTACGGATTCCTCCATGTCTGTCATCAGAGCCGTTGGCCGCCCCCGCTCGCCGGCGGGCACTTCATTTTGAAAGCTGGGTAAAGGTCGGCTCGACAAGAGGTGGCTTACATTTCTTTCCGAGTGGTTCGTTCATGAATCCCGCTCACGCGTGCACAGATTTCTCTAATACCATTTGCGCGAGAGGCAAAGTATGTGTTTCTGATTTCAGACTGCTAACTTACAAAAGCGCCGATGTAATTCGCCGCTTATTTGCGCCTAAAATTAAATTAAGCTCTCGTGTTACTATAGCTGCACCTCTTGAAAGCGTTAATTGCTTCATTTAAATACTTCGTACTTTGAGCGCGTTCAATGCTTTCGTTGATTTTTCTAGCAGCGTTGGGTTAGGCTACCTCCATGCAAGAAACACACCTCTTTACGGCGCTGTTGGGGCTGCACTTGAAGGAAAGACTAATTGAATTTCAGACGGTATTTTATCGTGACAGTAATTTGTTGTCTTAAACTCGCGACTGCTTTTGAAACGGCGCAGCTGCAGCCTCTGTGTGCAGTATGGGTTTTCTGAATAATGAGCGCGGCATGGAAGCGCTGCAACCCGCTTGTTTCTAAGAGCACGCGCAGATGTATGAGTATGCTGTTCCATCTTTGTGCTTCAAGTTATAGGCGCAAATCTGTGGTGAACTGGTCGCTTCTGCCTGCCGGTTTTGTATAGCTTGTGCCCGTTTGAGTATCGACTTACGTACACCCGGCCAAATCTTTAACTGGCTCTGGTGTTGCATCGATAAATGAACCGTGTAAAAAAGGTGCCTTTTGGCTACACTGCTGGCATATTCATGTTGTAATTTGACACGTGAGATGGCATTTCATAGTTTCTTTTTGTTACTATAACGTTTGAGTGGAGTACTTGCGTGTTTCGATCAAAGTTATCAGAAATATTCATCGTCTGCTGCTACGAACAGCCGAAACAAGCGGAATACGCACCAATGGTTCTGGTGGCGCATTTGCACTTACTCTAGGTAAACGACTTGTCCGCCATGAAAGGAGTGGTAGTTTACCCAGAGGATGTGGCCATATGGACCAGATTCATTGCTGCGTCTGCCGCTTGTTTCAGCTGTTGTAGTGGCAGACGAATATTTCTGATAACGTTGATCTAAACACGCAAGTGCTGCACTCAAACAATATATGAACAAAAAGGAACCACGAAATGACATTTCACTCGTCAAATTACAGCATGAATATGCCAGCAGTGTAGCTAAAAGGCACCTTTTTTTACAAGGTGCATTTAGCGATGCAACACCAGAGCCAGTTAAAAATTTGGCCGGGTATACCAGGCTTCACGCAGGGTATTTTGAAGCGCTTCTTCTATAGCGGTTATAAAATAAATGCTGCAATATTCTTCTTTTTGGATCCCTGTGTAAGGTGCGCTGAATCTGTATTTTATGGAGGTGGTATTCTTAACACCTCCTTGCGAGTCAATGCAGATATGTGGCACAATTGTTCAATGGCTTCTGTTACAAATAATGTAAAAGGATTGCCATACAGAAATCAGTATCAGTACTGGATTCAGAGTAGAGTGCTCCAGGGATTACGGGTCTTTGTTACAATGTTTTATGAAGACACTTATAATCTGTCGTGTATTTACTGAAATGATTGCGCCGGCGTGATAGCTCAGTGGCTATCATGTTCGTCTGGCGACCTGAAAGATGCAGGTTCGATTCCGGCCTATGCGGTCGCATTTTAATAGAGGCAAAATGCTAAAGGCTTGTGTACTCTGCAGAGTTGGCCGAAATTATTCCGCAGCCTTTCACTTCAGCGTCTTGTAGCCTGTGTCGCCTTGGGTCTTTGAACCCCATAAAACCAAAAGATCAAGATTGCCTTTCTAGAATGGCATAGCCAGGATATGCCTTTCATTGTAAAGCACATGTGTAGAGATGGTATGGGAATTTTTTTTTCAGTTCCTCTGTTATTTTTTTCCTTTGTGCTGTACAGGTGAACATGCCCGGATGATTAACTGCAGACAACAGGCCGCAAGAATGCTTCTGAGGAAACTAGCGGGACTGTTACTTTCAACATTTATGTTATTGTGCATTCTTATGGTCCATGTATTTCATATTCCCGGCCTGGATAGCTTGGAAATAAAACTAAATTTGTAAGTATATTGATTGTGTCATTTGTGAACTCTGGTGACTTTTTTCAGTGGTTGTAGACTGTCTATAGGCAGTTTATAGATAATGGTCTACTAATAGTTTAGTAGACAGAGGTCTATAGACTGTCTATAGACAAAGGTCTATAGCACTGCCAGGCCACACACCTATGGAATGTCTATAGACAGTCTATAGACATATGTCTACTGGACCAGTAGACTTTTGTCTGTAGACTGTCTATAGACAGTAATCTACAGGAAGTCAATGGCCATAAGTCTATAGGTCGTCTATAGTCCGTCTATAGACAAGTGTCTATAGACGGTCTATAGACAACTCTATAGGAAATGTATGACCATAAGTCTATAGATCGTCTATAGACTGTCTATAGACATGTGTCTATAGACTTCCTATAGACCTATAGACTTTCAGTAGACATTTGTCTATAGACTGTCTATAGACAAAAGTCTACTAAAAGTGTATGGCCATAAATCTATAGACTGTCTATAGACCAGTCTAAAGGATTTGTCTATAGACAGTCTATAGACTTCATAGACTAAAGTCTATAGACAGTCTATGGACTTTCTATAGAAATTTTTATAAGGGTATGTTCGTATATAGAACTAGCTCCATATATAAGCTCCAGCCAAATATGGACATTACAGATTTATCTATATTTGGCCATATATGGCCCATATAAGTATATTCATCCATATATGACTGTTCGCAGATATGGCTATATACGGATTTGGCCGTATCTGGGTATATAAAGACCATATATAGAAATCCCATATATGGGCTCCATCAGATATGGATATATAGGGAATGGGGCATATCAGGCCATATATGCCAGATATATCCATATATGAGTTCATTCATGATATGGATATATAGGGAATTGGGCATATCAGGCCATATATGCCAGATATATCCTTATATGAGTTTAATCATGATATGATTATATAGGGAATTGGGCATATCAGGCCATATATGCCAGATATATTCATATATTGTCATATATGAGTTCAGTCATGATATGGATATATAGGGAATTGGGCATATCAGGACATATACGCCCGTATATTCATATAAGACCTTATATGCCCAATTCCCTATTTGTTCATATCTGGATTTTTTCATATCGAACCAGATATGACATTTCCGTACGGGAATGCTAATGCGTACAACACGTTTTTTCATTCAAGTTTCACAAAAGATGACGCTAATCTCCCGGACTTTTATGGCAATCAAACATCACGCATTGACCCTTTAATCATATCAGATGTAGGCATTTTTAATCTGTTACTCACGCTTTACCCTAAAAAATCACCCGGACCAGATAATATCCCGAACGATTTCTTGAAACGATATGCAGAATGGTGCAGCAGATACTTGGGTCTGATATTTCGTAAATCTCTCTCGTCATGAACTTTACCCGACGACTGGAAAAAGGCAAAGATTATACCAATACACAAAACAGGAGATACCACATTACCATTGAATTATAGATCAATATCTCTCACCAGCACGGCTTGCAAGATGCTCGAGCATATCGTCCTTAAACACCTAACAAACTTTCTTGATACTCACAATCTGTTATCATCAAACTAACATGGATTCCGTCATGGGCTATCAACCGTCACACAGCTTACAGAGGTTGTGCATGACCTTGCATTCGTCATCAATAACTGTAGCCAGACTGACATTATATTATTGGACTTTTCTAAAGCATTCGATCGCGTCTGCCACAACAAATTAATAGCAAAGTTACGGGGTGCCATCGGGGATGGGGAAATTTTAGATTGGATTTCAGATTACTTATTGTTGTGTCCCCTTATTGCTTTTGTGTGTGTGCGCCCCCGCATCCTCCTCCTAACGACCACTCGCATCCTCCTCCTAACGACCACTCGCATCCTCCTCCTAACGACCACTTGCCCCTCGTCGCACGCTGTCGCCAGATGCCCCCCCACGGTGCGCCCCCGCACCCTCCTCCTGTTCTGGGAAGCCACTCCCTCCCGTGGACGCTTCTCCGCTCCCTCCTTTCTTCGGGCGGCCAGTTCGGCTCCTGCCTCGGTCGACGCTGGTCGCACCCTCATCGGCTTTAAATAAACGAAGTCTTAAAGTACCGTGTGCGTCTTTCGCTGCATTCAACACAGCGACCGGACACGACAGTGGCGACGAGAAAGTGGATTCGACCCGCGCTACGCAACGCTATTGACAAGCCATGGCTACGCGAGGGTTTCCCAATCAGATACCAGAGTTCAACGGCTCATCGTGGTCATCGTGGGTTGGACGCCTTCAGTTCTACTTTGAAGCTAACAACATCACAGACCCAGCCTTGAAGAGGGCCAACCTGCTGACGCTGTGCGGGGAGCAGACCTACGATACTGTCTGCGCCCTTATTCAGCCAAGCACACCAGCGGCAGTGTCTTACGACGACATCGTAAAAGCGCTGCAAAAGCACTACGACCCAAGGCCATCCGAGGTCTACAGCCGGGCTTGCTTCCAACGACGAGATCAACTGGGAGGAGAACCTGTGAGCGCCTACGTAGCCGCGCTCAAGAAGCTCGCTGCCGACTGCAATTTTGGAACGCTGTCGACAACAGCTACCGGGCAGGAGGGAGACGCAGCTTCTTCTGCTAACACCACCATGCTTCCCTTGGACGTGATGTTACGCGACAGATTTGTGTGCGGACTGAGTGACGAGTCACTGCAGCAGCGCCTGTTCGCTGAGAAGGACCTCACATTCAGCAAAGCTTACGACATCGCCGTTCGAGCGGAGAGCGCCGGTCACCAGCAGAGAGGGATTCGCCGGAACACCGAGCCGGTACACCAGACAAGCAACCAGGTGCGCAAGCCTTCTGTTGTTGTAAAATCGGTCAAAAAGGCACAACGCTGCTGGCGGTGTGACGACCAACACAACCCCCAGGGATGTCGATTCCAGTCAGCCACGTGTAATTTTTGCCACAAGCGAGGGCATATCGAAAGAGCATGCATTACGAAACGGAGACTTGCCAAGATAAAGTCACCTTCCCAGCCTAATCACAGCGTCAACGCCTCAGAGAATACGCCGCTATCTGATCTCCATGGAACAACATCAGCAACACCATCTGTGTTGTACGACCTGAACACCATGAATCTCGGCACGCGACCGAAGATTTTTACAGAAGTAAGCGTACATCACCAGCTGATTAAGTTCGAGGTGGACTTCGGCGCAACCTGTACTCTGATCAGTGAGGACACGTTCCGAACTTCATGGCCATCTGACGCACCCGCCCTGCAACAAGACGACACGCACCTGCGAACGTGGTCAGGACAGAATCTGCCACTATTGGGCTCTGCCAACGTGCAGGTTAACTACAACGGCCAGACCCATACGCTACCTCTGCTTGTTGTGAAGGGCACAGGATCAAGCCTTCTAGGGAGAAACTGGTTTTCTCCACTAGGCGTGATGATATGCGGCATACACCAGACGCCGAGCCAGAACATGGTTGAGCAACTGCAAGAGAAATACGAAAGAGTATTCTCGGAAGAGATTCCAGGAAACGAAGGGCCCCCGGTCACACTGGAGTTGTTGGACAACGCGCAACCCAAATTTCTGAAGGCCAGGCCGGTGCCGTTTGCTCTCCGAGATTCAGTTGAAAAAGAGTTGGACAAACTGGAGCAGCAAGGTGTCATCGAGCCGACGCAGCATTCCATCAAACTCTCAGCGTACGACTACGCTCTGGTCTACCGCAATGGGAGTAAACATCAAAACGCCGATGCGCTAAGCCGTCTGCCACTAGACGCAACTGTTGACGAACCATTTCCACCAGGAGACGTTCTGATGTTCGAAGCACTGCCAGAACCTCCGCTTACAGCAGGCACAGTTGCAGCATCTACGCAGAAGTGCGCAGCTCTCCGGCTAGTTTACACAGCTGTTCAACAAGGCAACGTGCATAAACTCAAAGGGGACAACTTCGACGCTTACCGCAGGCGAGCTACAGAGTTGAGCACCCATCGCGGCTGCATCATATTTGGGTCCCGAGTTGTGATGCCGAGAGAACTACGCGCACAAGCTATGTCTCTCATCCACGCCGGACATCGGGGCATCGTTGCAATGAAAAAGTGTGCCAGAAGCTACATGTGGTGGCCTGGCATTGACAACGACATCGAAACAGTGGTGCGAGAATGCAAGCCTTGCCAGAGCAGCCGGAGCGCCCCGCCGAAAGCTCCTGTCCCAGAATGGGAAAAGCCAGACACACCATGGCACACACTGCACATTGATTTTGCAGGACCAATTGAGGGCTGCACTTTCCTTGTGGTCGTAGATGCCTACACAAAGTGGCTTGAGATAAGGCAAATGGGACAGACGACTTCGGCAGCAGTCATTGACAACCTCCGATCACTATTTGCAACGTTCGGCCTGCCGCGCAAGGTAGTGTCGGACAACGGAACACCGTTTGTGTCTGCGGAGATCCTCAAGTTTTATCGCGACAACGGGATCTCATCAGTTACATCGGCCCCCTACCACCCAGCGACAAACGGACAAGCCGAGCGCTACGTAGCCGAGCTAAAACGCGCCCTTGAAAGAGATCAGACAGGCTCGCTGCAGCGCCGCCTTGCGCGCTTTCTCTTCAAGCAGCACACGACGGTTCAGAGCACAACAGGCGAGACCCCCTCGAAAATGATGTTCGAGCGTGAAATGCGAACCCAGCTCACAGCCATCCTCCCCGAGCCAAAGGCAGAGACGTTCCGGGAAGAAAAAGCAATTCCGCGCTACGGCACGCTTAATGAGGGGCAGCGCGTCCTCGCCCGACAGTTTCTGAAAAAGCCACGCTGGGAGGAAGCTACAACTGTCAGACGCATAGGCCTGCGCTCTTGGCTCGTCAACATACATGGCACAGTAGCACGCCGACATCTCAACCAGCTGCGTAGATTTACGACGCCGTCTGAGAGCTGTCCGCCAGCGGAGAGAACACGTGCACCATCTTCCCACATAGCCTGGCACCTCTTCCCGGAAGAAGAGACTTCGCCCAGGACAGACCTAGGAGACACAGCGAACAACAGCCAGCCTACAAGTGTTTCTCCCCCGAGCGCACACAGCCAGCGCGCCTCCACGCGTGAGCGCCGACCCCCTGCACGATACCAGGCAACTTTCTAAGGGGGAAGGAAGTGTTGTGTCCCCTTATTGCTTTTGTGTGTGTGCGCCCCCGCATCCTCCTCCTAACGACCACTCGCATCCTCCTCCTAACGACCACTCGCATCCTCCTCCTAACGACCACTTGCCCCTCGTCGCACGCTGTCGCCAGATGCCCCCCCACGGTGCGCCCCCGCACCCTCCTCCTGTTCTGGGAAGCCACTCCCTCCCGTGGACGCTTCTCCGCTCCCTCCTTTCTTCGGGCGGCCAGTTCGGCTCCTGCCTCGGTCGACGCTGGTCGCACCCTCATCGGCTTTAAATAAACGAAGTCTTAAAGTACCGTGTGCGTCTTTCGCTGCATTCAACACAGCGACCGGACACGACACTTATCAAACCGGACACAATTTGTACTGGTTCAGAACATGGAATCTGCGACAGTACCCGTCATATCAGGTGTACCTCAAGGATCCGTGTTGGGGCCACTGTTAATTTTAATTTTCATCAACGACATAACCAACTGTCGTGTCCGGTCGCTGTGTTGAATGCAGCGAAAGACGCACACGGTACTTTAAGACTTCGTTTATTTAAAGCCGATGAGGGTGCGACCAGCGTCGACCGAGGCAGGAGCCGAACTGGCCGCCCGAAGAAAGGAGGGAGCTGAGAAGCGTCCACGGGAGGGAGTGGCTTCCCAGAACAGGAGGAGGGTGCGGGGGCGCACCGTGGGGGGGCATCTGGTGACAGCGTGCGACGAGGGGCAAGCGGTCGTTAGGAGGAGGATTGAGTGGTCGTTAGGAGGAGGATGCGAACTGTCGTTAGGAGGGGAATGCGAGTGGTCGTTAGGAGGGGGCGCACACACACAAAAGCAATAAGGGGACACAACACTTCCTTCCCCCTTAGAAAGTTGCCTGGTATCGTGCAGGGGGTCGGCGCTCACGCGTGGAGGCGCGCTGGCTTTGTGCGCTCGGGGGAGAAACACTTGTAGGCTGGCTGTTGTTCGCTGTGTCTCCTAGGTCTGTCCTGGGCGAAGTCTCTTCTTCCGGGAAGAGGTGCCAGGCTATGTGGAAAGATGGTGCACGTGTTCTCTCCGCTGGCGGACAGCTCTCAGACGGCGTCGTAAATCTACGCAGCTGGTTGAGATGTCGGCGTGCTACTGTGCCATGTATGTTGACGAGCCAAGAGCGCAGGCCTATGCGTCTGACAATTGTAGCTTCCTCCCAGCGTGGCTTTTTCAGAAACTGTCGGGCGAGGACGCGCTGCCCCTCATTAAGCGTGCCGCAGCGCGGAATTGCTTTTTCTTCCCGGAACGTCTCTGCTTTTGGCT
Organism: Amblyomma mixtum; assembly: GCF_055824585.1. Lineage (NCBI taxonomy): Eukaryota > Metazoa > Arthropoda > Arachnida > Ixodida > Ixodidae > Amblyomma > Amblyomma mixtum. The sequence continues at coordinate 205,746,021 of NC_143014.1, forward strand.
CGGGGAGGATGGCTGTGAGCTGGGTTCGCATTTCACGCTCGAACATCATTTTCGAGGGGGTCTCGCCTGTTGTGCTCTGAACCGTCGTGTGCTGCTTGAAGAGAAAGCGCGCAAGGCGGCGCTGCAGCGAGCCTGTCTGATCTCTTTCAAGGGCGCGTTTTAGCTCGGCTACGTAGCGCTCGGCTTGTCCGTTTGTCGCTGGGTGGTAGGGGGCCGATGTAACTGATGAGATCCCGTTGTCGCGATAAAACTTGAGGATCTCCGCAGACACAAACGGTGTTCCGTTGTCCGACACTACCTTGCGCGGCAGGCCGAACGTTGCAAATAGTGATCGGAGGTTGTCAATGACTGCTGCCGAAGTCGTCTGTCCCATTTGCCTTATCTCAAGCCACTTTGTGTAGGCATCTACGACCACAAGGAAAGTGCAGCCCTCAATTGGTCCTGCAAAATCAATGTGCAGTGTGTGCCATGGTGTGTCTGGCTTTTCCCATTCTGGGACAGGAGCTTTCGGCGGGGCGCTCCGGCTGCTCTGGCAAGGCTTGCATTCTCGCACCACTGTTTCGATGTCGTTGTCAATGCCAGGCCACCACATGTAGCTTCTGGCACACTTTTTCATTGCAACGATGCCCCGATGTCCGGCGTGGATGAGAGACATAGCTTGTGCGCGTAGTTCTCTCGGCATCACAACTCGGGACCCACATATGATGCAGCCGCGATGGGTGCTCAACTCTGTAGCTCGCCTGCGGTAAGCGTCGAAGTTGTCCCCTTTGAGTTTATGCACGTTGCCTTGTTGAACAGCTGTGTAAACTAGCCGGAGAGCTGCGCACTTCTGCGTAGATGCTGCAACTGTGCCTGCTGTAAGCGGAGGTTCTGGCAGTGCTTCGAACATAAGAACGTCTCCTGGTGGAAATGGTTCGTCAACAGTTGCGTCTAGTGGCAGACGGCTTAGCGCATCGGCGTTTTGATGTTTGCCGCATATCATCACGCCTAGTGGAGAAAACCAGTTTCTCCCTAGAAGGCTTGATCCTGTGCCCTTCACAACAAGCAGAGGTAGCGTATGGGTCTGGCCGTTGTAGTTAACCTGCACATTGGCAGAGCCCAATAGTGGCAGATTCTGTCCTGACCACGTTCGCAGGTGCGTGTCGTCTTGTTGCAGGGCGGGTGCGTCAGATGGCCATGAAGTTCGGAACGTGTCCTCACTGATCAGAGTACAGGCTGCGCCGGAGTCCACCTCGAACTTAATCAGCTGGTGATGTACGCTTACTTCTGTAAAAATCTTCGGTCGCGTGCCGAGATTCATGGTGTTCAGGTCGTACAACACAGATGGTGTTGCTGATGTTGTTCCATGGAGATCAGATAGCGGCGTATTCTCTGAGGCGTTGACGCTGTGATTAGGCTGGGAAGGTGACTTTATCTTGGCAAGTCTCCGTTTCGTAATGCATGCTCTTTCGATATGCCCTCGCTTGTGGCAAAAATTACACGTGGCTGACTGGAATCGACATCCCTGGGGGTTGTGTTGGTCGTCACACCGCCAGCAGCGTTGTGCCTTTTTGACCGATTTTACAACAACAGAAGGCTTGCGCACCTGGTTGCTTGTCTGGTGTACCGGCTCGGTGTTCCGGCGAATCCCTCTCTGCTGGTGACCGGCGCTCTCCGCTCGAACGGCGATGTCGTAAGCTTTGCTGAATGTGAGGTCCTTCTCAGCGAACAGGCGCTGCTGCAGTGACTCGTCACTCAGTCCGCACACAAATCTGTCGCGTAACATCACGTCCAAGGGAAGCATGGTGGTGTTAGCAGAAGAAGCTGCGTCTCCCTCCTGCCCGGTAGCTGTTGTCGACAGCGTTCCAAAATTGCAGTCGGCAGCGAGCTTCTTGAGCGCGGCTACGTAGGCGCTCACAGTTTCTCCTCCCAGTTGATCTCGTCGTTGGAAGCGAGCCCGGCTGTAGACCTCGGATGGCCTTGGGTCGTAGTGCTTTTGCAGCGCTTTTACGATGTCGTCGTAAGACACTGCCGCTGGTGTGCTTGGCTGAATAAGGGCGCAGACAGTATCGTAGGTCTGCTCCCCGCACAGCGTCAGCAGGTTGGCCCTCTTCAAGGCTGGGTCTGTGATGTTGTTAGCTTCAAAGTAGAACTGAAGGCGTCCAACCCACGATGACCACGATGAGCCGTTGAATTCTGGTATCTGATTGGGAAACCCTCGCGTAGCCATGGCTTGTCAATAGCGTTGCGTAGCGCGGGTCGAATCCACTTTCTCGTCGCCACTGTCGTGTCCGGTCGCTGTGTTGAATGCAGCGAAAGACGCACACGGTACTTTAAGACTTCGTTTATTTAAAGCCGATGAGGGTGCGACCAGCGTCGACCGAGGCAGGAGCCGAACTGGCCGCCCGAAGAAAGGAGGGAGCTGAGAAGTGTCCACGGGAGGGAGTGGCTTCCCAGAACAGGAGGAGGGTGCGGGGGCGCACCGTGGGGGGGCATCTGGTGACAGCGTGCGACGAGGGGCAAGCGGTCGTTAGGAGGAGGATTGAGTGGTCGTTAGGAGGAGGATGCGAACTGTCGTTAGGAGGGGAATGCGAGTGGTCGTTAGGAGGGGGCGCACACACACAAAAGCAATAAGGGGACACAACACCAACAAATATCGATTCTAACATCACTTTTCGGCCATGAATGCATTATCTATAAAACAATTAACAGCTACGAAGACCACATTTCACTCAGCGATTCATTGAACAAAATAACCGAATGGTGCAAAACATGGCAAATGACGATAAACACGACTAAATCTGTTTGCATGACGGTAACAAGAAAAAGGCAACCTTATGATTTTCCGTACTTTGTTAATGGCAGAATACTGACGAAAGTTCACCAGCATAAGTACTTAGGTATCACACTAACTTCTGACCTCAGATGGGACGCGCACATTGCTAGCATAACCTCGAAAGCATTACGCAAACTATTTTTTCTTCGAAGATGTCTGCGCCTTGCACCCACATCGACAAAGCTTCTCGCATATACTACTTTCGTTCGACCAGTTTTAGAATACGCTAACACAGTTTGGTTCCCCCATTCAGTGACTAATGCAACAAAACTAGAAAAAGTACCGCGTAAAGCATTGCGGTTTATACACAACAAATATAAGCGCACAGATTCACCAACTAACCTCGCGACTATTTCGGGTTTAGCGACGCTATCATCAAGAGCGCAACAAGCACGACTAAAATTTTTATTTCACCTGATGCACAACTACTACAAGATAGACGTATCAAAATACATATCTTTCTCACAATCACACCCGTCGAGGCATAAACACGCACGCGCGATAACAGAATACTCATGCCATAACGACACGTTCATGTATTCGTACTTTCCCCTTGTGGTCAGAGAATGGAATCGCCTTGATCCCCCAATCATAACTGCAACCACATTATCTCAGTTCACGTCACGGATAGAATCCTTATCAATTAACTAATAATGCAGTTTCACTGACATACTCAACCGCCTCTCATCACTTCATTAGATTGTTAATTAATTATGAAGAAAGTCTCTTTTTTTTCCGCTGCTGTGTTCCCATGTGCTCTAATTGAATTCCTTATGGCAATGCTCCACCCGACTCCTAGACATGTATTTTTCTTTTTCCTTGCTAATGTTTACCTTTTCTTTTATTTTGCTTGTTCCTTTCTGTTCATCTGTGTTTGATTTGTATTCACTTTTTTTGAATTCCAGAGTGCACTGCTCAAATTTTTATCATGTTTGTCATTTTTGTTCGCCCACCTGCTATGGTCCCTGATGGGACTGGCAGTATTGTAAATAAATAAATAAATAAATAAATAAATAAATAAATAAATAAACAGCTTGAAACAGGTCTCAGTATCATTCATATAGGGTGTCCCAGCTAAATGTAACCAAGCTTTTAAAAAAGACGAAGTGACCTAGCCTAGTGAGACCGACTGAGAGTTGTTGCCAGTCACGTGTCCTAGTCTGCAGTATTATTTAATTGTGCAAACGTAATTAAATACCAGAGATTAATTAGCTAACTTTTTAATTATTGCCTTCAGTAAGAAACTGTCAATGCAGGAGTTGTAGATCCCATAGAAAAATAACCGTTTGCCATGTTTGCATCCAAGTGCCACTGATAGAACTTCTTTTATTTGCCTGGAAAGTAAGCCCGCGAAATACAAAAGAACCACGTGATAGGGAAGCAGTTTAAGCGCCCCCAGACGACCGGTGAAGCAATGACATTCGCTTATCTTTGCAACCACGGTGTTTGCAACACTGTCCCGAACAGGGTTTGGCGCTTTCCGATGGTTGCGAGATATATGCCAGCAACTCGATCTCGCATGGGCGCTATATAGGGCGACCGCTTCTTCAGCGCGTGACGGTGCAAGTTCGGCGGCACGGCCACAAGCCTATCACTCGAGGCGAGGTTTCGCGTGAAAAAGCACTCCATGCGAGCCGCGCTTCACTTCCTTGAAAAGCAGCGCTCGCTTACTATCCATGACGAATAAGCAGTACCTGGCGCATATCTCGCCACCACCTCAAAGCGTCGAAACGTGTTCGGGACAGCGTTGCAAACATAAGCGGATGTCGTTGCTTGACCGGTCGTTCGGAAGCGCTGAAACTGCTTCCCTATCATGTGGTTCTTTTTGTATTTCGCGGGCTTTCTTTTAAGGCAAATAAAAGAAGCTCTATCAGTGGTACTTGGTTGCAAACACGGCAACCGGTTATTTTTCTATGGGATCTACAACTCCTGCATTGACATTTTCTCCCTGAAAGCAATAATTAAAAAGTTAGCTAATTAATCTCTGCTAATTAATTACGTTTGCATAATGAAAAAAATACTGCAGACTAGGACACGCGACTGGCAACAACTCTCAGCTCGCACTGTTTTAGGGCACTTCGTCTTTTTTAAAAGCTTGGTTACATTTAGCTGGGACACCCTTATACTAGGACATTATAGGAGCATGGACAAAACAAAATGTCCAAACACAAATTACGCTTGATTTGAGATCATGGCAGAAAAGTGGATAAAATGTAGCTAACAGAAGAATTGTGAACCGAAGCAAAGAATGTAATGAGCCAGAAATATGCCTATCAAAGAAGACACTGCATTGAGAAAATGTACAGCATGAAATAAATGAGCGCGTCTCTCATAGCCTCAGTCGCTTTGGGACGTTAAACCCCATAAACCAAACCAAACCAATAAATGAGCAGTACAAGTGCAGCGTACAGGTCTTAATCAAAGAATTTATTTTTTGTTTATTTACCACTTCCTGATGATATTAGCTGCATAAAGGAATTATCAGAATTATCGAAATTGACAGTTTTATTTGCTTAGTAGAACGTTAAATTATTAGGAACTTTATTCATAAATACACTTCAAATATTACCATAAATCATCATACTCTTCGTCCTGGGCCACAAGAGCGGGGGCTTCATGAGGTAATTATTATGATGTATTAACAAAAATTTCAACATGCCGTCAGCATGTAAGGATTTTATTATTGCGCTGAAAACACCGCATTTTTTAAAATTTTCACTGGCAGGAGGGAGTAACTTTCTTGACTGCGCTGCTTTCTTCCTACGCAAATGAAAGACGTGTATGCTGACCTCTTACACCTCTTTTGAAGCAAAAACAGTTCCAAAATATGTAGCGTAAGATATAACACTAATGCCCTGTGAAGCTTGATGCCTTAATTGGTCCAGTATAGTGGAGAGCTGGGCGAGTTAATTGGTGCATGATTGTATAAAGAAAACCAGCGCAAAGGACGGGGACACAGAACTTCTTGTGTAAGCGATTGTGCGCAGTGGCCGCTTGCGCGCACTTATTTTCGGACAATGCTTGGACATTAGCGCGCGAGCGGCGCGAACTTGATTACTTTTGTATTTTGTAAATAGTGTTCAAAGCTCTCCCCTGTCCTTTCTTGTTGTCGCTCCCCTATATATATACTTCTCCTCACTATCCTCTCCCTTTCCCTTTCGTTTCCTCCGGCTGCAGCTCGGGTGCTTAAGATATTAGACAGCAATTGCCGCGGCCGGCCAAGCTCTTTTGCTACACTTTTTTATTTTTTTATTTTCAAAATAAACCACTACTACCACCACGCAGCGTTGTCATGTGTTCCCGTTCTGCGTCTCCGTCCTTTGCCCTGTTTTATTTTTATTTTTTTGCTTAATTGGCCATGCACTTGTGCCAGTTTAAGTGCACTTCCTGTGAAATTTTCACAAATGTAGTATATTTTTCCATGCACCATTTTTGCAAACTGAGTTATTTATCTTTCGGTCACTTCAGAAGAGAGGAGTTAGTATAGATGTAATTTACTTGGAGAATACATGGAAATATCTTGCGGTGAATTTTCTCATATTTTAATTCTGCCTGGTGGGAATGCATTACACGCCACACGGTGTTACTCAGAACCAAACACCCATGGCTCTAAGCTGGAGAAAGCATGTGTCATATGTGGAAGTGCGAATATGGCCATGGTGCGCTGGGCGTCTTGCATGCACAGCAGAAAGTGTTTTGTGTCAGACCATCCAGGAGGGAATGTACAAAGACGGGAGGGATAGTAAAAACGCAAAAAAAAGCAAACAAAAGTTAGTTGCGGCTCGAAACGCATTTTCAGTTCTAGCAAGTACCAACGTAGGGAAAAAGCCAGTTTTGGGCGCCTTGCAGTCGGAAGGGTAAGAAGAATGGAAGGTTCTGGGAAGCGGATTCAAGGCTGCGTCGGCGCTCACGAGGTCGCGGGGTCAGGGTGTCCAGGGAAGCTTTTCTAATGAATTACGGTGTTGCTAGAAAACTGGTCGTTGACCGAGGTCGACAAGGGGAACTTATACATGGAGCCCGACGCTGCGGGTCGGGTCGGGGTGCGCCAGATGTCGGGCTGACGAGCCCGACCCTACCGCGTTTACATGAACCGGTTTTCTGTCGGGCAGAGACCGTCGCTACCCCTAGCGTCGAGCACGCAAACTACACGCATGCTAGAGGAGGAAAGACGCCCAGACGAAAAGTTCCCTTTCCCGCTGCTGCTCTTTCCGGCCGGTTGGTTCGCCCGTTCACGTGCGCGCTGTCTTCGAGGCCGGCAGCGGCTCGCTTTGATTTCTAATGGGTGTCTCCGCTGCCGGAAAAAAAAATCTCCGAGCACGGCCGGTCTCGACGCGCGCGCTTTCTCGCTCTCTTCTTACGGCCTGAGCAGGCGCCGTGAGAACAAAGAATGGTGAAAACCACTATCCAAAGCCGGGGTTTCTAGTGATTCCGGCGTTTTTTTTTTTTGAAAAGGCGGTCAAGTATCTCCCACGATCGAAATTCTCGAAGTCTTGTAACTAATCGTTGAACCACATCTAGAAGATTCACCCGTCCTATGCTGCCCGGAATGGGTTGACAGAAGCCACACCAAATGCTTAACACACCTCATTTCTGAGAAGTTTCTCCGAATTCTTCTCGTCAACTACACAAAGAAATTGACTAACCAAAATGACAAGCCGTCTGGTTTCATCCACAAGCCAACGCCAAAGCATTTAAGGCTGTAACTGACATCCCTTGAACTGCGAGCCGCACAACAATGTTGTATAGGCCATTACAAGCAGCGCCTGTTATTCTTTTCAGTCCTTCTAAGCATGTGAAACGATATCGGAGTTCCAAAGAGCAAAGGATCTTTCTGATCTGGTGTGTTTCACGCGGTGAGAACAGATGGCACAGATACTTCGAATGTTTTCAAACGGCAAGTGCTATTATTTTATTCATACATTTCCAAGTATCAACAGAGACTCTGCCAGCCCTGAAGATGAAAATAAATGTTTTCCTAACCGTGGCTTCGCCCTGTAATATCTTGCCTCACTTTTATTCCTGCTAGACGCAAATGATGCAGCCCTATTCGCTAATACTATGCACTATCATTGCATGCCGACTCCAATGTTTTGAGATCCATCTACTAGTTCCCTGCTTTGCGTGCCGATAGCAGTGGCTGCATAAGATATGGTCGTCAAGTTCTTCTTCAGTACTCGGAGCAGCCGTTCAGCAATATGTGCAAAGTAACAGAACCAGCCCCCGGAGAGTTGCGGCGATAGATAGCAACTGCCCCTCATGCACACGCCGTTAAGAAAGAGCGCGCGCGCCGAGTGCTCCGAGTTCCTGCACAGCGCCAGCCAGACCGGAAAGGAGGCGCTAAGCCGATGCGGCAGCGTATACATGCTCCTTCCAACCGGGTCGGGCAGAGCCAACATGTTCGCAAGCGAGCCGTCAACAAGTCGCCCAACCAACTTGTCCCACAACTTCTTGTCACACTGCACGAACGGCAGGGAAACGAGACAAGTTGCTGGGGTGTTCCCTCGGTATGACAGCTTCCGGGAACCGGAACAACAAACAAACAGCGTTCGTGGACACGGTTGGCGCTGTTCGCCGGCCGGGCGAATTTCCTGGCGACACCGCACGAACAAACGAAGCACTTTGCGGTGATTCACCGCTTTTGTGCCTTTCGTGCTTGGAAACTTCGTTTGCAAAGTGCAAAAAAGAGCGCTTCCTTTCGTTGGAATGCTGTCTGCTGCGGTACGGCGTCTTGCAGGCGGGTGCATACAGACGGGAAGGCTGGCGTGGCCACCGTCGGCTGGCAGGTGCGGCCGCCGTGGAGAAGCACGTTCGATCCCCGTCGCATTCTTGTGAGCAAGCGTACACTTCTGACGAACGCGGTTCTGTAGGGAGCCAAAAGGAATGTCCTGTTCCAGGGACTGCCTCGGCTGCGAGTTCCAGAAGTTTCTTGACGGCTTTGTGCGCGACAACCACCCGAGCAGGAGCCGGCATACGAGCGTGCCAGTTGCTCGCGTGAACATGCTGCCGTCGTACTCGTGCCGCCAGGAAAGTGACCTGATCGCGATGATTGAAGAGAGGCGTTTTCCATGGGATATAACAGACTTTACTGGGTTCCCATTTGATTGCAAGAATGATGCGTACAATTATATCTTTTTTTTTAGTACTCTCAGAGCGTGGAACAAACTCGATGAATCTGCCGAGATTGTGGCGTGATTTGTAGTGACCGGCCGGGTTGATAATGCATTGTGGAACAGCAGCGCAAAACACAAAATGTGTAGAAGTAGACACAGGGCACAGAAAGTAGACGCATGTAGTCCGTGTTTAATTCTTTCGCATGAAGTTTTCGAAAACGCCTTTCTCAGGCGCCCTTCTCAGCCAGTCGATCATCCAGCGCGGTTTCTCTGCGGTGGCGGCTGGTCGGCCGAGTCAGAATCGAGCAAGGCTGCACCTCAGCCGCCGCGCACAATCATAGTTCGTCCGGCATTCTGCAAAACCGCCAGTAGCTACGACAGCGCAAGGTGTCTCCAGTTTCCGCGGCTGTGCACACGCACGGAGGAGAGCGCGCGAGCGAAGGCAGAGAAGCGCCGGGGAACGCGATTGAGGTGGTTTTTCCGGTGTGACAGAGAGTTTGTGAACAAGCGGCGCACATGTGGCCAACACAGGCTGGCGGGAGACAGCGACATGTTTACCCTCTGTTCGTGTTGACGTGCTGGCGGTCAGCAGCCGTTTTTTGTCATGTTTGTGTGAGCGGTGTGGCTCATCCGTTTGCGCTAGAAAAATGATATTGAGCGCATTGTAAAGATAATTGTATCTTCTTTGCGATGGTATGTGTCGCTAAAAGCTATTCACGTTAGTATGATAGCAGTGAGCAAAAGAGCGAGGGGCATAAAACGATATTTTTGCTCGACTTGCCTGCGTTGGATTTGCTGTTGACGAAAACTACTGCTCCGAAAAGAAAACTGCTTCTGCAGCTTTTAGATTAAGTGTGACTCGAAGACCTTACAGGCAATTTATTGAGTTATATTGGGTGGTTATTTAGAACTGGTGCCATAAAAAGTGTGAAATTTAAAAGAATGGCGCATTAATAACTCCTAGTCCAGTTCATAAATCACAAACATATTTAGCAGGATTGTAGATAGTACCCATGTTGTTAATTCTTGAAAATTTCATTGAGCTACATGTCATAATTTTTTAGTTTTCATTGTTCAAAGTTGGTCGTAACCTAGAAACTGCGCTTTTTTGATCTGAGTTTTAGAAGGAAGTAAACGTCGTATAGGGAACAAATTTTGCACGCGAAATATTTAGGAAATATTCAAGGACCTGCTCAAGTCCGAATTTCGCTATGACAAACAGAACGGTATTACTGCGCCATTCAATTGCGCTATTTTTTGGTGCGCCGTAACCTCCGCAAAATACATCCAGCGCGAAAGATCACTGTTATATTCCAGGCTTTTTTGACAGGAACTGAAGTCCCTGGTCTTAAACTACCAGTGATGTAAATTTGGGTATGATAAACGACTCATGTTAGCTCGCACTCGCCCCGTTTGTTGGTCGACGGGGCTGCTGCATTTGAATCTCGCGGGCATTTTGACTCAACAATGGAGTTCCGCCGGTCAACGACAGTGGCGCTGTCAAACATTTTGAAGCAAGACGTACGAGACAGTAACTATTGGGGTTTACTGAAACGTGTGCGCAGCGCCTCCCCTGTGTGTGACGCCCGCAACTCTCGCCCCGGTACTCTGTACCGGTACGGACGACTGACTACGCTGAAGCCTGTCCTGCCTTTCGGTCGCTTCTTCGGCTGCTCCGCAGGCTGTCATCGGTGTATCGTGCTGTTTTGCTTGTTGGTGTTTTTTTTTACTGTGCTTTTGTATTTATGTGCAGCGCCGTTTTTTATCACGTTATCTTGCCAGTTTTTTTGTGTGTAAAAGTGTCAAATGGGGAATCGGCGGCGATACCTTCAACGCAAAAGGTCGACGATCACAAAGCTTCGTACGCGCATGGCTGATGTAAGGGCCAAACGCAGGTGAGCCATTCGGACCGCAATTTTGTTATTAGTATGTGCATTGAAGTCCCAACTGTACCTGTGTCGCGTGCGTGAGCTACCTCGTAGTGTGTGTTATCGAGTGCGGTTTTTCATGAACGCGTGTGCAAGATTACCAGTGTCACGGCACTGTGACATTTCGTAAGGCTTCTAGTCGTTTGCTCTTTTGCAACAATATAGTTTTTCTTTCCGCCCTCCTGTTATGGCCTCGTAGGTGAGTATATGTGAGGTAAAATCATTATAGAGGGTATTTTTGCTATAAACTTATCACTTGTTTCATACAAATGCTTGAAAGCTACACAGCCCTCGTTGAGTTGGGTGTTTTCCTTAGCTGAAAAGGCGCTGAAGCACATTTGTGGATGAATGCACTCTAAATATGCTTGTAATTGATTTTCAAATGTAACCGTTGAGATCCCTGCTATATGAAACATGAAACAGTGTGTTTTCATTTCTTTCCGCTTTATATTTTCAAAAATGTGGGGCTTTTATATGTCCGTTGCAACGTCACTGTTGAGTTGTTTCTTTTTCCCAAGTATAGCTTAGTTGGACATGCTGTACTTCTTATGCCTGCTCCTTTCTTCTGTTCTATAGCTGCGTCTTTTCTTTTGCTACTAGCCCGCTTGTGGCGTTCACTTTCCTTGGAAGCACAGTATCAATATACACTTTCAAGGGATATTCAACCTCACAGCTCACATTTTTCTGCTTGTGTGTAATGGATACAGCCTTCTGCTGGTAAGCTTTTTCTTCGTGAACTGCTGGTGACATCAAAACAAGCAGTGTATCATTGTTCCAGCAGCTTTGTATCACCCTGTATGGCATAAGCAGAATATGTTTCTATCGTGCTCAGCAGGCTTTTATCCTAACATATCTGCTCTCATTGTTACAGTGGCAGCAAATTACTTAGATGTATGTAAGGACTTTTCAGTCCACTTGCTATGTTTATGCACATATTTTCTTTCCTTTTCCGTTACTGCCCTCACATTTTTGTATGACGGGAGGTAAGCATATGTGTTTGTGTGTTACTGAAACACTAAGTCAATGGAAAGTAACTGCAATGGTTGAGCAGTAAAGAACAAGCTAATACCCACTTTTGAGCACTGACATTTCCTGTCACTTCCTGAAAATAGACTCACATATGACATTGGTATGGTCTTGTTTGCTTGCAGGCTGCCACCATGATGTGTGGGGGAGTTGTGCAAGGCATCTGAACGTGCTTAGCAGATGTTGCAATAAAATGGTCTTGTTTTTATAAGGAACATGCGTTTGTCTTTTGAAAATGCACATCAATGGAAGTGAATGAAGCCTTCTGCTTCTGCCTCTACCAGTGGCGAAGTGCATGTGTGGACAGTGCGATTTCACTAGCATTGTAGTGGCAAAGCATGCCCCCAAAATTATATGTCAATCACACACTGCAAGAAAAAAAGAATGCACGGATAACATTCTTGAAAGGTATATGGGAGCGTAGCTGGTGATATGCATGCGCGCAATGCAGCAAAAACAATGCCAGCATCTCTTGCCATTGTTTGCACTGCATGAAATACCAGTACTTTCCCTCAGCGGTGTGCAAACCACGGATACCGAAATCGTTAGAAATGCAATCAGTTGTCAGTCTCGGCTACAGGGTATTATGATTCAAAACTAGCTCTTGTAAATGGCGGTTTCCGGAAGAGCTGCTCCACAATAGTACAGCGACATTTGCTGCGCATGGCGCTGCACGATTGCGCGTGTAGTGTCTAGATAGGAGTAGGTGAGTTGCATAAATATGGAAGTCTGCTATGGTGGGCTTGCTGCTCGCACCGCTGGCACTTGCCACGTGCCAGCGCAAGTGCCAATCTGCTCGCGGGTGCTCAAAAGCGGTGGTGTCCCTCATTGTTAGTCATGGCTGGAATTCCGCTCCGGTCAAGAATGGAGAAAATTGTGCTGCGGGCGTGCGGGGCAGCTTGGTGTATGCGAGTGAGAGGGGAGCTTGCGGAGCGGGCGAGCGTAGTGTATGTGTGTGTGAGAGAGAGAGAGTGCGGTCGCCCTCTCCCGAAGTGCGCGCCTCACGTGTCAGGTCGCCGGCAACTTTCGCGGTCCTTCCCACTGGCTGTATCGCCTCGCGTAATGGAAATACAAGCAGGAGGGAAGGTTTTCCCTCTCTCTCTACTCTTTGTTTTCCCCTTCACTGTCATCTCGCTTTCCATTTCCATCCCCCAGCCCCAGCTCAGGTGCTTCTAGACATGATAGCAGATGCCGGCGCTGGCAAGAATCCTTTTACCTTCTTTTTCATTTACAATAAAAGCCACTTACTACTACTACTCAGGATAGTTCCGTGAACACGAGGGGCCGAGAGCTTCTGGTGAAATTTATTGGAAACCGGTATGAAGTCCTTTGGCTGGGTGGTCTGTGGATGACATTGGTGAAAACATTTTGTCTAAGAGCTATTTTTCAGCAGATTTCGAAGCTCTCTCAGCAAAACCATCAAGGACTTCAGGATAATTCAGCAAGGTTATGTGGGAAGCAGGTTTTACATCGCGAATTGTTTTTTGACCTGGTTTACAAAGCGGGGAACATAATATGACGTTAGTGTCGATCCGTATTCACAAATTAGAAGAAAGACCATAAATATTTTCAAAATGGTGCTCGTCTACCTGATAAACATTTACGACCAGATTTTCATTAGCGTGGTTATGAAAAAACCCTAATTGGAAGGGTCCGGAACTCTACATTTTACCAGATCTGACGAACGCTTCAGCCTCTTGCTCAGGACGGTTCCTCATGCTTGTTTACAAAAAAGCATACAGCAGCAGCATGCTTGCATTGTCTTCGCATTCCGGCCTTGAAATAGCATTTGCCACAGCGGTTGCTTTTGTGTGCATGGTCATGAAACGTGAAAAAAATCTGCCATCATTTACACACACATCTATTTTCCTCAATATTTCATGACATTCTAAGATATTACGGGAGTAGGCATTGCTCTGGCTGAATGTAACTTCTAAGTCAAAATGTTTGCTTGCACATGAATGAGCACATATAGCGATGGCTCTGCAAATAAAGTGTTCCCGCATGCGCGGTAATCTCTTCAGCTTCGCATATCTGTTTAGAGGCACTTTATGTTCGCATAAAGATTGTGTTTATTATTATTAGCGCAAAACGTAACAAAACCCCATTGTATTGGCCTCGAATTTCAAGTTGATTCACTCAGGACACACACTTTCTGTCACTTCCCCATGGAGGTAGTTTTCATTGACAATCTGCTCCACTGAGTGCACGTGATCAATTAGCAATTTTCGCTCCTTCAAGTTGACAGAAAAAAAAAATGTTTTCACTATTTTCTGGGACACACATCTTAGGCTCTACATTTTTCTCACCTGAAAAAGAAAAAAAAAACGCGACTGCGCATACAGATTTGCAGGCAGGCCAACACGTGCAAAGAAAACTGGCTTCCTTCAAGACACACGTCATCAACGCACGTGCTTCTGGCCCGAAGGGCAAAACATGCGCCGTACCGAGAAGGCTCACACTGGGAGAAGAAGGCTGCCAGGCGTTTCGAATCAGGGAACAAAGCTGGTGGGGGAGTGCTCGGCACCTGAAAAACCGGTTCAGAACCGAAATTCGACGATTTTGCCCATTGGGGCACACCTTTTTGACGTCACACTGTTTACATCAGGGAGAGGTCTATTATGAGGCACCGGCCGGATACACTGGCGCCCGGAGCGCGCTCCTGCCACCCGGCCTAAGTCATTCAGCGCAAGCGTTTCCCCTCTTCTATCCTGTGAGGGCCGGCGAGGCGTCTCGAATCGGGGTAAAAAGGCGGCGAAGGAGCCCTCGGGACCAACAACACCGGCTCAGAACCAAAAGTTGTCAGTTCTGCCAACCGGGCCACAACTTTTTGACGTCACGCTGTTTACAATAGGGAGGGGGTTTCACAGTTCTGCGAAGCTGATGTTTTGCGAAGGCGATTGACATGCGGCCGTTCCAATCCAAGGTTCTTCTGCAGCCAAGGCCAGGCTAGAAAGAGGAGACAGACCTGTGTGCCTCTGCTGCGGGGAGTGGGTACAACTTGTCAGGGCGCACCCGCCCTGGGCGCAGTGGCGTTTGTAATAAAAATCTTTAGCGCGGCACCCAACCCTTGCTCTCACCGTCGTGGTGAAGCGGTGCGTTCCGCGTTTCTTTCCAGGAACGACGCTTGCTCCGTCAACAACTGCGGGGGGTGGGGGGAACGTACACTGCCAGTATCCTTTATGCGCTCGCAGTTACATGCGTGGTCCTGACAGTCAACAGACTCGAGCGACAAGACGCGGTCAGGTTCGCCAGCGTAGCCTTGTAAAGTGCACCGGGGAAGGCGTGTCCACAGATGACTCACCCCTTTCATTTCTGCCTATTGAAGCCAGCACTGCCCGTTACTGCTCTGGAGACCACCTGCACCCACAATTATAAATGCATTTTCGCAGAAAACATTCAAGGGCGTTCAGGCAACCCTGCAAACGCGTTTCTGAAGAACGGCAGATTGGGCTACTTGGGGTTGATACATAGGGATTGAGTGGACAACAGCCCTGCCAGACACTGACACAGAATAAGATGAGACACACAGAAGGAGCCTCCTTGTACGTCGTCTTTTTCTATGTGAGTGTCTGGTATCGCTCTTGGACCACTAACATAAAACGTGCTCCGCCTGGCGGCCGCTAGGAGGGTACGCTAATCGAAAACTTGGCATAATGCAATACAGTAAGCCGTTAGTACTGGCTCGAGTATCCGAACTGCTGACATGATAGTACCAACACAGCAGCTTTTTTTTTTCTCTGCCTGCTCATGGATACAGCTGCGGACATATAACAAGACGAAAATAGCTACACACACACAAATACGCGAGGCCTTGCGCGAGTGCGTTTGTTGAGTCCATGTGGAGAAAGAAAACAAAGCAGTGTGCAGGGGCGTTATTGTTCATTTCCCCTATCCCCCTAGCTGACAGAGTCCCATTATCTAAAAGCGACCGTCCACCCGGAAAGACGTGTAGTCGATTTTTTTTTTCGGCAGCAGTGAAGAGAAATCAGGGCTGAGAGCCTACATGTTGCGCCGCCGGGGGGGGGGGGGGGGGGGGGGTCTGTATGCGCTGCAGGAAATCTAGAAATCTGAGTTTACCGTAGGAACTTCGTCCAGCGTACTTGTATACACGTGACGATAAAAAGTTATAATTTCTGAAAATGAAGTGGCATCATGTTTGAGTTGTAACTGCTACATTTTGATAGTTTTCAAACGCAATTTAGTGACTTTTAAAAAATGGTTTACTGTGTATGATCGTACACGGCAAAGATATTTTTGAAACCGTACCATTTTCCGTGTTTGAATGTGTTTGTGCGCGTGCGTGGGGGGATTTATACCCCTGTCACACGGCAACTTTAGTGATACTTTCACGAAGCGCACTCCCCATGAACGAATGGCACTTTCATTGCGTTGTCACATGGCAAAAAGAGGTGCTATTTGGAAATGATGATAGTGACGATGGGTGTTGCAGGTAGTGACGATCGGTGCTGCAGCACATTGTGAAAATTAGTTTGTTTTCGCAAATATTTGCAAAATATGTCATAGCAGATGTAATTGCTTTCGCGTCTGATCGCATGCTGTTATCTAAGAAAACATCACGAGCCTGAGATTAGCAATATCTCTGCTACACGGGCGTTTCAAATACCTTCCAACCGAGTGTCATTCGAGTCGGATGTCGCCTTGTGCAGCTGCACGAACTATTCAATGGCATTTGGCTGACATACTATCAAGTCAATGGAGCTCCGCGAAGGCATTCGAGATTTTGGAATGCCTTCGAGTCACGAACACGGCCCGCACTGACGTCGCCATCCCTTCGCTCCGCCAATAACACAGGGCGACTGCACACCAGTACTCCTTTTTACAGCGCTGTATGCAAACAGCTATGTTTGTTCGCGTGAGGTAAAACGAGAGCTACGCTTTTGTTTTATTAATCCTATTTATGTACCTGTTGTTCCTTTGCTTGTTTATGCAGCGCGACAACTTTGTAGAAACCACCGATGTGATCGCGCGCCTCGGAAACATTCGGTGGCCGGATTGCTGACATCGCGTAGGACCGACGCTTCTAATTGTCCCTGCTTTCTCCGATGTGATATTCAATTTTGAATCGCTTTATCCTGAAGTACGTTCGATGGCGAAATAAAACGTCCTTATTCCTAATCCACAAGCGACGCCGGTGACTGCTGCTGGCTGCCCAAGAGCGCGGCAGTCTGGGTCCGACCAGAGCTTTCCTTTCATTGCATGTGCATCCTGCACTGTGAAAATAGTCGATATTAGGTCACCGTTGTGAAAACTTCATTTGTTGGCCATTTGCATTCCCCAAAACGTGAATTCGCGTTCGACGGTTGCGGAAATTGCACACACGAAACCTGCGGAATCGTTAGACCTATCGCGGAAAGGGGTCGTCGTCACTGGCAGAGCGAGAGTAGCTCTATTCAGGTATGTACATTATATTTAGTTGCTCATTACCAAAAAAAAGTTCGCACTAAGAATGAGAATAAAAAATAAAACTTTATTTACAGCGGAGCACGGCTGCTGAGACTACACACTCGCCGATATCACAAAACGATATCACAAAAGCAGGAACGTTGCCTCGTGTGGCAACAAAATGCAGTTCCAATGAATGGATGGAAATGCTATGCTAAGGCCACAGTAGGGAGAAACCTGACGCGATTGTAATGAGTACTTATTAGCTCTTGCCAGCTATGTCCCGCAGTCTCCAGTGGAAGTTTCGCAGCCAGTGTTTCCTTTTCGTTTTTCGAACCTTGGTGGTGGTAGTAGTTTATTTGACAATAAAAAGTGAACGAAAAGAATGTTGCCGGCTGCGGCCCTAAGCGCTTTCGGGATTTTTGTTATCATACACGGATGCGCGGGCGGAAAAAAAGAAAATCAGCATTACTTGCAACGTATCTCAACGTCACAGACTACCTCTCCGCAGCTACTGACCCAACGACTTGAACGCAATATGTTTGTACCATTCTGATATGCCTTATTCTGCCCATTTTCTCTTATTTACTGTTACCATATCAGCTGTCTCTTAGAATTCTACATAGCACTGGCAGTGTGTGAGTAAAAAATAAAAACACTCGCCATGCTTCGAAATCTCGGGTTGATGTTTCACTGCTGGTGTTTTTCCTGTAATTGCGAAATAAACGTTTGTATGGTGAACGGGAATCAATAGCACACAAGCTACGCGCCACGCGCCTTTGACCGCAGAAAAGGCTGTGACAACACGCATGGCAACAACCCTTTGAAACCAAGAGGTGATCTACTATTCCGCTGCATCCATTTCGACATCATCCATAGTTTTACGAAGGCCATAGCCCATAGATGTCTTGTGGCCCTTTGTTATGGATGCCAGTGGAACCTACGAAGCTTTATTTTGTAATATTGCTTGCCATGGCTGCCGCTGCTAGTCATCAAAATATTTGTCAGGGTCGTGAGAAAAGAATAACTATAAAACAACGTGTACAACTCTGGAAAAAATGGAAACAAAATATAATTTCTGTAAATGTCACAGATATAGAGACTTCGTGTTCAGGAAAGTAAAAACAGCGCTAAATTCTACACAAAACACACAGAAAGACGGACAGGACGGGCGCTGACTCCAACTGAACACAATGTCGCATCAACTAGCCCCGCAAAAGGTCACATTCGAAATAGTGCCTCCTAAAAAAGAATCGCCAGGTACCACGGCAGGGCCGCCAAGGGGTGGGTAGGGACGAAAGAAGCAGTACCCGTGTGCCAAACACGTTCGAGCGCGGTCGTCATTGTCATGGCGTTTATCCCCCTCCGTGACTAACCGCCTCCTTCTGCCACAACGCGAGGGAGAGGAGGTCAAGGTAACGCAGAGAGGAGGACCAGACCGTCTCGAAGGAGCGCTTTTTCGCTTCCACGGACAAGTGGAGCCGCCCTGGTGGTTCAACTAACGTCTTGTCCAAGATGGCCGCCGTGGTACCCCCGCCTTAAGCAGGCTGTCGGGCCGAGAACCGGTTGTCGGGCTCATGTATACGCTAGGGGGTCGAGCAAAGGGACCGTCGAGTCGAGCTGGGCCAGCCCGACTGCAGGGGGTGGGTTGGCTCTGCCCGACCCGGCTGGAAGGAGCATGTATACGCTGCCGCATCGGCTTAGCGCCTCCTCTCCTGCCTCCTCTCCGGTCTGGCTGGCGCTGTGCAGTAACTCGGAGCACTCGGCGCGCGCGCTCTTTCTTAACGGTCTGTGCATGAGGGGCAGTTGCTATCTATCGCCGCAACTCTCCGGGGCTGGTTCGGTTACTTTGCACATATTGCTGAACGGCTGCTCCAAATACTGAAGAAGAACTTGACGACCATATCTCATGCAGCCACTGCTATCGGCACGCAAAGCAGGGAACTAGTAGATGGATCTCAAAACATTTAAGTCGGCATGCAATGATGGCGCATAGTATTAGCGAGTAGGGCTGTATCATTTGCGTCTAGCTGGAATAAAAGTGTGGCAAGATATTACAGGGCGAAGCCACGGTTAGGAAAACATTTATTTTCATCTTCAGGGCTGGCACAGTCTCTGTTGATACTTGGAAATGTATGAATAAAATAATAGCACTTGCCGTTTGAAAACATTCGAAGTATCTGTGCCATCTGTTCTCACTGCGTGAAACACACCAGATCAGAAAGATCCTTTGCTCTTTGGAACTCCGATATCGTTTCACATACTTAGAAGGACTGAAAACAATAACAGGCGCTGCTTGTAATGACCTATACAACATTGTTGTGCGGCTCGCAGTTCAAGGGATGTCAGTTACAGCCTTAAATGCTTTCGCGTTGGCTTGTGGATGAAACCAGACGGCTTGTCATTTTGGTTTGTCTATTTCTTTGTGTAGTTGACGAGAAGAATTCAGAGAAACTTCTCAGAAATGAGGTGTGTTAAGCATTTGGTGTGGCTTCTGTCAACCCATTCCGGGCAGCATAGGACGGGTGAATCTTCTAGATGTGGTTCAACGATTAGTTACAAGACTTCGAGAATTTCGATCGTGGGAGATACTTGACCGCCTTTAAAAAAAAAAAAACGCCGCAATCACTAGAAACCCCGGCTTTGGATAGTGGTTTTCACCATGCTTTGTTCTCTCGGCGCCTGCTCAGGCCATAAGAAGAGTGCGAGAAAGCGCGCGCGTCGAGACCGGCCGTGCTGGGAGATTTTTTTTTTCGGCAGCGGAGACACCCATTAGAAATCAAAGCGAGCCGCTGCCGGCCTCGAAGACAGCGCGCACGTGAACGGGCGAACCAACCGGCCGGAAAGAGCAGCAGCGGGAAAGGGAACTTTTCGTCTGGGCGTCATTCCTCCTCTAGCATGCGTGTAGTTTGCGTGCTCGACGCTAGGGGTAGCGACGGTCTCTGCCCGACAGAAAACCGGTTCATGTAAACGCGGTAGGGTCGGGCTCTTCAGCCCAACATCTGGCGCACCCCGACCCGACCCGCAACGTCGGGCTCCATGTATACGAAGCTGTGGTGTGACAGGATCGCCAACCCGACGAAAACACTGTTTTGTCGGACGGGTTGGCGGACTGTTTCCGCAGTGTGACTCGGCCTTAGCGTATACATGAGCCCGACAACCGGTTCTAGGCCCGACAGCCTGCTTAACCCGACTTTTGTCGGGCTCATGTAAACGCCCAGTAACTCGGTCGTGATTTTCCCGCCACCGCGTTCCCGTGACAAACCACAAAAAAAAAACAAATAAAAGCAAACGAATCCTCTCGGCCCCGTGCACCAACGATTTACAGATGTTGAGAAGGGGGGAGAAGAAACATGAAGAAACTGAAGGGGACGCGAAGGAAAGGTATGGTCCTAACGAGGAGCGATGTTAACTTCCCAAGGTTGGGACGGGTGCTAGGGCATTCACCCGGCCGCTTCCCATCCGTACCTCGTGAAAGCACTCGCTTCCCGGCGGTAATCCTGACGAGTGGCGGCGTAGCCTTGACCACCCCAGCGTCGCGAGGGGTCAACCGCCCACGCGGGGGGGAGGCAAAATCATCGCCACTGCGTCGCGACATGCCCGCATACAACCGGCGCCGTGGCCAGCCGTGGCCGTGGCCAAGCGAGCCTAGGCGGTGTCTGACGCGTAGAGCGCGGCGACGGCGGCCCCGAAAGACGCGTGGAAGACGCGTAACCCGTGGCCCAAGTTCGCCCGTATCCGCACCCCCCCCCCCCCATCAGCACCGCGCGCTTCCGCAGCCCGACGCTCCCTGCGACCGGACCTTGCCACTACGCAGCTAAGCCACCGTTTCTCACCACTCGCTCCACTCTTTTCTTGGTTCTGTCGCTGTTCTCGTCCTATTCTTTGTACGTTGCTTTAATCGTGTAACGTTGCTGTATAGCTCTCACCCTGTTGTTTTCCTTCTTCTTGTTAATAGTTGTTTGTGTTCGATTCTGTGTTTATTCGTGTCGCGTCTCTGTATTGCCGCTGTTTTGCTGGGTTTGTTTTGTACCCTTTTGGTTGCGGTTGTTTGCTCGAGTAAAGGGCTTTCTAAAGAAACTTGCCTCGCCTCATGCCTCCGGTCAACGGCTAATCAGGCGTGGCCCCTATCGCCGGTCAGCAGTCTAACCTCATCTTCCGCACGCGGGGTGGAGAGGTTTGTCGCTCCTCCCCCTCCGAACTTACGGAGAGTGCAGCAGTGGGCAGGTTGGCCCGATTAATTATAACTTCGGCGCCAACCAAACATCAAGCTGCCCACCATATCTTGACACACTGCACGCGCAAGATGTCTATATTTTCTTGCAGCAGCACCTCGGTTAAATTCGTCCACTCGGCACTGTCGGTATCCAGCGAAGACAACAATGGGACGCTTTGCGGTTTCATTCTCGGGAAGACGATTCGCAACGCACCGCAGAGCCGGCTGCCTTCTCTCTTGTCCGTCTCCCCGGCAAGAGCTACACGCTGCGGTTCCGGCAGGGGAGACAGACAATAGTTGCGGGCGAGAGCGAAGGAGAGCCCCCACCACATGAATGGCGAGTGCCACTGGGGCCACCACAACGGCTCGTACTATTCTGGCGCAAGCTTGGTTGATGCGTTTCGCTGTAATCGCTTTTCAGCGAAGTGAACACAGCACCGTGCCTTCCCGTGAATAGCAGAAGCAGGGACCTCCCGGCCGCGTATTACCAAAGGCGCACTCGAGCAGACGACGCTCAGAAGTGCGATCATCACGTGACATGACGTCACTTCCGTCAAAAGTCAAAATGGCCGCTTTATAGGTCGCGCCGGCAGTTACGGTACTTTCGGGCAGTTGTAAACGAGTGGTTCCAAGCGAAATGGAGGCGCGCCTTCCTCCGTTGCCTGGTCAGCAGCCAGTACAGGTAATCGCGGCGCAACATCATGGCGCCTCGCCAACAAATTGAAGTGTGGCAGTGGAACTGCAGAGGGTTCCGCCGTAAGCGGGGGAACTTGCAGCTCCACATACAAAACATAAAGCGTCCGCCAGACGTTATTGCGCTACAAGGAGCTAGCGGCGCAGTAAAACTTCCGGGCTACAAAGCGTTCCTACCGTCGCGATATCACGCCAGTACCGTCACGAGCGCGTTCACCGCCACGCTGGTGCAGCGTAATGTCACGGCAATACAGCACAACATCGACAGCTCCAAGGAGGACTATGTCCTATTGGAGATAGTGCCAAACAATCGAGATGATGATTCTGGTTCATGCGCCCCTAGTTCACAAATCCGCCACCACGCGCCGCAAGCCGGACCGTGGCTTGTGCGGTGTACGTACGCCGCCTTCGTCGAAAAAATCGGGTGAGTTTAGCACTGGTTACTACGAAATATTTTTCGAAAGCAAGTTTTTGCACGTGGACACCAACGCCGCGTACCTGTTTTCTTTCCTTTCGTGACTTGGGCACAGAATAAAGTTGTTGAAGACGACGAGGCGCAAAGCACAGCGTGAGAGTGTGTTGCAGTTTAGCACGAGGCGCGATCGGCTTCGGCGAGAGCGTAGTGCTCTGGTGTACAGGCCAGCGAGACTGATCTGTTTGCACCGCCGCGGGTTGCAAACTAAGTCGCGGCAATATTTCTTTTGTTTGTTTGTTCATTTATTTACATAACTACGTTACAGCGCTGCTATGTCGCTGCGGATGCTATGTTCTTGGCACAAACTTACATTTATAGCAAGATCTTGCTCGGGATTTACACACCGGAACAGTGCTTTCGTACTAATAATGCAAGTCTGCATACGAGACAAGAAATACCCAAAAGTTCCAAAAGCCGTTCAGAACATCGAGACAAGGAGAATGCCAAAGCAGCTGATAAAGACAAGCTTGTTGCTGCGATAACCAGACAGTGGCGCCCTAAAAGCCAGGCAGTTGCTCTCATTAACACCATCGACAACTTCTCTAAAATATGAAGAACAAGGTAAATGAGCATACACATTCTGAGAGAAAGTGCATCATTAAAAATTAAGAGCCTGGACAGCCGTGAGGTGAACAGTGAATCAAACAAAAAAGCAAACGTATTGCTTTGAGTCGTGGGAAATTGAGATAGTCTAAACGCCCATTTTTGTCCCTAATTGCGTTCAGCACATGTTCTACGTAGTACGAATGATTTTAGTATTTACGAAATTATTTCCATATCAGTTATTTCGATTTTTCTGTGAGGAAATAATTTCTGCTGATCGCTGTCATATAGACTAATCAGAAACACATGTCGTAAGCTTAAAGCCCAGTTACAGCGTGAACACCTCAATGTACTACATGCAGTAGTGCGGCAAGCAGGCACATAGGCAGGAATTTTTTTCGAGAGTGGCCCGAGGTAAATTTCGAGCTCATGGGGGGGGGCTTCGATAGGTGCCTTGTGGGCAGTTAAGAATATAATACTGCCCTGCTGCACCGCATAAAGTACAACGAGCTTGCCTCAAGACGCAGAGGAAGGACTGATTACCTATAGCAGGACAGATGTTACCACATGCTATACCCGCCACGCAAAATTGTTATTGAACAAACTAGCGGCCGCATAAGCATTAGTGAAAACACGGCATTGCGGTTTGTTTTCACTTTTTTTTTTCTTTTTGCTCGAAGAGGCTGCAGTCATATGGCTCCGTAAGTGTAGGCTGATCTTGTATGGTGACCGGATACATGCAGCAGGACATGCGGCTAATTTACGGTATTTCACATCTACGCATAACCTCAGTCACCATGTTCTTTTCATTTTTCCGAAGCGGCGAAACAATATGCATCGCGCCCGTTTCCTGCATCCGTGCAGTATTATGGAGATAGCTCTACTGAAACGTATATCCATTTTCATGACATTTGCCGTCGCATACATGATATAGTTTGATGCGCTCACATAGGAATAGCGCTTGCATTCACGCAACTTTTTGTTGACACTCTTCGCGCGCACGCACGCGCGCGCACACACACACAAACACAGAGACAGACACACACCTAACATCTGATATAGGCCTAAGAGCTAGACCACCGGTAGGCCTCCACCAGCGCTGGTGGAATTTCTGATTTACACTATCACAACACAGACGCCCGCACTTGCAAAGCATCACGTCCTGTGCCGATCCAACCCCTTCTAACCACCGATAGGCCTCCACCAGCGCTGGTGGAGCCTTACCAGCGGTTAGAAGGGGTTGGATCGGCACAGGACGTGATGCTTTGCAAGTGCAGGCGTCTGTGTTGTGATAGTGTAAATAAGAAATTCGAGAACGCAACACGCAACCATGTCCTCCGGCTGTGTCGCTTTTGTCATCTACAAATGATCGGTAGATAAATGGATACCTTGCTCCATACGACTGGTTTCTTGACACACAGGCTGAGGACACGTGGTTTCCGAAGCTTTCACCAATTACGTGGCCGCACAAAGGTATCGCCTGTTCATAATGGTTGTGTAATGAATTGTTTAAGAAGTAAAGGCTCTAAGGTAGAGCCTTTTCTTGTACCGTCTTCTTCATTAAGTCAACAGACGAGAACCACGGCCGCACGATGATCCGTTTCCATCGGGCGGCTGGAGAACACCTTGCCGTTGCCTCCGCATGGCGGTGGAACAACAGCGACCTGATGAGATCGAATTTTTTTTTTATTCGGCGGTTGGGCTTTCAATCTTAGTGTTCGCCGAGGTCCGTCTGTATGTCTGGAGTTTTCTTGACCTTAAATAAAATTAACTAAAAGAAAATACCCTACGGCCGCGAGTGGGTTTCCAATCCGGACAGCGCGATTAGATTAGTTTTGCTGGCCACTGCATCAGACCACTACATCATCGCCTTTTGTTCTATGTACATGAACCATGTATAAACCATGAGGAAAACAGTGGCAGATCGACATGACACGTAGTACGACACACCTCAGCAGCACAGCACTCGCTCTTACATCGCCGCAGCCGAACATCCCGTGTCCTAAACAAGCAGTCTCTCGCGCTGTGCTTTGGGCATCTTCTGCATCAACTTACAGCCGTGCGCAGTGGATCCCAATATCGAAACCGCAGTGCTAACACACAAAATTCCCATTTGCCGTAGCCTCGCCAAATCGACCAAAATTTGTTTTTGTGCCACTCTTTGTGCCTTGCACTGCGCTCTTCACAAAGCTGGTGGCAGTCTTGCGTAACCAGGTCGTCAAAGAATGCAACTGATTCTCTCCAGAAACTCTGATGTGATTTTTCAGAAATGTTTGACCGCTTCAGGACTGATCCTTCGCCAGGAGTGACACATTAGCCGCTGTAAGGTTTTTTTTATGCGAAGCATATTACTAGAGCTACACTACAGCCCGTCGAGCGCGGCGGTGGAGCTACCACCGTGACACCACGTGACAACATGACGTCACAGCGGAGGAGAGATGGGCTGCCGGCTCGCGCGGTCGGCCGCGGCGGTGGAGGGTCCACATCAGAGGCGCGGCGGCTGACCACGTGACAACATGACGTCACAGCAGAGGAGAGATGGGCTGCCGGCTCGCGCGGTCGGCCGCGGCGATGGAGGCTCCACATCAGAGGCGCTGCCTGCTGCTGCTGTGGGTACATCAATACAGTCTATAGGGAATGGTGGCAGTGGTGGAATAACTAAGGGTGTTTCCAATGTACTTTCCATGGGTGCCAAGAATGCTGTTGTAGCCAACCAAGGAAAGCCATGTATTACCAAGCCTAGCCATCAATATGCTTCGCATCTGACTAGGCTTAACCTTAGCTAAGCCTCAGCCATTTTTTTTTACGTGAGCCGGCAACGATGCGTTCATGCATGAGACCTTTCAGGGCCGGTCTGGCAGACGCGCCAGCTTTGTCGTTCTTCAGCGTCGTGCCGTTTCACATGCAAGCGACTGAGCGATTGAGCGGCGCGTCGCAGCGAAAATTTCCAACTTGTTGAAACCTCGCCGCTCGTCGCAGCGACGACTGAAAACAGGTTTTTCCGCCGCGGCGACAGGATTCGCTGGCATTTTCGCTGCCATGTGAAACAGGCTTAAAAAAATTCCACGGCTCGAGGGAAAGAGGGAAAGTAAAAGGAGAAAAAGAGAAAGGCGCACGCAAAGGTACAGCAGGAGACAGCACCCTCTCCCTACTGCCCTTTGCTCTCTCCTCCCCCTTACCCCCGCAACCGGTCACTCACGTACCTCTTGAAAATAACGCCCATTTCTCCCTGTGCCCCCGCTCACATCCTTCTTCGAAATGCGAGGTAGGTTAATATGCTGGCATCATCAGCCTTATCGAAGTTCAGTGTCGTCTTGACATCAGATCGTTTTTTTTTATTGAGCAGTCTAGAGGTAACAAACATAATGGTATGCTGTGATCAGATATGCCTTCGATGTTTTCTTTCTGCGCTTGGTGTACTGGAAAGTGATCACTGATTAGTATAAGATCGAGGATATTGTTTGCTGATCCTTGCTTGCGCGTTGGTTCTAGGATAATTTGGTGGAGATTAAAGGAGAGCATTAAGTCAAAAAGAGCTTCTGAAGATGATGATGTGTGTTGCATAGTTATCCAGTCCACGTCAGGAAGGTTAAAGTGACCCATGAGAATGATTCTAGTGCTGCAAGCATATTGTTGAAGGAAGTCATGAATGACAGAAATGCACTCATCTCCTGAAGAGGGGCTCCTATACTGACAGCCTACACAGACAGTAGTATTGTTGCAGAGAAGTCTGCAGAATACGCTTTCAGCACATGACACATCTGGGAGCGTAACAAACGGCAGGGTTTTCTTTATCAAGAGAGCCACACCACCGCCACGGGAGTCTCGGTCTTTCCGAATGACTGAGTAGTTGGGTGGTGCGATTTCATGACTCGAAATTTCTGGTGAAAGCCAAGTCTCCGTGACGGCGACAATATCAGGTTCCCGATTAATTAATAGGTTTTCTAAAGATTTTACTTTACTAAAGATTTTATGCTCCTTGCGTTTACATTGATGATGGTCAGTGCTTTAATCGCGCTCTTCCCCGTGTCGTTGGTGGGCTCCTTTTTTCGACTGTCTCCTCCTGCTCTTCGTTTTTTTTTTCAGCGGAACTTTCTCGTTCGTTTCGTCATCCCAAACAAAGCCACAGCTGTTTATAAATAATTTGTCGAAGGCAAGCGAAACTTTGTCCCCTTTTTGTCGATTTTCTTTGGCACTGTTCCACAGTTTTTTTTCTGATTTCTCGAATTCTCGGAGAGAAATCTTCCCCAATGGCATATTTCGTGTATTTAAGTTTAAAACCTTGCTTCAGTATTGCCGACTTGTTACGGGCATCCAGTAGTTTAAAAATTACCGGTCTATTCTTATTAGCCTGCGGCCTGCCTAACCGGTGAATACGTTCAAAGGGAAATGGATCGAGCTTTAGGGTATCTTCAATGATACTTTTGTTGACAGCCTGCTCCAGAGTTTCGGTTGATTCTTCTTCATCCTGTGGTAGTCCATAAACAATTAAGTTGGATCTCCTGCTCCTGTTCTCAAGATCGTCTATTTTTTTTCCAGTATTTCTATTACGTGATTCATGCGAGAAATCTCAGTTTGACAAGACTGCACTTCAGTTTCTATTAGTGTTATGGCATCTAACTTGTTTTCTGTGTCTGTCAGCCATTTTTCCTTTATTTCTTTAATATCTTCCGCAATATCCTTCAGTTGTTTAGCGATTTGTGCCATTTCAGGGCCGGGATTTGTTTCGACGTCCCCTGACAACAGGAGGAGTTTGCACAGGAATACAGCAACATCAAACACTTCAAGACACAGCTGCGGGCACGGCAGCACTACCAAGAAACGGTCGCTAGAGCGGAAGCATTTGCCAAAACGCCTGCTCACCTGCACAATGAAGACGAAAGGATTAGCGCACCGCATGCTAGTAGTGCCGCCGAGCCCACTGCCGATGCAATTCCTGGGAAGGGTACATGTAGCCCATTGATGTGGTGGCGCTCCCAGCAGATCATGCGTAGAAATGTGCTCGCACGTTGCTGCTCCCGGATGATGTGGTCGAAGAAATTCCGCTGACGTGAGGGAATCGCACGCATGGAAACGAGTTCCGTTCACCGGCGAGGTCACCCAGGCTATCTCGGAAGGTTCGATGCCGCTGGCAGTACCATGAAGAAACAGTCCAAGGGCGAGCTGCACAATGAAGACGAAAGGCTTAGCGCACCGCATGCTAGTAGTGCCGCCGAGCCCACTCACGGTGCATTAACATTACGGTGCATTAACATTAACATTACGGTGCATTAACATTAACATTACGGTGCATTAACAAAAATTCCAACATGCCGTCAGCATGTAAGGATTTTATTATTGCTCTGAAAACACCGCATTTTTAAAATTTTCACTGGCAGGAGGGAGTAACTTTCTTGACTGCGCTGCTTTCTTCCTACGCAAATGAAAGACGTGTACGCTGACCTCTTACACCTGTTTTGCAGCAAAAACAATTCGAAAATATGTAGCGTAAGATATAACACTAATGCACTGTGGAGCTTGAGGCATTATTGGTCCAGTAGAGTGGAGAGCTGGGCGAGTTAATTGGTGCACGATTGTAGAAAGAAAACCAGCGCAAAGGACGGGGACACAGAACTGGGAACACAGAATACAGGAACACAGAACACAGCTTAGTCCTGTGTTCCTGTTCTGCGTCTCCGTCCTTTGCCCTTGTTTTTCTTCCTTAATTGGCCATGCACTTGTGGCAATTTAAGTGCACTTCCTGTGAATTTTGCACAAAAGTAGTGTATTTTTGCATTCACCATTTTTACACACTGAGTTCTTTTATCTTTTGGTCACTTCAGAAAAGAGGAGTTAGTACAGAAGTAATTTACTTGGAGAATACAAAGAAATATATCTTGCGATGAATTTTCTCATATTTTAATTCTGCCTGATGGGAATGCATTACGCGCCATACGGTAGAACCAAACACCCAGGGCTCTAAGTTGGGCAAAGCATGTATCATATGTGGAAGTGCGAATATGGCTGTGGTGCGCTGGGCGTCTTGCATGCACAGCAGGAAGTGCTTTGTGTCTACTCCATCCAGGAGGGAATGTACAAGGACGGGAGGATAGTACAAACGCTAAAGAAAAAAGCTAGCTGGGGCTGGAAACGCATTTTTGGTTCTAGCAAGTACCAACGTTGGGGAAAAGCAACCAGTTTTGGGCGCCTTGTAAGAAGAATGGAAGGTTCTGGGAAGCAGAGGCAGGGCTGCGTACGGCGAACGCGAGGTCGCCGGGGTCACGGTGTCGCGCCTTCTCTCTTGCCGGTCTACCCGGCAGGAGCTACTCTCTCCGGTTTTGGCAGGGGAGACGGACAATAGTCGCGGGCGAGAGCGAAGGGGGGTCCACACCACATGAATGGCATTAGAAGAATGCCCCTGGTGCCTCGACTACGGCTCGTAGTATTCTGGCGCAGGCTTGGTTGCTGCGTTTCGCCGTAATTGCTTGTCAGCGAAGTGAACACAGCACTATGCCTTCCCGTGAATAGCAGAAGCAGGGACGTCGCGGCCACATCGGCATTCGCAGGATAGCGCCGCGCTCTCGCTTATTTGATCGCTTATCCTCTGGCAAGCCAAAAAGTCTTCCTGTCGTGGCACGCCACCCACGGCTTACGACACTACGCCTGTCACTCTCCTTCGAACTTCAAGTGTTTCTCTTCTTGCTATGAGAGTATTAGCCGTTGCGGCCACCAGTTCAAGCAGCGAGAAAAATGCGCCGCAGGAATAAACTTCATTAAAACTTCCTGTTGGGCGAGTTGGTAGTTGGTGGTTATAGCGCTTGTGTGTGTGTTTCCTCTCTTTTTGTCCGTGTCTTTGTTTGCGCTATAACATTTCTAATTCAAGATGAACTACCAACTCGCCCAACAGGAAGTTTTAATGAAGTTTATTTATTATACAGTGGGCCCATCTTTCTGTGTTTCTTCATCTTCTTCCATCTCTGACCTTCTACTGAGTAACATCGTGGACGCTACATGCCGGGCAAGACGCTACGCCTTTTGCATTTGCATTCGGAATAGCGCTTGTGTGTGTGTTTCCTCTCTTTTTGTCCGTGTCTTTGTTTGCGCTATAACATTTCTAATTCAAGATGAACTACCAACTCGCCCAACAGGAAGTTTTAATGAACTATAGACTTCTGTCTATAAAGTCTATAGATTGGCTATAGACAAATCTTAGACAACAGTCTATAGGCAATACAAATGCCACAGACAGTCATACACTATCTATAGATTTATGGCCATACACGTTTATTCGACTTTTGTCTATAGACAGTCTATAGACTGAGTAGACAAAAAGCAATATCTATAGGAAGTCACTAGAGTCAATAAGAAGTCTACAGACTGTCTGTAGGCCATTTTGATAATGGTCTACATTACAAGGCGCTTACCCGACGCAAAAGCACTGAACAAAGTTGCATACTGGAAGCCATTTGTAGTCTTTAGTTTTGTCTTTCTTATAGGGCATGCCAGCAAGCAAGGCTATGGAGGGTAAGCCATCCAACACAAGCAAATTTCCCTGACGGCATGTTTCGGCCTCCAGTGCTCCCGACTTGTTCCAAGAGGCCATGCAACGAGGTGCAGAGGCGCTTCCTGCCCACGTAGGGCCCGACGTCAACGTGTCATTTTTCTTCAGCCCGTGTCCCCTCCTCCGCTGCCGCTAGCTGCCCCAGCCCGAGCGCACGGGTGCAAAATGATGCGTCCGAGCCAACAATACCGTCCAAGAAAGGTGGAGGCACAGAAAGCGTACATCACCCTGTACAAAATATCGGCACGGCCGACGATACAGGAAGGAAACGCGAGCGTACGCAAAGTAGCGGGACGCGGGGCTATTTTGCATGGCCCGGAGGAGCGAAGAAAAAAGAAAGAGAACAAAGGAAACATGGATGAGGCGACACGTCCTCAACTCCACTTAGTTGTGTGCAGTGCAGATTTAAATGTGACGCGATCAAAGAAAGAGAGTGAGAGAGAGAGAGAGATTACATTTTTGAACACCGTATTTGCTTCGTTATGTAGTGTGCCGCTTTCCCGCTAGCGATTCCTCTTCATTCGGGCCTGAAAAACGTTCGTGGAAGCCATAGGTGTTCGAAATTTCGGCCATCATAACTTGCTCCATGTACGAGTGCGTAGCGGCACTATTTCGGCACTATTTTCTGTCGCGCAAAGCCACAGCTGTAGAACCTGATCACTCGCTTATCCACACAGTTGACATTTATTTTAAGTAGAGCTCAGGGAAATACGTAAGGCAACACCTGATTTTCATGCAACCGACGGCTACCCTTCAAGGATGAGCGGCAAGCATACACTGTTTCTTCTATTTCTAGGCAATGTTGCCCCCGGCTGTTAATTTCAGCTTAACAATCGCAATGACAGATAGGAGACTTTCTGCGATGTGAAACGTATGACGCTTAAGGAAAAACACCATCTGGTCAACAAGCACAAACAAGGCGTTCCGTTTCGTCTTGTTTTCACCCATATCAGCAGCTCCGGCAGTTCTGCGCCTCCATGGTTCCTGTACTGCCCGCGAATACGAAACGTGAACAGCATAATCCGAACATCGCGATTGGGGTAGACACTAATACAGTTGATTTTCACTTCGAAGGCGCGATGACCTCGGTATGAAAGGGTGAATGAATCGAGCCTATCTGTCACATCTAGCAGCTAATATGCTACGCGGGCGACCCAGTCGCTTGTTCAGTTGATACTGGCAGATAGGGAATGGCCACAGCATTCGAACGACGACCTCTGTTGTGCATTTCTGACCTTCATCATTGCCTTCCGGGCTCGGTATATAATTTTTTTAGACATAAGTTAACCTCGGCCAAAGCGAATGCGCATGTACGATAAGGTGTTGTTCTGACCTCTAGGCCACTCTTAAATAGTGCCGATGTGCTCCCGAGCGCGCCCGTTCGAGAGCTCGAGACAAGTATTTGAACGCCTGAACATACCATCATAATTACACGCATTTCAATTGGTCGGCTTACGTGACTTCACCGAAATCAATTTTTTTTTTTACCGTACACCCGCGTCCCATAAAGTTTTGCTGCTAAATGTGTGTTCCACTTCCGCGAACTGCACGGAAATAAGGGGACCACTTCGTGGCCATGCAAAGTACAGGCGCGCGGCGCGTGTCTGTGCCGACGCCTTCAATAGGGAACGATGCGGACAAGACAACCCCCCCCCCTCCTCCCCACAGCGGAATGAAGAAGAGGAGAAGAGGGGTGTTTTACTTTGGACAAGGGCACCATTATTTATCCAATGACATGCCCGCTCGAGAAGCCCGGCCGGCTATGCGCACGAGCGGCCCTTCAAAGAAGTACGTACATAGCATGCTCGGTTTTGCGCCTGCGCGTGTATGTACGTGCCCGAGCTCCCGCTCTCCTGCATAATCTCGCCCAGGCATACACGAGTGGGGGTTGCTGTACACGCAAAGAAGAATAGGAAAGTAAAAATGGGGATGAATTGGGGAGGAAGAAGGGGATGGTGTCGCGAGAAAACGTTGTAGGCGCGACAAGATCGCGCGCGTGCTTCGCTCGAGCGGTCACCACAGCGGACGTGTATTCATGGGCGAGCTAGGCTTTTACCGGAGTATATATCCCAAGGGGAAGGGCTCACTGGCCAAGGCGAGTGTTGGGACGAAAAGGAACATGACAGACAGAGTGAGAAGTGTTCTCCGACGGAAAGAAGAGCTGCGGGGTGAAACACGTTACTGTTGGCCAGACGACACCTGAGGTATTGCGGTTGCTAAGAAAGCAGCTTGAACCTCTACGAGGAAATTCTTTAACTAGTTTACTTCGTGACCGGTAGATGGCATTAAGCGTTCTACATACCTAGAGTTACTGTATATGCTACCAAAGGTATATGCTACCTTTGGTAGCATATACAGTAACTCTATACATACCATGTGCAGTTTCTACCAAGAGCTCACTCCCAACATTTTTGGGCTGATATTGGCATACGCGCTTCAACCACTATATAAGTATAAGCCCAAGTGCATGAGTCCAAAGTGCTATAGGTGGTGCTTTTGAGATACTGAGTGTGCATCCGTTTTAGTTATATTCTGAGTATCCCCATCGCCAGCCCCAGCCGTAGGGTACAGCAGTGGTTCACTGTCCATGTGAGTTCGTGTTATAGTGAGTTGAGCTATATGCCCACAATACTCGTCGTTAGCCTGCAGGTTAGCGGGTCATTACGAGTTCAAGTTTTCAGTGAGGTTGCCGTGAGTCTGGGTCTATTGAGACTCTTGCAGGTCAACTGGCTCCGTGTCCATGCGCATTGATGTGAGTCTAAGCGACACTGAATTTCGCTGATTTGAGTTCGAGTAAAATACACCATGTGAGTCTGGCTCAGAATCGTTCTGAATCGGCGAAAAGTCGAGTGGCGGCGGGCCCGGCAGCACAAGAACGGTTCATTTTTTAACAGCGGTTCCATAGGAAGAATTTGCAGGCGGTCATTGCGTTACGCTCGAGGATTTCCATGCAAAGTGGCGCCAGTGATGTCCCAAACGGTGAAAGCTCCTGGTGTCCTTGAAAGACGTGTCAAATAAGGTACGCCAATTGAAGAAGTTAAAAAACCAAGTCAGAGTTAACCAGAAAAGCAATACCTGCCTCTAGGGTCAGCAAGGATACCGTAAGGTAACTACGATTCAGCATCCTAGAGTAACACAAAGGTTATTAGCTAAAAAATAAAAATGCAGATCGGAGTGGACGGAACAAAGGTGAATTTCGTCTCTCCGACAAACCATCATACCAAGCGCAAGTGCCTGTAGCAGACTTGCGTAAAGAGAGGACCAACAACAAGCGACGTGGCAACACTGTAATTCATATTTCATGCACCCGAAATAGAACTTGCCGACGGCACTCTTCCCTTCGACGCGAAAAATATGCGCAAATGCCAGGGAAATAGAGAGTAGCAAAATATTCGCATTTTGACGAAATGGAGACGGCGTGTTAACGGCTACGTTCAAGCCTTTTCTTCCCATCTCACTCTTCGCTCAAACATCCTTCGTTCGATGGGGAACAGGTACGAGAGCGAATAGTCCCGTCTAAAGTCCCTGTATGAGCTTTTAGTCCCGTCCACTCCTTCCCTCCCTGGTCTCCCTTTCTCAACCCTCCCCCACTCTCCGACATGGAAAGCCTTTCAACCGGAACATCATATATGCGCATGTACCACCTCCGTCTTGCACACCCCTCGGACCCCGTTTTTCTTCGACTCTCCTTCAATTTCCTGCGCTGACTCGCACTTCGGAAACGTTGCATAAAGAAACTGTGCTTGATAAGTCTTTGCCCTGATTCATGAGACAGAAGGGTTTATTCGGGCCTGTCCTGCAGGAGTTGATGACGTATACAAGTTTTCAAAACCTAGTTTTACCAGATTCTTGCACCCCGGACAGATTTCTTAAATGTCGGGTTAAACCCAAACCCGATTTCTTCCTGAAAATAAGCCTTCTAGGGAACTTTGTTATCCTGTGCAGAGGGCTGGCGACATATGGCGCGAAGATTGGCCTTCGTCTAGTGCTTAATCCGCAGGGGTGTTTTCTTTTAGTGCGTTTATGTGCTTAATTTGAGGCTCAGTTAGAATAGTATAAGTTAAAAGCGAGAATCCAAAACACGATTAATGACCAGACTCTCGTTTGCATGACTGCATGGTGCATAATACATGCTAACGACGACCTGCTCCAAAACTCTTCTGCGGTTTAAAATGGTCGCTTTGACGGTGAGCGAATGTTTTCGCTGTCTACAAAGGTATACGCAGGCAGGCAGGCATTGCACGAACTAGGAAGTGCTGCGCAGTAGATGATAATGCATGCGGGTAAATAATGGCACTATATGAGAAAATAAAGAAATATCTGGTAAGGTAAAAGTTGTGCAGTGCGAGCCGCCATTTTCACAGTGGTTACGAAATAATTAGCATAATTGGAAATTTTAAATCATTACAAAATAAACTAATAATTAAGAGCATGTTATATTGTCACGTAGCAGTTGGTACAGGTAGCGCCGCGTCCAGACGGCAGAGGAACGCCAACACCGAGATGATGCCAGCGCACACCGAGACGGCCAGGATGGAACGTCGAGCTTCGTCTTCTTCAGCAGCGAACCGCGTGGCGCACGAGCTGCGTGCCGAACAGCCGCCGAGCGGCTATTGTTGTAGACGCGGCATTACCCTCCCTCTCGGAAAGAGCATCGGCCCGATGCTTTAACAAGAAAATAGGGAGAAAGAAACTAGAGCTGTGCACGGGCCGAAAATTTCAGCCCGCGCCCGGCCCGAGCCTATACACTACTGACGGAGGCCCGGCCCGGCCCGACACTGAAGAAACCGAAGCCCGCCCGGGCCCGGCCCGAGTTAGTTAAGGCCCGGCCCTGGCCCGGCCCGACCTGCAAAACTGAAATTGAAGTGACGATGAAACAGAAAGAGATAATTTCACTCTGGTGACTCTCGGAGGCACTCGAATGGTCACGGAGGGGGCGACCCCAATGAGTCGCCAGCGACATGTTTGATGCCCGATTTCGCTGTCCTCCGTGAAGAATCGAGTCGCGCGACCTCCATGCGTTCACGTGACGGCAACTAAACTATGAGCCTACGCAGGTAACCATGGCGAGCAAGAAGATAATGGTCACAACACGTCGTTGTTGCCACACGAGCGAGAATCCGGTTGTCCCGTACATGTGATAATGACCCCCCCACCCCTCCCACCCGGCCCCCGTCAACGCGTGAGTGAGGGTACTTTTGTGAGTGCCTTCGGTTCGACACACCTCACCTTCCTTTGTGCAGTGTCATTTGGGCTTGTGAGACCACTCATGTGGAGATTAGTTCCGAACCTTGCAACAGTAGGACGGCTGGAGCCACGCAGGAGCAATCGCGATCGCGAAGCCCGGCCGGCCCGTCCGAGACAAATATACCGTGGCCCGAGCCCGGCCCGGGCCCGGGCGAATAGACTTCCGCAAGGCCCGAGCCCGGCCCGCGGGCCGGGCCGGGTACGGGCTTTCGGGCCGGCCCGAGCCCGTGCACAGCTCTAAAAGAAACAAAAAAACAACAGAGTAACGCACAGCACTTAGTCACTGAATGTCTCGCGAAAAATAGGGCTTCATCCGCACTACATGAACAATCTCTGGTCTCTGCTGACGGCGAGTAGTCCGGGAAGCCCCATCAGGGAGGACTTCATAGGTTACGTCGCTTAGCTGACGGAGAACTCGGTAGGGGCCGAAATACTGCTTGAGCAGTTTTTCGGAAACGCCACGGCGTCGAATGGGGGTCCATACCCACACTTTGTCGTCCGGGGCGAACGTCATCAGTCTGTGGCGGCGGTTGTAACGTCGGGCGTCACGGTCTTGTTGGTTCAGGATGCGCACTCTTGCAAGTTGTCGAGCTTCTTCTGCGCGAAGCGTGAACTCCTCGGCGCCAACGTCGGGGTCGCGGCCATCATGGGGCAGCATTGCTTCCAACATTGTCGACACTTCGCGGCCGTACAACAGACAGAAGGGCGTCCTCCGCGTGGTTTCCTGTTGAGCCGTGTTATACGCGAAAGTAATATATGGCAGGATATTGTCCCAAGATCGATGCTCAACGTCAACATACATGGACAGCATGTCGACGAGAGTTTTGTTGAGGCGCTCGGTCAGGCCATTCGTCTGGGGATGGTAGGCGGTTGTTTTCCTGTGAGTAGTGCCACTCAGCCGCATGAGGGATTCCAAGAGTTTGGCAGTGAAAGCGGTGCCTCTATCCGTGATAATTAGTGCTGGAGCGCCATGCCGGAGGACGATGCGTTCCACGAAAAATTTCGCAGCCTCGGCTGCTGTGCCGCGCTGGAGGGCCTTGGTTTCAGCGTAGCGCGTAAGGTAATCAGTAGCGACGATAATCCACCGGTTTCCCGAAGATGAAGTTGGAAA
The DNA here is from genome assembly GCF_055824585.1 of Amblyomma mixtum. NCBI lineage: Eukaryota > Metazoa > Arthropoda > Arachnida > Ixodida > Ixodidae > Amblyomma > Amblyomma mixtum. The sequence continues at coordinate 205,783,131 of NC_143014.1, forward strand.
AGGGCCGAGAAGGTCCATGCCAACTTGCTCAAACGGGAGTCTGGGCACTTGAACGGGATGTAAAAGTCCAGCTGGCTTGACAGGGGGTGTTTTTCGTCGTTGACAATTACGGCACGTGCGCACATAGTGTCGTACAGTCGCCGCAAGCTTAGGCCAGTAATAGCTCTTTTTGATCCGAGCCAGAGTGCGGGCGTAGCCGAGGTGACCTGCGGTGGGCTCGTCGTGACACGCCTGCAAGATTTCTTCACGGAGATTCGCTGGAACGACGAGGAGGTAGTCGCTTCCGGTTGGAGAAAAGTTGGCTTTGTACAGCACGTTGTTGCGCAGACAAAAGGAGGACTGGGTTCTTGCGAAGGGCTGGGGAACCTCCTCGGTAGGGGCTTCCAGGAAGTCGATGAGAGGTTTCAGCGCCGGGTCCTCACGTTGCTGACTGGAAATAGTCGCTGCGTCTACGGCTGCGATGAGAGGAAAGTCCGGTTCGTCGTCGTCGCGCGCAGCCTCGACTGGATATCTGGACAAGCAGTCGGCATCGTTGTGCTGGCGCCCTGATTTATGGACGATGGACATGTCAAACTCCTGAAGGCGTAAGCTCCAACGCGCGAGGCGGCCAGAGGGATCCCGTAAGTTCGTCAACCAGCAGAGAGAGTGGTGGTCGGTTACAACTTGAAAATGTCGGCCGTACAGGTAAGGTCGAAATTTTGTCACAGCCCATACCACGGCAAGGCATTCTTTTTCGGTCGTGGAATAATTAGATTCGGCACGAGACAGAGTGCGGCTGGCGTATGCTATTACGCGCTCAGCGCCGTCCTGCCACTGGACGAGTACAGCACCGAGACCCACGTTGCTGGCATCTGTGTGGACGAGAGTCTCCGCACGAGAATCGAAATGACCAAGGACAGGCGTGGTTTGCAAGCGTCGCCGTAATTCATCAAATGCCTGCTGCTGCTGTTCTGTCCACGTGAATGGGACGTCCTCTCTTGTAAGATGCGTCAACGGTGCAGCAAGTCGGGAAAAGTTGGCAATGAACCGCCGGTAATACGCGCAAAGGCCCAAAAAACGCCGGACCGTTTTCTTGTCCGAAGGAGTGGGAAAGTTGGCGACGGCAGCTGTTTTAGCAGGATCCGGCCGGACTCCACGATGGCTGACGACATGGCCCAGGAAAAGGAGCTCCTCATAACCAAAGTGGCATTTCTCGGGCTTCAACGTCAGGCCGGCAGATCGTATAGCCTGTAGCACGGTCAAGAGGCGCTGGAGGTGTTCTTCGAACGTTGGCGAAAATACAACAACGTCGTCCAGGTATACCAAGCACGTCTGCCATTTCAGGCCTGACAAAACAGCGTCCATCATTCTCTGAAATGTTGCTGGAGCTGAACACAAACCGAAAGGAAGGACCTTGAACTCATAAAGGCCATCCGGCGTCACGAACGCTGTCTTCTCGCGATCCCGCTCGTCAACTTCGATCTGCCAGTAACCACTTTTTAAGTCCAGCGAAGAAAAGTAGCGCGCGTGCCGCAACCGGTCAAGAGAGTCGTCAATGCGTGGTAACGGGTAGACGTCTTTCTTGGTAACCTGGTTAAGCTTCCGGTAGTCAACGCAACATCGCAGACTACCATCCTTCTTCTTAACCAAAACCACAGGCGAAGCCCACGGGCTCCTCGACGGCTGAATAACACCATCCTGCAGCATCTCTTTGACTTGTTCAGCTATGGCTTCACGCTCCCGCAGTGAGACACGGTATGGGTTTTGCCGAATTGGTCGGGTACTGGAGTCCGTAATGATGCGGTGCTTAGCGAGAGGCGTCTGACTGCCGACGTAGACGAGAAACAGTCTTGGAACTGATGCAGTAGGCCGACTAGGCTCTCCCTATCGGCTGGGGGTAAGCCTGGGTTCACGTCGAGGATCAGCTGAGGTGTGCAAGAATTGGACGTTTCGCTCTGGAGGGCAAGGCAGTCGTTAATTTCGGCGATGCCCTCGAAGTATGCGACCGCAGTGCCCTTAGCGATGTGTTGCCGTTCGGTCCCTAAATTCGTTAGAAGGACATCTGCTAGGCCGTTCCGTAGCGTGACGATACCTCTGGCGATGCAGACCCCATGGGAGAGCACAAGCGCAGTGTTCTGTTCTGCTACGCCGTCAGCACTGCACAGGTCGTCACAAATGACGGTAACGAGGGCACAGGATCGCGGAGGGACGGTCACACCGGCGTCGATTATGCGCAGGGCCACTCTGCGTGGTTCGGTGTCGGCTGGAATCGTTCCAGGGGTCGAAAATGTTACCAGACGATCAGGAAGGTTTATGATAGCACCATGCTCACGCAAGAAGTCCATTCCGAGGATCAAGTCTTTGCAGCAGTGCGGCAGAACAACAAAAATGCCAACAAAAGCAGAATTGACAATGGTGACTCGAGCAGTGCATCTTCCGACAGGCGTCATGAGGTGACCGCCAGCAGTACGAATTTGAGGTCCATCCCAGGCTGTCTTTACCTTGCTGAGGCGATCCGCGAGGTGTTTGCTTATGATCGAAAAGTCCGCGCCTGTATCGACTAAAGCAGTCACTGGGTGCCCGTCAACGTGAATGCGGAGGTCGGCGCCAACTGCATCGGTGTCAGGGAAACTCGGGTTCACAGAATCGTGCTGCGGCGGCATCGGGATCTCGGCATCGCGCTCCGGCGGCGTTCGGGGGTCTTCGTTATATCCGCTGTCAGCAACCTTCCCCCCTGAGGTCGCCGCTTTCAGTTTCCCCGGCGCGGGCTTGGAGACCGGCCCCGCAGTCCATCTGAGAAAGCCTGGCGGCTGGGCGACGTGACGCGTGCGTGAGACGGAGATCGGGGTCGGCGGTTAGAGGTGGTGTCATGGGCAGCAAGGTACTCCTCTATTTCGTGGGGTCGCTCACCGAAACGGGGACAAGGAGCGTCACGTGGGAAACCCCGGAGGCCGATTTCACGGTATGGGCAACGGCGATACAGGTGGCCGGCTTCCCCGCAATGGTAACAGAGCGGCTGCTGATCAGAAGTGTGCCAAACAGCCGCCTTCCGGGCCGGTGGACGCATGGCAGGTCCTCGCTGAGGCCGCTGGTAGAATGACGGTGGCGGAGCGGTTGGCGGCGGTGGGTGGTACGGCAAGCGTTGCACAGGTGGCAACTCGGAACGGAGAGCCGCGGCGTAGCTCATGGGGCGTGGCTCCGGCATGACTGGAGGAGGCGGTGAAAATGCTTGACGAATCTCGTCGCGCACAACCTCGGTAAGAGCCGCAGCCGTCGGGTCAGACGAGGCAAGGGTCAGTTTCTGCAGCTCTTCACGGACCACGGCGCGTATGAGCTCACGCAGCGACGCATTGTCGCTGGACACGCTCAAAGAAGCCGCACTGGCGCTTGTCTCACCGCACAAGGAGTCATTTCGGCGGCAGCGTTGATGCAAGGCCCGCTCAATGGCGGTCGCCTCTTTGATGAAGTCGGCTACCGTCTGCGGGGGATTCCGGACCAAACCAGCGAAGAGTTGGTCCTTCACACCTTGCATCAGGTGGCGGAGCTTCACGGATTCCGCCATATCTGGGTCAGCGCGCCGACAAAGACGGGTCACGTCCTCGGCGAACATGGCAACTGTCTCATTAGGCTTTTGGACGCGAGCGTCCAGGAGGCGCCGCGCACGATCCCGGCGGTCCGTGCTAGCAAAGGTGTCCCGGACCTGCTGGCGGAAGGTATCCCAGCTTTGGAGATCGGCCTCCCTGTTCTCGAACCAAATCTTGGCTCCGTCTTCGAGGGCGAAATACACGTTCCGCAGCTTCTGCGCAGGGCTCCATTGGTTGAAATCGGCAACCCGCTCAAACTGGTCAAGCCAGTCTTCAACGTCTTCGAAAGTGACGCCATGGAAGCTGGCTGGCACGCGGGGTTGCTGGGGCGTCAAGTGTGAAGCGCTAGCCTGAGCCATGGTGGTATGCTCACCAGGTCGATGAGTGCGTGCCTCTTTTGGGAGTAGACCAAACTCTGGGACCAGTCCCAGGAGGCGGCGGCTGCTGCGGTGAACGGGCGTGCAGACAAGGGGTAGCTGGTCGGGACTCGATGAGCGGCTGTCTGAAGAGGTGTTGGACATGGGACGTCGAGCCCGCAACCTCCACCAGTGTCACGTAGCAGTTGGTACAGGTAGCGCCGCGTCCAGACGGCAGAGGAACGCCAACACCGAGATGATGCCAGCGCACACCGAGACGGCCAGGATGGAACGTCGAGCTTCGTCTTCTTCAGCAGCGAACCGCGTGGCGCACGAGCTGCGTGCCGAACAGCCGCCGAGCGGCTATTGTTGTAGACGCAGCAATATCACGGCAAACACGAGCATTTATACTAAACTGTCTTCTGCTGCAAAAAGTTGGGGAGGCACTTTAACTCCGTCTTAAGGGTAAGACGCGATAGGGTATAAGTTAATTCTCATATATGAAGAATTGGTCATCCTCTATCATTCTCTGTCATTTTATAGCGACCAATCATCTCCGACAAACCGTCATGGTGTACACTTTGCTCACTGCCCGGTGGGCATGTTGTGATGACGCCACAAGGTCACGTGACCTAGGTGGCCCACTTGCCTTCAAAGTTGCTTCTCTGAGCATTTTTGGGGGATTTTTTGCTCACTGTCAACGACGCCGACGACGAATTTTCTGCGACACGAGTTTCTGAACACCATCGCGTTAATATATGACCCAGTGAAACAAGAATTATCGGAAGACTTCAAAAAATATCACGAGATTCTTAGCTCCCGAATTCGGGAAGAAATAAAACCCGAAAACGAAGTCTTGTTTATATTTCGAAGTATAATTTGAGCGTGTGTATGTGCTAAGTAAACAAAGTCAAAGACTGTACCTGCGGTGCGTGGTTCAACAGCATTGGAGTGGAATACAAACGATTTCCTTCAACTAAGTCTTTGCAGGTAGAAAAAAAAATGCGGTTGTCGGTTCCAGTAAAGTGGGAAAAAAATCTAAGCGACCGATTTATTCGGCTCATGTAAAGCACATGTGCTGAGCTTACAGGCCATTTCATTGAATTCCTTCTCGCTTGTAACAGACTTTAGAATTATGAAAGCCACCCCGGATATTGCTTCTTGCGGTCTGTAGCTGTTGCAGAATAACGAATATGACACCAGAGCATGATTGGCATGTCCGGTGAGAAAGAAACCGCCGGCCTTTGCAAGCTCCGCCATTCTCATTCAAACGTGTGGACTAGTGCCGCCATCTGGCCGCAAAGCACAAAATTATGTATCAACCTGGGTTGATGCAACCTACTGAGCATGATCGGAGGAAAGTTTTCGCGATAAAAGGAGAGTAGAGAAGACGTGCTCTCAAGTGCCAGTTATCGCCGCTTTGGAAACAGTGTAGCAGCGCTGGACCACTGTTATGCGACTATTTTCCCCCGATAGAATTTCTATAGAATTCGAAATATAACCAAACAGACCAACTGTACATAACAGCCCACAGCCTCTGCGTTAACCTCATGTTCTTTTATTTTTTGTCGGGTTACCAACTGGCATAGTTCTCGGCCTCATGTTCTTCATGCCCATATATGCTAAAGAATACACTGCCCATATTAGGGTCTAATTAAAATAGACAAACAACCTACTTTCAGGGCACCTCGAAAATTTTTTCACTTTTATTTTCTAATCGTAAATCTCTACCATCGAAAGCAACAGGCTTAGTAAATTATCCTGTCCGTAATAGAACAGAATAGAATAGAAAAGCCTATTTTATTCCATTCTTGCATCTCGGTTGCTGGTGACCCTGAATGCAAAGCAGCAAGATGATCCCAAGCAACCACCGACGTCCATCGGACGTCCGAACTAAAGCCGAACGTCCTTCGCCGAAATTGGACATCCGTCGGACATACATACGACATCTGGTTTCGGACATACGTATCTGTATGTCCATCGGAGGTACGGACTACGTCCGCTTTTGTATATCCACATGAGAGACGAGATGTACATCCGATGTATGTACGGACAAGTATGTTTCCAGGACTTATGTATGAGTAACTATTGCTGACAAAATTCTCAGTTTCCACATGTACAGAGCTGATCTCACTTGTCTTGAGTGCTCAAGCTGTGTCCTGGAGATACATAAAACCTTGCCGCAACTGGTTTGCAAGGGGCAAGGTGGTTCTCGTGTATTCGGCTGCACTTCAGAGCAAGCGTAAGTGAAAGTCAGTACTTGCTTTATTTCCCAGAGCATTACTCGAGCACCTGAGATAAATATGATTGGGTCTGTCACCATGGGCAAAAGCTTTCACGCTGGTGACTTGCAGAAAAGAATTTGGTCCTGTGTTTGCTCTCTAATCGCTGGGTGGTATTCTTCCTGTGGAGGATGCACATTCTTTTTGCACTTCAATGCCTTGCCCAGCCACACTAAAAAATGTTTTTCCTCGAAATCACATCACACAAATTGTTATTCATGACTACTGTTTGCAGCTGTTTTACCAGGGAAAGATTCCCAATTTTTTCTTTCTTTTAGGGGGGGGGGGGGCAGTGGGTAATTGACATAGCCTATCGCATATACCTTTAGAAAATTATATAAAACTCATTCAAAGGGCAGCTCTGCTCCTGAGAACTTGTGCATCAGCTGCAGTAAAGATGTTTCTGGACTGGGGTAATTCAACAGTCTGATCAACAATGGCAGACGAGAGCATACATAAGCTGTGCGTAACTAATTTGTTTTAAACAGCATTACATTAACAAAATTGTGTGGAGATTTCCACTTTTTCTTAAAACGTGCCATTGAAACCAGGATTTCAAGTAAATGTCATGTGGTTTCATCTCATGCATGCAATTGGCCTGGGCTGTGAACTGACATGTTATTGCATATGTGCCAGGAAGCTCACCATTCAACTGCTGTATTCATGACAAATTCAGCAGGAAATACAGAAGAAATCAATTTATTTATTGCATGTAGCAATTTACAGTGGTCCCTTGCCGCAGCGTTCTTTTGCACGCCGTAACCATTCACCAATTTGAATGTCCACGTCCTCATGGGTGGCACTGGAGTGGGACCTCGTCCTTTTCACAGCACCTAAAAGCATAACAGCATACAAAAATGTATGTGAGAAGTTCTTGGCACTGTCTTTACACATCGGCTTTGCACTGTCAAACCTGAAAGAATAGCAACATTAAAAAATGTATACGTGCCAAAAATGACCTTCCGCAGTCTAAGATCACGGAAGACCTCTTTCCCCTTTCTGCCATGCATACTGAATTGCGCAGCGGTGTGGTCATCCATGATGTGAGCAAGCATTGAGCTCACGGTGGCCTTTATGGTGCGAGCCCCATATGAACTTAGTTCAACAACCTAGAAAGAGAAATGATTTGGAGGTCAGTTCATTGTGAAGAAATGATACCAAATTAAGCTACTTGAATTCAGCAGCTACGGAAAACAAGACAAAATAGAAAACAGAACAAGAATTTGAATGCCTATCACCTGAAAGGTTATACAATATGCAGTCTTTGTGGCTACACTTGCACTCTAGAATGCTGCACAGCTACAGTTAAAGTCAACAGCCCGAACATATAACTGCTTAATGTAGGCTGGCACTTACCAAGGCTTCACTCATCTGATCAGTTAGTTGAGTGTCAAAAGTCTGCACAGCCGCTGCTGAACCAAGTGGGCTCTCGAGGACTAGCTCCAGGTTTTCCGCCGTGTTGTCAGACTGCCTCCTCTCCAGCAGTTTTCCGACGCAATCCAAGATTTCGGATTGAGTATGCCGTAAAATGTTTAATGAATTAAGCACCCGGCGCTGAAAATCTGCAAGAAAAATAATGTCACAAGCTTTGATAATTTACTGCAAGCAAAGCGGAACTCACCAGCACAGCTGAGACTTGTGTTGCAGCACTGCTGTGCACCTGAAAGTAAACGAATCATTTTTAGTGCTCTGGGAGCTCAAAGCACATTTCTGACAAAAAAAAATTTCTTACAACCACTTTTTTCCAGTGAAGGCTGAGTGCCCAGAAGTGCTGAAACAAAAAATAAATGTACTGTAAGCATACTCTACAGTTAGAAAACAATTATCTAAAGACCCAGGAGTGCTTACCCTGACTATCCAAAGAGCTCACGTGGGCTCCACTTTGCTCCATACAGGCAACATCACTTGTGCCTTAAGAAATATACAACATAAACAATTAATACAGTGAGATATGAAAGCAATTTGGCAAGCACAGAAGAAGAGCAATCGTGTAGAGACGACGCAAAAGGAGGACATGCTGTTTCCATATGCTTTATATTTAAAGCACCCTGTGAAAGAACAGTATTAGAACAAAACTTACAACGAAGTGTAGGAAGCAGTGACAGAAAAAATGACAAAAACAGCCATGCAAAGCTTGTTTCCAAGCGAACTGCCAAGTCCTGACCACTTTGGAGACTTGACACACATAGCACTAGGCATGCTTTGCATTAAGGTTAAAACATTTATCAAAATAATACAATGAAGAAGTGGCTTCCACACTTACTTGCCATCGCTGCCAGACCCTGCACCGTTTGACCGCCAGCTGCAGTGCAGCATTTTAAAATATTGATACTCGTACTACACAACATAAACAATAACTTGAATGCAATTGCTTAAGAAGAGCATATACCTTCTGTGGGTGCCACACGAGAGGAGGTTGCTAAAGGCGTACTCAGTTGAGTCTTTTGTCTTATTTGACTGTGAACTGTGGAGGAAAAGAATTTGACAAACGTGATGACCAGCACTCTACCAAGTCAGTGAAAAAGGAGAAAACTGACCACCTTAAAATCTGTCAATGTTTAATGCAGGAAAGAAAGCATATAACAATACACAGCACAAAAAAGTAATTGACCAGAACACATGTATTTTAGAAGACTAAGTAACGCAGAGTCCGGTTTCTGAAGCTGTGGTTGGCACCAGAGGCTTCCCTATTATAATATTCTGAGAATGTTGAAACCAATCGTCATATAACGTTTCAACGCACTTTATCTGCATGCATCAAGGTGTTGTAAGATTACAAAGAAACGAAGCCGCCGACACGAATGGTATGTTCACAAACACGTGTGAATGCCACGCGTTATGAAAGTACGACAATGAAAAAAAAAAAACGTTACGTCGGTTCAGTTTGTTTGACAGAAGAGCCGGCGCTTCTGGAAAATCGTTGGAGTCGGAGTCCGAAGAGCTCCACCAGGTAGGCCGCATTCTTTTCCTCTTTTGACTACTGCCTTCGTCGTCGGACAAATCAGATGTAAACCGGGCCCGGTCTAGCATCTTTCGGCCCTCATCGTATGAGCCTAGCAAAAAAGAAATACATGTAAACGTTCAGCGCTCTTATTTAAAAGTTGCATCGATTCTTACGGAATGTCCGCTTTACTGTCGCTCTGTATTCGACGTAATTTTGACCCGGCGGTCCGCCTTTCCTGACAAGCCTAGTGGCTTTGTCAGCTGGCACATTTGGCCATGAGCACGTGGAGCCATTCATCCACGATAATGGGATGAGCTCCACTTCACGCGTCTCGTTAAATTCTACAATCGCGTACATCTGAAAAAAAAAAAAAAAACACGGCTTGTGTAAGCGGAAATTCAACACTCCAAAACTCAAAAGCAACAGCCAGGATGCAAGCAATTACCTCCAGATGCGTCCTGCTGCTTGAAGGAGATTGCGATGGACTGCTATCGCTATGGATTTGCGTCCTATCCACTTCGCAACACGTGCTGCATCTGTCAGCATTCTCCGCAGCTCCGTGGTTGAACATTTCACGTGACAATGGCCGAACAAACGTAGTCACGTGTTACCTACAGCGCCGACGGCTCCAGCTGCAATAGCGCTAAGATCGACATTAATGTCTTTAGAAGTGCAACTCTTTAAATAATTTTTTGTCGTTATTTTTGCCCATAAAGTTTATATTACTAAAACTGAAGTCGTACATTTGTTGCCGTTATCGGCGCAGTGCCATCGCAAGCCAAGCTCGTTCCATAAGTCAAGTCAAAACAGGTTTATGGCGGGGCGGCGCAGTGCCCAGTCTGATAAGTTCGGCTGTCGTTGAGCATCTTGAACAGCTTCCGACCAGCCCAAAACTTCACGTCATTCAACACTCAGCACCAGTTCGCAGGTCAGCTTTTCTTTTGTGTGTGCTTTCATTTTTTCGCGACCAGTCTGCCGCATTTTTCTTTAAATTGAGTTCCCAACTAGCCCTATTGACGTTTTGGAGCCTTTTGGTAACGCCCATGCCCTTAAATCGCAGGTCATCATGCCGTACAAGGAAAAGTTGCATATACGCAAGAAGGCTTACAAGTTGGCAAAGGCGACCATTGAAATCATTGGGCGACCGTGCCATAGCAGGGCAGAGGAGCAGGAAATGTTGGATCCAGCTCAGCATGATCTGGATTCTTCCGATGACAGGGACAGTGCCTCTAATTTTGACAGCTTGGATGCTGGTCACATCGATGTTGAGCTGTCACATGCATCTGATGGGGGCCACACAATGCCCTCCATGACAAATAGGCCTCCAGAAACATTAAATGACGTTTCAGGGAGTTCAGAATATGCTCCTAAAGGTTTGCCTGCATCGCCGCTAGCAAGTTTCCAAGTTTCCGAGGCTGATGGCGCGAATCCAGATTCATCTGCCGAATCCAGTGATGGAGTTGCAGCTTTAAGGCGTTGGGCACTTGATGAGAATATACCGCACAGTTCTTTGACGTCGCTGTTAAAGGTTCTAAAATCTAGCCCACTGGACCCAGCTACTCTTCCAAGCGATGCTCGCACTTTGCTGAAAACACCCCGCGACACGCACCGTACCTCGCAAGTAATTGAGATGCCCCCTGGCAGTTACTGTCATTTTGGTCTCGAGCATCAGTTGAAGCTCATTCTTGGTCAAGCAGCTCCCAAAATCTCATCAATCACCCTTTCTTTTAACATTGATGGACTGCCTATTTCGAAAAGCTCTAGAATGCAGCTTTGGCCGATTCAGTGCACGATTGTTGAGTTTGAGAAGATGACCCCTTTTGTTATTGGGGTCTTTGCTGGGCCGTCAAAGCCAGCTTCGGCTAAAGATTTCTTGACCCCATTTGTGGCCGAACTAAAGCACCTGATGTTACACGGGATGGGCATGCAAGGGAAAATAATCCAGGTATCTGTGAAAAGCTTCATTTGTGACGCACCAGCACGTTCTTTCGTGTTTGGCATTAAGGGTCACATGGGCTATTCCGGGTGCCCAAAGTGCATTGCGGAAGGAGCATACATAAACAGGCGGCTTGTTTTCCCTCCAAAAAGTTCAGTATTACGGACAGATGATTCCTTTCGGCAGCAAACTGACCCGGATCACCATAACGAGACTTCAGTATTAACAACACTTCCGATCGACTGTGTCAACACTGCTCCTCTTGATTATATGCACCTTCTCTGTCTTGGAGTCACCAAGAAATTGATACATCTCTGGCTATGTGGGCCCTTGCATGTGCGCCTCGGACCTCAGAAGAGGAGGAGGTTGTCAGCACAAAATGTTGCATTTGCTGCATATGTTCCAAGTGAATTTGTGCGGAAGACAAGGAGCGTCGCAGAATTTGAGAGGTGGAAGGCGACCGAGTTTAGGTTTTTTTTGTTCTATGCTGGGGTGGTGGCTCTTAGATCGGTCTTGCCCCGAGCACTGTACAAGAATTTCCTCAGCCTGCACTGTGGTGCTGTTCTTGTTGCAGCTTCAAATCGCTGGGAAGAACATGCTGACTATGCAGAACACCTTTTTTGCCACTTTGTGAAGATGTTTGCTTCAATTTACGGAGAAGACCAAGTATCGTACAATGTACACTGTGTTTTGCATCTTGCAAACGATGTCCGAAGTCAGGGGCCACTTGACTGCTTCAGTGCTTTTCGATACGAAAACAACATGCAATTCTTCAAACGCCTTCTGAGAAGCCACAACACCCCGCTTGCCCAGCTGTATAATCGCTTGAAGGAACGAGAAGGAAGACATGCACTGACCAAGTCATCTTCACCAGATGTAATCTTCACAAGAGAGCATGCAGATGGCCCTCTTCCGATTGCCTGCAGGCCACCCCAGTATAAACGAGCCCAGTTTTCAAATTTTGTGCTCACTGTTGGGATTCCAGACAACTGTTGTATGGTTAATGATGCAATCGTTGTTATTGACAATTTTGCAAGCCTGGCATTAACATCGGTACCATGCATCATTGGCCGTGAATACAGGGTCACAGAGAACTTCTATGAAAAGCCATTCGATTCGGGCAATATTGGTGTCTTTGTCGTGTCTGAGCTTTCCGACACAAAGCACTGGCCACTCCACAACATCCAAAAGCTAGTGAGGCTTCCTCTGTCAAAAAATGCAGCCCAGACTCCTTTGTCAGAGAAGATGATAGTTATGCCCCTACTACACACAGGTTAACTTTTAGAGGTTTGCCTGCCTCATTTCCATTTTGACAAATTTCCGAGACTGGATTCCATTATTGCGTAAACCCAGATTCAGCCCAGTGTCGCTGGAGATAACTTTGGTTTATGGGGTTTAATGTCCTAAAGTGACTCAGGCTAAGTGGAAATCTCCAGATAATTTAGACCACCTGAGGTTCTTTACCATGCACTGAGATCGCACAGTACACGGGCATCTAGAGTTTTGCTCCATCAAAATGCAACTGCTTCAACCTGGATCGTACCCCAGTCTTTCGGGTCAGCAGCTGAGAACCATAACAACGGAGCCACTGCAGCAACTTCTGGCTTGGGATGTCTGTTAGGCGTCTGCCCATACTTTCTGCCTTTGAAGACTGCACAACAAAACTTACATTATTCCTGCTTCGACTGGAAAACATTTCCTCTACTATGGGCCACTACTGAAGAAACAGGTAGGTTGCAATATTTCCTGTAATATCGGCCCTTCTCATACCTTTTCCTCTCTCCCCTAGACGCACAATGTGCAGCACTTCTAGCCACGATGAGAATGACTGAATGCAAGCTAAAGGTGAGTTGCTAGGCTGCCACTTAGGCCGCTGGTCTTGACGTCCCTGTTCTATGTCTGGTTTTGTGCAGCACCACTCATGTCGTAGAAGACGGCTGTTACGCCCCTACCACCTATATACTGCTTTTCAAGATGGAACAAAGCTGCCAGTATTATGGATTGAACTGGGAAACGTTTCCTCAACGATGCCTCACTACTATTGCAAAGGGTAGGTCTCATTACTCTGCAGTGTCTGGCCTTCTCACACCTTTTCCTCTTTCTCCTCTACACACAATGTGCAGCACTTCTAGCCATGATGAGAATGACTGAATGCAGGCTAAAGGTGAGTTGCTAGGCTGCCACTTAGGCCGCTGGTCTTGACGTCCCTGTTCTATGTCTGGTTTTGTGCAGCACCACTCATGTCGTAGAAGACGGCTGTTACGCCCCTACCACCTATATACGGCTTTTCAAGATGGAACAAAGCTGCCAGTATTCTGGATTGAACTGGGAAACGTTTCCTCAACGATGCCTCACTACTATTGCAAAGGGTAGGTCTCATTACTCTGCAGTGTCTGGCCTTCTCACACCTTTTCCTCTTTCTCCTCTACACACAATGTGCAGCACTTCTAGCCATGATGAGAATGACTGAATGCAGGCTAAAGGTGAGTTGCTAGGCTGCCACTTAGGCCGCTGGTCTTGACGTCCCTGTTCTATGTCTGGTTTTGTGCAGCACCACTCATGTCGTAGAAGACGGCTGTTACGCCCCTACCACCTATATACTGCTTTTCAAGATGGAACAAAGCTGCCAGTATTCTGGATTGAACTGGGAAACGTTTCCTCAACGATGCCTCACTACTATTGCAAAGGGTAGGTCTCATTACTCTGCAGTGTCTGGCCTTCTCACACCTTTTCCTCTTTCTCCTCTACACACAATGTGCAGCACTTCTAGCCATGATGAGAATGACTGAATGCAGCCTAAAGGTGAGTTGCTAGGCTGCCACTTAGGCCGCTGGTCTTGACGTCCCTGTTCTATGTCTGGTTTTGTGCAGCACCACTCATGTCGTAGAAGACGGCTGTTACGCCCCTACCACCTATATACTGCTTTTCAAGATGGAACAAAGCTGCCAGTATTCTGGATTGAACTGGGAAACGTTTCCTCAACGATGCCTCACTACTATTGCAAAGGGTAGGTCTCATTACTCTGCAGTGTCTGGCCTTCTCACACCTTTTCCTCTTTCTCCTCTACACACAATGTGCAGCACTTCTAGCCATGATGAGAATGACTGAATGCAGCCTAAAGGTGAGTTGCTAGGCTGCCACTTAGGCCGCTGGTCTTGACGTCCCTGTTCTATGTCTGGTTTTGTGCAGCACCACTCATGTCGTAGAAGACGGCTGTTACGCCCCTACCACCTATATACTGCTTTTCAAGATGGAACAAAGCTGCCAGTATTCTGGATTGAACTGGGAAACGTTTCCTCAACGATGCCTCACTACTATTGCAAAGGGTAGGTCTCATTACTCTGCAGTGTCTGGCCTTCTCACACCTTTTCCTCTTTCTCCTCTACACACAATGTGCAGCACTTCTAGCCATGATGAGAATGACTGAATGCAGCCTAAAGGTGAGTTGCTAGGCTGCCACTTAGGCCGCTGGTCTTGACGTCCCTGTTCTATGTCTGGTTTTGTGCAGCACCACTCATGTCGTAGAAGACGGCTGTTACGCCCCTACCACCTATATACTGCTTTTCAAGATGGAACAAAGCTGCCAGTATTCTGGATTGAACTGGGAAACGTTTCCTCAACGATGCCTCACTACTATTGCAAAGGGTAGGTCTCATTACTCTGCAGTGTCTGGCCTTCTCACACCTTTTCCTCTTTCTCCTCTACACACAATGTGCAGCACTTCTAGCCATGATGAGAATGACTGAATGCAGCCTAAAGGTGAGTTGCTAGGCTGCCACTTAGGCCGCTGGTCTTGACGTCCCTGTTCTATGTCTGGTTTTGTGCAGCACCACTCATGTCGTAGAAGACGGCTGTTACGCCCCTACCACCTATATACTGCTTTTCAAGATGGAACAAAGCTGCCAGTATTCTGGATTGAACTGGGAAACGTTTCCTCAACGATGCCTCACTACTATTGCAAAGGGTAGGTCTCATTACTCTGCAGTGTCTGGCCTTCTCACACCTTTTCCTCTTTCTCCTCTACACACAATGTGCAGCACTTCTAGCCATGATGAGAATGACTGAATGCAGGCTAAAGGTGAGTTGCTAGGCTGCCACTTAGGCCGCTGGTCTTGACGTCCCTGTTCTATGTCTGGTTTTGTGCAGCACCACTCATGTCGTAGAAGACGGCTGTTACGCCCCTACCACCTATATACTGCTTTTCAAGATGGAACAAAGCTGCCAGTATTCTGGATTGAACTGGGAAACGTTTCCTCAACGATGCCTCACTACTATTGCAAAGGGTAGGTCTCATTACTCTGCAGTGTCTGGCCTTCTCACACCTTTTCCTCTTTCTCCTCTACACACAATGTGCAGCACTTCTAGCCATGATGAGAATGACTGAATGCAGGCTAAAGGTGAGTTGCTAGGCTGCCACTTAGGCCGCTGGTCTTGACGTCCCTGTTCTATGTCTGGTTTTGTGCAGCACCACTCATGTTGTAGAAGACGGCTGTTACGCTCCTACCACCTATATACTGCCTTTAAAGATGGAACAAAGCTGCCAGTATTCTGGATTGAACTGGGAAACATTTCCTCAACGATGCCTCACTACTATTGCAAAGGGTAGGTCTCATTACTCTGCAGTGTCCGGCCTTCTCACACCTTTTCCTCTTTCTCCTCTAGACACACAATGTGCAGCACTTCTAGCCATGATGAGAACGACTGAATGCGGGCTAAAGGTGAGTTGCAAGGCTGCCACTTAAGCCGCTGGTCTTAACATCTCTGTTCTATGTTTGGTTTTGTGCAGCACCACTCATGTCTTAGAAGATGGCTGTCGTGCTCCTATCACCTATATACTGCTTTCGAAGTGGATCAAAGCTGGCAATATTCTGGCTTGAACTCTGAAACGTTTCCTCAGCAGTGGGCCACTACTATAATGGAAAAGGTAGGTAATACTCGAGCAGGGTACTGCATATAACAAGTGGGTTGTAGGCCTGATGCCATCATGAAAAATGCTAAACTTCCTTGTTCTTGGCCTCTTTCAAGCATAGAATACCTTGTCGTGTCAAGGAGGATGACTATGTTGGGTTGCATGAGCTACGGGAATACCAAAACAAAGTTTCCGAGCATTTTTGAAGTTATCATGGTCTACTGGAATAACCTTTTTCTTTTTTTTCCAGAATGCTGTTTGCTTCCGCTTCATCATGGAAGATGGGTGTGCGCTCGAAGTTTTACTATAATTCAGTCCTGTGCTGATGTACTACCCAAATAAAATATGCCCGGTGTACAATTCCTTTTACATTTTATTGCCTCGGGGGCGGGAAAAAGCATGCATGCGCCATATATGCAAACATCCGAGAAAGATCCGTTAACGGACGTCCGAAGTCGACGTCTGTTGGCCATACAAACATGTCCCTTTGGACGCCTGTCGGACGGCCGACGGACGTCCACCGGCTGTTTGCGGACGTCCATCGGCCGTACGGAACATCCGAAACGGACGGCCGACGGCCGTCCGATGGACATCTGTGGTTGCTTGGGATCAGGCATGCAGGTCGCGACCGTTGATCGCATTTCCCAAAGACTGTGGCATAAAAAAAAAGAAAAAAATAAACGATGCGGTGTCCTGGTCACAGCCACGCCTCTGCAGAGAAACAGAAATGAAACGGATTAGAAATTAGCTCGGATTAGACTGATTAGATTAGAACGGGTGAGAAGATGAGAATGAGTCATGCCATCGTCAAGCATGCGGATGGTTAGTGGAATATAAGGGGAATCGAAGTGGTTAGAGTAAAAGTGAGAGCAAGGTAGTGTCACATAGCGGCTCTGTCATAGAGAACGCAGAGCTGCTAGCGTGCGTCATGCAACGAGTCATACAGATAAAGACGAAGAAGGAAGGCAGGGATGTTAACCCGAAGGGTGTTCTGGTTGGCTACCGTGCAATTATTTTCTGTTACCGTTTCTTTTTGCCCTGGAACATGTATAGACTATGCTGTTACCAAGTTATGGCTGCTGTACTGGCGCCTTTCAAATGCGATGGTCAAGTGTGCATGCGCTTGTTTCACTCTAATGCGCATGTGAGGGCAGCGCTAGCCAATTCAGCTTGCTCAGTTCCAACAGCACCGCCGTGGTGCACAGCAGTTTGGGGTAGCTGACGTAACGGTCTCGCAGCGCCACCTTCCATCGCATTAGCGAGAGCGAACCAAGATAAGTGTGACATTATTACGCATAACGTTACGCATGAGAAAGAGAATGTTACGAAGCAGGTGCGAATCTCTCGTGCATGGTTCCCCGTCTGCCTTCCTCAGGCGGTCAGCCTGGTGGTAGGGCACATATCCAGCCTGGATGGGCTTGGGCCACATCAGGGACGGCGCCCCGGACTACGGGGGCGCCCATTCCTTCTGGACAAATAGAAATTTTGCAGTCAGTGAACGAATCAATCAATCAACCATCACTTGAATGTCTTCTCGCTTTTGCTGCGGCGCCTGTCGCTCGCAGTTTCTTTTTTTTTTTTTACTGGAGAGCGCTGCCCGTGATTGTTCGAACTTGCAAACGCGTGCAGCGCCCTCTGGGTTGCAGCACACAGTGCCCATAATGAGTGACTGCACCGAAGAGTTGTGACAGGAGCTGGAAAAGGCGCAGAAAGTGCAGTTAGTTTTGAAAGTACCCTTGACGTCACTGGAAGAGTTCCCGAGATTTATTTTAATAAATTTTAGCGCACTCAGCCCGTTTTGTCAAGCAAACAACAGTCCAGTGTAGAAAAATGCCAGGCATCCCAATCTTTTTGAGTTTGAAGATTTACTTGCCGCTTGGAACTTTATCAAAGGCTTTTGTAAAATCCAAAAATACTGCATAATTTCGGTGGTTCTTAAGAGTGAATTACTTGTGCAGCTGCGTTGCTGTACTTGAACAAATGCTAAAACTGCGCGAGGACAACATTTTCTCCAAGAGCTCATTTATGTAGTTCGCCGAAAAGCGTTAAAGAAATTTAACGATAATTTTGTAATAATAGGCGATCCCCGTTGTTAACTGCAAAGACAACTTGGGTCACATTGAAATCATCTGGAAGTTATCCTGACGAGTGTGGAGTACAAATTTTTTTTTCAAGAAATGTGGCAATAAGTTGAGGTTGTCGGTTTAGACATATGCTTGAGATTCCGTAAGGACCACAAAAAGTTTTGGTTTTTAAGGATCGGCAGCATGTAGATAAATCCAGAATAAGAAACAAAACTGATCGAACGTGTTTAGGGTAATCCTCCAATTTGGAGTGGACATGTGATAAGAGAGTAATTACTTATTAGCATCCACCCAAGCGCAGCCGTACGGCGGAAAATGAAAGCTTTACAGCGATTACAGAAACTTTGTAGTTAAAGAAAAATTCGTCGGTGCGGGGTTCAAAGTAAAAATTATTCAAGTAATTACTCCCCTGGTACAACGAACAAAACCCGAATTAGAAACAAGCTTCTCCTGAAGCTCGGTAGGCAGACATTTGACACAGAAAATGAGCTGTGCTGTGCCATGTCGCCGTCATCTGTTATCAGTGTGCCATCAGTCAATATCTGTGAAATCAGTTCTTCTCCTTTATACAATGTACATTTCGAACATGTGGGGAGCGCAATAAAACAATATGGAGGGCAAGTAAAGGTAATATAAGTGCTTTAGGCCAGTACCAGTTTGCCAACTTTTCCTTATTGCTGCAAATTTATATGCTCGCCGAGTCGATTTCGCGGTGTTTTGAATGTAGACAGATTATTGAGAATTTGCAGTTATCAATGCAGTATTTAAATCACGATTGGCCACCACTCCTCTCAGCCGATAAATTTTGGAGGATTTTAGCTGCTGAAGATGTCCACTAGGTTCCGCTACACTTATTTTTCTTGTAACCTTCAACGAAAAGCCACTCATCATGTTAAGTAGGACTCAGATGGACAGTACAGGTCAGATCTTCGACGTCGTGCACTCCTTTCGAAAATAAATTTGTACGTCTCTTTTTTTTGGAAAATTTTTTAGAAGGCTCTTCTTGTTTCTTTTTTTTTATTTGCAACGCGTTCTGAGGCGCACCCTTCGTATTTCCGGTGCTCTCGAACGAGCTACTTTGTTTGAGACATCAAAGCTCTAATGCAAACCAAAACGAACTTAGAAAAATGCCTTCGCGACTAATGTTACAAAGAAAAATGTCTCGTTTAAGTCGGGAAAGTATAAAAATAAGGATGATAATAATATTTACAGAAAGTATTCCGAAAAAAAGGAAATACTGGTGCCAAGTGCACACAAAGTGACAAAGTCAACCGATGGCATGCAATATATATCATACATTACAGGCACTAGTTCACATAATGAAGGCCCAATGATGACCTTTGACATTTACTGTACAACATTCAGCAGCAGATGAAATTCACTTTAGCGACGCATTAGATATGCTCGCAATATTCTAGCAAGCAAGCCGAGGAATTGACCTGTGGAATATCTACCTTTGCAAATAAAATGCCAACTAATATCATTCGCCCTCAGAGGTACTATATGACTGAACAGTCTATCGCGATTAATTACTTTATTGCTTCTTTGATGAAGCTGAATTGCATTTTAGCACTGCAGTGAACACGAATTAGGTATAGAAGTTACGTCAATGCGGTTCAGTTGCGATCGGGAATTCTTCTGCTGAGAGGTATATTACACGAAAGTATGGTAAAGTAGGCATATACTCACCCGGATTGGCTACATCGTATACGATGCTTGCCGCCGAGGCACTGCAGTTCATATTTATGGGTTGAGCCGGATACCATTTACGGCCTTCGATGTCGTACCGCTCGACCAGAGACACGGTCGTCATTCCTAGTGGGGCGGTGAAGGCGGAAATAAATCACTAAAGGTGAGCGTCATTAATTATTGCTTTCTGAACCACCCCTTTTGTGGAGCTTATTAGTAAGCAATAAACAAACCTGAAACCGAACGAAACAATCGCAGTAGTGATTATGGGCAACGAATGGACGCCTAGAAACCTCCCAGCGTGAGTTGCTGCAGCACAAGGAGCCCATCGAGGCGTTTTTCAAAACTTCCGGTTTGCTGACGTCACTCCCAGCTCTCATTTTCTGGTAAGTAACGTCCCTACCGGTTGTCGGTTTCGGTTGTACGACGTCACATTACATGTTTGTCACGACCGCGCATGAAGTGTGATGCTTAGTCGTACACCTCGTCATACGAACCCACCATATGTGGTCACGTGACCTGACACTTGGCACCTACAGCCGCCGCGGTGGCTCAGTGGTTATGCTGCTCGGCTGCTGACCCGAAAGACGCGGGTTCAATCTCGGCCGCGGCGGCTGGAATTTCTTTGGAGGAGAAATTCTAGAGGCCCGTGTACTGTGCGATGTCAGTGCACGTTAAAGAACCCCAGGTGGTCGAAATTTCCGGAGCCCTCCACTACGGCGTCTCTCATAGCCTTAGTTGCTTTGGGACGTTAAACCCCATTAACCAAACCAAACCAAACTTGGCACCTACCCAGCTGTGACACTGGACGTCGCCAAACGAGCCAACGAGCTCCTTATGTTTCGCATAATAAGATGGCAACGTTTTGTAATGTATTGGAATGTATTGCTTTGTTTTTTATCTGTCTTGAGATGCTTCCATGGCCTTGGGTTGCACTTGCATCTTCATTTTTGTACATGTACAAGTATTCGCCTTGTTTGCATCTGTTCCGCCATTGCCTCTGAGCAATGCAAGCGTAGTGAAGCGGGTGTCATGCAAAGCGTATCAGCTTGCAACCCTTGCCCGTTTCCAGAGGATGTATTTCTAAATCAGGTGCTGAGATGAATCAGTTATCAACAATTCATAAATCTACAATATACCATCTTTGCCAAAACTAAACAAGTAACGGGGTTTGCTTCTCAGCCGTATAGTGGAATCTTTACGGCGTCCCTAAACACCAAAATGTCTCAAAAGGAGAGGATAATGTTTCAGTTTACGTTAGATGCCTTTAAAGCTTAAGAGGTGGGATAAGTGCTCCACTACACGGATATGAAACAAACCTTGTTGCTAGGCTACTTCCGGCAAAGACGGCACAATGGAATCTCTTAAGGATTTGGGATGGTCCTAAAGCAATGAGCAAAAATGTAGGCTGAATGTCATCCTCACCATCATAATCAGAGAGGCTAAGCTTGCTGCAAGCGAGATAAAGAAATAATTCCCACCGATCTCTAACTAAACACGTCCTGTGACCATACCCGAGAAAATTCCCGAACGCCTTCTAACATGACTTTCGCCAGATAATTTTCTAACCCCACTCTATGCCACACAAGGCTCAGTTTCTTTTGCCTTGAATTTGGCTCACTTCTTTCGGCACAAACATACGTGAATTCAAAGCAGAAAAAGAAATCTTTTTTTTTCTATTCTGGCAACTACATGTCTACAGGATGAAAGCTAGCTGCACACTAAAACCCCCCACATAAATTCTTCGTCAGCATACGTGGCCGTCGAATAACTCCGGGGCTACCCTATAAGCCTTGTTCGCTCAGCAGTATTGCGCAAATAAGACGGCAGATAAAGAATCTGCGGCAAAATGTGAGCTGCTTGTCGTACTTGTCTTGTCCTCGTGTTCCTCGTGGAAGGGTTCCCAAATAATTATCTTGAAATATAGATTTCAGATACGTATGCCAGTTCGATTATACTTCATACATGTATGTCTTGACCAGACTGAATACCATAGAACCACCCCCCCCCCCCCCCCCCCCCATTACTTCCGCTCTTTGCGGCGACCCGATTGATTCAGTGGGGTCTATATATACGTCCACCTACTGAATGGGCTGACTGAGCCGCTTTGATGAATGCTCTGCGTTCTTTGTCTCGTGCGCATGCGCAAGAGACGTGAATAGCGCGCGTATACACACCGCTGAAGCCTCCTATCGCGTAGATAAACCCTTCAAGGACGACAGCGGCGAAGTTACTCCGGGCTTGGCTCATGCTGGGCAGCTCGGAGAAACGAGCCCTTCTGGTGTCGAGCTGCTCCACTGGAAAGAGAAACACGGATGAAGGAGAGGGAAAAAGTATTAGTTTGTTCTGATGACAGACTGTTGCCACTTGTAGGTGGCGGTAAGCAGGATGGCATACAAGAAATAGTTGTTGTAGGGAGGGAGATGGGTTTTTCGAGAATGGTGTAGAGGCCTCGCGAGAACATGAGGATGGAAGGATAGAATAGATCCGACACCTGTCAAGGCCACTTTTCGAGCGTATACGGTACCGTTCTCACGCTGAACGCTCATAATGACGATCACTGATTGGTCCAAACATAAGCACGTCACTCATGACGTCTAAAGGCCCCCTTTTCTTTCCTCTACCCTTGTCCCTCGCTGCGTTTGTCACGCTGGGCACCTGCCTTATATGGATGGATACAAATTAATGGACTAGCTAACGTGCATGAATAAAGTTTAGACGATCAATGGGACTGATGTGGCAGAGTACGCGTTAGCACTAATGCGCGCCACAGACGGAGCAGCAGCCGCCGCTAAAGGGTTCAGACCATGCGAGCGAGTGGCGCGACACGCCAAGCCCTCGCTGCACTATCCCCACCTGCCACCCGTCGCCTTCCACCCTCTATTCGCTATCCCTCCCGTTTTCCCACTTCCCTGAGAGTGGAGAAGGAAATTTCCCTCTCCTCTTCGTCACCAGCCACCCATTGATTCCCGCCCTCTCCCACGTTCCCTCTCTCCACCTTTCCTACTGCCAACAGAGGCTTCATACGGACAAACGGCAAGATTCTTCCAACACGGCGGTTCTAAAACTAACGCAAATGATAAAGCGTTGAAGAGGGCAATAAAAAACGAAACTTTTTTGTTCAGAGCCACAGGATTCCAAATGAACACCTTCAGCAAAACGGAGAGTTGAGCTAGTTGGTACATACTGATGGGAAAAAACAGCGCTGAGACGAGGGACAAAGAAAGGACAAAGGAGGACAAAGCGCCGGTCCTGTTGTCTTCTTCTTTCTTAGTCCCTCGTCTCAGCGCTGTTTTTTTTCCCCAGCAGGATGAACACCTTCCTTTGCGACATTGACTTGTTTTATACGCTTATTTTCATGCACACCTATTTTAATGAAACAGCTGTATCCTTTGAATTTTGCGTTATTGCTTCAACGCTTCACTGCTGTACATCACAAGCTGGAGTTTAGCGCATTGCCTTCTTGGTTGCCGCTGAGCCATTGGACCAAAACCGTTACTACTAAGACCACAAGTTCTCTTTCACCTTGTCTCGCTTTGTAATCCAAGAAGCGTGGTCACAAATCAAAAGCGTACTTGTGGACAGACGCGTGACGCCGTTGTAACCACCGATCACGTAGATGATATCCTTGTGCGTGGCGACCTTGACACCGCTCCGAGGCGTGGACATCGTCAGCACCCTGGTCCATGTGTTCGATGACGGGTCGTAGCACTCGACCGTGTCCAGCACTTCCCGACCCGTGAAGCCACCCACGCTGAGCCGAGAAGAAAGCAATCGATGGGGCGAAGCTTTTAATATGCATTCTACGTACCACGCCCAACCCTCAAGGATACTATATGCACCCGCTCTCAAGAACGCATGCAAAAACCCGTAACCGCGCGTGTACGTGGCTCCGTCTCGGTTGTGAGCTGTACATTACACAAGCATACCCGGCTACTTATCAGTAGCAGCCCTCTTACCTCCACATCTGTACAAAGGCCTATAAAAGTGATGGCCAATTAGCCCTGTTCTGAGCCAAGTGTGGCCAACCTATCCACCCCCACCCACCGCAATATAAAATGGAACCTCAAGTGATGCGACTGTTAGAGACAGAAAGACAGCGACGTGGACTAGAGAAGCAATGCAGGTTGATGATGTCCTAGCTAAAATAAAAAAGAAATGGGTTTTATGCGACCAAATATTATGAAGAGCACATGACCGCCGGCCTTTCAGGGTAGGAGAATATATTTCAAGGGAAGGAAAAGTACCCCATGAGGTGGCAGGAAGTTAGGTGCATAGCTAAGAGCAGGCAAGCTGCTGTAATATAGCTGAGATCACGGGATGAGCGTGGGCGAGTATTTCTTTGTCCCTTCGTCCATTTCGTCCCTTTGTCCGTGTCTGAACATTAGTGTTCCTATGATATCAACTGAACACTAACTAGATCGATCAACCGCTTTCGTGTGATAGAGTACCCACCTATATCGAAGGGCAGGCCTAATTGCATGTCCCCTATGTGCCATAAAACCCAACACAACACAACACAATAATTGCATGTCCGTAGTATATGCGTGTCTTCTGCAGTGGATGTTGGCTGAGCGCGGTTGAGGGCAACGTTCAACACAGTTTAGAGCAAGACATACATACGGAAAGTGGTAGCGAATCAGTTCACCGACTGTAACCGGTTTTGATGTAACATGTCACCAGAGAACACTTCACCAGTTTAAAATACAGCCTATTGGCTAAGCACTAGTGCAAATAGAATTTATATTTTAACATGAAGTGCCCGCTTCCCAATTTCATGACTGACATGCTTTAATTTTTTTAGACGCCTTTGTTTCTTATTTTCCTCCCCCATATACTTCCCAAAGCCTTATTCCCCTAATATCCCACACCAGAGTACGAGTAATATCCCACACCAGAGCTAGTTCGTTGTTCTAACACGAGAGGCAAAATATCTGCTCAACAATAAATAATAGCATTTCCCTCCAGAAAGCTCCCAAAAACAAGTCAAGTTGTGTGAAGCTAACGGGACATTCAATATACTTTCAGAAAATTATATTCTTCTCCTAATGACAGTGTTTCTTTGCGTGACGTCCAGCTATCGATCTGCACTACTTTGGCGAGAAAACCTCTGCTTGTCGGCCGAGCTGACCTTCAGTTGCAAGCATGTCCAGTTTCGCTAAATCACATTCATTCCCCCAAGCTCACATGTAGATTCGTCCTGCAGCCGTCGTGGCAGCAGCGTCGCTTCTGACGTCATTCATGGGTGCAACCTGGGTCCACTGATTCTTCTTGGCGTCGTAGCGTTCGACGCTGCTAGTCCGCAGGCGGCCATCAAAGCCACCCATGGCATAGATTAGACCCTGCGACGAGACGAGAAATTCAGGCAGAGACCAGGTACAGGAAGAAAAGGGTTCACCAACGTCGTCATCATCATCAGAATTTCTTTTAAGCCCTTTTAGCACAAAGGGAGGACTTGTCGTGCGTCACACGCTCTAAACACGAATACACCTATATGGCAGTAAAAAGAGAATACATAGTCTTTAAAGAAGGGTGTGCGCTAGAGGACAGTTTACACCCTTTTTACTCCATTCTGTTTAGAGTACTGGAGATAGTTAATTGCCCAGTTGCTTCGCAGCGTTTCTGCAGAGCAACACCTCAAATTTTTTTTTTCTCGCATACCACACAAGCTTTGATCTTTCTGTTATCATCTGTTGTAAGACAAGGCAATTTGAACGTCATAACATAAAGAGAACAGGCGGCCGCCCTCCCTTCTTTTTGTTCGGGAAACACACTGAAAGGGTCCGGTTTACCAGCCGTCGCACGTTGAAAGAGGTGAACGACAACTGATTGATAGCATATTTCTAGGTCAGCCTATCGCATACTTCATCTACAGTGCATAGCAATGGCTTGTGGATGTGAGATTTAGAACATCGAAGAGAAGCTCTGCAGGGGCCAACTCCTCATCATGCTAATTTTAAATAAAGCCAAATTCTTTCCGACACCTCATTTGTTTTATTCTCTGTAAACTATAGTCTGAGCGTTCAGCTGCTTGAATAAAATTTCGAGCCTCAAAAGGTTACTAACTCGCTCTTGATTCACCCTACTAAACTACATAGCACTGCCAGCGGAATATGCCTGGTTTTGACGGATTCAGAGTTTCGTAATCGGCATCTTTGAAGTGATATCGATTTGAAATGCATGGTCGTCGTGTATGCCTTTCTCGCTGCAGCCGGCGTTGCTGGACCACTATTTGTAGAAAGGCCATCCCTGACGAATGGCTTGTCCAGAGGGCCGTTGAGCATGCTTCGTTTCGCTATAATGACGAGAATCGCGTTAAAACTGGGAAGGACAAGAGCAGATGCGAGAGAGATCTGGTTGCCTTCGCTCTCGTAGTGCCTTGCCTGCAGTGTGGCGACGCTGACATAGCAGCGGGCTTGCATCATGTTGGCCTTGTGGCTCCATCGGTTCAGGTTGACGTCAAAGCAGACGACGGAGTGGTAGCACTCGCGGCCGTTGAAGCCGCCCACGATGTAAATGCAAGAGTTAAGAACCGCCGCGCCATGGTACGCCCTGCGGGGGAGGAAAGCACATTGCGCCGACGACCGCATAACCCAGAAGTTATGGTAAAAGAAACAAGGTTTTGCCGTGTGGGCTATTTCCTTAAGTTATGTATTTTGCGGCGCTAAAACGACGGACAGACAGAAGTAGAGAGTAACATTGCACTAATTCACCGACTTGTTCGTCCACTTCTTTCCGTTTGTCGTCTTAGTGCCCTCAAAACTTTGTAACAAGGACCCATATGACGCAGTCTGTTTTGGCCTCATTGGTCGTCATATCATTGACAGAACCCAGAAGCATGTGGCCAGTGAAAAGGAAAGAGGCGCATCACATTTGCATTTGGATCACTTTTGTTTCATGGGCTTCGTAGGTGGGTCTTTTACTGCAAGCGATTTTTTACGCTTAAGTTGTGAGCATGCGCATTAGAATGCCAAGGAGAGGCTGACATAGCGTGAGTGTGTGGAAGCACAACGTAGAGAAGATGAGGGAGGGGGGGCCTTAGTGCGCTGACCAACATTTAGAGAAGTTCTTTTGTCTGCACCATCACCAAATTTTTAGACAGTTTATAGACTGTCTATAACTTCTGTCTATGAAGTCTATGAACTCTAATAGACAAATCCTAGAGAACAGTCTATAGCTAATACAAATGTTATAGACAATCCACAGATTTATGGTCATATACTTTTAGCAGACTATATACTATGAATAGACAAAAATAAATATCTATAGGAAGGCAATAGAGCCTATAAGAAGTCTATTGACTGTCTATAGACCGTTTTTATAAGGGGGGGTCTGTTACATTATTCTCCTTGAGAACATGAAACAATTCGCCCATTTCACGGTGCAGACAGAACTTCTTCAAGAAGAAGGGGGAACGCGCATGTTAGCATAAAATAATTGTCGGGGGCTTAGCTTTGGTTAAGCCTGGTAGGTTGCGAAAGCGAGCGCAGCGCCTCTAACGGAAGGAACGCGGCGCGCCGCGTCTAAAAAAGGAACGCAGTACGCCGCGTCTATAGGTCACGCGTGGCTACCGGCCGCCGCTGCGCGACGACTCGACTTGGCAGCCAATCTCTCACCCTGGCATGACATCATGCTATGACATCACTAGGCATGGCACGCCGTCAAAGGTCACACGTGGCTACCGACCGCCGCTGCGCGACGACTCGACTGGGTAGCCCATCTCTCACCCTGGTGTGACGTCAGAGGTCATTCTAAAGGTCAAGCGTGGCTACCGGCCGCCGCTACGCGAAAGGCCGTTCATGAGCGTAGTATTGCTTTTGCAATAAAAATGCGCTTTGCATACCGGGGCGTGGTGTACTGGTTTCCCAGGAGGCGCCAGGCACCGGTTCGGCAGTTGAAGGCGTGCATGTTGTTGGTCGCACCCGACGTCCAGCCCCCGAACAGGAACAGGATGTCCTTGGGGATGCGCGGGGTGAGCCACACCTTCGAGGACAGGTCGACGCCAGCACACTCGCCCAGCGCCATCGACTGGCGAGTCAGCGACTGTGCGGGGAATGCGGCATCAAGAACAGCCCAGACCATGGTCTTCGGCCATCACCTCATGAACTCGATTCATATTCATCAAAGCAATTCATTCAGTGCGGAATAATAAGGACACAAATACAGTGCAGGCTGGTCTGCATATGTACAGTCGAACCTCGTAATAAATAAACAGTTTATAACTAAATAATGAATATAACGAAGGAATAGCGATTCCCCTTGGAAGCTCGGTCAACACGGGCTATAACGAAGCTACGGCTATAACGAAGTAATAGGCACGTTTCATCTACATTTGGATAAAGACCTCTTACACTGAACTCGGAGTCCTGTACTACAGCAGCTGTAGCCGCCCTATCATGGCAAATTCCGTAGTGTCGTATTTCCCACGTTTCTCTCATTGGAATCCACTCCGCTACCAAAAGCTACTTTTGGTTATCTGTTCTCCGTATCGGCTATAACGAGCACATCTATTGTACACGAAAAGATGGCAGCGAAGCCGTGCAGTCTGACGCTGACGATAACTTTTTTCATGCGCTGAGAAATAGGCTGCTGAAACCACTCCCAGGTTAAAGAGTTCGTTATCTCTTCGCGCTTTACGGTTTTCCATGTGTAGGGAAATGAAATATTGAAAAAAAAAACTTCCAGACTACCTCAGTCTCAACGAGTATATGAGCCCGGGAGCAGGTGGATGGCTGGATGAATGAATGCTGAAAGCACTCTGCCAGTTTGGGTACAGGGTGATGACGTGAGCCGCAAGGCTCGTCACTTTTTTCTGTGTAAATTTTTTTCCAGTCTTTCAACCTTAAAAACAGCTACTTTGAATTTTGTCCTTTTTAAGTACAGGTTATGCTGGTTTTAACTCTGTGACGGTTTTCAGTTGTAAACTTATATATATTGCTTACTGACCTGCTTTTAAGCCATCAGTCTAACCGTTTATAACCAACATCTACCGCGGATCCACTCACGTTACCTTCGTTACCCCAAACCCTGAAGCGTTGTGGACAATTCTTGTAGTAAAACCGACATTTCAGTTAGTTGGTCTAGAACCATGGAAAATACTTGGCATAGCATCTTGTCTTTTGTTGTTTTTTTTTTTAAGATACTTATTCTGTCTGCTTCGACATCTGTGTGGATACTTCTTCATTCTGCAGAATATCCTCAGTTCTTTTCGTCATATTTACCACCCACTGCACACGAGTCATCATCGTGGGCATATTTCTTTCTGTACAGCATTGAGCTTGGCGCTTTTGGGACTGCGTCATCTGTCGTCATGCTGACCATGTGGGCCTGGAAATGCGCACGCTTACTAAGAAAAAGCGGAGAGGCTGACGGCACAGCTGTCACTGATACTTTGTTAGCCCAATGAGAACGAGAGCGTGAAGAATATACAAAGCACAGACGAAATCCCTTAGGTTCACTTTGTTTCTAAGACAGAGGTAAACCACCTTGATGCAGACCAGCAACCGACCTGATGGATCGCATTGAGGACTTTGAGGCTGTCTCCGTCACCCTGGACTTGAGGATCGGTGACGACCCGGTCGAACTCTCTGCTCGAGAGAAAAAGAAAAGCTTAAAACTGAATGGTCAGTCATGTAGTGATCGATAAAACGCTTAAGGCGCATTGACAAATCGTCCCTGGTAGATTATGCTGCCTTTTATTCTCAAGATTGCAGACTACATATTGGAGCTACGCATCTATTTAGTTAACTACGAAAAAAAATAGAATACCTATCCCATGGATTGTAAATATATCCTTTTCAGTCACATGGTCTCTTTCTCCTGTGGTGTCATGCTTTGTTTTCTGTATGTATTCACTATTTCCTTGAATAAACTCATGAGTTGAAAGTCAGGGCTGTGTGTCCTGTTCTCCCTTTCCTTACGTCGTTTTCGCGCTGTGACCACGTTAACTTGAGCAACCAACTCGCCCGTACTCCACCCAAAAAAAAACAAGTCTGCAAGAAATATTGATGTAAAGAAGTGTGTGCAATTTGCCGTGTCATACAAAGAACAATGAAAGACTAATGCTAAACGTTTCCCTCAGATCGGCCCATAGATCGCTTGTCAGTTTCTTGTCGCATGTTGTCTCAGATTTGGTTTAAATAAGCGAGTGATAGCTATGGCGTAAGAGAGGGGTTATGGTCGCATACCTAGTCTAAGTAACAGCTTACGTAATAGCTGGCTGTTAATTTGTTTTCATTCCCGCTCCAAGGGCGAACCAATACGACGAAGCAGCGATTACGGTGAAATTCTTACATGCAACACCTCACGTGACCTCAAGTCCTCTTGTACGTCATAGTCACCGTTCGAGTGTCGAAATCGAAACTAAACGAACAGAAAAAATTAATTGAAATAATAATAATTGCCGGTCATAGGCAAATTTCGCATGGTGAGATGTATTTTCTAGTCCAAATCTGACAACCCTACTCATTAAAAAATAAAGAAAACAATCCACACAGCATAAATGCTCGTTTTGGAATGTTTAAAGTTGCTAAACTGACTTAAAAACCAACCTTAAATTCTCTTCACAATGATGGTTTTGTCTGTTTATTTGCGCTTTTGTTTTTGGCCTCTAGTGGTTGGCTAGCAGATCAGCTCAAATTAGGGCTGGTCAAGACCACTAGCGGCCGGGCGATGTTGCTCACAACTTGCAATTAGATAAAAGACACCTTTCGCAGACCGCGTAGCATGTTACGATTACCGGAGTACCGAAAGCCCGCCAACCTCTAGCGCGTCCGCGCTAATTGGCCCTCATGCGGCAGGTGCGCGCGCAGCTGTCGGGTACCTAGCGCCATCTGGCGCTGTCAAGGTGATCTGCGCATGCCCCTGACGGCGCACGTGCTCCCGGTACTGCAGTAACGGTAACACGGTACGCGGCACGCTAAAGTTGCCTAATAGGCACCTTTAGCATACCGTGTACCGCGTTACCCATACCGGTACCGGAGTACCGGGAGCCTGCGCGCAGCCAGTTCGCATGCGCAAAATCGCCTTGATGGCGCCAGATGGCGCCAGGTACCTGGCAGCTGCTCACGCGCCTGCAGCATGGGGACCAATGAGCGTATGCTCACCGGCAGTGGGTGGTGTTGAGATCGACGTCAGCGGGTCTCGTTTGTAACCAGCCAGCACACCTGTTTCTGCTGTATATGGCTGCGAGCAACTTCAGACAGCTGATTCCAATTATGGAGTTTGCCCGGTCGGAGTGCAGGACCAAAACGAAGGGGCTGAAGTTTAAGCAAAACCAGATCCCCTTTCCGAAGTGTCCGCACGTGTCGAACGCCGCCGCCGCGGGGAGACGTACGTTATCTTCCCCAATTGCTGTGACCGTGCCGGGGAACAAAGGGCTTCGGTTCCTGCGTCTCTTTGGCATGCCAAGCACCGCGACAAGCTGGCGGGCATCATTCGAATATCTCCAAGGACGAGGGACCACTTTCCGACCTTTTCGTGACCTCGCGTTCCGGCCTCGAGCGGCGGGTGTGATATGATGAACAACAGATGTCGGTGACCCGCGGGAACCTTCGGCTGGCCGGAAACCACCTACCGCAGTCGACTCTACCTCGACGGCAACCTTCTTTCCCTCAGACTCAACATGTGACGGGGGCGTGACCCTAAGTGCGGCGTTGTGTTTGTGCGCACAAGAGAAAGCTCTAGGCCCCTCCCACTCCCTCGTGGGCGTCCTCAACCTAGAGACTTGAGGGAACGAGAAGGATATAAAAGTTGACAACGAATGCGGCAGAAGAGTCTCACTTCAGTCTCACTTCTATTCGCTTTGATGTAAAAATTTAAATAAACCCTCTAGTAATCTTCCTCCCATCACCAAACTCTTTGACTCGACGGCACTCATGTCCTGGTGGTGGTGGGAACGGGTTCGAAGCTTGACCGCGGTTTCATCAAGCAGCGAGCTAGCAACGACTCCTAACCCGCATCTATCCAACAGCGGGCTCCCGGTACTCCGGTACCGGTAAGAGTAACACGGTACACGGTATGCTAAAGGCGTCTATTGACTACCGGCAACTGTGGAAAACCGTACAGCCTGCTGTTCTGCCTCCGGCTTCGAAGCCAATCAGAGCGCTCACACCGCGGAAGTAGGCCTAGGGCGACGTGGAACTCACGAGACGGTGCACCCCGCGAATCGCACGAGGGGCAGAAGCTGGGCGAGGTACTTCTTCCGCTCCGCTACGTCTGTGGATATCCACTTGAGGATCGAGCGGAAAGTATCGTCCACTTCGCTAGGCGCGTGTAGCCGGTTGTCCATCAGGATGGTCCGCAGCTCCTCAGGGGTGAGAGACTGGAACTGCTCATCGTTCTCCCAGACCTGTGCCAAGAGAAAGAAAAACGACTTTTTCAACTGAACGATGCAATTAAGTCGAAGGTATGAGTGTTGCCACCTACATATGACGTCTAATGTTGCGCGTAAGCAGGTTGCCCTCATAACAGGTCCGCGTGAGGCCTTCGAAAGTAAACCAGCGAGTTTTCTTATGATGCTTCTCGCAACCTTCCCGATAGGTTTGCATCTGCATATTCATCTGTTAACGAAGAATTTAGACATTAATAACAGATAAGGTAAGACAAGAAGATAAGGCAATGCAGAAAATAAGATAAAGTTTACGCATATGCTGAAATTCAATTCTATTTGTTTAGACTGCACGGCTGAAGTGTAGCTCGCGGTATTTGTGGAAACAGCGCCAAAGACACGGACAGACAAATAGATGGAACCAACGCTTACCATCAACTGAAGGATTTATTCCAGCAGATCACAAAAAAGTAGAATTTCGCGATCAAGTGCGCATGTTCGCAGATAAGAAACCAAGCACTGAAATTCATTCAGGCTCGTCTAGATAGGAAATTTGACAATCATGAATAACAACAGACGGGGTGCTTACACACGTGTCACGATTCTTGTGGATAAGGTATGCTTCTTTCAATACTCTTGCTATTGTATCTTTTTGCTTGCAGAACACCGAAGCCTGGCGAAGCCTGGATACGTGGCGACATTTTTTGTCATGAAGTGCCTAGCTCGAGGACGGAGCGCTAATCAAGGAACCGCTGTCTTCCCTTAATCGTATGTTCAAGCATCTGCCTGCTTGTCTTATGTGCACTTTTTCTCGCACGTGAACAGTCAACGGTCGTCCCATCTGCTTGCTTGTCCGTATATTTTGAACTGTTTCTAGAAATATGACGCACCAACTAGCTCAACGTTCCATTTTACTGTAGTTTTATCGCGTCTGTGGAGTATGCTTGTTCTTCAACATATTTCGGTTTACAGCATCCTAAACGCGCAACCCGGGTAGTGTCGCTGAAGTTCGCCCTGGAGTTCACACCTCATCGAAGTGTCGGATCAGGTAGCGAAGGGCATCTGTAGCAAGGTTGTTGTATCCCCTGGTGAGGGCCAGATGGTAGGTGTCGATGCAGGAGTCCGGTTCCAGGTTCTGCTTAAGCATGTTGATGCAGTGTTCGCGAATCTTGCTTATCTGCGTCATCAGAGTGAATAGAAGTGAAATAAAATTCCAATGAAGCTCAGGAGTTATTGCACAAAGCGAAAAGTCTGAAAAAAGAGTCTTCAGAGAAGATCACTTCGAGGACTGCCCAGGGAGTGCGAAGAATTTTTTTTTCTCGAAGTGGGAAAGAGTATCTACAGGTAAAAGCCTTTTGTCTTATTTAAGTTAAAAAACTTTTTGTGGCATGGTAATGTCCCTATTATTATGAGCTAGGTTCCCCTACATCTAAACTCTATACGCGCGCATTAATGGGCAACGTCATAGCTGTCCACTATCCAGTCGAACGGAAGATTCGTTGCACGTGCGTTAAGGCACCGTGCAAATCGCATGCTCATGTGTACTCTGGGAACTTTTTGTATTTATTACCGGCTGCATCTTCCAATTTTCACAGAAACATGAAGTCCAAATAGGTCCCATTTTTGGCCCTTGGTTCACGCAAGTGTCCATGATCGTGTCCTGGTATCGACGTGTAAACCGCCTCTCTTAAAAATAACAAGACCAGGCATCCTCATTTCCCTAATCCCTGATTTCTGGCCATTAACGTTTCCAGGAGGGCAGAAGCGGTAGCCTGGACGCCGTGACTTTCCTTGACAGCTTTTAAAAACGCAAATATGCACAGCATGACATGGCTGCAGAGGAAATGAATGACGCCTTTGGCTGCAATGTTCGGTGTCAGGAACACAGCTGCTTGTGGTAAGGGGACACTTGTGGCGATGATGATACTGATGATAACGTCGCCGAGTTCGTAGCTGCACGGTAACAAGTTATCTTTTGTTTTATCGCCGTTGTTGAGAAAAGTTCTATTGGTCTAGCCAGGTGCTCTCGCTGGTGCTTCACCACCATCCCGTGGGTGACACGGTTAGACGTTGGGAAATCGATAAATAGCATATCATTTATCGATTCCATCAGTCCTAACAAATAGATATTAAACATCTGAGCAATCATGAATGGTGTAAGACATCATGTTTATATCTCTCAATAACAATCTTTGTCATGGTCAATTTTATCACTTGAATGCACGGGAAGGGCCATCGCTTAATGTTCTCTTTTTTTTAACTTGTGACTGACCCAGATCAACGAGAACGAAGCGACAGGAGCGGGCGCAGCCGTGGGTATGTGCCATTAAGCCTAAGGACATCATCATCATCATCAGTCCGCGTGACGCACGCTCGCAGACAACAGCCGGGACAGCGTGTTCGCCAAATGCAGCCGGTACAGCCAGCAATGACAGCGCCGCCCACCGGCAGGTAGCAGCCACATTAAGGCTGGTTATAAATATTCATTCAGAACGACGGCTTGACATCGCCGCTATGGCGCAGTGGATTAGAGCCACGTGTTGCGTATGGAAGGTCGGCCGTTCGACTCCGCTCTCTGTACTGTAATTTCATTGTTTTTTTATTCATCTCTTTACAATTTTTTCCCTTTTAGGTCGCAAATCGTGATGCTTAGTGCCATATAACGCCGTTTAATAGGATTTATTATCCCTTTTAGGTAAGCCGTAGTGACAATCTTCAGTCACCGTGATCAATTCACCGTGGTTTCAAGCCATGTGGCTGTACAGGCTGCAGTTGGCGAATACGCAGCCGGGCATCTCAACTCTTCATCGCGCTGGTTGATTGGCTTGGCACCGGGCAGCCATAGCTGCGCTATCTCTCCTCATTTCTGAGTCCAGGACAAAGCTGGTCACAGAACCACGTCTGCTTGGTAGCACCGTGCATCGAGACCGTCGTCTTCCGGCCTCCTCTTTTAAGACTGACGTCTCTCCCGATTGCCAGCGTGCTGAACGCCTGCACGTTGGCTCGTCGACATCTACGATGAGCCGCTCCATGGAGACTACGAAAGTTACGCCGCTGCTGCCTCCGACGGGCAGTGTCCAGCAACCGACCCTCCTTGCAACCGTTTCTTCACCGATTATGCGACTCTACGCTCCTGATTTCTGTATTCGGTTCATGCCGGCGAAGGTCCCGAGCCACCCCAGTTTGATCGTCGTCGTAACTCCACGATCCACGATGTCTTCTAGCACGCGTACAGAAAGGTCACTTCCGTCGCAGCTGACCCCTGCGCGTCGTGCTTCATGGACCTGTCTCTCTGCTTAATGGCTCGACGCTGGCACCAATGCTCCGTTCGGACGTGGCTGCTTAAACTCTGTCCACAGCAGCACCTTCGTGAACGAAGGGACTGACCGGACCGACCCTTTACACTACTTGTTCTATGTGCGCAAACGTTTGCACCTGGAGTCCTCAACAAACCGTCAGTTGGTCACATCCCGCAAAGTGCCCGAGGTTAAGCGAGACTCAAAGGGCTGCTACACATACTGGGAAGGAATGCGCTGTATGCAGAGGCTGATGATAGATCAACACGCCTCAATCACGTCTTCTTCACGTTTCTCCGGTTCCATGGGTAAACAGACTACCCAAGGATAGCAAGCCTTGCGCAAGAAGACCTAGAGCCTATGGGCCTGGCCATCTGCTGCAGCCACCAGCCTTGGCCTGTCTAATTTGCTGAATAATGGTGTGTCCACCCGGAAATGTAGACTCATACCACAAGATTGCTCTGTCACCTTTCTGAAAGACTCGTACTGCTTCGGTAGCTTATTGCTACCTGTTACCCGCATTCTGAGATTATTCCATCGGTTAGCTTGACCGAATGCGTCACAGTCCGCGAGAAGTATGCCAACCGCCAACATCTGAGCATCTCTACTCCGTCCTGCGCGATTTTGGTTGACTCGGCGCCGGGCACACTCTCTTACGTGTTCTCATTTCTGAGCACAGGCCGAAACTGGTCACACAACCACGTCTGCTTGCTAGCATGGGATCCATGGCTTTCATCCTACCTTTGGAAGAGTGCTACTCTGCTGATCTTCCCACCAGTTTCTTCATCCGTCAGCCTATTGAGCCTCGGATGCTACTTGTGTCGTCCTAAACCGTCATCCTTCGCACTCTTTCGAGACCGGAATATAAGCAGACGCGCAACACCTACCCCGCCCATTCTCACGACGTCGCAACCACAGCTGCACTGAAGGAGCCACTTGAGACATTCAAGACACCCGAAGGTCACCCGTTTGAACTTTTCCGCCTGTATACGTCTTCTCTGCGTGGTGGACCTGGGCCAAAGGTTTGGGGCAACCAGCATCGGACCTCCGGGAGCCACATATAACCAGTCTGCGACAGTCGAAGCCCCCAGCAGTGATGCCGCAAGTGACAACACCGCACACGTCAGCTGCCACTCAGCATCCCCATGACAAGAGGCCCGTCTTCGTATCCCTGGTGATGGCTTCCCTCCGGCCTCGACACGTTGTACGACCCTTTTTGTACACTTATTGATTTTGATATCCTCAGTCATG
The DNA here is from genome assembly GCF_055824585.1 of Amblyomma mixtum. Lineage (NCBI taxonomy): Eukaryota > Metazoa > Arthropoda > Arachnida > Ixodida > Ixodidae > Amblyomma > Amblyomma mixtum. The sequence goes on from NC_143014.1 coordinate 205,819,769, forward strand.
CATACATCGAGGCATGACACTCAAGACGATGCATGCATGCAAAATATTTCTCACAGATGTGCAGAATTTCAGCACTTAGGTCTAGCGGCCTTCTGCTTTCGAGCAGGAACGAGCATATAGGCGTAAAGAATCAAAGCAAACTAGAAAGCTTAAACAGACGAACCAATTATGGTTACAGCCACAGTCCGCAAGCATCCTAACTGCTTGATACAGTATCGTGCTTCTTTCTGTCACTCTATGCTTTAGCACCCATAATTTGGGATGCGGCGTAGCGTCCTCACCGCTAGTCTAGACAGCTTTCTCCTACTGTCATCTTGTACTGTGCGGTGTCCTATCTTAATTACCCATTCTTTATTAGAACGACTTAACATTCCAGTCTTCTGTCACTATTCTGTCATCTTACTCTCTTGTTCTTCGTCCCTTTTTAGCGACCCTAATTTCGGCAAATAGGAGAATGTCGGTTCAGTCGCTATCCTTGCGGTTCTGGCCTCGGCACTAACACACTGCCTCTCTGGACACACTAAGTTGCAGTGACGACAGTTCGAATCTTCTCGTTCCAGCGTCTGTAGGAATTCTCCCGCTGCCGTGGGTCCCGTCCAGTATTTGAAGCCACACTTTGTCGCTTCGTTAGAGACGACACTGGTCTAATATAACTCAAGAATGAAGCCAGAGATGGCACTCAAAAGAGGCCCTGCAACCAATGGCATCGACCGATTCTCATGATGTCGCACTTAACCACCTCGCATGTTTTAGCGCGCATCTATTAGCGGCCGTGGTAAGTGAAACGTGGTTGACCTTAACGACGTTGCAATAGGCCAATACCATTGGTAGGAAGGTCTCCTTGGTGGGTCATCATCATCATCATCAGCCTGACTACGCCCACTGCAGGGCAAAGGCCTCTCCCATGTCTCTCCAATTAACCCTGTCCTTCGCCAGTTGCGGCCAGCGTATTCCTGCAAATTTCTTAATCTCATCCGCCCACCTTTCTGCCGCCCCCTGCTACGCTTGCCTTCTCTTGGAATCCACTCCGTTACCCTTAAGGACTAGCGGTTATCTTGCCTTCGTATCGCAAGCGCTGCCCAAGCCCACTTCTTCCTCTTGATTTCAACTAGGATGTCATTAACCCGCGTTTGTTCTCTCACCAACTCCGCCCGCTTCCGATCTTTTAACGTTACACCTATCATTTTCTTTCCATAGCTCGCTGCGTTGTCCTTAACTTAAGCTGAACCCTCTTTGTTAGCCTCCACGTTTCTGCCCCATAGGTGAGTACCGGTAAGATACAGCTGTTGTATACTTTTCTCTTGAGGGATAATGGTAACTCGACCCACCAAACTACCAAACTTCATGAATGGCAGTTTGGTGGGTCTAGTTCCGCTTTATCCTGGAGTTATATCCGACTGCAGGTCAGTTGTTTCATGTGTCCATCTTCAAACACATTTAGTCACAGCATGGGGACAGTGAGCTTCGCTATCGTAACAGCCTCCTGTTGTCCTTGCTCTCTCCGTCTCAAACAGCAGCTGTTCATGGCATCTGGCTGGGCTAGTTCTTGTCGTGTGCATTCATCTACCGTTGTATCTATCTACATGCTGCCCCATGCTACAGGTTACAGCAGGTATCCATCAACCCTTCTGTCAAGCAGTTGATCCCGTGTCGCCAGCAGCGCACTGTCAGTGCACAGCTGGACTCCGTCTTGTTCAATGTCCCCAACTCACGTTGTACTTCTCGGCCATCTCGAGCACTTGACCGACGTTGTGTAGCCCAATACGTCCGTGGAGGGGCACTTGGTAGGCGAAGTCGACGAGCAGCTCGAGCATGTCGCTGCTCATGTCACTCACGACCACGCGGATGGGTGGCATCCACTCCTGCTTCTCCTGATCCTGGTCTTTGGTCATCGCCTCTCTGGTTACGTTGAAGAGGTTGCCGCAGCCGGAGAACCTGCAGTGTGAGGGGCGGCGAGAGGAACGCGAAAAAGGCAAAGCCCTTCACATGAATAAACAGGAAGCAAAGTAGCTCTGCTTGGCTGCCATAGTACACGCTAAAGAAACAAAACAAAGAGTCAGCCTGATGAATTTTCGTGGCTGTGCTATAGAAGACCGCGCACTAAACGGGAACGCGTTCTTACTTCTAGATGCGCCAACCAACTAAAAAGATACCAACTAAACGCTTCGTCTGATCGATGTAGACTAACGACGGGCGATCTTAATCGTAGTTTACATTCTTCCTATATCACTTCAGTTCTTCATGAACATTCTTCATGAACAATGGGCTCCGAATGTTTCCGTTATCGGATGCGTAAGGCATACGGGCTCAAAATGTCTTACTGAATATGTAACAGACGCAGAGCCCTCGTTTTGACTTTGAGTTAACCGGTAATGAATAAATAACGCCACCATTTGAATAACGTACACGCTAAGGGTCAGTAATGGCCAAAGCCTGCGTCAGTTACAGTATGTGTGACGGACACCTTCAACACTGCAACACTGCAGGCGAAACGGTCCGAGAGGACATTCGGGCAAGAAAAGAGCGTTAGCTCACTTGGCTGCCATGACGAACCGGTGCGCCCACACCTCTTCTCCGTCCGTAGCCTTGAAGACGACGTCGCAGAACTGGCGGGCCTTCCTCTGCTTGCTCAGTCCAGGCATGGCTCGGGAAGCGGCTCCGGGGGCGAACGCCGGCTGTCGGCCTTCAAGGTCAGTGAAGAGCAGACCGGCCTCGGACCAGATGGTGATGAGGTTGTACGCGTCGGCGTTGGCGTCCACGGTAGCCACGGAAGGGGAGCTCATCTCTGGTCTCGATGCCTCCTCACAGCTTAGGGTCAGCAGGGCAGGGTGAGCGAGCGAGAGAGCGTCCGACCACCAGTAGTGCCGGGAAGCGTATTCGCCAACTGCAGCCTGTACAGCACAAGGCTTGAAACCACGGTGAATTGATCACGGTGACTGAAGATTGTCACTGCGCCTTACCTAAAAGGGATAATAAATCGTCTTAAACGGCGTTATATGCCACTAAGCATCACGATTTGCGACCTAAAAGGGAAATAATTGAAAAAATGAAATTAAAAAAAACAATAAAACTACAGTACAGAGAGCGGAGTCGAACGGCCGACCTTCCATACGCAAAACGGGCCTCTAATCCACTGCGCCATAGCAGCGATGTCAAGCTGCCGTTCTGAATGAATATTTATAACCAGCCTTAATGTGGCTGCTACCTGCCGGTGGGCGGCGCTGTCATCGCTGGCTGTACCGGCTGCATTTGGCGAACACGCTGCCGGGAACAGCAGACCGACTGGCGAGGAGGCTTTGAAAGGCCCACCTTCACAGCTCGGAAAGCGCGCCAACGGTAAACGACACGCGCTGAGTGGCGCGTTGTTGTTGGCCGTTGACGGTTGTTGACATCGTCGTTGTCGTCGCTTGTGCTCGATGTTGCTGGGACTTGCCATGTTTGAACCATTGCAGCGCGATCCGTGTCGTAGTAGTAGTAGTAGTGGTTTTTATTATGCATTGAATATGGAAGGAAAAAGAATTTTTGCTAGCCCCGGCATCTGATATCGCTGCTGGGAGCACCTGAGCTGGGGCAGCGGACATAAAGGATAGCAGGTAGCGTGTAGAAGTGAAAAGAAAGAGGTGAGGGGATAGTAGAAAGTACAGGGGGACCTATCTTAACGCGAGGGTGTCTTTTAGCGGCACGAAACGTGCAAAAAAAATGCTCAGTTACATATTTGTATTTGTTCAGTTATAACGCAAGTGGTTACTTTCGTATTATCAGTGTAAAGCCCCTTTTTGAATACAATTATTTTGATGAGGATGACGATGGTGATCATGGTGGCAGTGATCACGGGTCCTAGCAGTTTTAAAGTGGTTGGTACTGCGAGTGTCCTCACCGCATATGCATCAGCAAAAGAAGTGGAGATTGCACTCTGGGCTGGCGGGGATGCCTTCCGATTTGGGCCGGTCCCCGAATGTAGATATGTGCCGCTATGCGCCTGAAAAATAACAATGTATCGTACGACTGCAGCGCCAAAGAGCGGCAGAAAGCGGGCGTTTCACAACTAAATTAGGACCGGCTTGAGGAAGTTTTTTTTTCCTATAGAGATCACAATAGCGACACCCTATTTCTCGTAGTCTTTTTGGTTATGCAGTGCTATTCAGGTAAAAATGCATTGATGTCTATGAGCTTACATCTTTTGTTAGCAAGCCATACATCCGGGTGGCCGCACTGACCGCAGTTATTGGCCAATTCTCTTCCTAGATGTAAACTTCAAGATTTTTTTTTTCATTAATGGAGATGAAGGGAAGGTTACTAATAAAATCCCCAGGCAGAAACGAGAATGTGACGGCCTACCGAGCTTCAATTACTTCTATCGGGAGAGATCTTTTTAGTGCAGTAAAATTTCATCACATGTATTTCTAAGTTCATTGCTCTTTGCTCAAACCTCATTCACGATTCTTTCGACCTATGTTCAAAATCTAAATTCGAACTCTCTTTCGAGATTCCTCCTTCCCACTTCCTAAGATGATCTTCACACAGATCCGTTCATTAACGTTCTACATTCGTTCTTGCCTAGTTTTGTTTGTTTGTTCGTGACCTAGGGATATGACACATACTCATAAGGGGGATTAGCCACTCAGGGAAGCATCAAATACACTTGATACTGCGCATGATTTTTTGACCCCCGCTGTTCCTTTTCCTTTGCCATCGTATCTCCTGCTTTTCCCGCTTTAGGTTATGCGTAAGGGTCGGACTTATCGGTTCTCACTTTCTTGATTTTTATTTCAGAACGATCATCATCATCAACCTGACCACGCCCACTGCATGTCTCTTTAATTAACTATGTCCTTTGCCAGGTGCGACCACCATGTCCCCGCAAACTTCTGATCTCATCTGCACACGTTTTGCCGCCCCATGCTACGCTTGCCTTCTCTTGGTATCCACTCCGTTACCCTTGAGGAACAGCGTGTATCTTGCCTTCGCATTACATGCCCTGCCCAAGCCCATTTTTTCCTCTTGATTTCGACTAGGATGGCATTAACCCGCGTTTGTTCCCTCACCCATTCCGCCTGCTTCCGGTCTCTTAACGTACACCTATCATTTTTCTTTCCATAGCTCGCTGCATTGTCCTTAACTTAGTCTGAACCCTTTTGGTTAGCCTCCACGTTTTTGCCCCGTAAGTGAGTACCGGTAAGATACAGTTGTCAGAACGATAGGTTTGGTTTTTTTTTCGGCGAATATTATTTTCGGCGAATGAAATACTGATTTTTTTTCGGTGACTTCGGTTAATTTATTACGGGGTGAGATCTTGTCAAGCTGTCCACAAGGCAGCTTTTTCTCTCGCACCTCCATGTGCGCCCCCCGTCAGAAGTATACAGCCCAAGGGATTTGTTTTTCAGGCGTACTGTATGCCTCCTTATGCATCCCCAGCGACAGTAACCTCTCGAAAGAGGAAAGGCTTCGCTTCCGCAATCCTCCTAAGCTTTGGACTGCTAGATGTGCATGGGAGCCCCGCTAGACAGCCTAGAAGCAAACCCCTTGGGCTGTATACTTTTGACGGGGGCTGTACTTCAGTGCATGAAACAAATTAAATGAAAATTTAAAGCAGCAATTATGTGTCGGCAGAAGTCAACGTCTCCCTCGGTGTTTTTGTCATCCTGAACCATTTATTTACCAGTAATTAACGTGCAAATGATAGTACTTGCAATTGTGCTTGTAGAAAAAAAATGCTATCTTTATTAAAGGGCAAGTGAATAGGTTTTAGAATTCGACGAGTTTAAAAGGGCCCAATGTGTCAAACATGCAGTTAATGCCTGCGAAATCTTTTTGCCCCAGCGTTTGAAATTGCGGCGTAATCGCCGAATAAAGGCTGGTTTACATGCAAGCGATTGAGCGGCGCGTCGCAGCGAAACTTTCCAACTTGTTGGAACCTCGCCGGCCGTCGCAGCGATGACTCAAAACAGGCCTTTCCTCCACGGCGGCAGAATTCGCTAGCATTTTCGCTTGCATGTGAAACAGCGTTCAGGCTTCTCTGCAGTGCACAGCGACGATCAGAGGCCCCGATAATGACGTAACGTACGACGGCGCTACGTTTCCACCGAATAAACAGTTGTTTCATAGAAGAAAACCAACTCCATTGAAGGTGAAGCTTACGAAGCATTGCTTGGCGGCATCGAAAGACGTACAGCAGTATGCAAGTGAAGGCAGCGGACATCTGAAGTTTCGGCGAGGATGACGTCACTGTCCCAAGCCGTTGTAGGACCGTCCTTTTTCAATGCGTTTCCGATATTGGGCCGATTATTTGTGCTGCTTTGGACGAGTTTCCTCGCACTTCCCCAACGCAGTAAGGAGAAGCTTGAACATCGTCGCGTTTTTAACCGACGATTACGTCACCAATTTAGATGCTAGTGCAAAAATACTTTGCATGCTTTCTCTAGAACCTCCATAGATTCGAATTCTTAGATAATCTCGAATTCTCATAAAACCAGTTCAGCTTCCCTTTAAGAGAGTAACACAAGTTAAAGCCGGTAGACAAATACTGAAGTGGGTTTATTTTTACGAGCTAGGTTGATACGTTATCTTTGGGTTGTCGCGCGGGGTTGCGAGGGCAGGCCATCACGTGAACTGCATATTGATGACAGCGATGGAGCTTCTAATTAATCATCGCGATAGCCGGAACATAATTTTTCTTGACGCCCATGCGCAATTTCCTGTCAATGTCCTGCAACTGATTAACCTACTTAACCAAATAATTGTGTTAAGCAGGTGATGGTAACAAACAGTGCTTAAATACAAGGCGGCGAGTAGGTGATGCTTCCCGGGAAAACGTAAGGTGGAGGAGCAATACCTCAGGCCATACAACTGCTCTGCTTATCCAACGATACAACCATCGCATCATGCCCCTGGCTTTCCTACTTGGTTAATTTTCAGGTTGACTGAGTGTAACCCGCATTCAAAAACCATATAGCTATGCCTTGCATGCTAAGAATATTAACTTTTCTCGGTTGAAATCGAATTTCGAAAACTGAATCGGCGTACTTTTATAGTTTTCTTTTAGGTTCAAACCGAAACTTCCAGCCCCTAGTTATACACCCTCCGGCCAAATGTGGCGCTTCTGGTCATCGCAACTTCTACATCGCTAAAGCCACGTCGCTGAAATTTAGTTCGAGCAAGATGCCTTACCTGAGAGGCTAGTGAAGCTCTCCGTTGTCCCGGTTACTGCTCTGCGCAAAACTCTTCTGGTGTTTCAGGTGGACGCACAACACAATGCGTTTCCTCTCAAATGTGGCCCTCTTAAGTTCATTAAAGCTTCTGACAGGCTGTTAAGGGCGTCCAGAGGAATGTACAGATCCATGTCAACGAGGCACCACAGGGATGAGGACAGAGACGTAGAACAGGTGCTCACTATCAGCTGACAAAAATTTATTGGGACATGCAATATATATAAAAGAGAAAACAGAACAGCTGAAAGTCCCATGACATGCGCAGTCCAGTTCACGATTACAGCATTCAGCCAGAAAAAGAGCACGTGAAGCAACACCGCGATTCATACCGCATCACAAGGAGAGTGCATTTTCAAGGTACTCAAACTCTAAATCAAGTAACAGCAGCGAAGGCGCGCTCACACATGTATCGGCTGACTTATTTTAAAAGCCTCCATAATCTCCCGGGTTGTCTTATCTCTGTCTCCACAGAACGCGCGTTTCTTCGAACAATGTAGTGCTGTAGTCATGAATTGGACTGCGCATGTCATGTGCTTTTCTGTTCTTTTGTTTTGTTTTCTGATTTGCATATATTGCGTGTACCAATAAATTTTTGTCAGTTGACGGTGAGCACTGTATCGATCGCTTCATGCAGAGACGCGACACATCAGTAGCTAGGCCAGAAAAGACGCCCGGTCCTTTATTGCGCATAGATTTTAGCTGCGGCTGCAGCGAGGGAAAGGGAGAGGAAAAAGCGTTGACATGTTATCAGGCCGCTTGCTTGATAGCCACATCTGATACAAGCACCTGTTCTGTCTTTCTATGTCTCCGCCCTTGTGGGGCCCCGATAACATGGTTTGGTTTGGTTTATGGGGTTTAACGTCCCAAAGCGACTAAGGCTATGAGAGACGCCGTAGTAGAGGGCTCCGGAAATTTCGACCACCTGGGGTTCTTTAACGTGCACTGACATCGCACAGTACACGGGCCTCTAGAATTTCTCCTCCAAAGAAATTCTAGCCGCCGCGGCCGGGATCGAACCCGCGTCTTTTCGGTCAGCAGCCGAGCACCATAACCGCTGAGCCACCGCGGCGGCCCCCGATAACATGGATCCGTACCAACTCGCCCAATATTCCACCCTTTTGGAATGTACAGACTCAGCGGTAGTTGTATTGTTCTCATTCTTCGGCTGGCCGCCACGTAACAGTATGCCTTAAAGACAGCGCTAAATACACCCCAGCATACGTGGATAAAACCAAGGGATCGGACATCAGCCATTCTGTAGTCATTGGTCTGGTTACGCCCACTGAACGGAACATACAGAATCCTACTCCGGATCAGTGGGAGGTCGCGCTGTCCAGCGTAAACCTGGATGACCAAGTCTCACCAAGTTGATCCAAGTTTGACCAAGACGGCGAAGCTGGTCGACCGGGCATACTCAGCAACCATGGCCGCTGTGGTCCTGAACTAAGGGACCCGACATCGGAACACTCGAGAGCCAGTAAAGTTTTTTCATTCACCCAGTCACATTCTCTGAACGACAAATGTCGATCCCGATGATGTTCGATTAGTTTTGTACTGTTAATCCATCCGCGCAACTTTAAGGGCCCATTGGTTGTCAGTTTTGCCCAACGCATGCCCCGCCCAAGTCCATTTCCGCCTCTCAAGCTCAGCTATAGTATCATTTATTCATTATCATGGCCAATTTTTATCGCCACACTTATTCATGCGGCCTAGTCACATTTTTTTCTCCGTTAGGACGCAATGCAGGCACGACTTGTCGACTTGCTGCATGTTGCTCGCTTATTCATTTCTAGCGAATTATTGTGTGGAGGTGACGGTGCTGCTCTTCACATAAGCACCCGCTATTTTCTGCCCAGGCCAGGATCGCCACGTCGAATGTGATCAGCCTTCCGGTCCGAAGAGGGCATCGAGGTTGATGTACTGTGCAGTCATCAAGGCGTGGCGTAGCGTTTGCGGGTAGGTAGGCTGGAAACGCTGATTGGTCAAAAAAATATGACGTCATACGCGTGACGTCATAGGTTACGTGATATTTAATGACGTCATGTCCGGTTAGGGACAGACATGTTTCCCTAGATTTTTCCCCGCCACCACTCCTCAGCGGACGAGGCTGCTCGCGAGGAGCCGAGAGGCGAGGAGGCAGCGTGCACTGCAGCGTTGCCTCCTCGGCGTGTCCCCGTCATGTCTTTCGACCCGCCGCGGTGGCTCAGTGGCTATGGCGCACGGCCGCTGATCCGAAAGACGCGGGTTCGATCCCGGTCGGGGTGGTCGAATTTCGATGGAGGCTAAATTCTAGAGGCCCGTGTACTGTGCGATGTCAGTGCACGTTAAAGAACCCCAGGTGGTCGAAATTTCCGAACCCCTTTCACTACGGCGTCCCTCATAGCCTGAGTCGTTTTGCGACGTTAAAACCCCAATAAACCATAAACCCATGTTCTTCAGTGCGCGCGCGAGATTAAAAAGCGCACCTGTCGCGCTGCGCTGTCACACTGCATGCCTGCTTCCGTGCATTTCTTGCGGACTCCTTTCAGTCATACTTAGCTATACTATTAACCAAAAGGCTTCTTAAACAGTTATTTCAAGTTTTATTGCTATGTATAAAGAATATGTTTGTAGCAGGTGCGGGCGTGAGCCCGAACAAAAGAAAACTGTTTTTATTCCCCTTCAGTATTCCTGCTTATCGAGACTTGAGCATTTATATGTTGCAGTACAACTTTTTTCAGGCATCACAACTGATGTTTCGATGTGTTTGGTACATATTCATCTTCAGACATTTCATGTCTGTTGGGTAAAAAAAAATATACGAAATAATACTTGACTGCATCAATTGTGACTGAGGCAACTAGCATCACGTATAGCATGCTCTTGAAATTCCTCTAGCTGTTGCACAGAAGTCTGTAATTGACTTCATTGTAGCTTCATACTTGCACCATTTAAACTCTGCACATAGCTCTTTTTTCACAAAAGGAAATGTGATTAGGTTTCTGAATAGAGCTGTGCACGGGCCGCAATTTCGAACCCCCGCCCGGCCCAGGACTTAACCTACCGACAGGAAGCCCGGCCCGACACTGAAGGACCATGAGCACGCTCGTGCTCGGCCCGACCTGCAAAGCGGCGACGACACAAAAAGAGAATTTCAGGAAAATGAGTTTATTTCAATGACATTCAAATTTTGACCTCGCATTCCAGATCACAGTTTGGGATTATACACAAGACACAACGCATAAAGGTATAGATTTATCACTCTAATTATGCAAGTTGTTCATTGATGATGGCTTGATCGAAACAAGAGCGGCGCTCTTTCATTACGAATCCTGCGGCGCTGAATTTTTTCTCGCTGCTTGAATTGGTGGCCGCAACGGCTAATACTTTCATAGCAAGAAGAGAAACGCTTGAAGTACGAAGGGGAATGACAGACGTGGTGTCGTAAGCCATGGATGGCGTGCCACGACAGGAAGACTTTTTGACTTGTCAGAGGATAAGCGAGCAAATAAGCGACAGGGCGGCGCTATCCTGCGAATGCCGATACGGCCGTGACGTCCCTGTTTCTACTATTCACGGGAAGGCACGGTGCTGTGTTCACTTCGCTGACAAGCGATTACGGCGAAACGCCAGAATAGTACGAGCTGAGCCGTAGTGGAGGCGCCAGTGACATTCTTCTAATGCCATTCATGTGGTGGGGGCCCCCCCTTCGCTCTCGTCCGCGACTATTGTCCGTCTCCCCGGCCGGAACCAGAGAGAGTAGCTCCTGCCAGGTAGGCGGACAAGAGAGAAGGCTGCCGGCTCTGCGGTGCGCTGCGAGTGGAAGGATTTAACCTTTTCCCGATGTGCAGCGCGACTGCAGCGCGACTCCGTGACCCCGCGTGCGCCGTACGCAGCCCTGCCTCCGCTTCCCAGAACCATCCTTTCTTCTTACAAGGCGCCCAAAACTAGTTGCTTTGCCCCAACGTTGGTACTTGCTAGAACGAAAAACGCGTTTCCTTGCTGTCGCTCCCGTCTATACTTCTCCTCACTATCCTCTCCCTTTCATTTCCGCCGGCTGCAGCTCGGGTGCTTAAGATATTAGATAGCAATTGCCGCGGCCGGCAACACTCTTTTGCTTCACTTTTTATTTTTTAAATAAACCACTACCACCACCTGTGGTGCGCTGGGCGTCTTGCATGCACAGCAGGAAGTGCTTTGTGTCTACACCATCCAGGAGGGAATGTACAAGGACGGGAGGATAGTGGTGGTAGTGGTTTATTAAAAAAAATAAAAAGTGAAGCAAAAGAGTGTTGCCGGCCCTGGCAGTTGCTATCTAATATCTTAAGCACCCGAGCTGCAGCCGGCGGAAACGAAAGGGAAAGGAAGAGGATAGTGAGGAGAAGTATAGAGGGGAGCGACAGCGAGAAAGGACAGCGGAGAGCTTTGTACACTATTTACAAAATACAAAAGTAATCAAGTTCGCGCCGCTCGCGCGCTAATGTCCAAGCATTAGGGAGGATAGTACAAACGCTAAAAAAAAAGCTAGCTGGGGATGGAAACGCATTTTTGGTTCTAGCAAGTACCAACGTTGGGGAAAAGCAACCAGTTTTGGGCGCCTTGTAAGAAGAATGGAAGGTTCTGGGAAGCAGAGGCAGGGCTGCGTACGGCGAACGCGAGGTCGCCGGGGTCACGGTGTCGCGCCTTCTCTCGTGCCCGTCTACCCGGCAGGAGCTACTCTCTCCGGTTCCAGCAGGGGAGACGGACAATAGTCGCGGGCGAGAGCGAAGGGGGGTCCATACCACATGAATGGCATTAGAAGAATGCCCCTGGTGCCTCGACTACGGCTCGTAGTATTCTGGCCCAGGCTTGGTTGCTGCGTTTCGCCGTAATTGCTTGTCAGCGAAGTGAACACAGCACTATGCCTTCCCGTGAATAGCAGAAGCAGGGACGTCGCGGCCACATCGGCATTCGCAGGATAGCGCCGCGCTCTCGCTTATTTGATCGCTTATCCTCTGGCAAGCCAAAAAGTCTTCCTGTCGTGGCACGCCACCCACGGCTTACGACACTACGCCTGTCACTCTCCTTCGAACTTCAAGTGTTTCTCTTCTTGCTATGAGAGTATTAGCCGTTGCGGCCACCAGTTCAAGCAGCGAGAAAAATGCGCCGCAGGAATAAACTTCATTAAAACTTCCTGTTGGGCGAGTTGGTAGTTGGTGGTTATAGCGCTTGTGTGTGTGTTTCCTCTCTTTTTGTCCGTGTCTTTGTTTGCGCTATAACATTTCTAATTCAAGATGAACTACCAACTCGCCCAACAGGAAGTTTTAATGAAGTTTATTTCTTATACAGTGGGCCCATCTTTCTGTGTTTCTTCATCTTCTTCCATCTCTGACCTTCTACTGAGTAACATCGTGGACGCTACATGCCGGGCAAGACGCTATGCCTTTTGCATTCGGAATAGCGCTTGTGTGTGTGTTTCCTCTCTTTTTGTCCGTGTCTTTGTTTGCGCTATAACATTTCTAATTCAAGATGAACTACCAACTCGCCCAACAGGAAGTTTTAATGAACTATAGACTTCTGTCTATAAAGTCTATAGATTGGCTATAGACAAATCTTAGACAACAGTCTACAGGCAATACAAATGCCACAGACAGTCATACACTATCTATAGATTTATGGCCATACACGTTTATTCGACTTTTGTCTATAGACTATGAGTAGACAAAAAGCAATATCTATAGGAAGTCACTAGAGTCAATAAGAAGTCTACAGACTGTCTGTAGGCCATTGATAAGGGTCTACATTACAAGGCGCTTACCCGACGCAAAAGCACTGAACAAAGTTGCATACTGGAAGCCATTTGTAGTCTTTAGTTTTGTCTTTCTTATAGGGCATGCCAGCAAGCAAGGCTATGGAGGGTAAGCCATCCAACACAAGCAAATTTCCCTGACGGCATGTTTCGGCCTCCAGTGCTCCCGACTTGTTCCAAGAGGCCATGCAACGAGGTGCAGAGGCGCTTCCTGCCCACGTAGGGCCCGACGTCAACGTGTCATTTTTCTTCAGCCCGTGTCCCCTCCTCCGCTGCCGCTAGCTGCCCCAGCCCGAGCGCACGGGTGCAAAATGACGCGTCCGAGCCAACAATACCGTCCAAGAAAGGTGGAGGCACAGAAAGCGTACATCACCCTGTACAAAATATCGACACGGCCGACGATACAGGAAGGAAACGCGAGCGTACGCAAAGTAGCGGGACGCGGGGCTATTTTGCATGGCCCGGAGGAGCGAAGAAAAAAGAAAGAGAACAAAGGAAACATGGATGAGGCGACACGTCCTCAACTCCACTTAGTTGTGTTCAGTGCAGATTTAAATGTGACCCGATCAAAGAAAGAGAGTGAGAGAGAGAGAGATTACATTTTTGAACACCGTATTTGCTTCGTTATGTAGTGTGCCGCTTTCCCGCTAGCGATTCCTCCTCATTCGGGCCTGAAAAACGTTCGTGGAAGCCATAGGTGTTCGAAATTTCGGCCATCATAACTTGCTCCATGTACGAGTGCGTAGCGGCACTATTTCGGCACTATTTTCTGTCGCGCAAAGCCACAGCTGTAGAACCTGATCACTCGCTTATCCGCACAGTCGACATTTGTTTTAAGTAGAGCTCAGGGAAATACGTAAGGCAACACCTGATTTTCATGCAACCGACGGCTACCCTTCAAGGATGAGCGGCAAGCATGCACTGTTTCTTCTATTTCTAGGCAATGTTGCCCCCGGCTGTTAATTTCCGCTTAACAATCGCAATGACAGATAGGAGACTTTCTGCGATGTGAAACGTATGACGCTTAAGGAAAAACACCATCTGGTCAACAAGCACAAACAAGGCGTTCCGTTTCGTCTTGTTTTCACCCATATCAGCAGCTCCGGCAGTTCTGCGCCTCCATGGTTCCTGTACTGCCCGCGAATACGAAACGTGAACAGCATAATCCGAACATCGCGATTGGGGTAGACACTAATACAGTTGATTTTCACTTCGAAGGCGCGATGACCGCGGTATGAAAGGGTGAATGAATCGAGCCTATCTGTCACATCTAGCAGCTAATATGCTACGCGGGCGACCCAGTCGCTTGTTCAGTTGATACTGGCAGATAGGGAATGGCCACAGCATTCGAACGACGACCTCTGTTGTGCATTTCTGACCTTGATCATTGCCTTCCGGGCTCGGTATATAATTTTTTTAGACATAAGTTAACCTCGGCCAAAGCGAATGCGCATGTACGATAAGGTGTTGTTCTGACCTCTAGGCCACTCTTAAATAGTGCCGATGTGCTCCCCAGCGCGCCCGTTCGAGAGCTCGAGACAAGTATGTGAACGCCTGAACATACCATCATAATTACACGCATTTCAATTGGTCGGCTTACGTGACTTCACAGAAATCATTTTTTTTTTTACCGTACACCCGCGTCCCATAAAGTTTTGCTGCTAAATGTGTGTCCCACTTCCGCGAACTGCACGGAAATAAGGGGACCACTTCGTGGCCATGCAAAGTACAGGCGCGCGGCGCGTGTCCGTGCCGACGCCTTCAATAGACCTTTCCACAAATTCCGCCGCGCCACCAAGCGGCCGCGCAAAGCACTCTGGGAAAACGGAGCGCCGCGGCGCCCGCGGCGCCGCGCTCGCGTCTTTTCGTTCCGTCTCCGACTGCGCGCCTGATCACCGGAAAGCCTTCCTCTGCCATCTCGTCGCCATCACTGTTTCTTATACCTGTGCTACACGGGAACGTTCGAATGACATCTGAGTCGAATGACATTGGAAAACTGTAATGACATTCGGACTCGACGGACGCGCGCGGTGCTACACGAAACCTTCCAAGCGCATTCGAAAGCCTCAGCTCGTTTTCAGTGTACAACGATGACGACGGCGGTGGTCACACTGCTCCGACAACGACACTATCACGGTCAACACCAGCATGTGATTATAGTGAAATATCTAGTTTACTATAATATGACTGCAGTGGGACACGTTTTTCAGGCCAACGACACCGACGAATCCGATCGGCGGACGGTCAGCCTTGTCGGCGGCTGAGCGAAAGCACGGTGATGAGGCGGCGGTGCAAATATGTTCGCGCTTCTAAATGAGCGAAACGAACGGCCATATTTCACATGTGCACACCTGAACAGTCACCAGCGATAAGCGCTTGCCAAATTAATTTCAGTCGACGACGACTCCCTTCCCTTCCGCGACGACTAGGCCTAGCGGGTCCGTGGGATATGATCTGTGATTGCGGCGGTTGTGATGAGCGAATCACTAGCTTTAGCGAATGAAAATGGTCACCGAGTGTAGTTTTGGCAATAGTGACCTGAAATTAATTGTTGCTTAGATCGCTGGGCACGCATATGATGAACGTGAAACGCCGGTGTGACCCAGACTGCCGAGCCGTGCTTTACGGCCAGCAGCAGTCGTCGCCGTCGCTAGCTTGTGGATGACAAATTAGGCCGTTTCAGTTAAAGCGAACGGTCGCCAAACATACTTCTGGATAAAGTAGTTTAAAATAAAGTACTGGTCACGTCGGAGGAAGCCGGGACAAAAAACGAGAAGCGCCGGTCCTGCGCGATGTCAACAGCCCGCGGTTGTTAAGTGTTTCTCAGGCGTGCGATCGCACCATCGCTTCCCACACATTATCGCACTGCGTAAACAAGCACGGCTACAGCCGGTAAAAAAGAAAACAGGTTGATTAATAGAACTAAAGCGCCGATTGCGTTTTATGTCATAAAAACGAGTACTAACTGTTCGTACGCAGCGATGTAAACAACAGTATGAGTGCAGTTGTCCTCATCGGCGCACTCCTGGGGAAATTTCATGCTGACGCGGTAAATGTTCACTGCTGTAATATATAATCTTCAAGCACTCCCTTAGACAGAACACGAGCTATTTGCTAAACATGACACAGTTGGTTGACACAGTAAGCGTGACACAGTCGGATGTTGCGTTCCGCGGCCACGGATCACCAGCCGAGCACCAGCAGACGCAGACCGGCGTTCTCCCAATGTATGTATGCACAGCCCTCGCCGCTCATGTGCCCATGGTGGTGGTGAATAACTTTATTCATAAAAGCCCCCCCCACCCAAAAAAAAAAAACGAAAATTATGCAGCAGCATTGCGGGCGGCCTTCAGGCTGCCGGTTGTGGCGTCCTGGCCGTACCTAGTCGCGACGCCCTCTGCCCCGGTCACCAGCCGAAGTTGGAGATTCGCATGTGCCCATTGCTCTGCGTAATCACAGCAGGCGTCCGTTCCGCATACACTCGGTGTGGAAAGATCGTGGAGAGACGATCCATGTATCCCTTGCGCCCGCTCGTGTTGAAATGCGTACCATATATTTTTTGGTGTTTCGAAGGCTTCCACAGGGTAAATCGCCCTTGTGAACCTTGCCGATTTATCCTGCGCACCCATTCTAGCTTCAGCTTCTTGTCCTTGGGGAATACGTGGTATGAAATGTTGATGTCCTTTCTCGTGTTGTTACTACAGCCGGGCACGCAGCACCTTTGACCGCCACCGCGATTCTAATCTGCAGACATGTCGAATGTCTAAAAAAATCCCCACATAATTGCAGAAAGACTAAGAGATAACCACCACAGCACTGCGCTGCAACATTTACAACGCGCACGAGAAGACGCACAACGCCTGAACACGGCGGCACAACACAGCAACACGCTTGACAGCAGACGACGCGGGCGGTGACCGCTCCTTTCTCCCATCATGCTTTGCGCGGATCCGCTAGGGGATGGCGCGGCGCTGCAATTTAAGACAACCCCCCCCCCCCCTCCTCCCCACAGCGGAGGGAAGAAGAGGAGAAGAGGGGTGTTTTACTTTGGACAAGGGCACCATTATTTATCCAATGACATGCCCGCTCGAGAAGCCCGGCCGGCTATGCGCACGAGCGGCCCTTCAAAGAAGTACGTACATAGCATGCTCGGTTTTGCGCCTGCGCGTGTATGTACGTGCCCGAGCTCCCGCTCTCCTGCATAATCTCGCCCAGGCATCAACGAGTGGGGGTTGCTGTACACGCAACGAAGAATAGGAAAGTAAAAATGGGGATGAATTGGGGAGGAAGAAGGGGATGGTGTCGCGAGAAAACGTTGTAGGCGCGACAAGATCGCGCGCGTGCTTCGCTCGAGCGGTCACCACAGCGGACGTGTATTCATGGGCGAGCTAGGCTTTTACCGGAGTATATATCCCAAGGGGAAGGGCTCACTGGCCAAGGCGAGTGTTGGGACGAAAAGGAACATGACAGACAGAGTGAGAAGTGTTCTCCGACGGAAAGGAGAGCTGCGGGGTGAAACACGTTACTGTTGGCCAGACGACACCTGAGGTATTGCGGTTGCTAAGAAAGCAGCTTGAACCTCTACGAGGAAATTCTTTAACTAGTTTACTTCGTGACCGGTAGATGGCATTAAGCGTTCTACATACCTAGAGTTACTGTATATGCTACCAAAGGTATATGCTACCTTTGGTAGCATATACAGTAACTCTATACATACCATGTGCAGTTTCTACCAAGAGCTCACTCCCAACATTTTTGGGCTGATATTGGCATACGCGCTTCAACCACTATATAAGTATAAGCCCAAGTGCATGAGTCCAAAGTGTTATAGGTGGTGCTTTTGAGATACTGAGTGTGCATCCGTTTTAGTTATATTCTGAGTATCCCCATCGCCAGCCCCAGCCGTAGGGTACAGCAGTGGTTCACTGTCCATGTGAGTTCGTGTTATAGTGAGTTGAGCTATATGCCCACAATACTCGTCGTTAGCCTGCAGGTTAGCGGGTCATTACGAGTTCAAGTTTTCAGTGAGGTTGCCGTGAGTCTGGGTCTATTGAGACTCTTGCAGGTCAACTGGCTCCGTGTCCATGCGCATTGATGTGAGTCTAAGCGACACTGAATTTCGTTGATTTGAGTTCGAGTAAAATACACCATGTGAGTCTGGCTCAGAATCGTTCTGAATCGGCGAAAAGTCGAGTGGCGGCGGGCCCGGCAGCACAAGAACGGTTCATCTTTTAACAGCGGTTCCATAGGAAGAATTTGCAGGCGGTCATTGCGTTACGCTCGAGGATTTCCATGCAAAGTGGCGCCAGTGATGTCCCAAACGGTGAAAGCTCCTGGTGTCCTTGAAAGACGTGTCAAATAAGGTACGCTGATTGAAGAAGTTAAAAAACCAAGTCAGAGTTAACCAGAAAAGCAATACCTGCCTCTAGGGTCAGCAAGGATACCGTAAGGTAACTACGATTCAGCATCCTAGAGTAACACAAAGGTTATTAGCTAAAAAATAAAAATGCAGATCGGAGTGGACGGAACAAAGGTGAATTTCGTCTCTCCGACAAACCATCATACCAAGCGCAAGTGCCTGTAGCAGATTTGCGTAAAGAGAGGACCAACAACAAGCGACGTGGCAACACTGTAATTCATATTTCATGCACCCGAAATAGAACTTGCCGACGGCACTCTTCCCTTCGACGCGAAAAATATGCGCAAATGCAAGGGAAATAGAGAGTAGCAAAATATTCGCATTTTGACGAAATGGAGACGGCGTGTTAACGGCTACGTTCAAGCCTTTTCTTCCCATCTCAATCTTCGCTCAAACATCCTTCGTTCGATGGGGAACAGGTACGAGAGCGAATAATCCCGTCCACTCCTTCCCTCCCTGGTCTCCCTTTCTCAACCCTCCCCCACTCTCCGACATGGAAAGCCTTTCAACCGGAACATCATATATGCGCATGTACCACCTCCGTCTTGCACACCCCTCGGACCCCGTTTTTCTTCGACTCTCCTTCAATTTCCTGCGCTGACTCGCACTTCGGAAACGTTGCATAAAGAAATTGTGCTTGATAAGTCTTTGCCCTGATTCATGAGACAGAAGGGTTTATTCGGGCCTGTCCTGCAGGAGTTGATGACGTATACAAGTTTTCAAAACCTAGTTTTACCAGATTCTTGCACCCCGGACAGATTTCTTAAATGTCGGCTTAAACCCAAACCCGATTTCTTCCTGAAAATAAGCCTTCTAGGGAACTTTGTTATCCTGTGCAGAGGGCTGGCGACATATGGCGCGAAGATTGGCCTTCGTCTGGTGCTTAATCCACAGGGGTGTTTTCTTTTAGTGCGTTTATGTGCTTAATTTGAGGCTCAGTTAGAATAGTATAAGTTAAAAGCGAGAATCCAAAACAAGATTAATGACCAGACTCTCGTTTGCATCACTGCATGGTGCATAATACATGCTAACGACGACCTGCTCCAAGACTCTTCTGCGGTTTAAAATGGTCGCTTTGACGGTGAGCGAATGTTTTCGCTGTCTACAAAGGTATACGCAGGCAGGCATTGCACGAACTAGGAAGTGCTGCGCAGTAGATGATAATGCATGCGGGTAAATAATGGCACTATATGAGAAAACAAAGAAATATCTGGTAAGGTAAAAGTTGTGCAGTGCGAGCCGCCATTTTCACAGTGGTTACGAAATAATTAGCATAATTGGAAATTTTAAATCATTACAAAATAAACTAATAATTAAGAGCATGTTATATCACGGCAAACACGAGCATTTATACTAAACTGTCTTCTGCTGCAAAAAGTTGGGGAGGCACTTTAACTCCGTCTTAAGGGTAAGACGCGATAGGGTATAAGTTAATTCTCATATATGAAGAATTGGTCATCCTCTATCATTCTCTGTCATTTTATAGCGACCAATCATCTCCGACAAACCGTCATGGTGTACACTTTGCTCACTGCCCGGTGGGCATGTTGTGATGACGCCACAAGGTCACGTGACCTAGGTGGCCCACTTGCCTTCAAAGTTGCTTCTCTGAGCATTTTTGGGGGATTTTTTGCTCACTGTCAACGACGCCGACGACGAATTTTCTGCGACACGAGTTTCTGAACACCATCGCGTTAATATATGACCCAGTGAAACAAGAATTATCGGAAGACTTCAAAAAATATCACGAGATTCTTAGCTCCCGAATTCGGGAAGAAATAAAACCCGAAAACGAAGTCTTGTTTATATTTCGAAGTATAATTTGAGCGTGTGTATGTGCTAAGTAAACAAAGTCAAAGACTGTACCTGCGGTGCGTGGTTCAACAGCATTGGAGTGGAATACAAACGATTTCCTTCAACTAAGTCTTTGCAGGTAGAAAAAAAAATGCGGTTGTCGGTTCCAGTAAAGTGGGAAAAAAATCTAAGCGACCGATTTATTCGGCTCATGTAAAGCACATGTGCTGAGCTTACAGGCCATTTCATTGAATTCCTTCTCGCTTGTAACAGACTTTAGAATTATGAAAGCCACCCCGGATATTGCTTCTTGCGGTCTCTGTTGCAGAATAACGAATATGACACCAGAGCATGATTGGCATGTCCGGTGAGAAAGAAACCGCCGGCCTTTGCAAGCTCCGCCATTCTCATTCAAACGTGTGGACTAGTGCCGTCATCTGGCCGCAAAGCACAAAATTATGTATCAACCTGGGTTGATGCAACCTACTGAGCTTGATCGGAGGAAAGTTTTCGCGATAAAAGGAGAGTAGAGAAGACGTGCTCTCAAGTGCCAGTTATCGCCGCTTTGGAAACAGCTCAGCGCTGGACCACTGTTATGCGACTATTTTCCCCCGATAGAATTTCTATAGAATTCAAAATATAACCAAACAGACCAACTGTACATAACAGCCCACAGCCTCTGCGTTAACCACATGTTCTTTTATTTTTTGTCGGGTTACCAACTGGCATAGTTCTCGGCCTCATGTTCTTCATGCCCATATATGCTAAAGAATACACTGCCCATATTAGGGTCTAATTAAAATAGACAAACAACCTACTTTCAGGGCACCTCGAAAATTTTTTCACTTTTATTTTCTAATCGTAAATCTCTACGATCGAAAGCAACAGGCTTAGTAAATTATCCTGTCCGTAATAGAACAGAATAGAATAGAAAAGCCTATTCTATTCCATTCTTGCATCTCGGTTGCTGGTGACGCTGAATGCAAAGCAGCAAGACGATCAGGCATGCAGGTCGCGACCGTTGATCGCATTTCCCAAAGACTGTGGCATAAAAAAAAAGAAAAAAAGAAACGATGCGGTTGCCTGGTCACAGCCACGCCTCTGCAGAGAAACAGAAATGAAACGGATTAGAAATTAGCTCGGATTAGACTGATTAGATTAGAACGGGTGAGAAGATGAGAATGAGTCATGCCATCGTCAAGCATGCGGATGGTTAGTGGAATATAAGGGGAATCGAAGTGGTTAGAGTAAAAGTGAGAGCAAGGTAGTGTCACATACCGGCTCTGTCATAGAGAACGCAGAGCTGCTAGCGTGCGTCATGCAACGAGTCATACAGATAAAGACGAAGAAGGAAGGCAGGGATGTTAACCCGAAGGGTGTTCTGGTTGGCTACCGTGCAATTATTTTCTGTTACCGTTTCTTTTTGCCCTGGAACATGTATAGACTATATGGCATGCTGTTACCAAGTTATGGCTGCTGTACTGGCGCCTTTCAAATGCGATGGTCAAGTGTGCATGCGCTTGTTTCACTCTAATGCGCATGTGAGGGCAGCGCTAGCCAATTCAGCTTGCTCAGTTCTATAGTGAACTAGAGTATTCTAGTTCACTATACTCAGTTCCAACAGCACCGCCGTGGTGCACAGCAGTTTGGGGTAGCTGACGTAACGGCCTCGCAGCGCCACCTTCCATCGCATTAGCGAGAGCGAACCAAGATAAGTGTGACAATATTACGCATAACGTTACGCATGAGAAAGAGAATGTTACGAAGCAGGTGCGAATCTCTCGTGCATGGTTCCCAGTCTGCCTTCCTCAGGCGGTCAGCCTGGTGGTAGGGCACATATCCAGCCTGGATGGGCTTGGGCCACATCAGGGACGGCGCCCCGGACTACGGGGGCGCCCATTCCTTCTGGACAAATAGAAATTTTGCAGTCAGTGAACGAGTCAATCAATCAACCATCACTTGAATGTCTTCTCGCTTTTGCTGCGGCGCCTGTCGCTCGCAGTTTCTTTTTTTTTTGTACTGGAGAGCGCTGCCCGTGATTGTTCGAACTTGCAAACGCGGGCAGCGCCCTCTGGGTTGCAGCACACAGTGCCCATAATGAGTGACTGCACCGAAGAGTTGTGACAGGAGCTGGAAAAGGCGCAGAAAGTGCAGTTAGTTTTGAAAGTACCCTTGACGTCACTGGAAGAGTTCCCGAGATTTATTTTAATAAATTTTAGCGCACTCAGCCCGTTTTGTCAAGCAAACAACAGTCCAGTGTAGAAAAATGCCAGGCATCCCAATCTTTTTGAGTTTGAAGATTTACTTGCCGCTTGGAACTTTATCAAAGGCTTTTGTAAAATCCAAAAATACTGCATAATTTCGGTGGTTCTTAAGAGTGAATTACTTGTGCAGCTGCGTTGCTGTACTTGAACAAATGCTAAAACTGCGCGAGGACAACATTTTCTCCAAGAGCTCATTTATGTAGTTCGCCGAAAAGCGTTAAAGAAATTTAACGATAATTTTGTAATAATAGGCGATCCCCGTTGTTAACTGCAAAGACAACTTGGGTCACATTGAAATCATCTGGAAGTTATCCTGACGAGTGTGGAGTACAAATTTTTTTTTTCAAGAAATGTGGCAATAAGTTGAGGTTGTCGGTTTAGACATATGCTTGAGATTCCGTAAGGACCACAAAAAGTTTTGGTTTTTAAGGATCGGCAGCATGTAGATAAATCCAGAATAAGAAACAAAACTGATCGAACGTGTTTAGGGTAATCCTCCAATTTGGAGTGGACATGTGATAAGAGAGTAATTACTTATTAGCATCCACCCAAGCGCAGCCGTACGGCGGAAAATGAAAGCTTTACAGCGATTACAGAAACTTTGTAGTTAAAGAAAAATTCGTCGGTGCGGGGTTCAAAGTAAAAATTATTCAAGTAATTACTCCCCTGGTACAACGAACAAAACCCGAATTAGAAACAAGCTTCTCCTGAAGCTCGGTAGGCAGACATTTGACACAGAAAATGAGCTGTGCTGTGCCATGTCGCCGTCATCTGTTATCAGTGTGCCATCAGTCAATATCTGTGAAATCAGTTCTTCTCCTTTATACAATGTACATTTCGAACATGTGGGGAGCGCAATAAAACAATATGGAGGGCACGTAAAGGTAATATAAGTGCTTTAGGCCAGTACCAGTTTGCCAACTTTTCCTTATTGCTGCAAATTTATATGCTCGCCGAGTCGATTTCGCGGTGTTTTGAATGTAGACAGATTATTGAGAATTTGCAGTTATCAATGCAGTATTTAAATCACGATTGGCCACCACTCCTCTCAGCCGATAAATTTTGGAGGATTTTAGCTGCTGAAGATGTCCACTAGGTTCCGCTACACTTATTTTTCTTGTAACCTTCAACGAAAAGCCACTCATCATGTTAAGTAGGACTCAGATGGACAGTACAGGTCAGATCTTCGACATCGTGCACTCCTTTCGAAAATAAATTTGTACGTCTCTTTTTTTTGGAAAATTTTTTAGAAGGCTCTTCTTGTTTCTTTTTTTTTATTTGCAACGCGTTCTGAGGCGCACCCTTCGTATTTCCGGTGCTCTCGAACGAGCTACTTTGTTTGAGACATCAAAGCTCTAATGCAAACCAAAACGAACTTAGAAAAATGCCTTCGCGACTAATGTTACAAAGAAAAATGTCTCGTTTAAGTCGGGAAAGTATAAAAACAAGGATGATAATAATATTTACAGAAAGTATTCCGAAAAAAAGGAAATACTGGTGCCAAGTGCACACAAAGTGACAAAGTCAACCGATGGCATGCAATATATATCATACATTACAGGCACTAGTTCACATAATGAAGGCCCAATGATGACCTTTGACATTTACTGTACAACATTCAGCAGCAGATGAAATTCACTTTAGCGACGCATTAGATATGCTCGCAATATTCTAGCAAGCAAGCCGAGGAATTGACCTGTGGAATATCTACCTTTGCAAATAAAATGCCAACTAATATCATTCGCCCTCAGAGGTACTATATGACTGAACAGTCTATCGCGATTAATTACTTTATTGCTTCTTTGATGAAGCTGAATTGCATTTTAGCACTGCAGTGAACACGAATTAGGTATAGAAGTTACGTCAATGCGGTTCAGTTGCGATCGGGAATTCTTCTGCTGAGAGGTATATTACACGAAAGTATGGTAAAGTAGGCATATACTCACCCGGATTGGCTACATCGTATACGATGCTTGCCGCCGAGGCACTGCAGTTCATATTTATGGGCTGAGCCGGATACCATTTACGGCCTTCGATGTCGTACCGCTCGACCAGAGACACGGTCGTCATTCCTAGTGGGGCGGTGAAGGCGGAAATAAATCACTAAAGGTGAGCGTCATTAATTATTGCTTTCTGAACCACCCCTTTTGTGGAGCTTATTAGTAAGCAATAAACAAACCTGAAACCGAACGAAACAATCGCAGTAGTGATTATGGGCAACGAATGGACGCCTAGAAACCTCCCAGCGTGAGTTGCTGCAGCACAGGGAGCCCATCGAGGCGTTTTTCAAAACTTCCGGTTTGCTGACGTCACTCCCAGCTCTCATTTTCTGGTCAGTAACGTCCCTACCGGTTGTCGGTTTCGGTTGTACGACGTCACATTACATGTTTGTCACGACCGCGTATGAAGTGTGATGCTTAGTCGTACACCTCGTCATACGAACCCACCATATGTGGTCACGTGACCTGACACTTGGCACCTACAGCCGCCGCGGTGGCTCAGTGGTTATGCTGCTCGGCTGCTGACCCGAAAGACGCGGGTTCAATCTCGGCCGCGGCGGCTGGAATTTCTTTGGAGGAGAAATTCTAGAGGCCCGTGTACTGTGCGATGTCAGTGCACGTTAAAGAACCCCAGGTGGTCGAAATTTCCGGAGCCCTCCACTACGCCGTCTCTCATAGCCTTAGTTGCTTTGGGACGTTAAACCCCATTAACCAAACCAAACCAAACTTGGCACCTACCCAGCTGTGACACCGGACGTCGCCAAACGAGCCAACGAGCTCCTTATGTTTCGCATAATAAGATGGCAACGTTTTGTAATGTATTGGAATGTATTGCTTTGTTTTTTATCTGTCTTGAGATGCTTCCATGGCCTTGGGTTGCACTTGCATCTTCATTTTTGTACATGTACAAGTATTCGCCTTGTTTGCATCTGTTCCGCCATTGCCTCTGAGCAATGCAAGCGTAGTGAAGCGGGTGTCATGCAAAGCGTATCAGCTTGCAACCCTTGCCCGTTTCCAGAGGATGTATTTCTAAATCAGGTGCTGAGATGAATCAGTTATCAACAATTCATAAATCTACAATATACCATCTTTGCCAAAACTAAACAAGTAACGGGGTTTGCTTCTCAGCCGTATAGTGGAATCTTTACGGCGTCCCTAAACACCAAAATGTCTCAAAAGGAGAGGATAATGTTTCAGTTTACGTTAGATGCCTTTAAAGCTTAAGAGGTGGGATAAGTGCTCCACTACACGGATATGAAACAAACCTTGTTGCTAGGCTACTTCCGGCAAAGACGGCACAATGGAATCTCTTAAGGATTTGGGATGGTCCTAAAGCAATGAGCAAAAATGTAGGCTGAATGTCATCCTCACCATCATAATCAGAGAGGCTAAGCTTGCTGCAAGCGAGATAAAGAAATGTATAATTCCCACCGATCTCTAACTAAACACGTCCTGTGACCATACCCGAGAAAACTCCCGAACGCCTTCTAACATGACTTTCGCCTGATAATTTTCTAACCCCACTCTATGCCACACAAGGCTCAGTTTCTTTTGCCTTGAATTTGGCTCACTTCTTTCGGCACAAACATACGTGAATTCAAAGCAGAAAAAGAAATCTTTTTTTTTCTATTCTGGCAACTACATGTCTACAGGATGAAAGCTAGCTGCACACTAAAACCCCCCACATAAATTCTTCGTCAGCATACGTGGCCGTCGAATAACTCCGGGGCTACCCTATAAGCCTTGTTCGCTCAGCAGTATTGCGCAAATAAGACGGCAGATAAAGAATCTGCGGCAAAATGTGAGCTGCTTGTCGTACTTGTCTTGTCCTCGTGTTCCTCGTGGAAGGGTTCCTGTCGTGTCCGGTCGCTGTGTTGAATGCAGCGAAAGACGCACACGGTACTTAAAGACTTCGTTTATTTAAAGCTGATGAGGGTGCGACCAGCGTCGACCGAGGCAGGAGCCGAACTGGCCGCCCGAAGAAAGGAGGGAGCGGAGAAGCGTCCACGGGAGGGAGTGGCTTCCCAGAACAGGAGGAGGGTGCGGGGGCGCACCGTGGGGGGGGGCATCTGGCGACAGCGTGCGACGAAGGGCAAGTGGTCGTTAGGAGGAGGATGCGAGTGGTCGTTAGGAGGAGGATGCGAGGGCGCACACACACAAAAGCAATAAGGGGACACAACACTTCCTTCCCCCTTAGAAAGTTGCCTGGTATCGTGCAGGGGGTCGGCGCTCACGCGTGGAGGCGCGCTGGCTTTGTGCGCTCGGGGGAGAAACACTTGTAGGCTGGCTGTTGTTCGCTGTGTCTCCTAGGTCTGTCCTGGGCGAAGTCTCTTCTTCCGGGAAGAGGTGCCAGGCTATGTGGGAAGATGGTGCACGTGTTCTCTCCGCTGGCGGACAGCTCTCAGACGGCGTCGTAAATCTACGCAGCTGGTTGAGATGTCGGCGTGCTACTGTGCCATGTATGTTGACGAGCCAAGAGCGCAGGCCTATGCGTCTGACAATTGTAGCTTCCTCCCAGCGTGGCTTTTTCAGAAACTGTCGGGCGAGGACGCGCTGCCCCTCATTAAGCGTGCCGCAGCGCGGAATTGCTTTTTCTTCCCGGAACGTCTCTGCCTTTGGCTCGGGGAGGATGGCTGTGAGCTGGGTTCGCATTTCACGCTCGAACATCATTTTCGAGGGGGTCTCGCCTGTTGTGCTCTGAACCGTCGTGTGCTGCTTGAAGAGAAAGCGCGCAAGGCGGCGCTGCAGCGAGCCTGTCTGATCTCTTTCAAGGGCGCGTTTTAGCTCGGCTACGTAGCGCTCGGCTTGTCCGTTTGTCGCTGGGTGGTAGGGGGCCGATGTAACTGATGAGATCCCGTTGTCGCGATAAAACTTGAGGATCTCCGCAGACACAAACGGTGTTCCGTTGTCCGACACTACCTTGCGCGGCAGGCCGAACGTTGCAAATAGTGATCGGAGGTTGTCAATGACTGCTGCCGAAGTCGTCTGTCCCATTTGCCTTATCTCAAGACACTTTGTGTAGGCATCTACGACCACAAGGAAAGTGCAGCCCTCAATTGGTCCTGCAAAATCAATGTGCAGTGTGTGCCATGGTGTGTCTGGCTTTTCCCATTCTGGGACAGGAGCTTTCGGCGGGGCGCTCCGGCTGCTCTGGCAAGGCTTGCATTCTCGCACCACTGTTTCGATGTCGTTGTCAATGCCAGGCCACCACATGTAGCTTCTGGCACACTTTTTCATTGCAACGATGCCCCGATGTCCGGCGTGGATGAGAGACATAGCTTGTGCGCGTAGTTCTCTCGGCATCACAACTCGGGACCCAAATATGATGCAGCCGCGATGGGTGCTCAACTCGGTAGCTCGCCTGCGGTAAGCGTCGAAGTTGTCCCCTTTGAGTTTATGCACGTTGCCTTGTTGAACAGCTGTGTAAACTAGCCGGAGAGCTGCGCACTTCTGCGTAGATGCTGCAACTGTGCCTGCTGTAAGCGGAGGTTCTGGCAGTGCTTCGAACATCAGAACGTCTCCTGGTGGAAATGGTTCGTCAACAGTTGCGTCTAGTGGCAGACGGCTTAGCGCATCGGCGTTTTGATGTTTACTCCCATTGCGGTAGACCAGAGCGTAGTCGTACGCTGAGAGTTTGATGCACCAACGTGTCATTCGCGGAGACAAAGTTGGTGGCATAGGCCTTTGTGGTCCCAGAATGCCCAATAGCGGTCGGTGATCGGTTATAAAGGTCACCTTCCGGCCGGCAATGTACTGGTGAAAATGTGTCGCCGCGTAGACGATGGCTAGCCCTTCTTTGTCAAGTTGCGCGTAGTTGCGTTCTGCTTGCGACAACGTACGTGAGGCGAAGGCGATGGGAGCTTCCCTTCCTTGCTCGTCAGTTTGCGATAGAACCGCGCCGACTCCGTACGGTGATGCGTCGCAAGCCAAAAGCAGAGGCTTCCTTTCGTCGTAGTGGCGGAGGACTGTACATCTTCGAATCAGGTCTTTCAGGGCATCGAATGACTGCTGATGGCGTGGCGACCATGTCCATGTCACATCTTTCCGAAGGAGTTGGTATAAGTCGTTGGCCACGGTAGCTCTTTGTTCCAAGAACCGGTCGTAGAACGTCAAGAGTCCGAGAAAAGCCTGTAGCTCCTGCTTGTTTGTTGGAGCTCGTGCTTCTGTGATCGCTCGCACTTTGTCCTCGGTAGGGTGAATGCCTTCTGCATCAATTCGGTGTCCCAGAAATTGCACCTCTGGCACCGCAAAACAGCATTTCACTTTGCTTATGCGCAAATTTGCGTTTGATAGCTTTTCGAGAACGAGCTCTAGGCGCACTGCATGCTCTTCAGTGGAAGTGCCACTGATGATGACATCATCAAGGTAGACACAAACTCCTGGGATGCCCTGAAGCACTGTCTCCATGAATTTTTGAAATATGGCCGGGGCTGCAGCTACGCCAAAAGGCAGTCGCTTGACTTTGTACAAGCCTTTCAGTGTGTTAATTGCCAATAATTCAGCAGTTGACTCGCTCACCTTCAGCTGCTGATACACCTGGGTGAGGTCCAATGTGCTGAAGACTCTTGCGCCACGTAGTACACTGAATACTTCTTCAGGTGTCGGTAGCGGGTAAGAGGACGCTTTAGTCGCAAGATTGACGGTGCTCCGGTAGTCTCCGCAGAGGCGTATGGTTCCGTTCTTCTTGCGAACTACGACAAGTGGTGTGGCCCATTCTGAATGCTGCGTCGGCTCGATGACACCTTGCTGCTCCAGTTTGTCCAACTCTTTTTCAACTGAATCTCGGAGAGCAAACGGCACCGGCCTGGCCTTCAGAAATTTGGGTTGCGCGTTGTCCAACAACTCCAGTGTGACCGGGGGCCCTTCGTTTCCTGGAATCTCTTCCGAGAATACTCTTTCGTATTTCTCTTGCAGTTGCTCAACCATGTTCTGGCTCGGCGTCTGGTGTATGCCGCATATCATCACGCCTAGTGGAGAAAACCAGTTTCTCCCTAGAAGGCTTGATCCTGTGCCCTTCACAACAAGCAGAGGTAGCGTATGGGTCTGGCCGTTGTAGTTAACCTGCACGTTGGCAGAGCCCAATAGTGGCAGATTCTGTCCTGACCACGTTCGCAGGTGCGTGTCGTCTTGTTGCAGGGCGGGTGCGTCAGATGGCCATGAAGTTCGGAACGTGTCCTCACTGATCAGAGTACAGGCTGCGCCGGAGTCCACCTCGAACTTAATCAGCTGGTGATGTACGCTTACTTCTGTAAAAATCTTCGGTCGCGTGCCGAGATTCATGGTGTTCAGGTCGTACAACACAGATGGTGTTGCTGATGTTGTTCCATGGAGATCAGATAGCGGCGTATTCTCTGAGGCGTTGACGCTGTGATTAGGCTGGGAAGGTGACTTTATCTTGGCAAGTCTCCGTTTCGTAATGCATGCTCTTTCGATATGCCCTCGCTTGTGGCAAAAATTACACGTGGCTGACTGGAATCGACATCCCTGGGGGTTGTGTTGGTCGTCACACCGCCAGCAGCGTTGTGCCTTTTTGACCGATTTTACAACAACAGAAGGCTTGCGCACCTGGTTGCTTGTCTGGTGTACCGGCTCGGTGTTCCGGCGAATCCCTCTCTGCTGGTGACCGGCGCTCTCCGCTCGAACGGCGATGTCGTAAGCTTTGCTGAATGTGAGGTCCTTCTCAGCGAACAGGCGCTGCTGCAGTGACTCGTCACTCAGTCCGCACACAAATCTGTCGCGTAACATCATGTCCAAGGGAAGCATGGTGGTGTTAGCAGAAGAAGCTGCGTCTCCCTCCTGCCCGGTAGCTGTTGTCGACAGCGTTCCAAAATTGCAGTCGGCTGCGAGCTTCTTGAGCGCGGCTACGTAGGCGCTCACAGTTTCTCCTCCCAGTTGATCTCGTCGTTGGAAGCGAGCCCGGCTGTAGACCTCGGATGGTCTTGGGTCGTAGTGCTTTTGCAGCGCTTTTACGATGTCGTCGTAAGACACTGCCGCTGGTGTGCTTGGCTGAATAAGGGCGCAGACAGTATCGTAGGTCTGCTCCCCGCACAGCGTCAGCAGGTTGGCCCTCTTCAAGGCTGGGTCTGTGATGTTGTTAGCTTCAAAGTAGAACTGAAGGCGTCCAACCCACGATGAGCCGTTGAACTCTGGTATCTGATTGGGAAACCCTCGCGTAGCCATGGCTTGTCAATAGCGTTGCGTAGCGCGGGTCGAATCCACTTTCTCGTCGCCACTGTCGTGTCCGGTCGCTGTGTTGAATGCAGCGAAAGACGCACACGGTACTTTAAGACTTCGTTTATTTAAAGCTGATGAGGGTGCGACCAGCGTCGACCGAGGCAGGAGCCGAACTGGCCGCCCGAAGAAAGGAGGGAGCGGAGAAGCGTCCACGGGAGGGAGTGGCTTCCCAGAACAGGAGGAGGGTGCGGGGGCGCACCGTGGGGGGGGGGGGCATCTGGCGACAGCGTGCGACGAAGGGCAAGTGGTCGTTAGGAGGAGGATGCGAGTGGTCGTTAGGAGGAGGATGCGAGGGCGCACACACACAAAAGCAATAAGGGGACACAACAGTTCCCAAATAATTATCTTGAAATATAGATTTCAGATACGTATGCCAGTTCGATTATACTTCATACATGTATGTCTTGACCAGACTGAATACCATAGAACCCCCCCCCCCATTACTTCCGCTCTTTGCGGCGACCCGATTGATTCAGTGGGGTCTATATATACGTCCACCTACTGAATGGGCTGACTGAGCCGCTTTGATGAATGCTCTGCGTTCTTTGTCTCGTGCGCATGCGCAAGAGACGTGAATAGCGCGCGTATACACACCGCTGAAGCCTCCTATCGCGTAGATAAACCCTTCAAGGACGACAGCGGCGAAGTTACTCCGGGCTTGGCTCATGCTGGGCAGCTCGGAGAAACGAGCCCTTCTGGTGTCGAGCTGCTCCACTGGAAAGAGAAACACGGATGAAGGAGAGGGAAAAAGTATTAGTTTGTTCTGATGACAGACTGTTGCCACTTGTAGGTGGCGGTAAGCAGGATGGCATACAAGAAATAGTTGTTGTAGGGAGGGAGATGGGTTTTTCGAGAATGGTGTAGAGGCCTCGCGAGAACATGAGGATGGAAGGATAGAATAGATCCGACACCTGTCAAGGCCACTTTTCGAGCGTATACGGTACCGTTCTCACGCTGAACGCTCATAATGACGATCACTGATTGGTCCAAACATAAGCACGTCACTCATGACGTCTAAAGGCCCCCTTTTCTTTCCTCTACCCTTGTCCCTCGCTGCGTTTGTCACGCTGGGCACCTGCCTTATATGGATGGATACAAATTAATGGACTAGCTAACGTGCATGAATAAAGTTTGGACGATCAATGGGACTGATGTGGCAGAGTACGCGTTAGCACTAATGCGCGCCACAGACGGAGCAGCAGCCGCCGCTAAAGGGTTCAGACCATGCGAGCGAGTGGCGCGACACGCCAAGCCCTCGCTGCACTATCCCCACCTGCCACCCGTCGCCTTCCACCCTCTATTCGCTATCCCTCCCGTTTTCCCACTTCCCTGAGAGTGGAGAAGGAAATCTCCCTCTCCTCTTCGTCACCAGCCACCCATTGATTCCCGCCCTCTCCCACGTTCCCTCTCTCCACCTTTCCTACTGCCAACAGAGGCTTCATACGGACAAACGGCAAGATTCTTCCAACACGGTGGTTCTAAAACTAACGCAAATGATAAAGCGTTGAAGAGGGCAATAAAAAACGAAACTTTTTTGTTCAGAGCCACAGGATTCCAAATGAACACCTTCAGCAAAACGGAGAGTTGAGCTAGTTGGTACATACTGATGGGAAAAAACAGCGCTGAGACGAGGGACAAAGAAAGGACAAAGGAGGACAAAGCGCCGGTCCTGTTGTCTTCTTCTTTCTTAGTCCCTCGTCTCAGCGCTGTTTTTTTTTAAAAAGCAGGA
Organism: Amblyomma mixtum; assembly: GCF_055824585.1. Lineage (NCBI taxonomy): Eukaryota > Metazoa > Arthropoda > Arachnida > Ixodida > Ixodidae > Amblyomma > Amblyomma mixtum. The sequence goes on from NC_143014.1 coordinate 205,852,184, forward strand.
TGAACACCTTCCTTTGCGACATTGACTTGTTTTATACGCTTATTTTCATGCACACCTATTTTAATGAAACAGCTGTATCCTTTGAATTTTGCGTTATTGCTTCAACGCTTCACTGCTGTACATCACAAGCTGGAGTTTAGCGCATTGCCTTCTTGGTTGCCGCTGAGCCATTGGACCAAAACCGTTACTACTAAGACCACAAGTTCCCTTTCACCTTGTCTCGCTTTGTAATCCAAGAAGCGTGGTCACAAATCAAAAGCGTACTTGTGGACAGACGCGTGACGCCGTTGTAACCACCGATCACGTAGATGATATCCTTGTGCGTGGCGACCTTGACACCGCTCCGAGGCGTGGACATCGTCAGCACCCTGGTCCATGTGTTCGATGACGGGTCGTAGCACTCGACCGTGTCCAGCACTTCCCGACCCGTGAAGCCACCCACGCTGAGCCGAGAAGAAGAAAGCAATCGATGGGGCGAAGCTTTTAATATGCATTCTACGTACCACGCCCAACCCTCAAGGATACTATATGCACCCGCTCTCAAGAACGCATGCCAAAACCCGTAACCGCGCGTGTACGTGGCTCCGTCTCGGGTGTGAGCTGTACATTACACAAGCATACCCGCATACTTATCAGTAGCAGCCCTCTTACCTCCACATCTGTACAAAGGCCTATAAAAGTGATGGCCAATTAGCCCTGTTCTGAGCCAAGTGTGGCCAACCTATCCACCCCCACCCACCGCAATATAAAATGGAACCTCAAGTGATGCGACTGTTAGAGACAGAAAGACAGCGACGTGGACTAGAGAAGCAATGCCGGTTGATGATGTCCTAGCTAAAATAAAAAAGAAATGGGTTTTATGCGACCAAATATTATGAAGAGCACATGACCGCCGGCCTTTCAGGGTAGGAGAATATATTTCAAGGGAAGGAAAAGTACCCCATGAGGTGGCAGGAAGTTAGGTGCATAGCTAAGAGCAGGCAAGCTGCTGTAATATAGCTGAGATCACGGGATGAGCGTGGGCGAGTATTTCTTTGTCCCTTCGTCCATTTCGTCCCTTTGTCCGTGTCTGAACATTAGTGTTCCTATGATATCAACTGAACACTAACTAGATCGATCAACCGCTTTCGTGTGATAGAGTACCCACCTATATCGAAGGGCAGGCCTAATTGCATGTCCCCTATGTGCCATAAAACCCAACACAACACAACACAATAATTGCATGTCCGTAGTATATGCGTGTCTTCTGCAGTGGATGTTGGCTGAGCGCGGTTGAGGGCAACGTTCAACACAGTTTAGAGCAAGACATACATACGGAAAGTGGTAGCGAATCAGTTCACCGACTGTAACCGGTTTTGATGTAACATGTCACCAGAGAACACTTCACCAGTTTAAAATACAGCCTATTGGCTAAGCACTAGTGCAAATGGAATTTATATTTTAACATGAAGTGCCCGCTTCCCAATTTCATGACTGACATGCTTTAATTTTTTTTAGACGCCTTTGTTTCTTATTTTCCTCCGCCATATACTTCCCAAAGCCTTATTCCCCTAATATCCCACACCAGAGTACGAGTAATATCCCACACCAGACTAAGTTCGTTGTTCTAACACGAGAGGCAAAATATCTGCTCAACAATAAATAATAGCATTTCCCTCCAGAAAGCTCCCAAAAACAAGTCAAGTTGTGTGAAGCCAACGGGACATTCAATATACTTTCAGAAAATTATATTCTTCTCCTAATGACAGTGTTTCTTTGCGTGACGTCCAGCTATCGATCTGGACTACTTTGGCGAGAAAACCTCTGCTTGTCGGCCGAGCTGACCTTCAGTTGCAAGCATGTCCAGTTTCGCTAAATCACATTCATTCCCCCAAGCTCACATGTAGATTCGTCCTGCAGCCGTCGTGGCAGCAGCGTCGCTTCTGACGTCATTCATGGGTGCAACCTGGGTCCACTGATTCTTCTTGGCGTCGTAGCGTTCGACGCTGCTAGTCCGCAGGCGGCCATCAAAGCCACCCATGGCATAGATTAGACCCTGCGACGAGACGAGAAATTCAGGCAGAGACCAGGTACAGGAAGAAAAGGGTTCACCAACGTCGTCATCATCATCAGAATTTCTTTTAAGCCCTTTTAGCACAAAGGGAGGACTTGTCGTGCGTCACACGCTCTAAACACGAATACACCTACATGGCAGTAAAAAGAGAATACATACTCTTTAAAGAAGGGTGTGCGCTAGAGGACAGTTTACACCCTTTTTACTCCATTCTGTTCAGAGTACTGGAGAAAGTTAATTGCCCAGTTGCTTCGCAGCGTTTCTGCAGAGCAACACCTCAAATTTTTTTTTTTCTCGCATACCACACAAGCTTTGATCTTTCTGTTATCATCTGTTGTAAGACAAGGCAATTTGAACGTCATAACATAAAGAGAACAGGCGGCCGCCCTCCCTTCTTTTTGTTCGGGAAACACACTGAAAGGGTCCGGTTTACCAGCCGTCGCACGTTGAAAGGGGTGAACGACAACTGATTGTTAGCATATTTCTAGGTCAGCCTATCGCATACTTCATCTACAGTGCATAGCAATGGCTTGTGGATGTGAGATTTAGAACATCGAAGAGAAGCTCTGCAGGGGCCAACTCCTCATCATGCTAATTTTAAATAAAGCCAAATTCTTTCCGACACCTCATTTGTTTTATTCTCTGTAAACTATAGTCTGAGCGTTCAGCTGCTTGAATAAAATTTCGAGCCTCAAAAGGTTACTAACTCGCTTTCGATTCACCCTACTAAACTACATAGCACTGCCAGCGGAATATGCCTGGTTTTGACGGATTCAGAGTTTCGTAATCGACATCTTTGAAGTGATATCGATTTGAAATGCATGGTCGTCGTGTATGCCTTTCTCGCTGCAGCCGGCGTTGCTGGACCACTATTTGTAGAAAGGCCATCCCTGACGAATGGCTTGTCCAGAGGGCCGTTGAGCATGCTTCGTTTCGCTATAATGACGAGAATCGCGTTAAAACTGGGAAGGACAAGAGCAGATGCGAGAGAGATCTGGTTGCCTTCGCTCTCGTAGTGCCTTGCCTGCAGTGTGGCGACGCTGACATAGCAGCGGGCTTGCATCATGTTGGCCTTGTGGCTCCATCGGTTCAGGTTGACGTCAAAGCAGACGACGGAGTGGTAGCACTCGCGGCCGTTGAAGCCGCCCACGATGTAAATGCAAGAGTTAAGAACCGCCGCGCCATGGTACGCCCTGCGGGGGAGGAAAGCACATTGCGCCGACGACCGCATAACCCAGAAGTTATGGTAAAAGAAACAAGGTTTTGCCGTGTGGGCTATTTCCTTAAGTTACGTATTTTGCGGCGCTAAAACGACGGACAGACAGAAGTAGAGAGTAACATTGCACTAATTCACCGACTTGTTCGTCCACTTCTTTCCGTTTGTCGTCTTAGTGCCCTCAAAACTTTGTAACAAGGACCCATATGACGCAGTCTGTTTTGGCCTCATTGGTCGTCATATCATTGACAGAACCCAGAAGCATGTGGCCAGTGAAAAGGAAAGAGGCGCATCACATTTGCATTTGGATCACTTTTGTTTCATGGGCTTCGTAGGTGGGTCTTTTACTGCAAGCGATTTTTTACGCTTAAGTTGTGAGCATGCGCATTAGAATGCCAAGGAGAGGCTGACATAGCGTGAGTGTGTGGAAGCACAACGTAGAGAAGATGAGGGAGGGGGGGCCTTAGTGCGCTGACCAACATTTAGAGAAGTTCTTTTGTCTGCACCATCACCAAATTTTTAGACAGTTTATAGACTGTCTATAACTTCTGTCTATAAAGTCTATGAACTCTAATAGACAAATCCTAGAGAACAGTCTATAGCTAATACAAATGTTATAGACAATCCACAGATTTATGGTCATATACTTTTAGCAGACTATATACTATGAATAGACAAAAATAAATATCTATAGGAAGGCAATAGAGCCTATAAGAAGTCTATTGACTGTCTATAGACCGTTTTTATAAGGGGGGGTCTGTTACATTATTCTCCTTGAGAACATGAAACAATTCGCCCATTTCACGGTGCAGACAGAACTTCTTCAAGAAGAAGGGGGAACGCGCATGTTAGCATAAAATAATTGTCGGGGGCTTAGCTTTGGTTAAGCCTGGTAGGTTGCGAAAGCGAGCGCAGCGCCTCTAACGGAAGGAACGCGGCGCGCCGCGTCTAAAAAAGGAACGCAGTACGCCGCGTCTATAGGTCACGCGTGGCTACCGGCCGCCGCTGCGCGACGACTCGACTTGGCAGCCAATCTCTCACCCTGGCATGACGTCATGCTATGACATCACTAGGCATGGCACGCCGTCAAAGGTCACACGTGGCTACCGGCCGCCGCTGCGCGACGACTCGACTGGGTAGCCCATCTCTCACCCTGGTGTGACGTCAGAGGTCATTCTAAAGGTCAAGCGTGGCTACCGGCCGCCGCTACGCGAAAGGCCGTTCATGAGCGTAGTATTGCTTTTGCAATAAAAATGCGCTTTGCATACCGGGGCGTAGTGTACTGGTTTCCCAGGAGGCGCCAGGCACCGGTTCGGCAGTTGAAGGCGTGCATGTTGTTGGTCGCACCCGACGTCCAGCCCCCGAACAGGAACAGGATGTCCTTGGGGATGCGCGGGGTGAGCCACACCTTCGAGGACAGGTCGACGCCAGCACACTCGCCCAGCGCCATCGACTGGCGAGTCAGCGACTGTGCGGGGAATGCGGCATCAAGAACAGCCCAGACCATGGTCTTCGGCCATCACCTCATGAACTCGATTCATATTCATCAAAGCAATTCATTCAGTGCGGAATAATAAGGACACAAATACAGTGCAGGCTGGTCTGCATATGTACAGTCGAACCTCGTAATAAATAAACAGTTTATAACTAAATAATGAATATAACGAAGGAATAGCGATTCCCCTTGGAAGCTCGGTCAACACGGGCTATAACGAAGCTACGGCTATAACGAAGTAATAGGCACGTTTCATCTACATTTGGATAAAGACCTCTTACACTGAACTCGGAGTCCTGTACTACAGCAGCTGTAGCCGCCCTATCATGGCAAATTCCGTAGTGTCGTATTTCCCACGTTTCTCTCATTGGAATCCACTCCGCTACCAAAAGCTACTTTTGGTTATCTGTTCTCCGTATCGGCTATAACGAGCACATCTATTGTACACGAAAAGATGGCAGCGAAGCCGTGCAGTCTGACGCTGACGATAACTTTTTTCATGCGCTGAGAAATAGGCTGCTGAAACCACTCCCAGGTTAAAGAGTTCGTTATCTCTTCGCGCTTTACGGTTTTCCATGCGTAGGGAAATGAAATATTGAAAAAAAAAACTTCCAGACTACCTCAGTCTCAACGAGTATATGAGCCCGGGAGCAGGTGGATGGCTGGATGAATGAATGCTGAAAGCACTCTGCCAGTTTGGGTACAGGGTGATGACGTGAGCCGCAAGGCTCGTCACTTTTTTCTGTGTAAATTTTTTTCCAGTCTTTCAACCTTAAAAACAGCTACTTTGAATTTTGTCCTTTTTAAGTACAGGTTATGCTGGTTTTAACTCTGTGACGGTTTTCAGTTGTAAACTTATATATATTGCTTACTGACCTGCTTTTAAGCCGTCAGTCTAACCGTTTATAACCAACATCTACCGCGGATCCACTCACGTTACCTTCGTTACCCCAAACCCTGAAGCGTTGTGGACAATTCTTGTAGTAAAACCGACATTTCAGTTAGTTGGTCTAGAACCATGGAAAATACTTGGCATAGCATCTTGTCTTTTGTTGTTTTTTTTTTAAGATACTTATTCTGTCTGCTTCGACATCTGTGTGGATACTTCTTCATTCTGCAGAATATCCTCAGTTCTTTTCGTCAGATTTACCACCCACTGCACACGAGTCATCATCGTGGGCATATTTCTTTCTGTACAGCATTGAGCTTGGCGCTTTTGGGACTGCGTCATCTGTCGTCATGCGGACCATGTGGGCCTGGAAATGCGCACGCTTACTAAGAAAAAGCGGAGAGGCTGACGGCACAGCTGTCACTGATACTTTGTTAGCCCAATGAGAACGAGAGCGTGAAGAATATACAAAGCACAGACGAAATCCCTTAGGTTCACTTTGTTTCTAAGACAGAGGTAAACCACCTTGATGCAGACCAGCAACCGACCTGATGGATCGCATTGAGGACTTTGAGGCTGTCTCCGTCACCCTGGACTTGAGGATCGGTGACGACCCGGTCGAACTCTCTGCTCGAGAGAAAAAGAAAAGCTTAAAACTGAATGGTCAGTCATGTAGTGATCGATAAAACGCTTAAGGCGCATTGACAAATCGTCCCTGGTAGATTATGCTGCCTTTTATTCTCAAGATTGCAGACTACATATTGGAGCTACGCATCTATTTAGTTAACTACGAAAAAAATAGAATACCTATCCCATGGATTGTAAATATATCCTTTTCAGTCACATGGTCTCTTTCTCCTGTGGTGTCATGCTTTGTTTTCTGTATGTATTCACTATTTCCTTGAATAAACTCATGAGTTGAAAGTCAGGGCTGTGTGTCCTGTTCTCCCTTTCCTTACGTCGTTTTCGCGCTGTGACCACGTTAACTTGAGCAACCAACTCGCCCGTACTCCACCCCAAAAAAAACAAGTCTGCAAGAAATATTGATGTAAAGAAGTGTGTGCAATTTGCCGTGTCATACAAAGAACAATGAAAGACTAATGCTAAACGTTTCCCTCAGATCGGCCCATAGATCGCTTGTCAGTTTCTTGTCGCATGTTGTCTCAGATTTGGTTTAAATAAGCGAGTGATAGCTATGGCGTAAGAGAGGGGTTATGGTCGCATACCTAGTCTAAGTAACAGCTTACGTAATAGCTGGCTGTTAATTTGTTTTCATTCCCGCTCCAAGGGCGAACCAATACGACGAAGCAGCGATTACGGTGAAATTCTTACATGCAACACCTCACGTGACCTCAAGTCCTCTTGTACGTCATAGTCACCGTTCGAGTGTCGAAATCGAAACTAAACGAACAGAAAAAATTAATTGAAATAATAATAATTGCCGGTCATAGGCAAATTTCGCATGGTGAGATGTATTTTCTAGTCCAAATCTGACAACCCTACTCATTAAAAAATAAAGAAAACAATCCACACAGCATAAATGCTCGTTTTGGAATGTTTAAAGTTGCTAAACTGACTTAAAAACCAACCTTAAATTCTCTTCACAATGATGGTTTTGTCTGTTTATTTGCGCTTTTGTTTTTGGCCTCTAGTGGTTGGCTAGCAGATCAGCTCAAATTAGGGCTGGTCAAGACCACTAGCGGCCGGGCGATGTTGCTCATAACTTGCAATTAGATAAAAGACACCTTTCGCAGACCGCGTAGCATGTTACGATTACCGGAGTACCGAAAGCCAGCCAACCTCTAGCGCGTCCGCGCTAATTGGCCCTCATGCGGCAGGTGCGCGCGCAGCTGTCGGGTACCTAGCGCCATCTGGCGCTGTCAAGGTGATCTGCGCATGCCCCTGACGGCGCACGTGCTCCCGGTACTGCAGTAACGGTAACACGGTACGCGGCACGCTAAAGTTGCCTAATAGGCACCTTTAGCATACCGTGTACCGCGTTACCCATACCGGTACCGGAGTACCGGGAGCCTGCGCGCAGCCAGTTCGCATGCGCAAAATCGCCTTGATGGCGCCAGATGGCGCCAGGTACCTGGCAGCTGCTCACGCGCCTGCAGCATGGGGACCAATGAGCGTATGCTCACCGGCAGTGGGTGGTGTTGAGATCGACGTCAGCGGGTCTCGTTTGGAACCAGCCAGCACACCTGTTTCTGCTGTATATGGCTGCGAGCAACTTCAGACAGCTGATTCCAATTATGGAGTTTGCCCGGTCGGAGTGCAGGACCAAAACGAAGGGGCTGAAGTTTAAGCAAAACCAGATCCCCTTTCCGAAGTGTCCGCACGTGTCGAACGCCGCCGCCGCCGCGGGGAGACGGACGTTATCTTCCCCAATTGCTGTGACCGTGCCGGGGAACAAAGGGCTTCGGTTCCTGTGTCTCTTTGGCATGCCAAGCACCGCGACAAGCTGGCGGGCATCATTCGAACATCTCCAAGGACGAGGGACCACTTTCCGACCTTTTCGTGACCTCGCGTTCCGGCCTCGAGCGGCGGGTGTGATATGATGAACAACAGATGTCGGTGACCCGCGGGAACCTTCGGCTGGCCGGAAACCACCTACCGCAGTCGACTCTACCTCGACGGCAACCTTCTTTCCCTCAGACTCAACATGTGACGGGGGCGTGACCCTAAGTGCGGCGTTGTGTTTGTGCGCACAAGAGAAAGCTCTAGGCCCCTCCCACTCCCTCGTGGGCGTCCTCAACCTAGAGACTTGAGGGAACGAGAAGGATATAAAAGTTGACAACGAATGCGGCAGAAGAGTCTCACTTCAGTCTCACTTCTATTCGCTTTGATGTAAAAATTTAAATAAACCCTCTAGTAATCTTCCTCCCATCACCAAGCTCTTTGACTCGACGGCACTCATGTCCTGGTGGTGGTGGGAACGGGTTCGAAGCTTGACCGCGGTTTCATCAAGCAGCGAGCAGCAGCAGCAGCGAGCTAGCAACGACTCCTAACCCGCATCTATCCAACAGCGGGCTCCCGGTACTCCGGTACCGGTAAGAGTAACACGGTACACGGTATGCTAAAGGCGTCTATTGACTACCGGCAACTGTGGAAAACCGTACAGCCTGCTGTTCTGCCTCCGGCTTCGAAGCCAATCAGAGCGCTCACACCGCGGAAGTAGGCCTAGGGCGACGTGGAACTCACGAGACGGTGCACCCCGCGAATCGCACGAGGGGCAGAAGCTGGGCGAGGTACTTCTTCCGCTCCGCTACGTCTGTGGATATCCACTTGAGGATCGAGCGGAAAGTATCGTCTACTTCGCTAGGCGCGTGTAGCCGGTTGTCCATCAGGATGGTCCGCAGCTCCTCAGGGGTGAGAGACTGGAACTGCTCATCGTTCTCCCAGACCTGTGCCAAGAGAAAGAAAAACGACTTTTTCAACTGAACGATGCAATTAAGTCGAAGGTATGAGTGTTGCCACCTACATATGACGTCTAATGTTGCGCGTAAGCAGGTTGCCCTCATAACAGGTCCGCGTGAGGCCTTCGAAAGTAAACCAGCGAGTTTTCTTATGATGCTTCTCGCAACCTTCCCGATAGGTTTGCATCTGCATATTCATCTGTTAACGAAGAATTTAGACATTAATAACAGATAAGGTAAGACAAGAAGATAAGGCAATGCAGAAAATAAGATAAAGTTTACGCATATGCTGAAATTCAATTCTATTTGTTTAGACTGCACGGCTGAAGTGTAGCTCGCGGTATTTGTGGAAACAGCGCCAAAGACACGGACAGACAAATAGATGGAACCAACGCTTACCATCAACTGAAGGATTTATTCCAGCAGATCACAAAAAAGTAGAATTTCGCGATCAAGTGCGCATGTTCGCAGATAAGAAACCAAGCACTGAAATTCATTCAGGCTCGTCTAGATAGGAAATTTGACAATCATGAATAACAACAGACGGGGTGCTTACACACGTGTCACGATTCTTGTGGATAAGGTATGCTTCTTTCAATACTCTTGCTATTGTATCTTTTTGCTTGCAGAACACCGAAGCCTGGCGAAGCCTGGATACGTGGCGACATTTTTTGTGATGAAGTGCCTAGCTCGAGGACGGAGCGCTAATCAAGGAACCGCTGTCTTCCCTTAATCGTATGTTCAAGCATCTGCCTGCTTGTCTTATGTGCACTTTTTCTCGCACGTGAACAGTCAACGGTCGTCCCATCTGCTTGCTTGTCCGTATATTTTGAACTGTTTCTAGAAATATGACGCACCAACTAGCTCAACGTTCCATTTTACTGTAGTTTTATCCCGTCTGTGGAGTATGCTTGTTCTTCAACATATTTCGGTTTACAGCATCCTAAACGCGCAACCCGGGTAGTGTCGCTGAAGTTCGCCCTGGAGTTCACACCTCATCGAAGTGTCGGATCAGGTAGCGAAGGGCATCTGTAGCAAGGTTGTTGTATCCCCTGGTGAGGGCCAGATGGTAGGTGTCGATGCAGGAGTCCGGTTCCAGGTTCTGCTTAAGCATGTTGATGCAGTGTTCGCGAATCTTGCTTATCTGCGTCATCAGAGTGAATAGAAGTGAAATAAAATTCTAATGAAGCTCAGGAGTTATTGCACAAAGCGAAAAGTCTGAAAAAAGAGTCTTCAGAGAAGATCACTTCGAGGACTGCCCAGGGAGTGCGAAGAATTTTTTTTTCTCGAAGTGGGAAAGAGTATCTACAGGTAAAAGCCTTTTGTCTTATTTCAGTTAAAAAACTTTTTGTGGCATGGTAATGTCCCTATTATTATGAGCTAGGTTCCCCTACATCTAAACTCTATACGCGCGCATTAATGGGCAACGTCATAGCTGTCCACTATCCAGTCGAACGGAAGATTCGTTGCACGTGCGTTAAGGCACCGTGCAAATCGCATGCTCATGTGTACTCTGGGAACTTTTTGTATTTATTACCGGCTGCATCTTCCAATTTTCACAGAAACATGAAGTCCAAATAGGTCCCATTTTTGGCCCTTGGTTCACGCAAGTGTCCATGATCGTGTCCTGGTATCGACGTGTAAACCGCCTCTCTTAAAAATAACAAGACCAGGCATCCTCATTTCCCTAATCCCTGATTTCTGGCCATTAACGTTTCCAGGAGGGCAGAAGCGGTAGCCTGGACGCCGTGACTTTCCTTGACAGCTTTTAAAAACGCAAATATGCACAGCATGACATGGCTGCAGAGGAAATGAATGACGCCTTTGGCTGCAATGTTCGGTGTCAGGAACACGGCTGCTTGTGGTAAGGGGACACTTGTGGCGATGATGATACTGATGATAACGTCGCCGAGTTCGTAGCTGCACGGTAACAAGTTATCTTTTGTTTTATCGCCGTTGTTGAGAAAAGTTCTATTGGTCTAGCCAGGTGCTCTCGCTGGTGCTTCACCACCATCCCGTGGGCGACACGGTTAGACGTTGGGAAAACCGATAAATAGCATATCATTTATCGATTCCATCAGTCCTAACAAATAGATATTAAACATCTGAGCAATCATGAATGGTGTAAGACATCACGTTTATATCTCTCAATAACAATCTTTGTCATGGTCAATTTTATCACTTGAATGCACGGGAAGGGCCATCGATTAATGTTCTCTTTTTTTTAACTTGTGACTGACCCAGATCAACGAGAACGAAGCGACAGGAGCGGGCGCAGCCGTGGGTATGTGCCATTAAGCCTAAGGACATCATCATCATCATCAGTCCGCGTGACGCACGCTAGCAGACAACAGCCGGGACAGCGTGTTCGCCAAATGCAGCCGGTACAGCCAGCAATGACAGCGCCGCCCACCGGCAGGTAGCAGCCACATTAAGGCTGGTTATAAATATTCATTCAGAACGACGGCTTGACATCGCCGCTATGGCGCAGTGGATTAGAGCCACGTGTTGCGTATGGAAGGTCGGCCGTTCGACTCCGCTCTCTGTACTGTAATTTTATTGTTTTTTTATTCATCTCTTTACAATTTTTTCCCTTTTAGGTCGCAAATCGTGATGCTTAGTGCCATATAACGCCGTTTAATAGGATCTATTATCCCTTTTAGGTAAGCCGTAGTGACAATCTTCAGTCACCGTGATCAATTCACCGTGGTTTCAAGCCATGTGGCTGTACAGGCTGCAGTTGGCGAATACGCAGCCGGGCATCTCAACTCTTCATCGCGCTGGTTGATTGGCTTGGCACCGGGCAGCCATAGCTGCGCTATCTCTCCTCATTTCTGAGTCCAGGACAAAGCTGGTCACAGAACCACGTCTGCTTGGTAGCACCGTGCATCGAGACCCTCGTCTTCCGGCCTCCTCTTTTAAGACTGACGTCTCTCCCGATTGCCAGCGTGCTGAACGCCTGCACGTTGGCTCGTCGACATCTACGATGAGCCGCTCCATGGAGACTACGAAAGTTACGCCGCTGCTGCCTCCGACGGGCAGTGTCCAGCAACCGACCCTCCTTGCAACCGTTTCTTCACCGATTATGCGACTCTACGCTCCTGATTTCTGTATTCGGTTCATGCCGGCGAAGGTCCCGAGCCACCCCAGTTTGATCGTCGTCGTAACTCCACGATCCACGATGTCTTCTAGCACGCGTACAGAAAGGTCACTTCCGTCGCAGCTGACCCCTGCGCGTCGTGCTTCATGGACCTGTCTCTCTGCTTAATGGCTCGACGCTGGCACCAATGCTCCGTTCGGACGTGGCTGCTTAAACTCTGTCCACAGCAGCACCTTCGTGAACGAAGGGACTGACCGGACCGACCCTTTACACTACTTGTTCTATGTGCGCAAACGTTTGCACCTGGAGTCCTCAACAAACCGTCAGTTGGTCACATCCCGCAAAGTGCCCGAGGTTAAGCGAGACTCAAAGGGCTGCTACACATACTGGGAAGGAATGCGCTGTATGCAGAGGCTGATGATAGATCAACACGCCTCAATCACGTCTTCTTCACGTTTCTCCGGTTCCATGGGTAAACAGACTACCCAAGGATAGCAAGCCTTGCGCAAGAAGACCTAGAGCCTATGGGCCTGGCCATCTGCTGCAGCCACCAGCCTTGGCCTGTCTAATTTGCTGAATAATGGTGTGTCCACCCGGAAATGTAGACTCATACCACAAGATTGCTCTGTCACCTTTCTGAAAGACTCGTACTGCTTCGGTAGCTTATTGCTACCTGTTACCCGCATTCTGAGATTATTCCATCGGTTAGCTTGACCGAATGCGTCACAGTCCGCGAGAAGTATGCCAACCGCCAACATCTGAGCATCTCTACTCCGTCCTGCGCGATTTTGGTTGACTCGGCGCCGGGCACACTCTCTTACGTGTTCTCATTTCTGAGCACAGGCCGAAACTGGTCACACAACCACGTCTGCTTGCTAGCATGGGATCCATGGCTTTCATCCTACCTTTGGAAAAGTGCTACTCTGCTGATCTTCCCACCAGTTTCTTCATCCGTCAGCCTATTGAGCCTCGGATGCTACTTGTGTCGTCCTAAACCGTCATCCTTCGCACTCTTTCGAGACCGGAATATAAGCAGACGCGCAACACCTACCCCGCCCATTCTCACGACGTCGCAACCACAGCTGCACTGAAGGAGCCACTTGAGACATTCAAGACACCCGAAGGTCACCCGTTTGAACTTTTCCGCCTGTATACGTCTTCTCTGCGTGGTGGACCTGGGCCAAAGGTTTGGGGCAACCAGCATCGGACCTCCGGGAGCCACATATAACCAGTCTGCGACAGTCGAAGCCCCCAGCAGTGCTGCCGCAAGTGACAACACCGCACACGTCAGCTGCCACTCAGCATCCCCATGACAAGAGGCCCGTCTTCGTATCCCTGGTGATGGCTTCCCTCCGGCCTCGACACGTTGTACGACCCTTTTTGTACACTTATTGATTTTCATATCCTCAGTCATGCATACATCGAGGCATGACACTCAAGACGATGCATGCATGCAAAATATTTCTCACAGATGTGCAGAATTTCAGCACTTAGGTCTAGCGGCCTTCTGCTTTCGAGCAGGAACGAGCGTATAGGCGTAAAGAATCAAAGCAAACTAGAAAGCTTAAACAGACGAACCAATTATGGTTACAGCCACAGTCCGCAAGCATCCTAACTGCTTGATACAGTATCGTGCTTCTTTCTGTCACTCTATGCTTTAGCACCCATAATTTGGGATGCGGCGTAGCGTCCTCACCGCTAGTCTAGACAGCTTTCTCCTACTGTCATCTTGTACTGTGCGGTGTCCTATCTTAATTACCCATTCTTTATTAGAACGACTTAACATTCCAGTCTTCTGTCACTATTCTGTCATCTTACTCTCTTGTTCTTCGTCCCTTTTTAGCGACCCTAATTTCGGCAAATAGGAGAATGTCGGTTCAGTCGCTATCCTTGCGGTTCTGGCCTCGGCACTAACACACTGCCTCTCTGGACACGGTAAGTTGCAGTGACGACAGTTCGAATCTTCTCGTTCCAGCGTCTGTAGGAATTCTCCCGCTGCCGTGGGTCCCGTCCAGTATTTGAAGCCACACTTTGTCGCTTCGTTAGAGACGACACTGGTCTAATATAACTCAAGAATGAAGCCAGAGATGGCACTCAAAAGAGGCCCTGCAACCAATGGCATCGACCGATTCTCATGATGTCGCACTTAACCACCTCGCATGTTTTAGCGCGCATCTATTAGCGGCCGTGGTAAGTGAAACGTGGTTGACCTTAACGACGTTGCAATAGGCCAATACCATTGGTAGGAAGGTCTCCTTGGTGGGTCATCATCATCATCATCAGCCTGACTATGTCCACTGCAGGGCAAAGGCCTCTCCCAAGTCTCTCAAATTAACCCTGTCCTTCGCCAGTTGCGGCCAGCGTATTCCTGCAAATTTCTTAATCTCATCCGCCCACCTTTCTGCCGCCCCCTGCTACGCTTGCCTTCTCTTGGAATCCACTCCGTTACCCTTAAAGACTAGCGGTTATCTTGCCTTCGTATCGCAAGCGCTGCCCAAGCCCACTTCTTCCTCTTGATTTCAACTAGGATGTCATTAACCCGCGTTTGTTCTCTCACCAACTCCGCCCGCTTCCGATCTCTTAACGTTACACCTATCATTTTCTTTCCATAGCTCGCTGCGTTGTCCTTAACTTAAGCTGAACCCTCTTTGTTAGCCTCCACGTTTCTGCCCCATAGGTGAGTACCGGTAAGATACAGCTGTTGTATACTTTTCTCTTGAGGGATAATGGTAACTCGACCCACCAAACTACCAAACTTCATGAATGGCAGTTTGGTGGGTCTAGTTCCGCTTTATCCTGGAGTTATATCCGACTGCAGGTCAGTTGTTCCATGTGTCCATCTTCAAACACATTTAGTCACAGCATGGGGACAGTGAGCTTCGCTATCGTAACAGCCTCCTGTTGTCCTTGCTCTCTCCGTCTCAAACAGCAGCTGTTCATGGCATCTGGCTGGGCTAGTTCTTATCGTGTGCATTCATCTACCGTTGTATCTATCTACATGCTGCCCCATGCTACAGGTTACAGCAGGTATCCATCAACCCTTCTGTCAAGCAGTTGATCCCGTGTCGCCAGCAGCGCACTGTCAGTGCACAGCTGGACTCCGTCTTGTTCTATGTCCCCAACTCACGTTGTACTTCTCGGCCATCTCGAGCACTTGACCGACGTTGTGTAGCCCAATACGTCCGTGGAGGGGCACTTGGTAGGCGAAGTCGACGAGCAGCTCGAGCATGTCGCTGCTCATGTCACTCACGACCACGCGGATGGGTGGCATCCACTCCTGCTTCTCCTGATCCTGGTCTTTGGTCATCGCCTCTCTGGTTACGTTGAAGAGGTTGCCGCAGCCGGAGAACCTGCAGTGTGAGGGGCGGCGAGAGGAACGCGAAAAAGGCAAAGCCCTTCACATGAATAAACAGGAAGCAAAGTAGCTCTGCTTGGCTGCCATAGTACACGCTAAAGAAACAAAACAAAGAGTCAGCCTGATGAATTTTCGTGGCTGTGCTATAGAAGACCGCGCACTAAACGGGAACGCGTTCTTACTTCTAGATGCGCCAACCAACTAAAAAGATACCAACTAAACGCTTCGTCTGATCGATGTAGACTAACGACGGGCGATCTTAATCGTAGTTTACATTCTTCCTATATCACTTCAGTTCTTCATGAACATTCTTCATGAACAATGGGCTCCGAATGTTTCCGTTATCGGATGCGTAAGGCATACGGGCTCAAAATGTCTTACTGAATATGTAACAGACGCAGAGCCCTCGTTTTGACTTTGAGTTAACCGGTAATGAATAAATAACGCCACCATTTGAATAACGTACACGCTAAGGGTCAGTAATGGCCAAAGCCTGCGTCAGTTACAGTATGTGTGACGGACACCTTCAACACTGCAACACTGCAGGCGAAACGGTCCGAGAGGACATTCGGGCAAGAAAAGAGCGTTAGCTCACTTGGCTGCCATGACGAACCGGTGCGCCCACACCTCTTCTCCGTCCGTAGCCTTGAAGACGACGTCGCAGAACTGGCGGGCCTTCCTCTGCTTGCTCAGTCCAGGCATGGCTCGGGAAGCGGCTCCGGGGGCGAACGCCGGCTGTCGGCCTTCAAGGTCAGTGAAGAGCAGACCGGCCTCGGACCAGATGGTGATGAGGTTGTACGCGTCGGCGTTGGCGTCCACGGTAGCCACGGAAGGGGAGCTCATCTCTGGTCTCGATGCCTCCTCACAGCTTAGGGTCAGCAGGGCAGGGTGAGCGAGCGAGAGAGCGTCCGACCACCAGTAGTGCCGGGAACAGCAGACCGACTGGCGAGGAGGCTTTGAAAGGCCCACCTTCACAGCTCGGAAAGCGCGCCAACGGTAAACGACACGCGCTGAGTGGCGCGTTGTTGTTGGCCGTTGACGGTTGTTGACATCGTCGTTGTCGTCGCTTGTGCTCGATGTTGCTGGGACTTGCCATGTTTGAACCATTGCAGCGCGATCCGTGTCGTAGTAGTAGTAGTAGTGGTTTTTATTATGCATTGAATATGGAAGGAAAAAGAATTTTTGCTAGCCCCGGCATCTGATATCGCTGCTGGGAGCACCTGAGCTGGGGCAGCGGACATAAAGGATAGCAGGTAGCGTGTAGAAGTGAAAAGAAAGAGGTGAGGGGATAGTAGAAAGTACAGGGGGACCTATCTTAACGCGAGGGTGTCTTTTAGCGGCACGAAACGTGCAAAAAAAATGCTCAGTTACATATTTGTATTTGTTCAGTTATAACGCAAGTGGTTACTTTCGTATTATCAGTGTAAAGCCCCTTTTTGAATACAATTATTTTGATGAGGATGACGATGGTGATCATGGTGGCAGTGATCACGGGTCCTAGCAGTTTTAAAGTGGTTGGTACTGCGAGTGTCCTCACCGCATATGCATCAGCAAAAGAAGTGGAGATTGCACTCTGGGCTGGCGGGGATGCCTTCCGATTTGGGCCGGTCCCCGAATGTAGATATGTGCCGCTATGCGCCTGAAAAATAACAATGTATCGTACGACTGCAGCGCCAAAGAGCGGCATAAAGCGGGCGTTTCACAACTAAATTAGGACCGGCTTGAGGAAGTTTTTTTTTCCTATAGAGATCACAATAGCGACACCCTATTTCTCGTAGTCTTTTTGGTTATGCAGTGCTATTCAGGTAAAAATGCATTGATGTCTATGAGCTTACATCTTTTGTTAGCAAGCCATACATCCGGGTGGCCGCACTGACCGCAGTTATTGGCCAATTCTCTTCCTAGATGTAAACTTCAAGATTTTTTTTTTCATTAATGGAGATGAAGGGAAGGTTACTAATAAAATCCCCAGGCAGAAACGAGCATGTGACGGCCTACCGAGCTTCAATTACTTCTATCGGGAGAGATCTTTTTAGTGCAGTAAAATTTCATCACATGTATTTCTAAGTTCATTGCTCTTTGCTCAAACCTCATTCACGATTCTTTCGACCTATGTTCAAAATCTAAATTCGAACTCTCTTTCGAGATTCCTCCTTCCCACTTCCTAAGATGATCTTCACACAGATCCGTTCATTAACGTTCTACATTCGTTCTTGCCTAGTTTTGTTTGTTTGTTCGTGACCTAGGGATATGACACATACTCATAAGGGGGATTAGCCACTCAGGGAAGCATCAAATACACTTGATACTGCGCATGATTTTTTGCCCCCCGCTGTTCCGTTTCCTTTGCCATCGTATCTCCTGCTTTTCCCGCTTTAGGTTATCCGTAAGGGTCGGACTTATCGGTTCTCACTTCCTTGATTTTTATTTCAGAACGATCATCATCATCAACCTGACCACGCCCACTGCATGTCTCTTTAATTAACTATGTCCTTTGCCAGGTGCGACCACCATGTCCCCGCAAACTTCTGATCTCATCTGCACACGTTTTGCCGCCCCATGCTACGCTTGCCTTCTCTTGGTATCCACTCCGTTACCCTTGAGGAACAGCGTGTATCTTGCCTTCGCATTACATGCCCTGCCCAAGCCCATTTTTTCCTCTTGATTTCGACTAGGATGGCATTAACCCGCGTTTGTTCCCTCACCCATTCCGCCTGCTTCCGGTCTCTTAACGTACACCTATCATTTTTCTTTCCATAGCTCGCTGCATTGTCCTTAACTTAGTCTGAACCCTTTTGGTTAGCCTCCACGTTTTTGCCCCGTAAGTGAGTACCGGTAAGATACAGTTGTCAGAACGATAGGTTTGGTTTTTTTTTCGGCGAATATTATTTTCGGCGAATGAAATACTGATTTTTTTTCGGTGACTTCGGTTAATTTATTACGGGGTGAGATCTTGTCAAGCTGTCCACAAGGCAGCTTTTTCTCTCGCACCTCCATGTGCGCCCCCCGTCAGAAGTATACAGCCCAAGGGATTTGTTTTTCAGGCGTACTGTATGCCTCCTTATGCATCCCCAGCGACAGTAACCTCTCGAAAGAGGAAAGGCTTCGCTTCCGCAATCCTCCTAAGCTTTGGACTGCTAGATGTGCATGGGAGCCCCGCTAGACAGCCTAGAAGCAAACCCCTTGGGCTGTATACTTTTGACGGGGGCTGTACTTCAGTGCATGAAACAAATTAAATGAAAATTTAAAGCAGCAATTATGTGTCGGCAGAAGTCAACGTCTCCCTCGGTGTTTTTGTCATCCTGAACCATTTATTTACCAGTAATTAACGTGCAAATGATAGTACTTGCAATTGTGCTTGTAGAAAAAAAATGCTATCTTTATTAAAGGGCAAGTGAATAGGTTTTAGAATTCGACGAGTTTAAAAGGGCCCAATGTGTCAAACATGCAGTTAATGCCTGCGAAATCTTTTTGCCCCAGCGTTTGAAATTGCGGCGTAATCGCCGAATAAAGGCTGGTTTACATGCAAGCGATTGAGCGGCGCGTCGCAGCGAAACTTTCCAACTTGTTGGAACCTCGCCGCCCGTCGCAGCGATGACTCAAAACAGGCCTTTCCTCCACGGCGGCAGAATTCGCTAGCATTTTCGCTTGCATGTGAAACAGCGTTCAGGCTTCTCTGCAGTGCACAGCGACGATCAGAGGCCCCGATAATGACGTAACGTACGACGGCGCTACGTTTCCACCGAATAAACAGTTGTTTCATAGAAGAAAACCAACTCCATTGAAGGTGAAGCTTACGAAGCATTGCTTGGCGGCATCGAAAGACGTACAGCAGTATGCAAGTGAAGGCAGCGGACATCTGAAGTTTCGGCGAGGATGACGTCACTGTCCCAAGCCGTTGTAGGACCGTCCTTTTTCAATGCGTTTCCGATATTGGGCCGATTATTTGTGCTGCTTTGGACGAGTTTCCTCGCACTTCCCCAACGCAGTAAGGAGAAGCTTGAACATCGTCGCGTTTTTAACCGACGATTACGTCACCAATTTAGATGCTAGTGCAAAAATACTTTGCATGCTTTCTCTAGAACCTCCATAGATTCGAATTCTTAGATAATCTCGAATTCTCATAAAACCAGTTCAGCTTCCCTTTAAGAGAGTAACACAAGTTAAAGCCGGTAGACAAATACTGAAGTGGGTTTATTTTTACGAGCTAGGTTGATACGTTATCTTTGGGTTGTCGCGCGGGGTTGCGAGGGCAGGCCATCACGTGAACTGCATATTGATGACAGCGATGGAGCTTCTAATTAATCATCGCGATAGCCGGAACATAATTTTTCTTGACGCCCATGCGCAATTTCCTGTCAATGTCCTGCAACTGATTAACCTACTTAACCAAATAATTGTGTTAAGCAGGTGATGGTAACAAACAGTGCTTAAATACAAGGCGGCGAGTAGGTGATGCTTCCCGGGAAAACGTAAGGTGGAGGAGCAATACCTCAGGCCATACAACTGCTCTGCTTATCCAACGATACCACCATCGCATCATGCCCCTGGCTTTCCTACTTGGTTAATTTTCAGGTTGACTGAGTGTAACCCGCATTCAAAAACCATATAGCTATGCCTTGCATGCTAAGAATATTAACTTTTCTCGGTTGAAATCGAATTTCGAAAACTGAATCGGCGTACTTTTATAGTTTTCTTTTAGGTTCAAACCGAAACTTCCAGCCCCTAGTTATACACCCTCCGGCCAAATGTGGCGCTTCTGGTCATCGCAACTTCTACATCGCTAAAGCCACGTCGCTGAAATTTAGTTCGAGCAAGATGCCTTACCTGAGAGGCTAGTGAAGCTCTCCGTTGTCCCGGTTACTGCTCTGCGCAAAACTCTTCTGGTGTTTCAGGTGGACGCACAACACAATGCGTTTCCTCTCAAATGTGGCCCTCTTAAGTTCATTAAAGCTTCTGACAGGCTGTTAAGGGCGTCCAGAGGAATGTACAGATCCATGTCAACGAGGCACCACAGGGATGAGGACAGAGACGTAGAACAGGTGCTCACTATCAGCTGACAAAAATTTATTGGGACATGCAATATATATAAAAGAGAAAACAGAACAGCTGAAAGTCACATGACATGCGCAGTCCAGTTCACGATTACAGCATTCAGCCAGAAAAAGAGCACGTGAAGCAACACCGCGATTCATACCGCATCACAAGGAGAGTGCATTTTCAAGGTACTCAAACTCTAAATCAAGTAACAGCAGCGAAGGCGCGCTCACACATGTATCGGCTGACTTATTTTAAAAGCCTCCATAATCTCCCGGGTTGTCTTATCTCTGTCTCCACAGAACGCGCGTTTCTTCGAACAATGTAGCGCTGTAGTCATGAATTGGACTGCGCATGTCATGTGCTTTTCTGTTCTTTTGTTTTGTTTTCTGATTTGCATATATTGCGTGTACCAATAAATTTTTGTCAGTTGACGGTGAGCACTGTATCGATCGCTTCATGCAGAGACGCGACACATCAGTAGCTAGGCCAGAAAAGACGCCCGGTCCTTTATTGCGCATAGATTTATAGCTGCGGCTGCAGCGAGGGAAAGGGAGAGGAAGAAGGGGCGTTGACATGTTATCAGGCCGCTTGCTTGATAGCCACATCTGATACAAGCACCTGTTCTGTCTTTCTATGTCTCCGCCCTTGTGGGGCCCCGATAACATGGTTTGGTTTGGTTTATGGGGTTTAACGTCCCAAAGCGACTAAGGCTATGAGAGACGCCGTAGTAGAGGGCTCCGGAAATTTCGACCACCTGGGGTTCTTTAACGTGCACTGACATCGCACAGTACACGGGCCTCTAGAATTTCTCCTCCAAAGAAATTCTAGCCGCCGCGGCCGGGATCGAACCCGCGTCTTTTCGGTCAGCAGCCGAGCACCATAACCGCTGAGCCACCGCGGCGGCCCCCGATAACATGGATCCGTACCAACTCGCCCAATATTCCACCCTTTTGGAATGTACAGACTCAGCGGTAGTTGTATTGTTCTCATTCTTCGGCTGGCCGCCACGTAACAGTATGCCTTAAAGACAGCGCTAAATACACCCCAGCATACGTGGATAAAACCAAGGGATCGGACATCAGCCATTCTGTAGTCATTGGTCTGGTTACGCCCACTGAACGGAACATACAGAATCCTACTCCGGATCAGTGGGAGGTCGCCCTGTCCAGCGTAAACCTGGATGACCAAGTCTCACCAAGTTGATCCAAGTTTGACCAAGACGGCGAAGCTGGTCGACCGGGCATACTCAGCAGCCATGGCCGCTGTGGTCCTGAACTAAGGGACCCGACATCGGAACACTCGAGAGCCAGGAAAGTTTTTTCAATCACTCAGTCACATTCTCTGAACGACAAATGTCGATCCCGATGATGTTCGATTAGTTTTGTACTGTTAATCCATCCGCGCAACTTTAAGGGCCCATTGGTTGTCAGTTTTGCCAACGCATGCCCCGCCCAAGTCCATTTCCGCCTCTCAAGCTCAGCTATAGTATCATTTATTCATTATCATGGCCAATTTTTATCGCCACACTTATTCATGCGGCCTAGTCACATTTTTTTCTCCGTTAGGACGCAATGCAGGCACGACTTGTCGACTTGCTGCATGTTGCTCGCTTATTCATTTCTAGCGAATTATTGTGTGGAGGTGACGGTGCTGCTCTTCACATAAGCACCCGCTATTTTCTGCCCAGGCCAGGATCGCCACGTCGAATGTGATCAGCCTTCCGGTCCGAAGAGGGCATCGAGGTTGATGTACTGTGCAGTCATCAAGGCGTGGCGTAGCGTTTGCGGGTAGGTAGGCTGGAAACGCTGATTGGTCAAAAAAATATGACGTCATACGCGTGACGTCATAGGTTACGTGATATTTAATGACGTCATGTCCGGTTAGGGACAGACATGTTTCCCTAGATTTTTCCCCGCCACCACTCCTCAGCGGACGAGGCTGCTCGCGAGGAGCCGAGAGGCGAGGAGGCAGCGTGCACTGCAGCGTTGCCTCCTCGGCGTGTCCCCGTCATGTCTTTCGACCCGCCGCGGTGGCTCAGTGGCTATGGCGCACGGCCGCTGATCCGAAAGACGCGGATTCGATCCCGGTCGGGGTGGTCGAATTTCGATGGAGGCTAAATTCTAGAGGCCCGTGTACTGTGCGATGTCAGTGCACGTTAAAGAACCCCAGGTGGTCGAAATTTCCGAACCCCTTTCACTACGGCGTCCCTCATAGCCTGAGTCGTTTTGCGACGTTAAAACCCCAATAAACCATAAACCCATGTTCTTCAGTGCGCGCGCGAGATTAAAAAGCGCACCTGTCGCGCTGCGCTGTCACACTGCATGCCTGCTTCCGTGCATTTCTTGCGGACTCCTTTCAGTCATACTTAGCTATACTATTGACCAAAAGGCTTCTTAAACAGTTATTTCAAGTTTTATTGCTATGTATAAAGAATATGTTTGTAGCAGGTGCGGGCGTGAGCCCGAACAAAAGAAAACTGTTTTTATTCCCCTTCAGTATTCCTGCTTATCGAGACTTGAGCATTTATATGTTGCAGTACAACTTTTTTCAGGCATCACAACTGATGTTTCGATGTGTTTGGTACATATTCATCTTCAGACATTTCATGTCTGTTGGGTAAAAAAATATATACGAAATAATACTTGACTGCATCAATTGTGACTGAGGCAACTAGCATCACGTATAGCATGCTCTTGAAATTCCTCTAGCTGTTGCACAGAAGTCTGTAATTGACTTCATTGTAGCTTCATACTTGCACCATTTAAACTCTGCACATAGCTCTTTTTTCACAAAAGGAAATGTGATTAGGTTTCTGAATAGAGCTGTGCACGGGCCGCAAATTCGAACCCCCGCCCGGCCCAGGACTTAACCTACCGACAGGAAGCCCGGCCCGACACTGAAGGACCATGAGCACGCTCGTGCTCGGCCCGACCTGCAAAGCGGCGACGACACAAAAAGAGAATTTCAGGAAAATGAGTTTATTTCAATGACATTCAAATTTTGACCTCGCATTCCAGATCACAGTTTGGGATTATACACAAGACACAACGCATAAAGGTATAGATTTATCACTCTAATTATGCAAGTTGTTCATTGATGATGGCTTGATCGAAACAAGAGCGGCGCTCTTTCATTACGAATCCTGCGGCGCTGAATTTTTTCTCGCTGCTTGAATTGGTGGCCGCAACGGCTAATACTTTCATAGCAAGAAGAGAAACGCTTGAAGTACGAAGGGGAATGACAGACGTGGTGTCGTAAGCCATGGATGGCGTGCCACGACAGGAAGACTTTTTGACTTGTCAGAGGATAAGCGAGCAAATAAGCGACAGGGCGGCGCTATCCTGCGAATGCCGATACGGCCGTGACGTCCCTGTTTCTACTATTCACGGGAAGGCACGGTGCTGTGTTCACTTCGCTGACAAGCGATTACGGCGAAACGCCAGAATAGTACGAGCTGAGCCGTAGTGGAGGCGCCAGTGACATTCTTCTAATGCCATTCATGTGGTGGGGGCCCCCCCTTCGCTCTCGTCCGCGACTATTGTCCGTCTCCCCGGCCGGAACCAGAGAGAGTAGCTCCTGCCAGGTAGGCGGACAAGAGAGAAGGCTGCCGGCTCTGCGGTGCGCTGCGAGTGGAAGGATTTAACCTTTTCCCGATGTGCAGCGCGACTGCAGCGCGACTCCGTGACCCCGCGTGCGCCGTACGCAGCCTTGCCTCCGCTTCCCAGAACCATCCTTTCTTCTTACAAGCCGCCCAAAACTAGTTGCTTTGCCCCAACGTTGGTACTTGCTAGAACGAAAAACGCGTTTCCTTGCTGTCGCTCCCGTCTATACTTCTCCTCACTATCCTCTCCCTTTCATTTCCGCCGGCTGCAGCTCGGGTGCTTAAGATATTAGATAGCAATTGCCGCGGCCGGCAACACTCTTTTGCTTCACTTTTTATTTTTTAAATAAACCACTACCACCACCTGTGGTGCGCTGGGCGTCTTGCATGCACAGCAGGAAGTGCTTTGTGTCTACACCATCCAGGAGGGAATGTACAAGGACGGGAGGATAGTGGTGGTAGTGGTTTATTTAAAAAAATAAAAAGTGAAGCAAAAGAGTGTTGCCGGCCCTGGCAGTTGCTATCTAATATCTTAAGCACCCGAGCTGCAGCCGGCGGAAACGAAAGGGAAAGGAAGAGGATAGTGAGGAGAAGTATTACCATAAATCATCATACTCTTCGTCCTGGGCCACAAGAGCGGGGGCTTCATGAGGTAATTATTATGATGTATTAAAAAAAAATTCAACATGCCGTCAGCATGTAAGGATTTTATTATTGCGCTGAAAACACCGCATTTTTTTTAATTTTCACTGACAGGAGGGAGTAACTTTCTTGACTGCGCTGCTTTCTTCCTACGCAAATGAAAGACGCGTACGCTGACCTCTTACACCTCTTTTGAAGCAAAAACAGTTCCAAAATATGTAGCGTAAGATATAACACTAATACCCTTTGACGCTTGATGCCTTAATTGGTCCAGTATAGTGGAGAGCTGGGCGAGTTAATTGGTGCATGATTGTATAAAGAAAACCAGCGCAAATAACGGGGACACAGAACTTCTTTTGTAAGCGATTGTGCGCAGTGGCCGCTCGCGCGCACTTATTTTCGGACAATGCTTGGACATTAGCGCGCGAGCGGCGCGAACTTGATTACTTTTGTATTTTGTAAATAGTGTTCAAAGCTCTCCCCTGTCCTTTCTTGCTGTCGCTCCCCTCTGTACTTCTCCTCACTATCCTCTCCCTTTCATTTCCGCCGGCTGCAGCTCGGGTGCTTAAGATATTAGATAGCAATTGCCGCGGCCGGCAACACTCTTTTGCTTCACTTTTTATTTTTTAAATAAACCACTACCACCACCTGTGGTGCGCTGGGCGTCTTGCATGCACGGCAGGAAGTGCTTTGTGCCTACACCATCCAGGAGGGAATGTACAAGGACGGGAGGATAGTGGTGGTAGTGGTTTATTTAAAAAAATAAAAAGTGAAGCAAAAGAGTGTTGCCGGCCGCGGCAATTGCTATCTAATATCTTAAGCACCCGAGCTGCAGCCGGCGGAAATGAAAGGGAAAGGGAGAGGATAGTGAGGAGAATTATAGAGGGGAGCGACAGCAAGAAAGGACAGGGTAGAGCTTTGTACACTATTTACAAAATACAAAAGTAATCAAGTTCGCGCCGCTCGCGCGCTAATGTCCAAGCATTAGGGAGGATAGTACAAACGCTAAAAAAAAAAGCTAGCTGGGGATGGAAACGCATTTTTGGTTCTAGCAAGTACCAACGTTGGGGAAAAGCAACCAGTTTTGGGCGCCTTGTAAGAAGAATGGAAGGTTCTGGGAAGCAGAGGCAGGGCTGCGTAAGGCGAACGCGAGGTCGCCGGGGTCACGGTGTCGCGCCTTCTCTCTTGCCTGTCTCCCCGGCAGGAGCTACTCTCTCCGGTTCCGGCAGGGGAGACGGACAATAGTCGCGGGCGAGAGCGAAGGGGGGTCCGCACCACATGAATGGCATTAGAAGAATGCCCCTGGTGCCTCGACTACGGCTCGTAGTATTCTGGCCCAGGCTTGGTTGCTGCGTTTCGCCGTAATTGCTTGTCAGCGAAGTGAACACAGCACTATGCCTTCCCGTGAATAGCAGAAGCAGGGACGTCGCGGCCACATCGGCATTCGCAGGATAGCGCCGCGCTCTCGCTTATTTGATCGCTTATCCTCTGGCAAGCCAAAAAGTCTTCCTGTCGTGGCACGCCACCCACGGCTTACGACACTACGCCTGTCACTCTCCTTCGAACTTCAAGTGTTTCTCTTCTTGCTATGAGAGTATTAGCCGTTGCGGCCACCAGTTCAAGCAGCGAGAAAAATGCGCCGCAGGAATAAACTTCATTAAAACTTCCTGTTGGGCGAGTTGGTAGTTGGTGGTTATAGCGCTTGTGTGTGTGTTTCCTCTCTTTTTGTCCGTGTCTTTGTTTGCGCTATAACATTTCTAATTCAATATGAACTACCAACTCACCCAACATGAAGTTTTAATGAAGTTTATTTCTTATACAGTGGGCCCATCTTTCTGTGTTTCTTCATCTTCTTCCATCTCTGACCTTCTACTGAGTAACATCGTGGACGCTACATGCCGGGCAAGACGCTATGCCTTTTGCATTCGGAATAGCGCTTGTGTGTGTGTTTCCTCTCTTTTTGTCCGTGTCTTTGTTTGCGCTATAACATTTCTAATTCAAGATGAACTACCAACTCGCCCAACAGGAAGTTTTAATGAACTATAGACTTCTGTCTATAAAGTCTATAGATTGGCTATAGACAAATCTTAGACAACAGTCTACAGGCAATACAAATGCCACAGACAGTCATACACTATCTATAGATTTATGGCCATACACGTTTATTCGACTTTTGTCTATAGACTATGAGTAGACAAAAAGCAATATCTATAGGAAGTCACTAGAGTCAATAAGAAGTCTACAGACTGTCTGTAGGCCATTGATAAGGGTCTACATTACAAGGCGCTTACCCGACGCAAAAGCACTGAACAAAGTTGCATACTGGAAGCCATTTGTAGTCTTTAGTTTTGTCTTTCTTATAGGGCATGCCAGCAAGCAAGGCTATGGAGGGTAAGCCATCCAACACAAGCAAATTTCCCTGACGGCATGTTTCGGCCTCCAGTGCTCCCGACTTGTTCCAAGAGGCCATGCAACGAGGTGCAGAGGCGCTTCCTGCCCACGTAGGGCCCGACGTCAACGTGTCATTTTTCTTCAGCCCGTGTCCCCTCCTCCGCTGCCGCTAGCTGCCCCAGCCCGAGCGCACGGGTGCAAAATGATGCGTCCGAGCCAACAATACCGTCCAAGAAAGGTGGAGGCACAGAAAGCGTACATCACCCTGTACAAAATATCGGCACGGCCGACGATACAGGAAGGAAACGCGAGCGTACGCAAAGTAGCGGGACGCGGGGCTATTTTGCATGGCCCGGAGGAGCGAAGAAAAAAGAAAGAGAACAAAGGAAACATGGATGAGGCGACACGTCCTCAACTCCACTTAGTTTTGTGCAGTGCAGATTTAAATGTGACCCGATCAAAGAAAGAGAGTGAGAGAGAGAGAGATTACATTTTTGAACACCGTATTTGCTTCGTTATGTAGTGTGCCGCTTTCCCGCTAGCGATTCCTCCTCATTCGGGCCTGAAAAACGTTCGTGGAAGCCATAGGTGTTCGAAATTTCGGCCATCATAACTTGCTCCATGTACGAGTGCGTAGCGGCACTATTTCGGCACTATTTTCTGTCGCGCAAAGCCACAGCTGTAGAACCTGATCACTCGCTTATCCGCACAGTCGACATTTGTTTTAAGTAGAGCTCAGGGAAATACGTAAGGCAACACCTGATTTTCATGCAACCGACGGCTACCCTTCAAGGATGAGCGGCAAGCATGCACTGTTTCTTCTATTTCTAGGCAATGTTGCCCCCGGCTGTTAATTTCCGCTTAACAATCGCAATGACAGATAGGAGACTTTCTGCGATGTGAAACGTATGACGCTTAAGGAAAAACACCATCTGGTCAACAAGCACAAACAAGGCGTTCCGTTTCGTCTTGTTTTCACCCATATCAGCAGCTCCGGCAGTTCTGCGCCTCCATGGTTCCTGTACTGCCCGCGAATACGAAACGTGAACAGCATAATCCGAACATCGCGATTGGGGTAGACACTAATACAGTTGATTTTCACTTCGAAGGCGCGATGACCTCGGTATGAAAGGGTGAATGAATCGAGCCTATCTGTCACATCTAGCAGCTAATATGCTACGCGGGCGACCCAGTCGCTTGTTCAGTTGATACTGGCAGATAGGGAATGGCCACAGCATTCGAACGACGACCTCTGTTGTGCATTTCTGACCTTCATCATTGCCTTCCAGGCTCGGTATATAATTTTTTTAGACATAAGTTAACCTCGGCCAAAGCGAATGCGCATGTACGATAAGGTGTTGTTCTGACCTCTAGGCCACTCTTAAATAGTGCCGATGTGCTCCCCAGCGCGCCCGTTCGAGAGCTCGAGACAAGTATGTGAACGCCTGAACATACCATCATAATTACACGCATTTCAATTGGTCGGCTTACGTGACTTCACAGAAATCATTTTTTTTTTTACCGTACACCCGCGTCCCATAAAGTTTTGCTGCTAAATGTGTGTCCCACTTCCGCGAACTGCACGGAAATAAGGGGACCACTTCGTGGCCATGCAAAGTACAGGCGCGCGGCGCGTGTCCGTGCCGACGCCTTCAATAGACCTTTCCACAAATTCCGCCGCGCCACCAAGCGGCCGCGCAAAGCACTCTGGGAAAGCGGAGCGCCGCGGCGCCCGCGG
This sequence comes from Amblyomma mixtum, assembly GCF_055824585.1. Taxonomy (NCBI): domain Eukaryota; kingdom Metazoa; phylum Arthropoda; class Arachnida; order Ixodida; family Ixodidae; genus Amblyomma; species Amblyomma mixtum. Next base: position 205,881,123 of record NC_143014.1, read on the forward strand.
CGCCGCGCTCGCGTCTTTTCGTTCCGTCTCCGACTGCGCGCCTGATCACCGGAAAGCCTTCCTCTGCCATCTCGTCGCCATCACTGTTTCTTATACCTGTGCTACACGGGAACGTTCGAATGACATCTGAGTCGAATGACATTCGAAAACTGTAATGACATTCGGACTCGACGGACGCGCGCGGTGCTACACGAAACCTTCCAAGCGCATTCGAAAGCCTCAGCTCGTTTTCAGTGTACAACGATGACGACGGCGGTGGTCACACTGCTCCGACAACGACACTATCACGGTCAACAGCAGCATGTGATTATAGTGAAATATCTAGTTTACTATAATATGACTGCAGTGGGACACGTTTTTCAGGCCAACGACACCGACGAATCCGATCGGCGGACGGTCAGCCTTGTCGGCGGCTGAGCGAAAGCACGGTGATGAGGCGGCGGTGCAAATATGTTCGCGCTTCTAAATGAGCGAAACGAACGGCCATATTTCACATGTGCACACCTGAACAGTCACCAGCGATAAGCGCTTGCCAAATTAATTTCAGTCGACGACGACTCCCTTCCCTTCCGCGACGACTAGGCCTAGCGGGTCCGTGGGATATGATCTGTGATTGCGGCGGTTGTGATGAGCGAATCACTAGCTTTAGCGAATGAAAATGGTCACCGAGTGTAGTTTTGGCAATAGTGACCTGAAATTAATTGTTGCTTAGATCGCTGGGCCCGCATATGATGAACGTGAAACGCCGGTGTGACCCAGACTGCCGAGCCGTGCTTTACGGCCAGCAGCAGTCGTCGCCGTCGCTAGCTTGTGGATGACAAATTAGGCCGTTTCAGTTAAAGCGAACGGTCGCCAAACATACTTCTGGATAAAGTAGTTTAAAATAAAGTACTGGTCACGTCGGAGGAAGCCGGGACAAAAAACGAGAAGCGCCGGTCCTGCGCGATGTCAACAGCCCGCGGTTGTTAAGTGTTTCTCAGGCGTGCGATCGCACCATCGCTTCCCACACATTATCGCACTGCGTAAACAAGCACGGCTACAGCCGGTAAAAAAGAAAACAGGTTGATTAATAGAACTAAAGCGCCGATTGCGTTTTATGTCATAAAAACGAGTACTAACTGTTCGTACGCAGCGATGTAAACAACAGTATGAGTGCAGTTGTCCTCATCGGCGCACTCCTGGGGAAATTTCATGCTGACGCGGTAAATGTTCACTGCTGTAATATATAATCTTCAAGCACTCCCTTAGACAGAACACGAGCTATTTGCTAAACATGACACAGTTGGTTGACACAGTAAGCGTGACACAGTCGGATGTTGCGTTCCGCGGCCACGGATCACCAGCCGAGCACCAGCAGACGCAGACCGGCGTTCTCCCAATGTATGTATACACAGCCCTCGCCGCTCATGTGCCCATGGTGGTGGTGAATAACTTTATTCATAAAAGCCCCCCCCCACCCAAAAAAAAAAAACGAAAATTATGCAGCAGCATTGCGGGCGGCCTTCAGGCTGCCGGTTGTGGCGTCCTGGCCGTACCTAGTCGCGACGCCCTCTGCCCCGGTCACCAGCCGAAGTTGGAGATTCGCATGTGCCCATTGCTCTGCGTAATCACAGCAGGCGTCCGTTCCGCATACACTCGGTGTGGAAAGATCGTGGAGAGACGATCCATGTATCCCTTGCGCCCGCTCGTGTTGAAATGCGTACCATATATTTTTTGGTGTTTCGAAGGCTTCCACAGGGTAAATCGCCCTTGTGAACCTTGCCGATTTATCCTGCGCACCCATTCTAGCTTCAGCTTCTTGTCCTTGGGGAATACGTGGTATGAAATGTTGATGTCCTTTCTCGTGTTGTTACTACAGCCGGGCACGCAGCACTTTTGACCGCCACCGCGATTCTAATCTGCAGACATGTCGAATGTCTAAAAAAATCCCCACATAATTGCAGAAAGACTAAGAGATAACCACCACAGCACTGCGCTGCAACATTTACAACGCGCACGAGAAGACGCACAACGCCTGAACACGGCGGCACAACACAGCAACACGCTTGACAGCAGACGACGCGGGCGGTGACCGCTCCTTTCTCCCATCATGCTTTGCGCGGATCGGCTAGGGGATGGCGCGGCGCTGCAATTTAAGACAACCTAGGGTGCCTCGATGCCAGCGCTGCTGGCATCGAGGCACCCTAAGACAACCCCCCCCCCCTCCTCCCCACAGCGGAGGGAAGAATAGGAGAAGAGGGGTGTTTTACTTTGGACAAGGGCACCATTATTTATCCAATGACATGCCCGCTCGAGAAGCCCGGCCGGCTATGCGCACGAGCGGCCCTTCAAAGAAGTACGTACATAGCATGCTCGGTTTTGCGCCTGCGCGTGTATGTACGTGCCCGAGCTCCCGCTCTCCTGCATAATCTCGCCCAGGCATCAACGAGTGGGGGTTGCTGTACACGCAAAGAAGAATAGGAAAGTAAAAATGGGGATGAATTGGGGAGGAAGAAGGGGATGGTGTCGCGAGAAAACGTTGTAGGCGCGACAAGATCGCGCGCGTGCTTCGCTCGAGCGGTCACCACAGCGGACGTGTATTCATGGGCGAGCTAGGCTTTTACCGGAGTATATATCCCAAGGGGAAGGGCTCACTGGCCAAGGCGAGTGTTGGGACGAAAAGGAACATGACAGACAGAGTGAGAAGTGTTCTCCGACGGAAAGGAGAGCTGCGGGGTGAAACACGTTACTGTTGGCCAGACGACACCTGAGGTATTGCGGTTGCTAAGAAAGCAGCTTGAACCTCTACGAGGAAATTCTTTAACTAGTTTACTTCGTGACCGGTAGATGGCATTAAGCGTTCTACATACCTAGAGTTACTGTATATGCTACCAAAGGTATATGCTACCTTTGGTAGCATATACAGTAACTCTATACATACCATGTGCAGTTTCTACCAAGAGCTCACTCCCAACATTTTTGGGCTGATATTGGCATACGCGCTTCAACCACTATATAAGTATAAGCCCAAGTGCATGAGTCCAAAGTGCTATAGGTGGTGCTTTTGAGATACTGAGTGTGCATCCGTTTTAGTTATATTCTGAGTATCCCCATCGCCAGCCCCAGCCGTAGGGTACAGCAGTGGTTCACTGTCCATGTGAGTTCGTGTTATAGTGAGTTGAGCTATATGCCCACAATACTCGTCGTTAGCCTGCAGGTTAGCGGGTCATTACGAGTTCAAGTTTTCAGTGAGGTTGCCGTGAGTCTGGGTCTATTGAGACTCTTGCAGGTCAACTGGCTCCGTGTCCATGCGCATTGATGTGAGTCTAAGCGACACTGAATTTCGTTGATTTGAGTTCGAGTAAAATACACCATGTGAGTCTGGCTCAGAATCGTTCTGAATCGGCGAAAAGTCGAGTGGCGGCGGGCCCGGCAGCACAAGAACGGTTCATCTTTTAACAGCGGTTCCATAGGAAGAATTTGCAGGCGGTCATTGCGTTACGCTCGAGGATTTCCATGCAAAGTGGCGCCAGTGATGTCCCAAACGGTGAAAGCTCCTGGTGTCCTTGAAAGACGTGTCAAATAAGGTACGCTGATTGAAGAAGTTAAAAAACCAAGTCAGAGTTAACCAGAAAAGCAATACCTGCCTCTAGGGTCAGCAAGGATACCGTAAGGTAACTACGATTCAGCATCCTAGAGTAACACAAAGGTTATTAGCTAAAAAATAAAAATGCAGATCGGAGTGGACGGAACAAAGGTGAATTTCGTCTCTCCGACAAACCATCATACCAAGCGCAAGTGCCTGTAGCAGATTTGCGTAAAGAGAGGACCAACAACAAGCGACGTGGCAACACTGTAATTCATATTTCATGCACCCGAAATAGAACTTGCCGACGGCACTCTTCCCTTCGACGCGAAAAATATGCGCAAATGCAAGGGAAATAGAGAGTAGCAAAATATTCGCATTTTGACGAAATGGAGACGGGGTGTTAACGGCTACGTTCAAGCCTTTTCTTCCCATCTCAATCTTCGCTCAAACATCCTTCGTTCGATGGGGAACAGGTACGAGAGCGAATAATCCCGTCCACTCCTTCCCTCCCTGGTCTCCCTTTCTCAACCCTCCCCCACTCTCCGACATGGAAAGCCTTTCAACCGGAACATCATATATGCGCATGTACCACCTCCGTCTTGCACACCCCTGGGACCCCGTTTTTCTTCGACTCTCCTTCAATTTCCTGCGCTGACTCGCACTTCGGAAACGTTGCATAAAGAAATTGTGCTTGATAAGTCTTTGCCCTGATTCATGAGACAGAAGGGTTTATTCGGGCCTGTCCTGCAGGAGTTGATGACGTATACAAGTTTTCAAAACCTAGTTTTACCAGATTCTTGCACCCCGGACAGATTTCTTAAATGTCGGCTTAAACCCAAACCCGATTTCTTCCTGAAAATAAGCCTTCTAGGGAACTTTGTTATCCTGTGCAGAGGGCTGGCGACATATGGCGCGAAGATTGGCCTTCGTCTAGTGCTTAATCCACAGGGGTGTTTTCTTTTAGTGCGTTTATGTGCTTAATTTGAGGCTCAGTTAGAATAGTATAAGTTAAAAGCGAGAATCCAAAACAAGATTAATGACCAGACTCTCGTTTGCATCACTGCATGGTGCATAATACATGCTAACGACGACCTGCTCCAAGACTCTTCTGCGGTTTAAAATGGTCGCTTTGACGGTGAGCGAATGTTTTCGCTGTCTACAAAGGTATACGCAGGCAGGCATTGCACGAACTAGGAAGTGCTGCGCAGTAGATGATAATGCATGCGGGTAAATAATGGCACTATATGAGAAAACAAAGAAATATCTGGTAAGGTAAAAGTTGTGCAGTGCGAGCTGCCATTTTCACAGTGGTTACGAAATAATTAGCATAATTGGAAATTTTAAATCATTACAAAATAAACTAATAATTAAGAGCATGTTATATCACGGTAAACACGAGCATTTATACTAAACTGTCTTCTGCTGCAAAAAGTTGGGGAGGCACTTCAACTCCGTCTTAAGGGTAAGACGCGATAGGGTATAAGTTAATTCTCATATATGAAGAATTGGTCATCCTCTATCATTCTCTGTCATTTTATAGCGACCAATCATCTCCGACAAACCGTCATGGTGTACACTTTGCTCACTGCCCGGTGGGCATGTTGTGATGACGCCACAAGGTCACGTGACCTAGGTGGCCCACTTGCCTTCAAAGTTGCTTCTCTGGGCATTTTTGGGGGATTTTTTGCTCGCTGTCAACGACGCCGACGACGAATTTTCTGCGACACGAGTTTCTGAACACCATCGCGTTAATATATGACCCAGTGAAACAAGAATTATCGGAAGACTTCAAAAAATATCACGAGATTCTTAGCTCCCGAATTCGGGAAGAAATAAAACCCGAAAGCGAAGTCTTATTTATATTTCGAAGTATAATTTGAGCGTGTGTGTGTGCTAAGTAAACAAAGTCAAAGACTGTACCTGCGGTGCGTGGTTCAACAGCATTGCAGTGGAATACAAACGATTTCCTTCAACTAAGTCTTTGCAGGTAGAAAAAAAAATGCGGTTGTCGGTTCCAGTAAAGTGGGAAAAAAATCTAAGCGACCGATTTATTCGGCTCATGTAAAGCACATGTGCTGAGCTTACAGGCCATTTCATTGAATTCCTTCTCGCTTGTAACAGACTTTAGAATTATGAAAGCCACCCCGGATATTGCTTCTTGCGGTCTCTGTTGCAGAATAACGAATATGACACCAGAGCATGATTGGCATGTCCGGTGAGAAAGAAACCGCCGGCCTTTGCAAGCTCCGCCATTCTCATTCAAACGTGTGGACTAGTGCCGCCATCTGGCCGCTAAAGCACAAAATTATGTATCAACCTGGGTTGATGCAACCTACTGAGCATGATCGGAGGAAAGTTTTCGCGATAAAAGGAGAGTAGAGAAGACGTGCTCTCAAGTGCCAGTTATCGCCGCTTTGGAAACAGTGTAGCAGCGCTGGACCACTGTTATGCGACTATTTTCCCCCGATAGAATTTCTATAGAATTCAAAATATAACCAAACAGACCAACTGTACATAACAGCCCACAGCCTCTGCGTTAACCACATGTTCTTTTATTTTTTTTCGGGTTACCAACTGGCATAGTTCTCGGCCTCATGTTCTTCATGCCCATATATGCTAAAGAATACACTGCCCATATTAGGGTCTAATTAAAATAGACAAACAACCTACTTTCAGGGCACCTCGAAAATTTTTTCACTTTTATTGTCTAATCGTAAATCTCTACGATCGAAAGCAACAGGCTTAGTAAATTATCCTGTCCGTAATAGAACAGAATAGAATAGAAAAGCCTATTCTATTCCATTCTTGCATCTCGGTTGCTGGTGACGCTGAATGCAAAGCAGCAAGACGATCAGGCATGCAGGTTGCGACCGTTGATCGCATTTCCCAAAGACTGTGGCAAAAAAAAAAAGAAAAAAAAATAAACGATGCGGTTGCCTGGTCACAGCCACGCCTCTGCAGAGAAACAGAAATGAAACGGATTAGAAATTAGCTCGGATTAGACTGATTAGATTAGAACGGGTGAGAAGATGAGAATGAGTCATGCCATCGTCAAGCATGCGGATGGTTAGTGGAATATAAGGGGAATCGAAGTGGTTAGAGTAAAAGTGAGAGCAAGGTAGTGTCACATAGCGGCTCTGTCATAGAGAACGCAGAGCTGCTAGCGTGCGTCATGCCATACAGATAAAGACGAAGAAGGAAGGCAGGGATGTTAACCCGAAGGGTGTTCTGGTTGGCTACCGTGCAATTATTTTCTGTTACCGTTTCTTTTTGCCCTGGAACATGTATAGACTATATGGCATGCTGTTACCAAGTTATGGCTGCTGTACTGGCGCCTTTCAAATGCGATGGTCAAGTGTGCATGCGCTTGTTTCACTCTAATGCGCATGTGAGGGCAGCGCTAGCCAATTCAGCTTGCTCAGTTCCAACAGCACCGCCGTGGTGCACAGCAGTTTGGGGTAGGTGACGTAACGGCCTCGCAGCGCCACCTTTCATCGCATTAGCGAGAGCGAACCAAGATAAGTGTGACAATATTACGCATAACGTTACGCATGAGAAAGAGAATGTTACGAAGCAGGTGCGAATCTCTCGTGCATGGTTCCCAGTCTGCCTTCCTCAGGCGGTCAGCCTAGTGGTAGGGCACATATCCAGCCTGGATGGGCTTGGGCCACATCAGGGACGGCGCCCCGGACTACGGGGGCGCCCATTCCTTCTGGACAAATAGAAATTTTGCAGTCAGTGAACGAATCAATCAATCAACCATCACTTGAATGTCTTCTCCCTTTTGCTGCGGCGCCTGTCGCTCGCAGTTTCTTTTTTTTTTTACTGGAGAGCGCTGCCCGTGATTGTTCGAACTTGCAAACGCGGGCAGCGCCCTCTGGGTTGCAGCACACAGTGCCCATAATGAGTGACTGCACCGAAGAGTTGTGACAGGAGCTGGAAAAGGCGCAGAAAGTGCAGTTAGTTTTGAAAGTACCCTTGACGTCACTGTAAGAGTTCCCGAGATTTATTTTAATAAATTTTAGCGCACTCAGCCCGTTTTGTCAAGCAAACAACAGTTCAGTGTAGAAAAATGCCAGGCATCCCAATCTTTTTGAGTTTGAAGATTTACTTGCCGCTTGGAACTATATCAAAGGCTTTTGTAAAATCCAAAAATACTGCATAATTTCGGTGGTTCTTAAGAGTGAATTACTTGTGCAGCTGCGTTGCTGTACTTGAACAAATGCTAAAACTGCGCGAGGACAACATTTTCTCCAAGAGCTCATTTATGTAGTTCGCCGAAAAGCGTTAAAGAAATTTAACGATAATTTTGTAATAATAGGCGATCCCCGTTGTTAACTGCAAAGACAACTTGGGTCACATTGAAATCATCTGGAAGTTATCCTGACGAGTGTGGAGTACAAAATTTTTTTTCAAGAAATGTGGCAATAAGTTGAGGTTGTCGGTTTAGACATATGCTTGAGATTCCGTAAGGACCACAAAAAGTTTTGGTTTTTAAGGATCGGCAGCATGTAGATAAATCCAGAATAAGAAACAAAACTGATCGAACGTGTTTAGGGTAATCCTCCAATTTGGAGTGGACATGTGATAAGAGAGTAATTACTTATTAGCATCCACCCAAGCGCAGCCTTACGGCGGAAAATGAAAGCTTTACAGCGATTACAGAAACTTTGTAGTTAAAGAAAAATTCGTCGGTGCGGGGTTCAAAGTAAAAATTATTCAAGTAATTACTCCCCTGGTACAACGAACAAAACCCGAATTAGAAACAAGCTTCTCCTGAAGCTCGGTAGGCAGACATTTGACACAGAAAATGAGCTGTGCTGTGCCATGTCGCCGTCATCTGTTATCAGTGTGCCATCAGTCAATATCTGTGAAATCAGTTCTTCTCCTTTATACAATGTACATTTCGAACATGTGGGGAGCGCAATAAAACAATATGGAGGGCAAGTAAAGGTAATATAAGTGCTTTAGGCCAGTACCAGTTTGCCAACTTTTCCTTATTGCTGCAAATTTATATGCTCGCCGAGTCGATTTCGCGGTGTTTTGAATGTAGACAGATTATTGAGAATTTGCAGTTATCAATGCAGTATTTAAATCACGATTGGCCACCACTCCTCTCAGCCGATAAATTTTGGAGGATTTTAGCTGCTGAAAATGTCCACTAGGTTCCGCTACACTTATTTTTCTTGTAACCTTCAAGGAAAAGCCACTCATCATGTTAAGTAGGACTCAGATGGACAGTACAGGTCAGATCTTCGACGTCGTGCACTCCTTTCGAAAATAAATTTGTACGTCTCTTTTTTTTTTTTGGAAAATTTTTTAGAAGGCTCTTTTTGTTTCTTTTTTTTATTTGCAACGCGTTCTGAGGCGCACCCTTCGTATTTCCGGTGCTCTCGAACGAGCTACTTTGTTTGAGACATCAAAGCTCTAATGCAAACCAAAACGAACTTAGAAAAATGCCTTCGCGACTAGTGTTACAAAGAAAAATGTCTCGTTTAATTCGGGAAAGTATAAAAATAAGGATGATAATAATATTTACAGAAAGTATTCCGAAAAAAAGGAAATACTGGTGCCAAGTGCACACAAAGTGACAAAGTCAACCGATGGCATGCAATATATATCATACATTACAGGCACTAGTTCACATAATGAAGGCCCAATGGTGACCTTTGAAATTACTGTACAACATTCAGCAGCAGATGAAATTCACTTTAGCGACGCATTAGATATGCTCGCAATATTCTAGCAAGCAATCCGAGGAATTGACCTGTGGAATATCTACCTTTGCAAATAAAATGCCAACTAATATCATTCGCCCTCAGAGGTACTATATGACTGAACAGTCTATCGCGATTAATTACTTTATTGCTTCTTTGATGAAGCTGAATTGCATTTTAGCACTGCAGTGAACACGAATTAGGTATAGAAGTTTCGTCAATGCGGTTCAGTTGCGATCGGGAATTCTTCTGCTGAGAGGTATATTACACGAAAGTATGGTAAAGTAGGCATATACTCACCCGGATTGGCTACATCGTATACGATGCTTGCCGTCGAGGCACTGCAGTTCATATTTATGGGTTGAGCCGGATACCATTTACGGCCTTTGATGTCGTACCGCTCGACCAGAGACACGGTCGTCATTCCTAGTGGGGCGGTGAAGGCGGAAATAAATCACTAAAGGTGCGCGTCATTAATTATTGCTTTCTGAACCACCCCTTTTGAGGAGCTTATTAGTAAGCAATAAACAAACCTGAAACCGAACGAAACAATCGCAGTAGTGATTATGGGCAACGAATGGACGCCTAGACACCTCCCAGCGTGAGTTGCTGCAGCACAAGGAGCCCATCGAGGCGTTTTTCAAAACTTCCGGTTTGCTGACGTCACTCCCAGCTCTCATTTTCTGGTCAGTAACGTCCCTACCGGTTGTCGGTTTCGGTTGTACGACGTCACATTACATGTTTGTCACGACCGCGTATGAAGTGTGATGCTTAGTCGTACACCTCGTCATACGAACCCACCATATGTGGTCACGTGACCTGACACTTGGCACCTACAGCCGCCGCGGTGGCTCAGTGGTTATGCTGCTCGGCTGCTGACCCGAAAGACGCGGGTTCAATCCCGGCCGCGGCGGCTGGAATTTCTTTGAAGGAGAAATTCTAGAGGCCCGTGTACTGTGCGATGTCAGTGCACGTTAAAGAACCCCAGGTGGTCGAAATTTCCGGAGCCCTCCACTACGGCGTCTCTCATAGCCTTAGTTGCTTTGGGACGTTAAACCCCATTAACCAAACCAAATCAAACTTGGCACCTACCCAGCTGTGACACTGGACGTCGCCAAACGAGCCAACGAGCTCCTTATGTTTCGCATAATAAGATGGCAACGTTTTGTAATGTATTGGAATGTATTGCTTTGTTTTTTATCTGTCTTGAGATGCTTCCATGGCCTTGGGTTGCACTTGCATCTTCATTTTTGTACATGTACAAGTATTCGCCTTGTTTGCATCTGTTCCGCCATTGCCTCTGAGCAATGCAAGCGTAGTGAAGCGGGTGTCATGCAAAGCGTATCAGCTTGCAACCCTTGCCCGTTTCCAGAGGATGTATTTCTAAATCAGGTGCTGAGATGAATCAGTTATCAACAATTCATAAATCTACAATATACCATCTTTGCCAAAACTAAACAAGTAACGGGGTTTGCTTCTCAGCCGTATAGTGGAATCTTTACGGCGTCCCTAAACACCAAAATGTCTCAAAAGGAGAGGATAATGTTTCAGTTTACGTTAGATGCCTTTAAAGCTTAAGAGGTGGGATAAGTGCTCCACTACACGGATATGAAACAAACCTTGCTGCTAGGCTACTTCCGGCAAAGACGGCACAATGGAATCTCTTAAGGATTTGGGATGGTCCTAAAGCAATGAGCAAAAATGTAGGCTGAATGTCATCCTCACCATCATAATCAGAGAGGCTAAGCTTGCTGCAAGCGAGATAAAGAAATGTATAATTCCCACCGATCTCTAACTAAACACGTCCTGTGACCATACCCGAGAAAATTCCCGAACGCCTTCTAACATGACTTTCGCCATATAATTTTCTAACCCACTCTATGCCACACAAGGCTCAGTTTCTTTTGCCTTGAATTTGGCTCACTTCTTTCGGCACAAACATACGTGAATTCAAAGCAGAAAAAGAAATCTTTTTTTTTCTATTCTGGCAACTACATGTCTACAGGATGAAAGCTAGCTGCACACTAAAACCTCCCACATAAATTCTTCGTCAGCATACGTGGCCGTCGAATAACTCCGGGGCTACCCTATAAGCCTTGTTCGCTCAGCAGTATTGCGCAAATAAGACGGCAGATAAAGAATCTGCGGCAAAATGTGAGCTGCTTGTCGTACTTGTCTTGTCCTCGTGTTCCTCGTGGAAGGGTTCCCAAATAATTATCTTGAAATATAGATTTCAGATACGTATGTCAGTTCGATTATACTTCATACATGTATGTCTTGACCAGACTGAATACCATAGAACCCCCCCCCCCCCCATTACTTCCGCTCTTTGCGGCGACCCGATTGATTCAGTGGGGTCTATATATACGTCCACCTACTGAATGGGCTGACTGAGCCGCTTTGATGAATGCTCTGCGTTCTTTGTCTCGTGCGCATGCGCAAGAGACGTGAATAGCGCGCGTATACACACCGCTGAAGCCTCCTATCGCGTAGATAAACCCTTCAAGGACGACAGCGGCGAAGTTACTCCGGGCTTGGCTCATGCTGGGCAGCTCGGAGAAACGAGCCCTTCTGGTGTCGAGCTGCTCCACTGGAAAGAGAAACACGGATGAAGGAGAGGGAAAAAGTATTAGTTTGTTCTGATGACAGACTGTTGCCACTTGTAGGTGGCGGTAAGCAGGATGGCATACAAGAAATAGTTGTTGTAGGGAGGGAGATGGGTTTTTCGAGAATGGTGTAGAGGCCTCGCGAGAACATGAGGATAGAAGGATAGAATAGATCCGACACCTGTCAAGGCCACTTTTCGAGCGTATACAGTACCGTTCTCACGCTGAACGCTCATAATGACGATCACTGATTGGTCCAAACATAAGCACGTCACTCATGACGTCTAAAGGCCCCCTTTTCTTTCCTCTACCCTTGTCCCTCGCTGCGTTTGTCACGCTGGGCACCTGCCTTATATGGATGGATACAAATTAATGGACTAGCTAACGTGCATGAATAAAGTTTAGACGATCAATGGGACTGATGTGGCAGAGTACGCGTTAGCACTAATGCGCGCCACAGACGGAGCAGCAGCCGCCGCTAAAGGGTTCAGACCATGCGAGCGAGTGGCGCGACACGCCAAGCCCTCGCTGCACTATCCCCACCTGCCACCCGTCGCCTTCCACCCTCTATTCGCTATCCCTCCCGTTTTCCCACTTCCCTGAGAGTGGAGAAGGAAATCTCCCTCTCCTCTTCGTCACCAGCCACCCATTGATTCCCACCCTCTCCCACGTTCCCTCTCTCCACCTTTCCTACTGCCAACAGAGGCTTCATACGGACAAACGGCAAGATTCTTCCAACACGGTGGTTCTAAAACTAACGCAAATGATAAAGCGTTGAAGAGGGCAATAAAAAACGAAACTTTTTTGTTCAGAGCCACAGGATTCCAAATGAACACCTTCAGCAAAACGGAGAGTTGAGCTAGTTGGTACATACTGATGGGAAAAAACAGCGCTGAGACGAGGGACAAAGAAAGGACAAAGGAGGACAAAGCGCCGGTCCTGTTGTCTTCTTCTTTCTGAGTCCCTCGTCTCAGCGCTGTTTTTTTTCCCCAGCAGGATGAACACCTTCCTTTGCGACATTGACTTGTTTTATACGCTTATTTTCATGCACACCTATTTTAATGAAACAGCTGTATCCTTTGAATTTTGCGTTATTGCTTCAACGCTTCACTGCTGTACATCACAAGCTGGAGTTTAGCGCATTGCCTTCTTGGTTGCCGCTGAGCCATTGGACCAAAACCGTTACTACTAAGACCACAAGTTCCCTTTCACCTTGTCTCGCTTTGTAATCCAAGAAGCGTGGTCACAAATCAAAAGCGTACTTGTGGACAGACGCGTGACGCCGTTGTAACCACCGATCACGTAGATGATATCCTTGTGCGTGGCGACCTTGACACCGCTCCGAGGCGTGGACATCGTCAGCACCCTGGTCCATGTGTTCGATGACGGGTCGTAGCACTCGACCGTGTCCAGCACTTCCCGACCCGTGAAGCCACCCACGCTGAGCCGAGAAGAAGAAAGCAATCGATGGGGCGAAGCTTTTAATATGCATTCTACGTACCACGCCCAACCCTCAAGGATACTATATGCACCCGCTCTCAAGAACGCATGCCAAAACCCGTAACCGGGCGTGTACGTGGCGCCATCTCGGTTGTGAGCTGTACATTACACAAGCATACCCGGCTACTTATCAGTAGCAGCCCTCTTACCTCCACAGCTGTACAAAGGCCTATAAAAGTGATGGCCAATTAGCCCTGTTCTGAGCCAAGTGTGGCCAACCTATCCACCCCCACCCACCGCAATATAAAATGGAACCTCAAGTGATGCGACTGTTAGAGACAGAAAGACAGCGACGTGGACTAGAGAAGCAATGCCGGTTGATGATGTCCTAGCTAAAATAAAAAAGAAATGGGTTTTATGCGACCAAATATTATGAAGAGCACATGACCGCCGGCCTTTCAGGGTAGGAGAATATATTTCAAGGGAAGGAAAAGTACCCCATGAGGTGGCAGGAAGTTAGGTGCATAGCTAAGAGCAGGCAAGCTGCTGTAATATAGCTGAGATCACGGGATGAGCGTGGGCGAGTATTTCTTTTTCCCTTCGTCCATTTCGTCCCTTTGTCCGTGTCTGAGCATTAGTGTTCCTATGATATCAACTGAACACTAACTAGATCGATCAACCGCTTTCGTGTGATAGAGTACCCACCTATATCGAAGGGCAGGCCTAATTGCATGTCCCCTATGTGCCATAAAACCCAACACAACACAACAAAATAATTGCATGTCCGTAGTATATGCGTGTCTTCTGCAGTGGATGTTGGCTGAGCGCGGTTGAGGGCAACGTTCAACACAGTTTAGAGCAAGACATACATACGGAAAGTGGTAGCGAATCAGTTCACCGACTGTAACCGGTTTTGATGTAACATGCCACCAGAGAACACTTCACCAGTTTAAAATACAGCCTATTGGCTAAGCACTAGTGCAAATGGAATTTATATTTTAACATGAAGTGCCCGCTTCCCAATTTCATGACTGACATGCTTTAATTTTTTTTAGACGCCTTTGTTTCTTATTTTCCTCCCCCATATACTTCCCAAAGCCTTATTCCCCTAATATCCCACACCAGAGTACGAGTAATATCCCACACCAGAGCTAGTTCGTTGTTCTAACACGAGAGGCAAAATATCTGCTCAACAATAAATAATAGCATTTCCCTCCAGAAAGCCCCCAAAAACAAGTCAAGTTGTGTGAAGCCAACGGGACATTCAATATACTTTCAGAAAATTATATTCTTCTCCTAATGACAGTGTTTCTTTGCGTGACGTCCAGCTATCGATCTGCACTACTTTGGCGAGAAAACCTCTGCTTGTCGGCCGAGCTGACCTTCAGTTGCAAGCATGTCCAGTTTCGCTAAATCACATTCATTCCCCCAAGCTCACATGTAGATTCGTCCTGCAGCCGTCGTGGCAGCAGCGTCGCTTCTGACGTCATTCATGGGTGCAACCTGGGTCCACTGATTCTTCTTGGCGTCGTAGCGTTCGACGCTGCTAGTCCGCAGGCGGCCATCAAAGCCACCCATGGCATAGATTAGACCCTGCGACGAGACGAGAAATTCAGGCAGAGACCAGGTACAGGAAGAAAAGGGTTCACCAACGTCATCATCATCATCAGAATTTCTTTTAAGCCCTTTTAGCACAAAGGGTGGACTTGTCGTGCGTCACACGCTCTAAACACGAATACACCTATATGGCAGTAAAAAGAGAATACATACTCTTTAAAGAAGGGTGTGCGCTAGAGGACAGTTTACACCCTTTTTACTCCATTCTGTTTAGAGTACTGGAGAAAGTTAATTGCCCAGTTGCTTCGCAGCGTTTCTGCAGAGCAACACCTCAAAATTTTTTTTTCTCGCATACCACACAAGCTTTGATCTTTCTGTTATCATCTGTTGTAAGACAGGGCAATTTGAACGTCATAACATAAAGAGAACAGGCGGCCGCCCTCCCTTCTTTTTGTTCGGGAAACACACTGAAAGGGTCCGGTTTACCAGCCGTCGCACGTTGAAAGAGGTGAACGACAACTGATTGTTAGCATATTTCTAGGTCAGCCTATCGCATACTTCATCTACAGTGCATAGCAATGGCTTGTGGATGTGAGATTTAGAACATCGAAGAGAAGCTCTGCAGGGGCCAACTCCTCATCATGCTAATTTTAAATAAAGGCAAATTCTTTCCGACACCTCATTTGTTTTATTCTCTGTAAACTATAGTCTGAGCGTTCAGCTGCTTGAATAAAATTTCGAGCCTCAAAAGGTTACTAACTCGCTCTTGATTCACCCTACTAAACTACATAGCACTGCCAGCGGAATATGCCTGGTTTTGACGGATTCAGAGTTTCGTAATCGACATCTTTGAAGTGATATCGATTTGAAATGCATGGTCGTCGTGTATGCCTTTCTCGCTGCAGCCGGCGTTGCTGGACCACTATTTGTAGAAAGGCCATCCCTGACGAATGGCTTGTCCAGAGGGCCGTTGAGCATGCTTCGTTTCGCTATAATGACGAGAATCGCGTTAAAACTGGGAAGGACAAGAGCAGATGCGAGAGAGATCTGGTTGCCTTCGCTCTCGTAGTGCCTTGCCTGCAGTGTGGCGACGCTGACATAGCAGCGGGCTTGCATCATGTTGGCCTTGTGGCTCCATCGGTTCAGGTTGACGTCAAAGCAGACGACGGAGTGGTAGCACTCGCGGCCGTTGAAGCCGCCCACGAAGTAAATGCAAGAGTTAAGAACCGCCGCGCCATGGTACGCCCTGCGGGGGAGGAAAGCACATTGCGCCGACGACCGCATAACCCAGAAGTTATGGTAAAAGAAACAAGGTTTTGCCGTGTGGGCTATTTCCTTAAGTTACGTATTTTGCGGCGCTAAAACGACGGACAGACAGAAGTAGAAAGTAACATTGCACTAATTCACCGACTTGTTCGTCCACTTCTTTCCGTTTGTCGTCTTAGTGCCCTCAAAACTTTGTAACAAGGACCCATATGACGCAGTCTGTTTTGGCCTCATTGGTCGTCATATCATTGACAGAACCCAGAAGCATGTGGCCAGTGAAAAGGAAAGAGGCGCATCACATTTGCATTTGGATCACTTTTGTTTCATGGGCTTCGTAGGTGGGTCTTTTACTGCAAGCGATTTTTTACGCTTAAGTTGTGAGCATGCGCATTAGAATGCCAAGGAGAGGCTGACATAGCGTGAGTGTGTGGAAGCACAACGTAGAGAAGATGAGGGAGGGGGGGCCTTAGTGCGCTGACCAACATTTAGAGAAGTTCTTTTGTCTGCACCATCACAAAATTTTTAGACAGTTTATAGACTGTCTATAACTTCTGTCTATAAAGTCTATGAACTCTCTAATAGACAAATCCTAGAGAACAGTCTATAGCCAATACAAATGTTATAGACAATCCACAGATTTATGGTCATATACTTTTAGCAGACTATATACTATGAATAGACAAAAATAAATATCTATAGGAAGGCAATAGAGCCTATAAGAAGTCTATTGACTGTCTATAGACCGTTTTTATAAGGGGGGGTCTGTTACATTATTCTCCTTGAGAACATGAAACAATTCGCCCATTTCACGGTGCAGACAGAACTTCTTCAAGAAGAAGGGGGAACGCGCATGTTAGCATAAAAAAATTGTCGGGGGCTTAGCTTTGGTTAAGCCTGGTAGGTTGCGAAAGCGAGCGCAGCGCCTCTAACGGAAGGAACGCGGCGCGCCGCGTCTAAAAAAGGAACGCAGTACGCCGCGTCTATAGGTCACGCGTGGCTACCGGCCGCCGCTGCGCGACGACTCGACTTGGCAGCCAATCTCTCACCCTGGCATGACGTCATGCTATGACATCACTAGGCATGGCACGCCGTCAAAGGTCACACGTGGCTACCGGCCGCCGCTGCGCGACGACTCGACTGGGTAGCCCATCTCTCACCCTGGTGTGACGTCAGAGGTCATTCTAAAGGTCAAGCGTGGCTACCGGCCGCCGCTACGCGAAAGGCCGTTCATGAGCGTAGTATTGCTTTTGCAATAAAAATGCGCTTTGCATACCGGGGCGTAGTGTACTGGTTTCCCAGGAGGCGCCAGGCACCGGTTCGGCAGTTGAAGGCGTGCATGTTGTTGGTCGCACCCGACGTCCAGCCCCCGAACAGGAACAGGATGTCCTTGGGGATGCGCGGGGTGAGCCACACCTTCGAGGACAGGTCGACGCCAGCACACTCGCCCAGCGCCATCGACTGGCGAGTCAGCGACTGTGCGGGGAATGCGGCATCAAGAACAGCCCAGACCATGGTCTTCGGCCATCACCTCATGAACTCCATTCATATTCATCAAAGCAATTCATTCAGTGCGGAATAATAAGGACTCAAATACAGTGCAGGCTGGTCTGCATATGTACAGTCGAGCCTCGTAATAAATAAACAGTTTATAACTAAATAATGAATATAACGAAGGAATAGCGATTCCCCTTGGAAGCTCGGTCAACACGGGCTATAACGAAGCTACGGCTATAACGAAGTAATAGGCACGTTTCATCTACATTTGGATAAAGACCTCTTACACTGAACTCGGAGTCCTGTACTTCAGCAGCTGTAGCCGCCCTATCATGGCAAATTCCGTAGTGTCGTATTTCCCACGTTTCTCTCATTGGAATCCACTCCGCTACCAAAAGCTACTTTTGGTTATCTGTTCTCCGTATCGGCTATAACGAGCACATCTTTTGTACACGAAAAGATGGCAGCGAAGCCGTGCAGTCTGACGCTGACGAAAACTTTTTTCATGCGCTGAGAAATAGGCTGCTGAAACCACTCCCAGGTTAAAGAGTTCGTTATCTCTTCGCGCTTTACGGTTTTCCATGCGTAGGGAAATGAAATATTGAAAAAAAAAACTTCCAGACTACCTCAGTCTCAACGAGTATATGAGCCCGGGAGCAGGTGGATGGCTGGATGAATGAATGCTGAAAGCACTCTGCCAGTTTGGGTACAGGGTGATGACGTGAGCCGCAAGGCTCGTCACTTTTTTCTGTGTAAATTTTTTTCCAGTCTTTCAACCTTAAAAACAGCTACTTTGAATTTTGTCCTTTTTAAGAACAGGTTATGCTGGTTTTAACTCTGTGACGGTTTTCAGTTGTAAACTTATATATATTGCTTACTGACCTGCTTTTAAGCCGTCAGTCTAACCGTTTATAACCAAAATCTACCGCGGATCCACTCACGTTACCTTCGTTACCCCAAATCCTGAAGCGTTGTGGACAATTCTTGTAGTAAAACCGACATTTCAGTTAGTTGGTCTAGAACCATGGAAAATACTTGGCATAGCATCTTGTCTTTTGTTGTTTTTTTTAAGATACTTATTCTGTCTGCTTCGACATCTGTGTGGATACTTCTTCATTCTGCAGAATATCCTCAGTTCTTTTCGTCAGATTTACCACCCACTGCACACGAGTCATCATCGTGGGCATATTTCTTTCTGTACAGCATTGAGCTTGGCGCTTTTGGGACTGCGTCATCTGTCGTCATGCGGACCATGTGGGCCTGGAAATGCGCACGCTTACTAAGAAAAAGCGGAGAGGCTGACGGCACAGCTGTCACTGATACTTTGTTAGCCCAATGAGAACGAGAGCGTGAAGAATATACAAAGCACAGACGAAATCCCTTAGGTTCACTTTGTTTCTAAGACAGAGGTAAACCACCTTGATGCAGACCAGCAACCGACCTGATGGATCGCATTGAGGACTTTGAGGCTGTCTCCGTCACCCTGGACTTGGGGATCGGTGACGACCCGGTCGAACTCTCTGCTCGAGAGAAAAAGAAAAGCTTAAAACTGAATGGTCAGTCATGTAGTGATCGATAAAACGCTTAAGGCGCATTGACAAATCGTCCCTGGTAGATTATGCTGCCTTTTATTCTCAAGATTGCAGACTACATATTGGAGCTACGCATCTATTTAGTTAACTACGAAAAAAATAGAATACCTATCCCATGGATTGTAAATATATCCTTTTCAGTCACATGGTCTCTTTCTCCTGTGGTGTCATGCTTTGTTTTCTGTATGTATTCACTATTTCCTTGAATAAACTCATGAGTTGAAAGTCAGGGCTGTGTGTCCTGTTCTCCCTTTCCTTACGTCGTTTTCGCGCTGTGACCACGTTAACTTGAGCAACCAACTCGCCCGTACTCCACCCAAAAAAAACAAGTCTGCAAGAAATATTGATGTAAAGAAGTGTGTGCAATTTGCCGTGTCATACAAAGAACAATGAAAGACTAATGCTAAACGTTTCCCTCAGATCGGCCCATAGATCGCTTGTCAGTTTCTTGTCGCATGTTGTCTCAGATTTGGTTTAAATAAGCGAGTGATAGCTATGGCGTAAGAGAGGGGTTATGGTCGCATACCTAGTCTAAGTAACAGCTTACGTAATAGCTGGCTGTTAATTTGTTTTCATTCCCGCTCCAAGGGCGAACCAATACGACGAAGCAGCGATTACGGTGAAATTCTTACATGCAACACATCACGTGACCTCAAGTCCTCTTGTACGTCATAGTCACCGTTCGAGTGTCGAAATCGAAACTAAACGAACAGAAAAAATTAATTGAAATAATAATAATTGCCGGTCATAGGCAAATTTCGCATGGTGAGATGTATTTTCTAGTCCAAATCTGACAACCCTACTCATTAAAAAATAAAGAAAACAATCCACACAGCATAAATGCTCGTTTTGGAATGTTTAAAGTTGCTAAACTGACTTAAAAACCAACCTTAAATTCTCTTCACAATGATGGTTTTGTCTGTTTATTTGCGCTTTTGTTTTTGGCCTCTAGTGGTTGGCTAGCAGATCAGCTCAAATTAGGGCTGGTCAAGACCACTAGCGGCCGGGCGATGTTGCTCATAACTTGCAATTAGATAAAAGACACCTTTCGCAGACCGCGTAGCATGTTACGATTACCGGAGTACCGAAAGCCCGCCAACCTCTAGCGCGTCCGCGCTAATTGGCCCTCATGCGGCAGGTGCGCGCGCAGCTGTCGGGTACCTAGCGCCATCTGGCGCTGTCAAGGTGATCTGCGCATGCCCCTGACGGCGCACGTGCTCCCGGTACTGCAGTAACGGTAACACGGTACGCGGCACGCTAAAGTTGCCTAATAGGCACCTTTAGCATACCGTGTACCGCGTTACCCATACCGGTACCGGAGTACCGGGAGCCTGCGCGCAGCCAGTTCGCATGCGCAAAATCGCCTTGATGGCGCCAGATGGCGCCAGGTACCTGGCAGCTGCTCACGCGCCTGCAGCATGGGGACCAATGAGCGTATGCTCACCGGCAGTGGGTGGTGTTGAGATCGACGTCAGCGGGTCTCGTTTGTAACCAGCCAGCACACCTGTTTCTGCTGTATATGGCTGCGAGCAACTTCAGACAGCTGATTCCAATTATGGAGTTTGCCCGGTCGGAGTGCAGGACCAAAACGAAGGGGCTGAAGTTTAAGCAAAACCAGATCCCCTTTCCGAAGTGTCCGCACGTGTCGAACGCCGCCGCCGCCGCGGGGAGACGGACGTTATCTTCCCCAATTGCTGTGACCGTGCCGGGGAACAAAGGGCTTCGGTTCCTGTGTCTCTTTGGCATGCCAAGCACCGCGACAAGCTGGCGGGCATCATTCGAACATCTCCAAGGACGAGGGACCACTTTCCGACCTTTTCGTGACCTCGCGTTCCGGCCTCGAGCGGCGGGTGTGATATGATGAACAACAGATGTCGGTGACCCGCGGGAACCTTCGGCTTGCCGGAAACCACCTACCGCAGTCGACTCTACCTCGACGGCAACCTTCTTTCCCTCAGACTCAACATGTGACGGGGGCGTGACCCTAAGTGCGGCGTTGTGTTTGTGCGCACAAGAGAAAGCTCTAGGCCCCTCCCACTCCCTCGTGGGCGTCCTCAACCTAGAGACTTGAGGGAACGAGAAGGATATAAAAGTTGACAACGAATGCGGCAGAAGAGTCTCACTTCAGTCTCACTTCTATTCGCTTTGATGTAAAAATTTAAATAAACCCTCTAGTAATCTTCCTCCCATCACCAAACTCTTTGACTCGACGGCACTCATGTCCTGGTGGTGGTGGGAACGGGTTCGAAGCTTGACCGCGGTTTCATCAAGCAGCGAGCAGCAGCGAGCTAGCAACGACTCCTAACCCGCATCTATCCAACAGCGGGCTCCCGGTACTCCGGTACCGGTAAGAGTAACACGGTACACGCAAGGGCGTCCGCAGAATTTTTTGCAGGGGGGGGCCCCGTTGGTGCCCCGGGGGGGGGGGGGGGGGGGGGTATGTTCGTAGCAGAAAGGCGCTATTTGCGGAGTAAATTTATTTATTTATATATAAATACAAATTAAACAAAATGCACACATGAAAGAAAAATTACAAACAGCAAATTAAAGCGCGGCTAGGAGAGGTACATTGGAGTTTATCAACGAAGAAACAACTAAAATTAATAAAAATGCAAAAAGATGCTATATCACTTCGTGGAGAAGAGTGCTCAGTCTTGCTGCATACGGGTTCTCGACTCACCCGGATTGATGACCAGCACACAGCACAATATGTTCACAAACACGCAACTACAGTCACTCAGTCAGTCTTCCTTGAACAGCAACTGTAGGCGCCTCGGATTTTTCTGGGCGAATTGCGTAATTACACGTGTGATAAATTCACTTCTGTGCTTCATTACACGCTCTCGGTGCACACTCATCATACACATTGATTGGAAAAACTGTTGAACGCGTACGTTGAAAACAAAAGATGACTATATATACAACGAAAACTTATTTACAAGATAAATGCACGCTCGCAGCTTCATACACCTCGCTCCATCTTGCTTGCGCATCCGCACAGTCGAACAACCGCACACACACTGCTCTCCGCTCGTCGTTTTCTCGTCCGCTGTCTTGGTTGTTCTCAGCTTCGCTGACAACCGGCCACTAAAAACACCCAAGCACAAACACAGAGGCGCGCACACGTGCAAGGGCTTACTTGCCGCAGTATCCCCGAATGCGCACTTTGGGGGTGAAAGGAACGCCGCGCAACTTCCGAGGGGAAGGGACACTCGCCACTCCAGTCGGAAAATTTGTTTTTGTGTTTTTATGGGGTTCAGAGCCCCAAAACGACTCAGGCTATGAGGGATGGAGTAGTACAGAGTTCCGGGTAATGTCGACCACCTGGGTCTCTTTACCATGCACTGACACGCACAGTACATGGGCGCTGTTGTGATTTGAGGCCCAGCCAGAGGTGACAGGCGAGCCAGGCAGGCGCCATCGGGCTGCGTTGACCAAAGGCGCTGGTTTTCGCAGAAGACGCAAAGAACGCTGGTGTGGGGGCGCCTCGGGAGACTGCGTCGCCGTGAACAAAAGCAGCTAATCCCCTTTGCCGGAGATTCTGAAAGCGGCGCTTCTACCGAACTGCGCTACCCGTGGATCGGAGGAAACAGCGAGCGGCGGCGGCGCCAACTCATCGCCCGCTTGCCCCTGAGCAGCCCGACAAAGCGGGGGTGGACACGGCTGATTTTACCTTCCCTCCTTAAGAATTCATCGGTGACCGGCGTAACGATAGGCGAAAACAAGATGCCCCGTGCACTGTCTGCCTCCGTGTCGCTATCTCTCTAGAGATCAAAGAAACAGACACCCATCTCAAGGCGGCTCGAAACACATGCTCGCCGGTGCCGCTGTATGTCTGGAACAGGTCGCCCTTCAGTAGAGCTAACGATGGCGTGGTTTGAAAACGGCGGAACGACGCACGCCCGGACGCGGCATTTCGCAGATGTGACCATGCGGGGCTGCTTTTACCCTTTTGACTGAGCGCACCACCGCCCCTGGCGTGCGGCCATCACTCACGGTTCGAGTGAGTGATTTTCCAGGGGGGTGCAGCCGCCCCCCCTTGCCCCCCCCTCCGGACGCCCATGGGTACACGGTATGCTAAAGGCGTCTATTGACTACCGGCAACTGTGGAAAACCGTACAGCCTGCTGTTCTGCCTCCGGCTTCGAAGCCAATCAGAGCGCTCACACCGCGGAAGTAGGCCTAGGGCGACGTGGAACTCACGAGACGGTGCACCCCGCGAATCGCACGAGGGGCAGAAGCTGGGCGAGGTACTTCTTCCGCTCCGCTACGTCTGTGGATATCCACTTGAGGATCGAGCGGAAAGTATCGTCCACTTCGCTAGGCGCGTGTAGCCGGTTGTCCATCAGGATGGTCCGCAGCTCCTCAGGGGTGAGAGACTGGAACTGCTCATCGTTCTCCCAGACCTGTGCCAAGAGAAAGAAAAACGACTTTTTCAACTGAACGATGCAATTAAGTCGAAGGTATGAGTGTTGCCACCTACATATGACGTCTAATGTTGCGCGTAAGCAGGTTGCCCTCATAACAGGTCCGCGTGAGGCCTTCGAAAGTAAACCAGCGAGTTTTCTTATGATGCTTCTCGCAACCTTCCCGATAGGTTTGCATCTGCATATTCATCTGTTAACGAAGAATTTAGACATTAATAACAGATAAGGTAAGACAAGAAGATAAGGCAATGCAGAAAATAAGATAAAGTTTACGCATATGCTGAAATTCAATTCTATTTGTTTAGACTGGACGGCTGAAGTGTAGCTCGCGGTATTTGTGGAAACAGCGCCAAAGACACGGACAGACAAATAGATGGAACCAACGCTTACCATCAACTGAAGGATTTATTCCAGCAGATCACAAAAAAGTAGAATTTCGCGATCAAGTGCGCATGTTCGCAGATAAGAAACCAAGCACTGAAATTCATTCAGGCTCGTCTAGATAGGAAATTTGACAATCATGAATAACAACAGACGGGGTGCTTACACACGTGTCACGATTCTTGTGGATAAGGTATGCTTCTTTCAATACTCTTGCTATTGTATCTTTTTGCTTGCAGAACACCGAAGCCTGGCGAAGCCTGGATACGTGGCGACATTTTTTGTGATGAAGTGCCTAGCTCGAGGACGGAGCGCTAATCAAGGAACCGCTGTCTTCCCTTAATCGTATGTTCAAGCATCTGCCTGCTTGTCTTATGTGCACTTTTTCTCGCACGTGAACAGTCAACGGTCGTCCCATCTGCTTGCTTGTCCGTATATTTTGAACTGTTTCTAGAAATATGACGCACCAACTAGCTCAACGTTCCATTTTACTGTAGTTTTATCCCGTCTGTGGAGTATGCTTGTTCTTCAACATATTTCGGTTTACAGCATCCTAAACGCGCAACCCGGGTAGTGTCGCTGAAGTTTGCCCTGGAGTTCACACCTCATCGAAGTGTCGGATCAGGTAGCGAAGGGCATCTGTAGCAAGGTTGTTGTATCCCCTGGTGAGGGCCAGATGGTAGGTGTCGATGCAGGAGTCCGGTTCCAGGTTCTGCTTAAGCATGTTGATGCAGTGTTCGCGAATCTTGCTTATCTGCGTCATCAGAGTGAATAGAAGTGAAATAAAATTCTAATGAAGCTCAGGAGTTATTGCACAAAGCGAAAAGTCTGAAAAAAGAGTCTTCAGAGAAGATCACTTCGAGGACTGCCCAGGGAGTGCGAAGAATTTTTTTTTCTCGAAGTGGGAAAGAGTATCTACAGGTAAAAGCCTTTTGTCTTATTTCAGTTAAAAAACTTTTTGTGGCATGGTAATGTCCCTATTATTATGAGCTAGGTTCCCCTACATCTAAACTCTATACGCACGCATTAATGGGCAACGTCATAGCTGTCCACTATCCAGTCGAACGGAAGATTCGTTGCACGTGCGTTAAGGCACCGTGCAAATCGCATGCTCATGGGTACTCTGGGAACTTTTTGTATTTATTACCGGCTGCATCTTCCAATTTTCACAGAAACATGAAGTCCAAATAGGTCCCATTTTTGGCCCTTGGTTCACGCAAGTGTCCATGATCGTGTCCTGGTATCGACGTGTAAACCGCCTCTCTTAAAAATAACAAGACCAGGCATCCTCATTTCCCTAATCCCTGATTTCTGGCCATTAACGTTTCCAGGAGGGCAGAAGCGGTAGCCTGGACGCCGTGACTTTCCTTGACAGCTTTTAAAAACGCAAATATGCACAGCATGGCATGGCTGCAGAGGAAATGAATGACGCCTTTGGCTGCAATGTTCGGTGTCAGGAACACGGCTGCTTGTGGTAAGGGGACACTTGTGGCGATGATGATACTGATGATAACGTCGCCGAGTTCGTAGCTGCACGGTAACAAGTTATCTTTTGTTTTATCGCCGTTGTTGAGAAAAGTTCTATTGGTCTAGCCAGGTGCTCTCGCTGGTGCTTCACCACCATCCCGTGGGTGACACGGTTAGACGTTGGGAAAATCGATAAATAGCATATCATTTATCGATTCCATCAGTCCTAACAAATAGATATTAAACATCTGAGCAATCATGAATGGTGTAAGACATCATGTTTATATCTCTCAATAACAATCTTTGTCATGGTCAATTTTATCACTTGAATGCACGGGAAGGGCCATCGCTTAATGTTCTCTTTTTTTTAACTTGTGACTGACCCAGATCAACGAGAACGAAGCGACAGGAGCGGGCGCAGCCGTGGGTATGTGCCATTAAGCCTAAGGACATCATCATCATCATCAGTCCGCGTGACGCACGCTCGCAGACAACAGCCGGGACAGCGTGTTCGCCAAATGCAGCCGGTACAGCCAGCAATGACAGCGCCGCCCACCGGCAGGTAGCAGCCACATTAAGGCTGGTTATAAATATTCATTCAGAACGACGGCTTGACATCGCCGCTATGGCGCAGTGGATTAGAGCCACGTGTTGCGTATGGAAGGTCGGCCGTTCGACTCCGCTCTCTGTACTGTAATTTTATTGTTTTTTTATTCATCTCTTTACAATTTTTTTCCTTTTAGGTCGCAAATCGTGATGCTTAGTGCCATATAACGCCGTTTAATAGGATTTATTATCCCTTTTAGGTAAGCCGTAGTGACAATCTTCAGTCACCGTGATCAATTCACCGTGGTTTCAAGCCATGTGGCTGTACAGGCTGCAGTTGGCGAATACGCAGCCGGGCATCTCAACTCTTCATCGCGCTGGTTGATTGGCTTGGCACCGGGCAGCCATAGCTGCGCTATCTCTCCTCATTTCTGAGTCCAGGACAAAGCTGGTCACAGAACCACGTCTGCTTGGTAGCACCGTGCATCGAGACCCTCGTCTTCCGGCCTCCTCTTTTAAGACTGACGTCTCTCCCGATTGCCAGCGTGCTGAACGCCTGCACGTTGGCTCGTCGACATCTACGATGAGCCGCTCCATGGAGACTACGAAAGTTACGCCGCTGCTACCTCCGACGGGCAGTGTCCAGCAACCGACCCTCCTTGCAACCGTTTCTTCACCGATTATGCGACTCTACGCTCCTGATTTCTGTATTCGGTTCATGCCGGCGAAGGTCCCGAGCCACCCCAGTTTGATCGTCGTCGTAAATCCACGATCCACGATGTCTTCTAGCACGCGTACAGAAAGGTCACTTCCGTCGCAGCTGACCCCTGCGCGTCGTGCTTCATGGACCTGTCTCTCTGCTTAATGGCTCGACGCTGGCACCAATGCTCCGTTCGGACGTGGCTGCTTAAACTCTGTCCACAGCAGCACCTTCGTGAACGAAGGGACTGACCGGACCGACCCTTTACACTACTTGTTCTATGTGCGCAAACGTTTGCACCTGGAGTCCTCAACAAACCGTCAGTTGGTCACATCCCGCAAAGTGCCCGAGGTTAAGCGAGACTCAAAGGGCTGCTACACATACTGGGAAGGAATGCGCTGTATGCAGAGGCTGATGATAGATCAACACGCCTCAATCACGTCTTCTTCACGTTTCTCCGGTTCCATGGGTAAACAGACTACCCAAGGATAGCAAGCCTTGCGCAAGAAGACCTAGAGCCTATGGGCCTGGCCATCTGCTGCAGCCACCAGCCTTGGCCTGTCTAATTTGCTGAATAATGGTGTGTCCACCCGGAAATGTAGACTCATACCACAAGATTGCTCTGTCACCTTTCTGAAAGACTCGTACTGCTTCGGTAGCTTATTGCTACCTGTTACCCGCATTCTGAGATTATTCCATCGGTTAGCTTGACCGAATGCGTCACAGTCCGCGAGAAGTATGCCAACCGCCAACATCTGAGCATCTCTACTCCGTCCTGCGCGATTTTGGTTGACTCGGCGCCGGGCACACTCTCTTACGTGTTCTCATTTCTGAGCACAGGCCGAAACTGGTCACACAACCACGTCTGCTTGCTAGCATGGGATCCATGGCTTTCATCCTACCTTTGGAAGAGTGCTACTCTGCTGATCTTCCCACCAGTTTCTTCATCCGTCAGCCTATTGAGCCTCGGATGCTACTTGTGTCGTCCTAAACCGTCATCCTTCGCACTCTTTCGAGACCGGAATATAAGCAGACGCGCAACACCTACCCCGCCCATTCTCACGACGTCGCAACCACAGCTGCACTGAAGGAGCCACTTGAGACATTCAAGACACCCGAAGGTCACCCGTTTGAACTTTTCCGCCTGTATACGTCTTCTCTGCGTGGTGGACCTGGGCCAAAGGTTTGGGGCAACCAGCATCGGACCTCCGGGAGCCACATATAACCAGTCTGCGACAGTCGAAGCCCCCAGCAGTGATGCCGCAAGTGACAACACCGCACACGTCAGCTGCCACTCAGCATCCCCATGACAAGAGGCCCGTCTTCGTATCCCTGGTGATGGCTTCCCTCCGGCCTCGACACGTTGTACGACCATTTTTGTACACTTATTGATTTTCATATCCTCAGTCATGCATACATCGAGGCATGACACTCAAGACGATGCATGCATGCAAAATATTTCTCACAGATGTGCAGAATTTCAGCACTTAGGTCTAGCGGCCTTCTGCTTTCGAGCAGGAACGAGCGTATAGGCGTAAAGAATCAAAGCAAACTAGAAAGCTTAAACAGACGAACCAATTATGGTTACAGCCACAGTCCGCAAGCATCCTAACTGCTTGATACAGTATCGTGCTTCTTTCTGTCACTCTATGCTTTAACACCCATAATTTGGGATGCGGCGTAGCGTCCTCACCGCTAGTCTAGACAGCTTTCTCCTACTGTCATCTTGTACTGTGCGGTGTCCTATCTTAATTACCCATTCTTTATTAGAACGACTTAACATTCCAGTCTTCTGTCACTATTCTGTCATCTTACTCTCTTGTTCTTCGTCCCTTTTTAGCGACCCTAATTTCGGCAAATAGGAGAATGTCGGTTCAGTCGCTATCCTTGCGGTTCTGGCCTCGGCACTAACACACTGCCTCTCTGGACACGGTAAGTTGCAGTGACGACAGTTCGAATCTTCTCGTTCCAGCGTCTGTAGGAATTCTCCCGCTGCCGTGGGTCCCGTCCAGTATTTGAAGCCACACTTTGTCGCTTCGTTAGAGACGACACTGGTCTAATATAACTCAAGAATGAAGCCAGAGATGGCACTCAAAAGAGGCCCTGCAACCAATGGCATCGACCGATTCTCATGATGTCGCACTTAACCACCTCGCATGTTTTAGCGCGCATCTATTAGCGGCCGTGGTAAGTGAAACGTGGTTGACCTTAACGACGTTGCAATAGGCCAATACCATTGGTAGGAAGGTCTCCCTGGTGGGTCATCATCATCATCATCAGCCTGACTACGCCCACTGCAGGGCAAAGGCCTCTCCCATGTCTCTCCAATTAACCCTGTCCTTCGCCAGTTGCGGCCAGCGTATTCCTGCAAATTTCTTAATCTCATCCGCCCACCTTTCTGCCGCCCCCTGCTACGCTTGCCTTCTCTTGGAATCCACTCCGTTACCCTTAAGGACTAGCGGTTATCTTGCCTTCGTATCGCAAGCGCTGCCCAAGCCCACTTCTTCCTCTTGATTTCAACTAGGATGTCATTAACCCGCGTTTGTTCTCTCACCAACTCCGCCCGCTTCCGATCTCTTAACGTTACACCTATCATTTTCTTTCCATAGCTCGCTGCGTTGTCCTTAACTTAAGCTGAACCCTCTTTGTTAGCCTCCACGTTTCTGCCCCATAGGTGAGTACCGGTAAGATACAGCTGTTGTATACTTTTCTCTTGAGGGATAATGGTAACTCGACCCACCAAACTACCAAACTTCATGAATGGCAGTTTGGTGGGTCTAGTTCCGCTTTATCCTGGAGTTATATCCGACTGCAGGTCAGTTGTTCCATGTGTCCATCTTCAAACACATTTAGTCACAGCATGGGGACAGTGAGCTTCGCTATCGTAACAGCCTCCTGTTGTCCTTGCTCTCTCCGTCTCAAACAGCAGCTGTTCATGGCATCTGGCTGGGCTAGTTCTTGTCGTGTGCATTCATCTACCGTTGTATCTATCTACATGCTGCCCCATGCTACAGGTTACAGCAGGTATCCATCAACCCTTCTGTCAAGCAGTTGATCCCGTGTCGCCAGCAGCGCACTGTCAGTGCACAGCTGGACTCCGTCTTGTTCAATGTCCCCAACTCACGTTGTACTTCTCGGCCATATCGAGCACTTGACCGACGTTGTGTAGCCCAATACGTCCGTGGAGGGGCACTTGGTAGGCGAAGTCGACGAGCAGCTCGAGCATGTCGCTGCTCATGTCACTCACGACCACGCGGATGGGTGGCATCCACTCCTGCTTCTCCTGATCCTGGTCTTTGGTCATCGCCTCTCTGGTTACGTTGAAGAGGTTGCCGCAGCCGGAGAACCTGCAGTGTGAGGGGCGGCGAGAGGAACGCGAAAAAGGCAAAGCCCTTCACATGAATAAACAGGAAGCAAAGTAGCTCTGCTTGGCTGCCATAGTACACGCTAAAGAAACAAAACAAAGAGTCAGCCTGATGAATTTTCGTGGCTGTGCTATAGAAGACCGCGCACTAAACGGGAACGCGTTCTTACTTCTTGATGCGCCAACCAACTAAAAAGATACCAACTAAACGCTTCGTCTGATCGATGTAGACTAACGACGGGCGATCTTAATCGTAGTTTACATTCTTCCTATATCACTTCAGTTCTTCATGAACATTCTTCATGAACAATGGGCTCCGAATGTTTCCGTTATCGGATGCGTAAGGCATACGGGCTCAAAATGTCTTACTGAATATGTAACAGACGCAGAGCCCTCGTTTTGACTTTGAGTTAACCGGTAATGAATAAATAACGCCACCATTTGAATAACGTACACGCTAAGGGTCAGTAATGGCCAAAGCCTGCGTCAGTTACAGTATGTGTGACGGACACCTTCAACACTGCAACACTGCAGGCGAAACGGTCCGAGAGGACATTCGGGCAAGAAAAGAGCGTTAGCTCACTTGGCTGCCATGACGAACCGGTGCGCCCACACCTCTTCTCCGTCCGTAGCCTTGAAGACGACGTCGCAGAACTGGCGGGCCTTCCTCTGCTTGCTCAGTCCAGGCATGGCTCGGGAAGCGGCTCCGGGGGCGAACGCCGGCTGTCGGCCTTCAAGGTCAGTGAAGAGCAGACCGGCCTCGGACCAGATGGTGATGAGGTTGTACGCGTCGGCGTTGGCGTCCACGGTAGCCACGGAAGGGGAGCTCATCTCTGGTCTCGATGCCTCCTCACAGCTTAGGGTCA
The DNA here is from genome assembly GCF_055824585.1 of Amblyomma mixtum. Lineage (NCBI taxonomy): Eukaryota > Metazoa > Arthropoda > Arachnida > Ixodida > Ixodidae > Amblyomma > Amblyomma mixtum. The sequence continues at coordinate 205,912,113 of NC_143014.1, forward strand.
GCAGGGCAGGGTGAGCGAGCGAGAGAGCGTCCGACCACCAGTAGTGCCGGGAACAGCAGACCGACTGGCGAGGAGGCTTTGAAAGGCCCACCTTCACAGCTCGGAAAGCGCGCCAACGGTAAACGACACGCGCTGAGTGGCGCGTTGTTGTTGGCCGTTGACGGTTGTTGACATCGTCGTTGTCGTCGCTTGTGCTCGATGTTGCTGGGACTTGCCATGTTTGAACCATTGCAGCGCGATCCGTGTCGTAGTAGTAGTAGTAGTGGTTTTTATTATGCATTGAATATGGAAGGAAAAAGAATTTTTGCTAGCCCCGGCATCTGATATCGCTGCTGGGAGCACCTGAGCTGGGGCAGCGGACATAAAGGATAGCAGGTAGCGTGTAGAAGTGAAAAGAAAGAGGTGAGGGGATAGTAGAAAGTACAGGGGGACCTATCTTAACGCGAGGGTGTCTTTTAGCGGCACGAAACGTGCAAAAAAAATGCTCAGTTACATATTTGTATTTGTTCAGTTATAACGCAAGTGGTTACTTTCGTATTATCAGTGTAAAGCCCCTTTTTGAATACAATTATTTTGATGAGGATGACGATGGTGATCATGGTGGCAGTGATCACGGGTCCTAGCAGTTTTAAAGTGGTTGGTACTGCGAGTGTCCTCACCGCATATGCATCAGCAAAAGAAGTGGAGATTGCACTCTGGGCTGGCGGGGATGCCTTCCGATTTGGGCCGGTCCCCGAATGTAGATATGTGCCGCTATGCGCCTGAAAAATAACAATGTATCGTACGACTGCAGCGCCAAAGAGCGGCATAAAGCGGGCGTTTCACAACTAAGTTAGGACCGGCTTGAGGAAGTTTTTTTTTCCTATAGAGATCACAATAGCGACACCCTATTTCTCGTAGTCTTTTTGGTTATGCAGTGCTATTCAGGTAAAAATGCATTGATGTCTATGAGCTTACATCTTTTGTTAGCAAGCCATACATCCGGGTGGCCGCACTGACCGCAGTTATTGGCCAATTCTCTTCCTAGATGTAAACTTCAAGATTTTTTTTTTTCATTAATGGAGATGAAGGGAAGGTTACTAATAAAATCCCCAGGCAGAAACGAGCATGTGACGGCCTACCGAGCTTCAATTACTTCTATCGGGAGAGATCTTTTTAGTGCAGTAAAATTTCATCACATGTATTTCTAAGTTCATTGCTCTTTGCTCAAACCTCATTCACCATTCTTTCGACCTATGTTCAAAATCTAAATTCGAACTCTCTTTCGAGATTCCTCCTTCCCACTTCCTAAGATGATCTTCACACAGATCCGTTCATTAACGTTCTACATTCGTTCTTGCCTAGTTTTGTTTGTTTGTTCGTGACCTAGGGATATGACACATACTCATAAGGGGGATTAGCCACTCAGGGAAGCATCAAATACACTTGATACTGCGCATGATTTTTTGACCCCCGCTGTTCCTTTTCCTTTGCCATCGTATCTCCTGCTTTTCCCGCTTTAGGTTATGCGTAAGGGTCGGACTTATCGGTTCTCACTTTCTTGATTTTTATTTCAGAACGATCATCATCATCAACCTGACCACGCCCACTGCATGTCTCTTTAATTAACTATGTCCTTTGCCAGGTGCGACCACCATGTCCCCGCAAACTTCTGATCTCATCTGCACACGTTTTGCCGCCCCATGCTACGCTTGCCTTCTCTTGGTATCCACTCCGTTACCCTTGAGGAACAGCGTGTATCTTGCCTTCGCATTACATGCCCTGCCCAAGCCCATTTTTTCCTCTTGATTTCGACTAGGATGGCATTAACCCGCGTTTGTTCCCTCACCCATTCCGCCTGCTTCCGGTCTCTTAACGTACACCTATCATTTTTTTTTCCATAGCTCGCTGCATTGTCCTTAACTTAGTCTGAACCCTTTTGGTTAGCCTCCACGTTTTTGCCCCGTAAGTGAGTACCGGTAAGATACAGTTGTCAGAACGATAGGTTTGGTTTTTTTTTCGGCGAATATTATTTTCGGCGAATGAAATACTGATTTTTTTTCGGTGACTTCGGTTAATTTATTACGGGGTGAGATCTTGTCAAGCTGTCCACAAGGCAGCTTTTTCTCTCGCACCTCCATGTGCGCCCCCCGTCAGAAGGATACAGCCCAAGGGATTTGTTTTTCAGGCGTACTGTATGCCTCCTTATGCATCCCCAGCGACAGTAACCTCTCGAAAGAGGAAAGGCTTCGCTTCCGCAATCCTCCTAAGCTTTGGACTGCTAGATGTGCATGGGAGCCCCGCTAGACAGCCTAGAAGCAAACCCCTTGGGCTGTATACTTTTGACGGGGGCTGTACTTCAGTGCATGAAACAAATTAAATGAAAATTTAAAGCAGCAATTATGTGTCGGCAGAAGTCAACGTCTCCCTCGGTGTTTTTGTCATCCTGAACCATTTATTTACCAGTAATTAACGTGCAAATGATAGTACTTGCAATTGTGCTTGTAGAAAAAAAATGCTATCTTTATTAAAGGGCAAGTGAATAGGTTTTAGAATTCGACGAGTTTAAAAGGGCCCAATGTGTCAAACATGCAGTTAATGCCTGCGAAATCTTTTTGCCCCAGCGTTTGAAATTGCGGCGTAATCGCCGAATAAAGGCTGGTTTACATGCAAGCGATTGAGCGGCGCGTCGCAGCGAAACTTTCCAACTTGTTGGAACCTCGCCGCCCGTCGCAGCGATGACTCAAAACAGGCCTTTCCTCCACGGCGGCAGAATTCGCTAGCATTTTCGCTTGCATGTGAAACAGCGTTCAGGCTTCTCTGCAGTGCACAGCGACGATCAGAGGCCCCGATAATGACGTAACGTACGACGGCGCTACGTTTCCACCGAATAAACAGTTGTTTCATAGAAGAAAACCAACTCCATTGAAGGTGAAGCTTACGAAGCATTGCTTGGCGGCATCGAAAGACGTACAGCAGTATGCAAGTGAAGGCAGCGGACATCTGAAGTTTCGGCGAGGATGACGTCACTGTCCCAAGCCGTTGTAGGACCGTCCTTTTTCAATGCGTTTCCGATATTGGGCCGATTATTTGTGCTGCTTTGGACGAGTTTCCTCGCACTTCCCCAACGCAGTAAGGAGAAGCTTGAACATCGTCGCGTTTTTAACCGACGATTACGTCACCAATTTAGATGCTAGTGCAAAAATACTTTGCATGCTTTCTCTAGAACCTCCATAGATTCGAATTCTTAGATAATCTCGAATTCTCATAAAACCAGTTCAGCTTCCCTTTAAGAGAGTAACACAAGTTAAAGCCGGTAGACAAATACTGAAGTGGGTTTATTTTTACGAGCTAGGTTGATACGTTATCTTTGGGTTGTCGCGCGGGGTTGCGAGGGCAGGCCATCACGTGAACTGCATATTGATGACAGCGATGGAGCTTCTAATTAATCATCGCGATAGCCGGAACATAATTTTTCTTGACGCCCATGCGCAATTTCCTGTCAATGTCCTGCAACTGATTAACCTACTTAACCAAATAATTGTGTTAAGCAGGTGATGGTAACAAACAGTGCTTAAATACAAGGCGGCGAGTAGGTGATGCTTCCCGGGAAAACGTAAGGTGGAGGAGCAATACCTCAGGCCATACAACTGCTCTGCTTATCCAACGATACCACCATCGCATCATGCCCCTGGCTTTCCTACTTGGTTAATTTTCAGGTTGACTGAGTGTAACCCGCATTCAAAAACCATATAGCTATGCCTTGCATGCTAAGAATATTAACTTTTCTCGGTTGAAATCGAATTTCGAAAACTGAATCGGCGTACTTTTATAGTTTTCTTTTAGGTTCAAACCGAAACTTCCAGCCCCTAGTTATACACCCTCCGGCCAAATGTGGCGCTTCTGGTCATCGCAACTTCTACATCGCTAAAGCCACGTCGCTGAAATTTAGTTCGAGCAAGATGCCTTACCTGAGAGGCTAGTGAAGCTCTCCGTTGTCCCGGTTACTGCTCTGCGCAAAACTCTTCTGGTGTTTCAGGTGGACGCACAACACAATGCGTTTCCTCTCAAATGTGGCCCTCTTAAGTTCATTAAAGCTTCTGACAGGCTGTTAAGGGCGTCCAGAGGAATGTACAGATCCATGTCAACGAGGCACCACAGGGATGAGGACAGAGACGTAGAACAGGTGCTCACTATCAGCTGACAAAAATTTATTGGGACATGCAATATATATAAAAGAGAAAACAGAACAGCTGAAAGTCACATGACATGCGCAGTCCAGTTCACGATTACAGCATTCAGCCAGAAAAAGAGCACGTGAAGCAACACCGCGATTCATACCGCATCACAAGGAGAGTGCATTTTCAAGGTACTCAAACTCTAAATCAAGTAACAGCAGCGAAGGCGCGCTCACACATGTATCGGCTGACTTATTTTAAAAGCCTCCATAATCTCCCGGGTTGTCTTATCTCTGTCTCCACAGAACGCGCGTTTCTTCGAACAATGTAGCGCTGTAGTCATGAATTGGACTGCGCATGTCATGTGCTTTTCTGTTCTTTTGTTTTGTTTTCTGATTTGCATATATTGCGTGTACCAATAAATTTTTGTCAGTTGACGGTGAGCACTGTATCGATCGCTTCATGCAGAGACGCGACACATCAGTAGCTAGGCCAGAAAAGACGCCCGGTCCTTTATTGCGCATAGATTTATAGCTGCGGCTGCAGCGAGGGAAAGGGAGAGGAAGAAGGGGCGTTGACATGTTATCAGGCCGCTTGCTTGATAGCCACATCTGATACAAGCACCTGTTCTGTCTTTCTATGTCTCCGCCCTTGTGGGGCCCCGATAACATGGTTTGGTTTGGTTTATGGGGTTTAACGTCCCTAAGCGACTAAGGCTATGAGAGACGCCGTAGTAGAGGGCTCCGGAAATTTCGACCACCTGGGGTTCTTTAACGTGCACTGACATCGCACAGTACACGGGCCTCTAGAATTTCTCCTCCAAAGAAATTCTAGCCGCCGCGGCCGGGATCGAACCCGCGTCTTTTCGGTCAGCAGCCGAGCACCATAACCGCTGAGCCACCGCGGCGGCCCCCGATAACATGGATCCGTACCAACTCGCCCAATATTCCACCCTTTTGGAATGTACACACTCAGCGGTAGTTGTATTGTTCTCATTCTTCGGCTGGCCGCCACGTAACAGTATGCCTTAAAGACAGCGCTAAATACACCCCAGCATACGTGGATAAAACCAAGGGATCGGACATCAGCCATTCTGTAGTCATTGGTCTGGTTACGCCCACTGAACGGAACATACAGAATCCTATTCCGGATCAGTGGGAGGTCGCGCTGTCCAGCGTAAACCTGGATGACCAAGTCTCACCAAGTTGATCCAAGTTTGACCAAGACGGCGAAGCTGGTCGACCGGGCATACTCAGCAGCCATGGCCGCTGTGGTCCTGAACTAAGGGACCCGACATCGGAACACTCGAGAGCCAGGAAAGTTTTTTCAATCACTCAGTCACATTCTCTGAACGACAAATGTCGATCCCGATGATGTTCGATTAGTTTTGTACTGTTAATCCATCCGCGCAACTTTAAGGGCCCATTGGTTGTCAGTTTTGCCCAACGCATGCCCCGCCCAAGTCCATTTCCGCCTCTCAAGCTCAGCTATAGTATCATTTATTCATTATCATGGCCAATTTTTATCGCCACACTTATTCATGCGGCCTAGTCACATTTTTTTCTCCGTTAGGACGCAATGCAGGCACGACTTGTCGACTTGCTGCATGTTGCTCGCTTATTCATTTCTAGCGAATTATTGTGTGGAGGTGACGGTGCTGCTCTTCACATAAGCACCCGCTATTTTCTGCCCAGGCCAGGATCGCCACGTCGAATGTGATCAGCCTTCCGGTCCGAAGAGGGCATCGAGGTTGATGTACTGTGCAGTCATCAAGGCGTGGCGTAGCGTTTGCGGGTAGGTAGGCTGGAAACGCTGATTGGTCAAAAAAATATGACGTCATACGCGTGACGTCATAGGTTACGTGATATTTAATGACGTCATGTCCGGTTAGGGACAGACATGTTTCCCTAGATTTTTCCCCGCCACCACTCCTCAGCGGACGAGGCTGCTCGCGAGGAGCCGAGAGGCGAGGAGGCAGCGTGCACTGCAGCGTTGCCTCCTCGGCGTGTCCCCGTCATGTCTTTCGACCCGCCGCGGTGGCTCAGTGGCTATGGCGCACGGCCGCTGATCCGAAAGACGCGGGTTCGATCCCGGTCGGGGTGGTCGAATTTCGATGGAGGCTAAATTCTAGAGGCCCGTGTACTGTGCGATGTCAGTGCACGTTAAAGAACCCCAGGTGGTCGAAATTTCCGAACCCCTTTCACTACGGCGTCCCTCATAGCCTGAGTCGTTTTGCGACGTTAAAACCCCAATAAACCATAAACCCATGTTCTTCAGTGCGCGCGCGAGATTAAAAAGCGCACCTGTCGCGCTGCGCTGTCACACTGCATGCCTGCTTCCGTGCATTTCTTGCGGACTCCTTTCAGTCATACTTAGCTATACTATTGACCAAAAGGCTTCTTAAACAGTTATTTCAAGTTTTATTGCTATGTATAAAGAATATGTTTGTAGCAGGTGCGGGCGTGAGCCCGAACAAAAGAAAACTGTTTTTATTCCCCTTCAGTATTCCTGCTTATCGAGACTTGAGCATTTATATGTTGCAGTACAACTTTTTTCAGGCATCACAACTGATGTTTCGATGTGTTTGGTACATATTCATCTTCAGACATTTCATGTCTGTTGGGTAAAAAAAAATATACGAAATAATACTTGACTGCATCAATTGTGACTGAGGCATCTAGCATCACGTATAGCATGCTCTTGAAATTCCTCTAGCTGTTGCACAGAAGTCTGTAATTGACTTCATTGTAGCTTCATACTTGCACCATTTAAACTCTGCACATAGCTCTTTTTTCACAAAAGGAAATGTGATTAGGTTTCTGAATAGAGCTGTGCACGGGCCGCAATTTCGAACCCCCGCCCGGCCCAGGACTTAACCTACCGACAGGAAGCCCGGCCCGACACTGAAGGACCATGAGCACGCTCGTGCTCGGCCCGACCTGCAAAGCGGCGACGACACAAAAAGAGAATTTCAGGAAAATGAGTTTATTTCAATGACATTCAAATTTTGACCTCGCATTCCAGATCACAGTTTGGGATTATACACAAGACACAACGCATAAAGGTATAGATTTATCACTCTAATTATGCAAGTTGTTCATTGATGATGGCTTGATCGAAACAAGAGCGGCGCTCTTTCATTACGAATCCTGCGGCGCTGAATTTTTTCTCGCTGCTTGAATTGGTGGCCGCACCGGCTAATACTTTCATAGCAAGAAGAGAAACGCTTGAAGTACGAAGGGGAATGACAGACGTGGTGTCGTAAGCCATGGATGGCCTGCCACGGCAGGAAGACTTTTTGACTTGTCAGAGGATAAGCGAGCAAATAAGCGACAGGGCGGCGCTATCCTGCGAATGCCGATACGGCCGTGACGTCCCTGTTTCTACTATTCACGGGAAGGCACGGTGCTGTGTTCACTTCGCTGACAAGCGATTACGGCGAAACGCCAGAATAGTACGAGCTGAGCCGTAGTGGAGGCGCCAGTGACATTCTTCTAATGCCATTCATGTGGTGGGGGCCCCCCCTTCGCTCTCGTCCGCGACTATTGTCCGTCTCCCCGGCCGGAACCAGAGAGAGTAGCTCCTGCCAGGTAGGCGGACAAGAGAGAAGGCTGTCGGCTCTGCGGTGCGCTGCGAGTGGAAGGATTTAACCTTTTCCCGATGTGCAGCGCGACTGCAGCGCGACTCCGTGACCCCGCGTGCGCCGTACGCAGCCCTGCCTCCGCTTCCCAGAACCATCCTTTCTTCTTACAAGGCGCCCAAAACTAGTTGCTTTGCCCCAACGTTGGTACTTGCTAGAACGAAAAACGCGTTTCCTTGCTGTCGCTCCCGTCTATACTTCTCCTCACTATCCTCTCCCTTTCATTTCCGCCGGCTGCAGCTCGGGTGCTTAAGATATTAGATAGCAATTGCCGCGGCCGGCAACACTCTTTTGCTTCACTTTTTATTTTTTAAATAAACCACTACCACCACCTGTGGTGCGCTGGGCGTCTTGCATGCACAGCAGGAAGTGCTTTGTGTCTACACCATCCAGGAGGGAATGTACAAGGACGGGAGGATAGTGGTGGTAGTGGTTTATTTAAAAAAATAAAAAGTGAAGCAAAAGAGTGTTGCCGGCCCTGGCAGTTGCTATCTAATATCTTAAGCACCCGAGCTGCAGCCGGCGGAAACGAAAGGGAAAGGAAGAGGATAGTGAGGAGAAGTATAGAGGGGAGCGACAGCGAGAAAGGACAGGGGAGAGCTTTGTACACTATTTACAAAATACAAAAGTAATCAAGTTCGCGCCGCTCGCGCGCTAATGTCCAAGCATTAGGGAGGATAGTACAAACGCTAAAAAAAAAGCTAGCTGGGGATGGAAACGCATTTTTGGTTCCAGCAAGTACCAACGTTGGGGAAAAGCAACCAGTTTTGGGCGCCTTGTAAGAAGAATGGAAGGTTCTGGGAAGCAGAGGCAGGGCTGCGTACGGCGAACGCGAGGTCGCCGGGGTCATGGTGTCGCGCCTTCTCTCGTGCCCGTCTACCCGGCAGGAGCTACTCTCTCCGGTTCCAGCAGGGGAGACGGACAATAGTCGCGGGCGAGAGCGAAGGGGGGTCCATACCACATGAATGGCATTAGAAGAATGCCCCTGGTGCCTCGACTACGGCTCGTAGTATTCTGGCCCAGGCTTGGTTGCTGCGTTTCGCCGTAATTGCTTGTCAGCGAAGTGAACACAGCACTATGCCTTCCCGTGAATAGCAGAAGCAGGGACGTCGCGGCCACATCGGCATTCGCAGGATAGCGCCGCGCTCTCGCTTATTTGATCGCTTATCCTCTGGCAAGCCAAAAAGTCTTCCTGTCGTGGCACGCCACCCACGGCTTACGACACTACGCCTGTCACTCTCCTTCGAACTTCAAGTGTTTCTCTTCTTGCTATGAGAGTATTAGCCGTTGCGGCCACCAGTTCAAGCAGCGAGAAAAATGCGCCGCAGGAATAAACTTCATCAAAACTTCCTGTTGGGCGAGTTGGTAGTTGGTGGTTATAGCGCTTGTGTGTGTGTTTCCTCTCTTTTTGTCCGTGTCTTTGTTTGCGCTATAACATTTCTAATTCAAGATGAACTACCAACTCGCCCAACAGGAAGTTTTAATGAAGTTTATTTCTTACACAGTGGGCCCATCTTTCTGTGTTTCTTCATCTTCTTCCATCTCTGACCTTCTACTGAGTAACATCGTGGACGCTACATGCCGGGCAAGACGCTATGCCTTTTGCATTCGGAATAGCGCTTGTGTGTGTGTTTCCTCTCTTTTTGTCCGTGTCTTTGTTTGCGCTATAACATTTCTAATTCAAGATGAACTACCAACTCGCCCAACAGGAAGTTTTAATGAACTATAGACTTCTGTCTATAAAGTCTATAGATTGGCTATAGACAAATCTTAGACAACAGTCTACAGGCAATACAAATGCCACAGACAGTCATACACTATCTATAGATTTATGGCCATACACGTTTATTCGACTTTTGTCTATAGACTATGAGTAGACAAAAAGCAATATCTATAGGAAGTCACTAGAGTCAATAAGAAGTCTACAGACTGTCTGTAGGCCATTGATAAAGGTCTACATTACAAGGCGCTTACCCGACGCAAAAGCACTGAACAAAGTTGCATACTGGAAGCCATTTGTAGTCTTTAGTTTTGTCTTTCTTATAGGGCATGCCAGCAAGCAAGGCTATGGAGGGTAAGCCATCCAACACAAGCAAATTTCCCTGACGGCATGTTTCGGCCTCCAGTGCTCCCGACTTGTTCCAAGAGGCCATGCAACGAGGTGCAGAGGCGCTTCCTGCCCACGTAGGGCCCGACGTCAACGTGTCATTTTTCTTCAGCCCGTGTCCCCTCCTCCGCTGCCGCTAGCTGCCCCAGCCCGAGCGCACGGGTGCAAAATGACGCGTCCGAGCCAACAATACCGTCCAAGAAAGGTGGAGGCACAGAAAGCGTACATCACCCTGTACAAAATATCGACACGGCCGACGATACAGGAAGGAAACGCGAGCGTACGCAAAGTAGCGGGACGCGGGGCTATTTTGCATGGCCCGGAGGAGCGAAGAAAAAAGAAAGAGAACAAAGGAAACATGGATGAGGCGACACGTCCTCAACTCCACTTAGTTGTGTGCAGTGCAGATTTAAATGTGACCCGATCAAAGAAAGAGAGTGAGAGAGAGAGAGATTACATTTTTGAACACCGTATTTGCTTCGTTATGTAGTGTGCCGCTTTCCCGCTAGCGATTCCTCCTCATTCGGGCCTGAAAAACGTTCGTGGAAGCCATAGGTGTTCGAAATTTCGGCCATCATAACTTGCTCCATGTACGAGTGCGTAGCGGCACTATTTCGGCACTATTTTCTGTCGCGCAAAGCCACAGCTGTAGAACCTGATCACTCGCTTATCCGCACAGTCGACATTTGTTTTAAGTAGAGCTCAGGGAAATACGTAAGGCAACACCTGATTTTCATGCAACCGACGGCTACCCTTCAAGGATGAGCGGCAAGCATGCACTGTTTCTTCTATTTCTAGGCAATGTTGCCCCCGGCTGTTAATTTCCGCTTAACAATCGCAATGACAGATAGGAGACTTTCTGCGATGTGAAACGTATGACGCTTAAGGAAAAACACCATCTGGTCAACAAGCACAAACAAGGCGTTCCGTTTCGTCTTGTTTTCACCCATATCAGCAGCTCCGGCAGTTCTGCGCCTCCATGGTTCCTGTACTGCCCGCGAATACGAAACGTGAACAGCATAATCCGAACATCGCGATTGGGGTAGACACTAATACAGTTGATTTTCACTTCGAAGGCGCGATGACCTCGGTATGAAAGGGTGAATGAATCGAGCCTATCTGTCACATCTAGCAGCTAATATGCTACGCGGGCGACCCAGTCGCTTGTTCAGTTGATACTGGCAGATAGGGAATGGCCACAGCATTCGAACGACGACCTCTGTTGTGCATTTCTGACCTTCATCATTGCCTTCCGGGCTCGGTATATAATTTTTTTAGACATAAGTTAACCTCGGCCAAAGCGAATGCGCATGTACGATAAGGTGTTGTTCTGACCTCTAGGCCACTCTTAAATAGTGCCGATGTGCTCCCCAGCGCGCCCGTTCGAGAGCTCGAGACAAGTATGTGAACGCCTGAACATACCATCATAATTACACGCATTTCAATTGGTCGGCTTAAGTGACTTCACAGAAATCATTTTTTTTTTTACCGTACACCCGCGTCCCATAAAGTTTTGCTGCTAAATGTGTGTCCCACTTCCGCGAACTGCACGGAAATAAGGGGACCACTTCGTGGCCATGCAAAGTACAGGCGCGCGGCGCGTGTCCGTGCCGACGCCTTCAATAGACCTTTCCACAAATTCCGCCGCGCCACCAAGCGGCCGCGCAAAGCACTCTGGGAAAACGGAGCGCCGCGGCGCCCGCGGCGCCGCGCTCGCGTCTTTTCGTTCCGTCTCCGACTGCGCGCCTGATCACCGGAAAGCCTTCCTCTGCCATCTCGTCGCCATCACTGTTTCTTATACCTGTGCTACACGGGAACGTTCGAATGACATCTGAGTCGAATGACATTCGAAAACTGTAATGACATTCGGACTCGACGGACGCGCGCGGTGCTACACGAAACCTTCCAAGCGCATTCGAAAGCCTCAGCTCGTTTTCAGTGTACAACGATGACGACGGCGGTGGTCACACTGCTCCGACAACGACACTATCACGGTCAACAGCAGCATGTGATTATAGTGAAATATCTAGTTTACTATAATATGACTGCAGTGGGACACGTTTTTCAGGCCAACGACACCGACGAATCCGATCGGCGGACGGTCAGCCTTGTCGGCGGCTGAGCGAAAGCACGGTGATGAGGCGGCGGTGCAAATATGTTCGCGCTTCTAAATGAGCGAAACGAACGGCCATATTTCACATGTGCACACCTGAACAGTCACCAGCGATAAGCGCTTGCCAAATTAATTTCAGTCGACGACGACTCCCTTCCCTTCCGCGACGACTAGGCCTAGCGGGTCCGTGGGATATGATCTGTGATTGCGGCGGTTGTGATGAGCGAATCACTAGCTTTAGCGAATGAAAATGGTCACCGAGTGTAGTTTTGGCAATAGTGACCTGAAATTAATTGTTGCTTAGATCGCTGGGCCCGCATATGATGAACGTGAAACGCCGGTGTGACCCAGACTGCCGAGCCGTGCTTTACGGCCAGCAGCAGTCGTCGCCGTCGCTAGCTTGTGGATGACAAATTAGGCCGTTTCAGTTAAAGCGAACGGTCGCCAAACATACTTCTGGATAAAGTAGTTTAAAATAAAGTACTGGTCACGTCGGAGGAAGCCGGGACAAAAAACGAGAAGCGCCGGTCCTGCGCGATGTCAACAGCCCGCGGTTGTTAAGTGTTTCTCAGGCGTGCGATCGCACCATCGCTTCCCACACATTATCGCACTGCGTAAACAAGCACGGCTACAGCCGGTAAAAAAGAAAACAGGTTGATTAATAGAACTAAAGCGCCGATTGCGTTTTATGTCATAAAAACGAGTACTAACTGTTCGTACGCAGCGATGTAAACAACAGTATGAGTGCAGTTGTCCTCATCGGCGCACTCCTGGGGAAATTTCATGCTGACGCGGTAAATGTTCACTGCTGTAATATATAATCTTCAAGCACTCCCTTAGACAGAACACGAGCTATTTGCTAAACATGACACAGTTGGTTGACACAGTAAGCGTGACACAGTCGGATGTTGCGTTCCGCGGCCACGGATCACCAGCCGAGCACCAGCAGACGCAGACCGGCGTTCTCCCAATGTATGTATACACAGCCCTCGCCGCTCATGTGCCCATGGTGGTGGTGAATAACTTTATTCATAAAAGCCCCCCCCCACCCAAAAAAAAAACGAAAATTATGCAGCAGCATTGCGGGCGGCCTTCAGGCTGCCGGTTGTGGCGTCCTGGCCGTACCTAGTCGCGACGCCCTCTGCCCCGGTCACCAGCCGAAGTTGGAGATTCGCATGTGCCCATTGCTCTGCGTAATCACAGCAGGCGTCCGTTCCGCATACACTCGGTGTGGAAAGATCGTGGAGAGACGATCCATGTATCCCTTGCGCCCGCTCGTGTTGAAATGCGTACCATATATTTTTTGGTGTTTCGAAGGCTTCCACAGGGTAAATCGCCCTTGTGAACCTTGCCGATTTATCCTGCGCACCCATTCTAGCTTCAGCTTCTTGTCCTTGGGGAATACGTGGTATGAAATGTTGATGTCCTTTCTCGTGTTGTTACTACAGCCGGGCACGCAGCACCTTTGACCGCCACCGCGATTCTAATCTGCAGACATGTCGAATGTCTAAAAAAATCCCCACATAATTGCAGAAAGACTAAGAGATAACCACCACAGCACTGCGCTGCAACATTTACAACGCGCACGAGAAGACGCACAACGCCTGAACACGGCGGCACAACACAGCAACACGCTTGACAGCAGACGACGCGGGCGGTGACCGCTCCTTTCTCCCATCATGCTTTGCGCGGATCCGCTAGGGGATGGCGCGGCGCTGCAATTTAAGACAACCTAGGGTGCCGGCATCGAGGCACCCTAAGACAACCCCCCCCCCCCCCCCCTCCTCCCCACAGCGGAGGGAAGAATAGGAGAAGAGGGGTGTTTTACTTTGGACAAGGGCACCATTATTTATCCAATGACATGCCCGCTCGAGAAGCCCGGCCGGCTATGCGCACGAGCGGCCCTTCAAAGAAGTACGTACATAGCATGCTCGGTTTGGCGCCTGCGCGTGTATGTACGTGCCCGAGCTCCCGCTCTCCTGCATAATCTCGCCCAGGCATCAACGAGTGGGGGTTGCTGTACACGCAAAGAAGAATAGGAAAGTAAAAATGGGGATGAATTGGGGAGGAAGAAGGGGATGGTGTCGCGAGAAAACGTTGTAGGCGCGACAAGATCGCGCGCGTGCTTCGCTCGAGCGGTCACCACAGCGGACGTGTATTCATGGGCGAGCTAGGCTTTTACCGGAGTATATATCCCAAGGGGAAGGGCTCACTGGCCAAGGCGAGTGTTGGGACGAAAAGGAACATGACAGACAGAGTGAGAAGTGTTCTCCGACGGAAAGGAGAGCTGCGGGGTGAAACACGTTACTGTTGGCCAGACGACACCTGAGGTATTGCGGTTGCTAAGAAAGCAGCTTGAACCTCTACGAGGAAATTCTTTAACTAGTTTACTTCGTGACCGGTAGATGGCATTAAGCGTTCTACATACCTAGAGTTACTGTATATGCTACCAAAGGTATATGCTACCTTTGGTAGCATATACAGTAACTCTATACATACCATGTGCAGTTTCTACCAAGAGCTCACTCCCAACATTTTTGGGCTGATATTGGCATACGCGCTTCAACCACTATATAAGTATAAGCCCAAGTGCATGAGTCCAAAGTGCTATAGGTGGTGCTTTTGAGATACTGAGTGTGCATCCGTTTTAGTTATATTCTGAGTATCCCCATCGCCAGCCCCAGCCGTAGGGTACAGCAGTGGTTCACTGTCCATGTGAGTTCGTGTTATAGTGAGTTGAGCTATATGCCCACAATACTCGTCGTTAGCCTGCAGGTTAGCGGGTCATTACGAGTTCAAGTTTTCAGTGAGGTTGCCGTGAGTCTGGGTCTATTGAGACTCTTGCAGGTCAACTGGCTCCGTGTCCATGCGCATTGATGTGAGTCTAAGCGACACTGAATTTCGTTGATTTGAGTTCGAGTAAAATACACCATGTGAGTCTGGCTCAGAATCGTTCTGAATCGGCGAAAAGTCGAGTGGCGGCGGGCCCGGCAGCACAAGAACGGTTCATCTTTTAACAGCGGTTCCATAGGAAGAATTTGCAGGCGGTCATTGCGTTACGCTCGAGGATTTCCATGCAAAGTGGCGCCAGTGATGTCCCAAACGGTGAAAGCTCCTGGTGTCCTTGAAAGACGTGTCAAATAAGGTACGCTGATTGAAGAAGTTAAAAAACCAAGTCAGAGTTAACCAGAAAAGCAATACCTGCCTCTAGGGTCAGCAAGGATACCGTAAGGTAACTACGATTCAGCATCCTAGAGTAACACAAAGGTTATTAGCTAAAAAATAAAAATGCAGATCGGAGTGGACGGAACAAAGGTGAATTTCGTCTCTCCGACAAACCATCATACCAAGCGCAAGTGCCTGTAGCAGATTTGCGTAAAGAGAGGACCAACAACAAGCGACGTGGCAACACTGTAATTCATATTTCATGCACTCGAAATAGAACTTGCCGACGGCACTCTTCCCTTCGACGCGAAAAATATGCGCAAATGCAAGGGAAATAGAGAGTAGCAAAATATTCGCATTTTGACGAAATGGAGACGGCGTGTTAACGGCTACGTTCAAGCCTTTTCTTCCCATCTCAATCTTCGCTCAAACATCCTTCGTTCGATGGGGAACAGGTACGAGAGCGAATAATCCCGTCCACTCCTTCCCTCCCTGGTCTCCCTTTCTCAACCCTCCCCCACTCTCCGACATGGAAAGCCTTTCAACCGGAACATCATATATGCGCATGTACCACCTCCGTCTTGCACACCCCTCGGACCCCGTTTTTCTTCGACTCTCCTTCAATTTCCTGCGCTGACTCGCACTTCGGAAACGTTGCATAAAGAAATTGTGCTTGATAAGTCTTTGCCCTGATTCATGAGACAGAAGGGTTTATTCGGGCCTGTCCTGCAGGAGTTGATGACGTATACAAGTTTTCAAAACCTAGTTTTACCAGATTCTTGCACCCCGGACAGATTTCTTAAATGTCGGCTTAAACCCAAACCCGATTTCTTCCTGAAAATAAGCCTTCTAGGGAACTTTGTTATCCTGTGCAGAGGGCTGGCGACATATGGCGCGAAGATTGGCCTTCGTCTAGTGCTTAATCCACAGGGGTGTTTTCTTTTAGTGCGTTTATGTGCTTAATTTGAGGCTCAGTTAGAATAGTATAAGTTAAAAGCGAGAATCCAAAACAAGATTAATGACCAGACTCTCGTTTGCATCACTGCATGGTGCATAATACATGCTAACGACGACCTGCTCCAAGACTCTTCTGCGGTTTAAAATGGTCGCTTTGACGGTGAGCGAATGTTTTCGCTGTCTACAAAGGTATACGCAGGCAGGCATTGCACGAACTAGGAAGTGCTGCGCAGTAGATGATAATGCATGCGGGTAAATAATGGCACTATATGAGAAAACAAAGAAATATCTGGTAAGGTAAAAGTTGTGCAGTGCGAGCCGCCATTTTCACAGTGGTTACGAAATAATTAGCATAATTGGAAATTTTAAATCATTACAAAATAAACTAATAATTAAGAGCATGTTATATCACGGTAAACACGAGCATTTATACTAAACTGTCTTCTGCTGCAAAAAGTTGGGGAGGCACTTCAACTCCGTCTTAAGGGTAAGACGCGATAGGGTATAAGTTAATTCTCATATATGAAGAATTGGTCATCCTCTATCATTCTCTGTCATTTTCTAGCGACCAATCATCTCCGACAAACCGTCATGGTGTACACTTTGCTCACTGCCCGGTGGGCATGTTGTGATGACGCCACAAGGTCACGTGACCTAGGTGGCCCACTTGCCTTCAAAGTTGCTTCTCTGGGCATTTTTGGGGGATTTTTTGCTCGCTGTCAACGACGCCGACGACGAATTTTCTGCGACACGAGTTTCTGAACACCATCGCGTTAATATATGACCCAGTGAAACAAGAATTATCGGAAGACTTCAAAAAATATCACGAGATTCTTAGCTCCCGAATTCGGGAAGAAATAAAACCCGAAAGCGAAGTCTTATTTATATTTCGAAGTATAATTTGAGCGTGTGTATGTGCTAAGTAAACAAAGTCAAAGACTGTACCTGCGGTGCGTGGTTCAACAGCATTGGAGTGGAATACAAACGATTTCCTTCAACTAAGTCTTTGCAGGTAGAAAAAAAAAATGCGGTTGTCGGTTCCAGTAAAGTGGGAAAAAAATCTAAGCGACCGATTTATTCGGCTCATGTAAAGCACATGTGCTGAGCTTACAGGCCATTTCATTGAATTCCTTCTCGCTTGTAACAGACTTTAGAATTATGAAAGCCACCCCGGATATTGCTTCTTGCGGTCTCTGTTGCAGAATAACGAATATGACACCAGAGCATGATTGGCATGTCCGGTGAGAAAGAAACCGCCGGCCTTTGCAAGCTCCGCCATTCTCATTCAAACGTGTGGACTAGTGCCGCCATCTGGCCGCAAAGCACAAAATTATGTATCAACCTGGGTTGATGCAACCTACTGAGCATGATCGGAGGAAAGTTCTCGCGATAAAAGGAGAGTAGAGAAGACGTGCTCTCAAGTGCCAGTTATCGCCGCTTTGGAAACAGTGTAGCAGCGCTGGACCACTGTTATGCGACTATTTTCCCCCGATAGAATTTCTATAGAATTCAAAATATAACCAAACAGACCAACTGTACATAACAGCCCACAGCCTCTGCGTTAACCACATGTTCTTTTATTTTTTGTCGGGTTACCAACTGGCATAGTTCTCGGCCTCATGTTCTTCATGCCCATATATGCTAAAGAATACACTGCCCATATTAGGGTCTAATTAAAATAGACAAACAACCTACTTTCAGGGCACCTCGAAAATTTTTTCACTTTTATTTTCTAATCGTAAATCTCTACGATCGAAAGCAACAGGCTTAGTAAATTATCCTGTCCGTAATAGAACAGAATAGAATAGAAAAGCCTATTCTATTCCATTCTTGCATCTCGGTTGCTGGTGACGCTGAATTCAAAGCAGCAAGACGATCAGGCATGCAGGTTGCGACCGTTGATCGCATTTCCCAAAGACTGTGGCAAAAAAAAAAGAAAAAAATAAACGATGCGGTTGCCTGGTCACAGCCACGCCTCTGCAGAGAAACAGAAATGAAACGGATTAGAAATTAGCTCGGATTAGACTGATTAGATTAGAACGGGTGAGAAGATGAGAATGAGTCATGCCATCGTCAAGCATGCGGATGGTTAGTGGAATATAAGGGGAATCGAAGTGGTTAGAGTAAAAGTGAGAGCAAGGTAGTGTCACATAGCGGCTCTGTCATAGAGAACGCAGAGCTGCTAGCGTGCGTCATGCCATACAGATAAAGACGAAGAAGGAAGGCAGGGATGTTAACCCGAAGGGTGTTCTGGTTGGCTACCGTGCAATTATTTTCTGTTACCGTTTCTTTTTGCCCTGGAACATGTATAGACTATATGGCATGCTGTTACCAAGTTATGGCTGCTGTACTGGCGCCTTTCAAATGCGATGGTCAAGTGTGCATGCGCTTGTTTCACTCTAATGCGCATGTGAGGGCAGCGCTAGCCAATTCAGCTTGCTCAGTTCCAACAGCACCGCCGTGGTGCACAGCAGTTTGGGGTAGGTGACGTAACGGCCTCGCAGCGCCACCTTTCATCGCATTAGCGAGAGCGAACCAAGATAAGTGTGACAATATTACGCATAACGTTACGCATGAGAAAGAGAATGTTACGAAGCAGGTGCGAATCTCTCGTGCATGGTTCCCAGTCTGCCTTCCTCAGGCGGTCAGCCTGGTGGTAGGGCACATATCCAGCCTGGATGGGCTTGGGCCACATCAGGGACGGCGCCCCGGACTACGGGGGCGCCCATTCCTTCTGGACAAATAGAAATTTTGCAGTCAGTGAACGAATCAATCAATCAACCATCACTTGAATGTCTTCTCGCTTTTGCTGCGGCGCCTGTCGCTCGCAGTTTCTTTTTTTTTTTTACTGGAGAGCGCTGCCCGTGATTGTTCGAACTTGCAAACGCGGGCAGCGCCCTCTGGGTTGCAGCACACAGTGCCCATAATGAGTGACTGCACCGAAGAGTTGTGACAGGAGCTGGAAAAGGCGCAGAAAGTGCAGTTAGTTTTGAAAGTACCCTTGACGTCACTGTAAGAGTTCCCGAGATTTATTTTAATAAATTTTAGCGCACTCAGCCCGTTTTGTCAAGCAAACAACAGTTCAGTGTAGAAAAATGCCAGGCATCCCAATCTTTTTGAGTTTGAAGATTTACTTGCCGCTTGGAACTTTATCAAATGCTTTTGTAAAATCCAAAAATACTGCATAATTTCGGTGGTTCTTAAGAGTGAATTACTTGTGCAGCTGCGTTGCTGTACTTGAACAAATGCTAAAACTGCGCGAGGACAACATTTTCTCCAAGAGCTCATTTATGTAGTTCGCCGAAAAGCGTTAAAGAAATTTAACGATAATTTTGTAATAATAGGCGATCCCCGTTGTTAACTGCAAAGACAACTTGGGTCACATTGAAATCATCTGGAAGTTATCCTGACGAGTGTGGAGTACAAAAATTTTTTTCAAGAAATGTGGCAATAAGTTGAGGTTGTCGGTTTAGACATATGCTTGAGATTCCGTAAGGACCACAAAAAGTTTTGGTTTTTAAGGATCGGCAGCATGTAGATAAATCCAGAATAAGAAACAAAACTGATCGAACGTGTTTAGGGTAATCCTCTAATTTGGAGTGGACATGTGATAAGAGAGTAATTACTTATTTGCATCCACCCAAGCGCAGCCGTACGGCGGAAAATGAAAGCTTTACAGCGATTACAGAAACTTTGTAGTTAAAGAAAAATTCGTCGGTGCGGGGTTCAAAGTAAAAATTATTCAAGTAATTACTCCCCTGGTACAACGAACAAAACCCGAATTAGAAACAAGCTTCTCCTGAAGCTCGGTAGGCAGACATTTGACACAGAAAATGAGCTGTGCTGTGCCATGTCGCCGTCATCTGTTATCAGTGTGCCATCAGTCAATATCTGTGAAATCAGTTCTTCTCCTTTATACAATGTACATTTCGAACATGTGGGGAGCGCAGTAAAACAATATGGAGGGCAAGTAAAGGTAATATAAGTGCTTTAGGCCAGTACCAGTTTGCCAACTTTTCCTTATTGCTGCAAATTTATATGCTCGCCGAGTCGATTTCGCGGTGTTTTGAATGTAGACAGATTATTGAGAATTTGCAGTTATCAATGCAGTATTTAAATCACGATTGGCCACCACTCCTTTCAGCCGAAAAATTTTGGAGGATTTTAGCTGCTGAAAATGTCCACTAGGTTCCGCTACACTTATTTTTCTTGTAACCTTCAAGGAAAAGCCACTCATCATGTTAAGTAGGACTCAGATGGACAGTACAGGTCAGATCTTCGACGTCGTGCACTCCTTTCGAAAATAAATTTGTACGTCTCTTTTTTTTTTGGAAAATTTTTTAGAAGGCTCTTTTTGTTTCTTTTTTTTATTTGCAACGCGTTCTGAGGCGCACCCTTCGTATTTCCGGTGCTCTCGAACGAGCTACTTTGTTTGAGACATCAAAGCTCTAATGCAAACCAAAACGAACTTAGAAAAATGCCTTCGCGACTAGTGTTACAAAGAAAAATGTCTCGTTTAAGTCGGGAAAGTATAAAAATAAGGATGATAATAATATTTACAGAAAGTATTCCGAAAAAAAGGAAATACTGGTGCCAAGTGCACACAAAGTGACAAAGTCAACCGATGGCATGCAATATATATCATACATTACAGGCACTAGTTCACATAATGAAGGCCCAATGGTGACCTTTGAAATTACTGTACAACATTCAGCAGCAGATGAAATTCACTTTAGCGACGCATTAGATATGCTCGCAATATTCTAGCAAGCAAGCCGAGGAATTGACCTGTGGAATATCTACCTTTGCAAATAAAATGCCAACTAATATCATTCGCCCTCAGAGGTACTATATGACTGAACAGTCTATCGCGATTAATTACTTTATTGCTTCTTTGATGAAGCTGAATTGCATTTTAGCACTGCAGTGAACACGAATTAGGTATAGAAGTTTCGTCAATGCGGTTCAGTTGCGATCGGGAATTCTTCTGCTGAGAGGTATATTACACGAAAGTATGGTAAAGTAGGCATATACTCACCCGGATTGGCTACATCGTATACGATGCTTGCCGTCGAGGCACTGCAGTTCATATTTATGGGTTGAGCCGGATACCATTTACGGCCTTTGATGTCGTACCGCTCGACCAGAGACACGGTCGTCATTCCTAGTGGGGCGGTGAAGGCGGAAATAAATCACTAAAGGTGCGCGTCATTAATTATTGCTTTCTGAACCACCCCTTTTGAGGAGCTTATTAGTAAGCAATAAACAAACCTGAAACCGAACGAAACAATCGCAGTAGTGATTATGGGCAACGAATGGACGCCTAGACACCTCCCAGCGTGAGTTGCTGCAGCACAAGGAGCCCATCGAGGCGTTTTTCAAAACTTCCGGTTTGCTGACGTCACTCCCAGCTCTCATTTTCTGGTCAGTAACGTCCCTACCGGTTGTCGGTTTCGGTTGTACGACGTCACATTACATGTTTGTCACGACCGCGTATGAAGTGTGATGCTTAGTCGTACACCTCGTCATACGAACCCACCATATGTGGTCACGTGACCTGACACTTGGCACCTACAGCCGCCGCGGTGGCTCAGTGGTTATGCTGCTCGGCTGCTGACCCGAAAGACGCGGGTTCAATCCCGGCCGCGGCGGCTGGAATTTCTTTGAAGGAGAAATTCTAGAGGCCCGTGTACTGTGCGATGTCAGTGCACGTTAAAGAACCCCAGGTGGTCGAAATTTCCGGAGCCCTCCACTACGGCGTCTCTCATAGCCTTAGTTGCTTTGGGACGTTAAACCCCATTAACCAAACCAAATCAAACTTGGCACCTACCCAGCTGTGACACTGGACGTCGCCAAACGAGCCAACGAGCTCCTTATGTTTCGCATAATAAGATGGCAACGTTTTGTAATGTATTGGAATGTATTGCTTTGTTTTTTATCTGTCTTGAGATGCTTCCATGGCCTTGGGTTGCACTTGCATCTTCATTTTTGTACATGTACAAGTATTCGCCTTGTTTGCATCTGTTCCGCCATTGCCTCTGAGCAATGCAAGCGTAGTGAAGCGGGTGTCATGCAAAGCGTATCAGCTTGCAACCCTTGCCCGTTTCCAGAGGATGTATTTCTAAATCAGGTGCTGAGATGAATCAGTTATCAACAATTCATAAATCTACAATATACCATCTTTGCCAAAACTAAACAAGTAACGGGGTTTGCTTCTCAGCCGTATAGTGGAATCTTTACGGCGTCCCTAAACACCAAAATGTCTCAAAAGGAGAGGATAATGTTTCAGTTTACGTTAGATGCCTTTAAAGCTTAAGAGGTGGGATAAGTGCTCCACTACACGGACATGAAACAAACCTTGCTGCTAGGCTACTTCCGGCAAAGACGGCACAATGGAATCTCTTAAGGATTTGGGATGGTCCTAAAGCAATGAGCAAAAATGTAGGCTGAATGTCATCCTCACCATCATAATCAGAGAGGCTAAGCTTGCTGCAAGCGAGATAAAGAAATGTATAATTCCCACCGATCTCTAACTAAACACGTCCTGTGACCATACCCGAGAAAATTCCCGAACGCCTTCTAACATGACTTTCGCCATATAATTTTCTAACCCACTCTATGCCACACAAGGCTCAGTTTCTTTTGCCTTGAATTTGGCTCACTTCTTTCGGCACAAACATACGTGAATTCAAAGCAGAAAAAGAAATCTTTTTTTTTCTATTCTGGCAACTACATGTCTACAGGATGAAAGCTAGCTGCACACTAAAACCTCCCACATAAATTCTTCGTCAGCATACGTGGCCGTCGAATAACTCCGGGGCTACCCTATAAGCCTTGTTCGCTCAGCAGTATTGCGCAAATAAGACGGCAGATAAAGAATCTGCGGCAAAATGTGAGCTGCTTGTCGTACTTGTCTTGTCCTCGTGTTCCTCGTGGAAGGGTTCCCAAATAATTATCTTGAAATATAGATTTCAGATACGTATGTCAGTTCGATTATACTTCATACATGTATGTCTTGACCAGACTGAATACCATAGAACCCCCCCCCCCCCCCCCCATTACTTCCGCTCTTTGCGGCGACCCGATTGATTCAGTGCGGTCTATGTATACGTCCACCTACTGAATGGGCTGACTGAGCCGCTTTGATGAATGCTCTGCGTTCTTTGTCTCGTGCGCATGCGCAAGAGACGTGAATAGCGCGCGTATACACACCGCTGAAGCCTCCTATCGCGTAGATAAACCCTTCAAGGACGACAGCGGCGAAGTTACTCCGGGCTTGGCTCATGCTGGGCAGCTCGGAGAAACGAGCCCTTCTGGTGTCGAGCTGCTCCACTGGAAAGAGAAACACGGATGAAGGAGAGGGAAAAAGTATTAATTTGTTCTGATGACAGACTGTTGCCACTTGTAGGTGGCGGTAAGCAGGATGGCATACAAGAAATAGTTGTTGTAGGGAGGGAGATGGGTTTTTCGAGAATGGTGTAGAGGCCTCGCGAGAACATGAGGATAGAAGGATAGAATAGATCCGACACCTGTCAAGGCCACTTTTCGAGCGTATACAGTACCGTTCTCACGCTGAACGCTCATAATGACGATCACTGATTGGTCCAAACATAAGCACGTCACTCATGACGTCTAAAGGCCCCCTTTTCTTTCCTCTACCCTTGTCCCTCGCTGCGTTTGTCACGCTGGGCACCTGCCTTATATGGATGGATACAAATTAATGGACTAGCTAACGTGCATGAATAAAGTTTAGACGATCAATGGGACTGATGTGGCAGAGTACGCGTTAGCACTAATGCGCGCCACAGACGGAGCAGCAGCCGCCGCTAAAGGGTTCAGACCATGCGAGCGAGTGGCGCGACACGCCAAGCCCTCGCTGCACTATCCCCACCTGCCACCCGTCGCCTTCCACCCTCTATTCGCTATCCCTCCCGTTTTCCCACTTCCCTGAGAGTGGAGAAGGAAATCTCCCTCTCCTCTTCGTCACCAGCCACCCATTGATTCCCACCCTCTCCCACGTTCCCTCTCTCCACCTTTCCTACTGCCAACAGAGGCTTCATACGGACAAACGGCAAGATTCTTCCAACACGGTGGTTCTAAAACTAACGCAAATGATAAAGCGTTGAAGAGGGCAATAAAAAACGAAACTTTTTTGTTCAGAGCCACAGGATTCCAAATGAACACCTTCAGCAAAACGGAGAGTTGAGCTAGTTGGTACATACTGATGGGAAAAAACAGCGCTGAGACGAGGGACAAAGAAAGGACAAAGGAGGACAAAGCGCCGGTCCTGTTGTCTTCTTCTTTCTTAGTCCCTCGTCTCAGCGCTGTTTTTTTTCCCCAGCAGGATGAACACCTTCCTTTGCGACATTGACTTGTTTTATACGCTTATTTTCATGCACACCTATTTTAATGAAACAGCTGTATCCTTTGAATTTTGCGTTATTGCTTCAACGCTTCACTGCTGTACATCACAAGCTGGAGTTTAGCGCATTGCCTTCTTGGTTGCCGCTGAGCCATTGGACCAAAACCGTTACTACTAAGACCACAAGTTCCCTTTCACCTTGTCTCGCTTTGTAATCCAAGAAGCGTGGTCACAAATCAAAAGCGTACTTGTGGACAGACGCGTGACGCCGTTGTAACCACCGATCACGTAGATGATATCCTTGTGCGTGGCGACCTTGACACCGCTCCGAGGCGTGGACATCGTCAGCACCCTGGTCCATGTGTTCGATGACGGGTCGTAGCACTCGACCGTGTCCAGCACTTCCCGACCCGTGAAGCCACCCACGCTGAGCCGAGAAGAAGAAAGCAATCGATGGGGCGAAGCTTTTAATATGCATTCTACGTACCACGCCCAACCCTCAAGGATACTATATGCACCCGCTCTCAAGAACGCATGCCAAAACCCGTAACCGGGCGTGTACGTGGCGCCATCTCGGTTGTGAGCTGTACATTACACAAGCATACCCGGCTACTTATCAGTAGCAGCCCTCTTACCTCCACAGCTGTACAAAGGCCCATAAAAGTGATGGCCAATTAGCCCTGTTCTGAGCCAAGTGTGGCCAACCTATCCACCCCCACCCACCGCAATATAAAATGGAACCTCAAGTGATGCGACTGTTAGAGACAGAAAGACAGCGACGTGGACTAGAGAAGCAATGCCGGTTGATGATGTCCTAGCTAAAATAAAAAAGAAATGGGTTTTATGCGACCAAATATTATGAAGAGCACATGACCGCCGGCCTTTCAGGGTAGGAGAATATATTTCAAGGGAAGGAAAAGTACCCCATGAGGTGGCAGGAAGTTAGGTGCATAGCTAAGAGCAGGCAAGCTGCTGTAATATAGCTGAGATCACGGGATGAGCGTGGGCGAGTATTTCTTTTTCCCTTCGTCCATTTCGTCCCTTTGTCCGTGTCTGAGCATTAGTGTTCCTATGATATCAACTGAACACTAACTAGATCGATCAACCGCTTTCGTGTGATAGAGTACCCACCTATATCGAAGGGCAGGCCTAATTGCATGTCCCCTATGTGCCATAAAACCCAACACAACACAACAAAATAATTGCATGTCCGTAGTATATGCGTGTCTTCTGCAGTGGATGTTGGCTGAGCGCGGTTGAGGGCAACGTTCAACACAGTTTAGAGCAAGACATACATACGGAAAGTGGTAGCGAATCAGTTCACCGACTGTAACCGGTTTTGATGTAACATGCCACCAGAGAACACTTCACCAGTTTAAAATACAGCCTATTGGCTAAGCACTAGTGCAAATGGAATTTATATTTTAACATGAAGTGCCCGCTTCCCAATTTCATGACTGACATGCTTTAATTTTTTTTAGACGCCTTTGTTTCTTATTTTCCTCCCCCATATACTTCCCAAAGCCTTATTCCCCTAATATCCCACACCAGAGTACGAGTAATATCCCACACCAGAGCTAGTTCGTTGTTCTAACACGAGAGGCAAAATATCTGCTCAACAATAAATAATAGCATTTCCCTCCAGAAAGCTCCCAAAAACAAGTCAAGTTGTGTGAAGCCAACGGGACATTCAATATACTTTCAGAAAATTATATTCTTCTCCTAATGACAGTGTTTCTTTGCGTGACGTCCAGCTATCGATCTGCACTACTTTGGCGAGAAAACGTCTGCTTGTCGGCCGAGCTGACCTTCAGTTGCAAGCATGTCCAGTTTCGCTAAATCACATTCATTCCCCCAAGCTCACATGTAGATTCGTCCTGCAGCCGTCGTGGCAGCAGCGTCGCTTCTGACGTCATTCATGGGTGCAACCTGGGTCCACTGATTCTTCTTGGCGTCGTAGCGTTCGACGCTGCTAGTCCGCAGGCGGCCATCAAAGCCACCCATGGCATAGATTAGACCCTGCGACGAGACGAGAAATTCAGGCAGAGACCAGGTACATGAAGAAAAGAGTTCACCAACGTCATCATCATCATCAGAATTTCTTTTAAGCCCTTTTAGCACAAAGGGTGGACTTGTCGTGCGTCACACGCTCTAAACACGAATACACCTATATGGCAGTAAAAAGAGAAT
This sequence comes from Amblyomma mixtum, assembly GCF_055824585.1. Taxonomy (NCBI): domain Eukaryota; kingdom Metazoa; phylum Arthropoda; class Arachnida; order Ixodida; family Ixodidae; genus Amblyomma; species Amblyomma mixtum. The sequence goes on from NC_143014.1 coordinate 205,938,804, forward strand.
ACATACTCTTTAAAGAAGGGTGTGCGCTAGAGGACAGTTTACACCCTTTTTACTCCATTCTGTTTAGAGTACTGGAGAAAGTTAATTGCCCAGTTGCTTCGCAGCGTTTCTGCAGAGCAACACCTCAAAATTTTTTTTTCTCGCATACCACACAAGCTTTGATCTTTCTGTTATCATCTGTTGTAAGACAGGGCAATTTGAACGTCATAACATAAAGAGAACAGGCGGCCGCCCTCCCTTCTTTTTGTTCGGGAAACACACTGAAAGGGTCCGGTTTACCAGCCGTCGCACGTTGAAAGAGGTGAACGACAACTGATTGTTAGCATATTTCTAGGTCAGCCTATCGCATACTTCATCTACAGTGCATAGCAATGGCTTGTGGATGTGAGATTTAGAACATCGAAGAGAAGCTCTGCAGGGGCCAACTCCTCATCATGCTAATTTTAAATAAAGGCAAATTCTTTCCGACACCTCATTTGTTTTATTCTCTGTAAACTATAGTCTGAGCGTTCAGCTGCTTGAATAAAATTTCGAGCCTCAAAAGGTTACTAACTCGCTCTTGATTCACCCTACTAAACTACATAGCACTGCCAGCGGAATATGCCTGGTTTTGACGGATTCAGAGTTTCGTAATCGACATCTTTGAAGTGATATTGATTTGAAATGCATGGTCGTCGTGTATGCCTTTCTCGCTGCAGCCGGCGTTGCTGGACCACTATTTGTAGAAAGGCCATCCCTGACGAATGGCTTGTCCAGAGGGCCGTTGAGCATGCTTCGTTTCGCTATAATGACGAGAATCGCGTTAAAACTGGGAAGGACAAGAGCAGATGCGAGAGAGATCTGGTTGCCTTCGCTCTCGTAGTGCCTTGCCTGCAGTGTGGCGACGCTGACATAGCAGCGGGCTTGCATCATGTTGGCCTTGTGGCTCCATCGGTTCAGGTTGACGTCAAAGCAGACGACGGAGTGGTAGCACTCGCGGCCGTTGAAGCCGCCCACGAAGTAAATGCAAGAGTTAAGAACCGCCGCGCCATGGTACGCCCTGCGGGGGAGGAAAGCACATTGCGCCGACGACCGCATAACCCAGAAGTTATGGTAAAAGAAACAAGGTTTTGCCGTGTGGGCTATTTCCTTAAGTTACGTATTTTGCGGCGCTAAAACGACGGACAGACAGAAGTAGAGAGTAACATTGCACTAATTCACCGACTTGTTCGTCCACTTCTTTCCGTTTGTCGTCTTAGTGCCCTCAAAACTTTGTAACAAGGACCCATATGACGCAGTCTGTTTTGGCCTCATTGGTCGTCATATCATTGACAGAACCCAGAAGCATGTGGCCAGTGAAAAGGAAAGAGGCGCATCACATTTGCATTTGGATCACTTTTGTTTCATGGGCTTCGTAGGTGGGTCTTTTACTGCAAGCGATTTTTTACGCTTAAGTTGTGAGCATGCGCATTAGAATGCCAAGGAGAGGCTGACATAGCGTGAGTGTGTGGAAGCACAACGTAGAGAAGATGAGGGAGGGGGGGCCTTAGTGCGCTGACCAACATTTAGAGAAGTTCTTTTGTCTGCACCATCACAAAATTTTTAGACAGTTTATAGACTGTCTATAACTTCTGTCTATAAAGTCTATGAACTCTCTAATAGACAAATCCTAGAGAACAGTCTATAGCCAATACAAATGTTATAGACAATCCACAGATTTATGGTCATATACTTTTAGCAGACTATATACTATGAATAGACAAAAATAAATATCTATAGGAAGGCAATAGAGCCTATAAGAAGTCTATTGACTGTCTATAGACCGTTTTTATAAGGGGGGGTCTGTTACATTATTCTCCTTGAGAACATGAAACAATTCGCCCATTTCACGGTGCAGACAGAACTTCTTCAAGAAGAAGGGGGAACGCGCATGTTAGCATAAAAAAATTGTCGGGGGCTTAGCTTTGGTTAAGCCTGGTAGGTTGCGAAAGCGAGCGCAGCGCCTCTAACGGAAGGAACGCGGCGCGCCGCGTCTAAAAAAGGAACGCAGTACGCCGCGTCTATAGGTCACGCGTGGCTACCAGCCGCCGCTGCGCGACGACTCGACTTGGCAGCCAATCTCTCACCCTGGCATGACGTCATGCTATGACATCACTAGGCATGGCACGCCGTCAAAGGTCACACGTGGCTACCGGCCGCCGCTGCGCGACGACTCGACTGGGTAGCCCATCTCTCACCCTGGTGTGACGTCAGAGGTCATTCTAAAGGTCAAGCGTGGCTACCGGCCGCCGCTACGCGAAAGGCCGTTCATGAGCGTAGTATTGCTTTTGCAATAAAAATGCGCTTTGCATACCGGGGCGTAGTGTACTGGTTTCCCAGGAGGCGCCAGGCACCGGTTCGGCAGTTGAAGGCGTGCATGTTGTTGGTCGCACCCGACGTCCAGCCCCCGAACAGGAACAGGATGTCCTTGGGGATGCGCGGGGTGAGCCACACCTTCGAGGACAGGTCGACGCCAGCACACTCGCCCAGCGCCATCGACTGGCGAGTCAGCGACTGTGCGGGGAATGCGGCATCAAGAACAGCCCAGACCATGGTCTTCGGCCATCACCTCATGAACTCCATTCATATTCATCAAAGCAATTCATTCAGTGCGGAATAATAAGGACTCAAATACAGTGCAGGCTGGTCTGCATATGTACAGTCGAACCTCGTAATAAATAAACAGTTTATAACTAAATAATGAATATAACGAAGGAATAGCGATTCCCCTTGGAAGCTCGGTCAACACGGGCTATAACGAAGCTACGGCTATAACGAAGTAATAGGCACGTTTCATCTACATTTGGATAAAGACCTCTTACACTGAACTCGGAGTCCTGTACTACAGCAGCTGTAGCCGCCCTATCATGGCAAATTCCGTAGTGTCGTATTTCCCACGTTTCTCTCATTGGAATCCACTCCGCTACCAAAAGCTACTTTTGGTTATCTGTTCTCCGTATCGGCTATAACGAGCACATCTTTTGTACACGAAAAGATGGCAGCGAAGCCGTGCAGTCTGACGCTGACGAAAACTTTTTTCATGCGCTGAGAAATAGGCTGCTGAAACCACTCCCAGGTTAAAGAGTTCGTTATCTCTTCGCGCTTTACGGTTTTCCATGCGTAGGGAAATGAAATATTGAAAAAAAAAACTTCCAGACTACCTCAGTCTCAACGAGTATATGAGCCCGGGAGCAGGTGGATGGCTGGATGAATGAATGCTGAAAGCACTCTGCCAGTTTGGGTACAGGGTGATGACGTGAGCCGCAAGGCTCGTCACTTTTTTCTGTGTAAATTTTTTTCCAGTCTTTCAACCTTAAAAACAGCTACTTTGAATTTTGTCCTTTTTAAGTACAGGTTATGCTGGTTTTAACTCTGTGACGGTTTTCAGTTGTAAACTTATATATATTGCTTACTGACCTGCTTTTAAGCCGTCAGTCTAACCGTTTATAACCAAAATCTACCGCGGATCCACTCACGTTACCTTCGTTACCCCAAATCCTGAAGCGTTGTGGACAATTCTTGTAGTAAAACCGACATTTCAGTTAGTTGGTCTAGAACCATGGAAAATACTTGGCATAGCATCTTGTCTTTTGTTGTTTTTTTTAAGATACTTATTCTGTCTGCTTCGACATCTGTGTGGATACTTCTTCATTCTGCAGAATATCCTCAGTTCTTTTCGTCAGATTTACCACCCACTGCACACGAGTCATCATCGTGGGCATATTTCTTTCTGTACAGCATTGAGCTTGGCGCTTTTGGGACTGCGTCATCTGTCGTCATGCGGACCATGTGGGCCTGGAAATGCGCACGCTTACTAAGAAAAAGCGGAGAGGCTGACGGCACAGCTGTCACTGATACTTTGTTAGCCCAATGAGAACGAGAGCGTGAAGAATATACAAAGCACAGACGAAATCCCTTAGGTTCACTTTGTTTCTAAGACAGAGGTAAACCACCTTGATGCAGACCAGCAACCGACCTGATGGATCGCATTGAGGACTTTGAGGCTGTCTCCGTCACCCTGGACTTGGGGATCGGTGACGACCCGGTCGAACTCTCTGCTCGAGAGAAAAAGAAAAGCTTAAAACTGAATGGTCAGTCATGTAGTGATCGATAAAACGCTTAAGGCGCATTGACAAATCGTCCCTGGTAGATTATGCTGCCTTTTATTCTCAAGATTGCAGACTACATATTGGAGCTACGCATCTATTTAGTTAACTACGAAAAAAATAGAATACCTATCCCATGGATTGTAAATATATCCTTTTCAGTCACATGGTCTCTTTCTCCTGTGGTGTCATGCTTTGTTTTCTGTATGTATTCACTATTTCCTTGAATAAACTCATGAGTTGAAAGTCAGGGCTGTGTGTCCTGTTCTCCCTTTCCTTACGTCGTTTTCGCGCTGTGACCACGTTAACTTGAGCAACCAACTCGCCCGTACTCCACCCAAAAAAAACAAGTCTGCAAGAAATATTGATGTAAAGAAGTGTGTGCAATTTGCCGTGTCATACAAAGAACAATGAAAGACTAATGCTAAACGTTTCCCTCAGATCGGCCCATAGATCGCTTGTCAGTTTCTTGTCGCATGTTGTCTCAGATTTGGTTTAAATAAGCGAGTGATAGCTATGGCGTAAGAGAGGGGTTATGGTCGCATACCTAGTCTAAGTAACAGCTTACGTAATAGCTGGCTGTTAATTTGTTTTCATTCCCGCTCCAAGGGCGAACCAATACGACGAAGCAGCGATTACGGTGAAATTCTTACATGCAACACATCACGTGACCTCAAGTCCTCTTGTACGTCATAGTCACCGTTCGAGTGTCGAAATCGAAACTAAACGAACAGAAAAAATTAATTGAAATAATAATAATTGCCGGTCATAGGCAAATTTCGCATGGTGAGATGTATTTTCTAGTCCAAATCTGACAACCCTACTCATTAAAAAATAAAGAAAACAATCCACACAGCATAAATGCTCGTTTTGGAATGTTTAAAGTTGCTAAACTGACTTAAAAACCAACCTTAAATTCTCTTCACAATGATGGTTTTGTCTGTTTATTTGCGCTTTTGTTTTTGGCCTCTAGTGGTTGGCTAGCAGATCAGCTCAAATTAGGGCTGGTCAAGACCACTAGCGGCCGGGCGATGTTGCTCATAACTTGCAATTAGATAAAAGACACCTTTCGCAGACCGCGTAGCATGTTACGATTACCGGAGTACCGAAAGCCCGCCAACCTCTAGCGCGTCCGCGCTAATTGGCCCTCATGCGGCAGGTGCGCGCGCAGCTGTCGGGTACCTAGCGCCATCTGGCGCTGTCAAGGTGATCTGCGCATGCCCCTGACGGCGCACGTGCTCCCGGTACTGCAGTAACGGTAACACGGTACGCGGCACGCTAAAGTTGCCTAATAGGCACCTTTAGCATACCGTGTACCGCGTTACCCATACCGGTACCGGAGTACCGGGAGCCTGCGCGCAGCCAGTTCGCATGCGCAAAATCGCCTTGATGGCGCCAGATGGCGCCAGGTACCTGGCAGCTGCTCACGCGCCTGCAGCATGGGGACCAATGAGCGTATGCTCACCGGCAGTGGGTGGTGTTGAGATCGACGTCAGCGGGTCTCGTTTGTAACCAGCCAGCACACCTGTTTCTGCTGTATATGGCTGCGAGCAACTTCAGACAGCTGATTCCAATTATGGAGTTTGCCCGGTCGGAGTGCAGGACCAAAACGAAGGGGCTGAAGTTTAAGCAAAACCAGATCCCCTTTCCGAAGTGTCCGCACGTGTCGAACGCCGCCGCCGCCGCGGGGAGACGGACGTTATCTTCCCCAATTGCTGTGACCGTGCCGGGGAACAAAGGGCTTCGGTTCCTGTGTCTCTTTGGCATGCCAAGCACCGCGACAAGCTGGCGGGCATCATTCGAACATCTCCAAGGACGAGGGACCACTTTCCGACCTTTTCGTGACCTCGCGTTCCGGCCTCGAGCGGCGGGTGTGATATGATGAACAACAGATGTCGGTGACCCGCGGGAACCTTCGGCTTGCCGGAAACCACCTACCGCAGTCGACTCTACCTCGACGGCAACCTTCTTTCCCTCAGACTCAACATGTGACGGGGGCGTGACCCTAAGTGCGGCGTTGTGTTTGTGCGCACAAGAGAAAGCTCTAGGCCCCTCCCACTCCCTCGTGGGCGTCCTCAACCTAGAGACTTGAGGGAACGAGAAGGATATAAAAGTTGACAACGAATGCGGCAGAAGAGTCTCACTTCAGTCTCACTTCTATTCGCTTTGATGTAAAAATTTAAATAAACCCTCTAGTAATCTTCCTCCCATCACCAAACTCTTTGACTCGACGGCACTCATGTCCTGGTGGTGGTGGGAACGGGTTCGAAGCTTGACCGCGGTTTCATCAAGCAGCGAGCTAGCAACGACTCCTAACCCGCATCTATCCAACAGCGGGCTCCCGGTACTCCGGTACCGGTAAGAGTAACACGGTACACGGTATGCTAAAGGCGTCTATTGACTACCGGCAACTGTGGAAAACCGTACAGCCTGCTGTTCTGCCTCCGGCTTCGAAGCCAATCAGAGCGCTCACACCGCGGAAGTAGGCCTAGGGCGACGTGGAACTCACGAGACGGTGCACCCCGCGAATCGCACGAGGGGCAGAAGCTGGGCGAGGTACTTCTTCCGCTCCGCTACGTCTGTGGATATCCACTTGAGGATCGAGCGGAAAGTATCGTCCACTTCGCTAGGCGCGTGTAGCCGGTTGTCCATCAGGATGGTCCGCAGCTCCTCAGGGGTGAGAGACTGGAACTGCTCATCGTTCTCCCAGACCTGTGCCAAGAGAAAGAAACACGACTTTTTCAACTGAACGATGCAATTAAGTCGAAGGTATGAGTGTTGCCACCTACATATGACGTCTAATGTTGCGCGTAAGCAGGTTGCCCTCATAACAGGTCCGCGTGAGGCCTTCGAAAGTAAACCAGCGAGTTTTCTTATGATGCTTCTCGCAACCTTCCCGATAGGTTTGCATCTGCATATTCATCTGTTAACGAAGAATTTAGACATTAATAACAGATAAGGTAAGACAAGAAGATAAGGCAATGCAGAAAATAAGATAAAGTTTACGCATATGCTGAAATTCAATTCTATTTGTTTAGACTGCACGGCTGAAGTGTAGCTCGCGGTATTTGTGGAAACAGCGCCAAAGACACGGACAGACAAATAGATGGAACCAACGCTTACCATCAACTGAAGGATTTATTCCAGCAGATCACAAAAAAGTGGAATTTCGCGATCAAGTGCGCATGTTCGCAGATAAGAAACCAAGCACTGAAATTCATTCAGGCTCGTCTAGATAGGAAATTTGACAATCATGAATAACAACAGACGGGGTGCTTACACACGTGTCACGATTCTTGTGGATAAGGTATGCTTCTTTCAATACTCTTGCTATTGTATCTTTTTGCTTGCAGAACACCGAAGCCTGGCGAAGCCTGGATACGTGGCGACATTTTTTGTGATGAAGTGCCTAGCTCGAGGACGGAGCGCTAATCAAGGAACCGCTGTCTTCCCTTAATCGTATGTTCAAGCATCTGCCTGCTTGTCTTATGTGCACTTTTTCTCGCACGTGAACAGTCAACGGTCGTCCCATCTGCTTGCTTGTCCGTATATTTTGAACTGTTTCTAGAAATATGACGCACCAACTAGCTCAACGTTCCATTTTACTGTAGTTTTATCCCGTCTGTGGAGTATGCTTGTTCTTCAACATATTTCGGTTTACAGCATCCTAAACGCGCAACCCGGGTAGTGTCGCTGAAGTTCGCCCTGGAGTTCACACCTCATCGAAGTGTCGGATCAGGTAGCGAAGGGCATCTGTAGCAAGGTTGTTGTATCCCCTGGTGAGGGCCAGATGGTAGGTGTCGATGCAGGAGTCCGGTTCCAGGTTCTGCTTAAGCATGTTGATGCAGTGTTCGCGAATCTTGCTTATCTGCGTCATCAGAGTGAATAGAAGTGAAATAAAATTCTAATGAAGCTCAGGAGTTATTGCACAAAGCGAAAAGTCTGAAAAAAGAGTCTTCAGAGAAGATCACTTCGAGGACTGCCCAGGGAGTGCGAAGAATTTTTTTTTCTCGAAGTGGGAAAGAGTATCTACAGGTAAAAGCCTTTTGTCTTATTTCAGTTAAAAAACTTTTTGTGGCATGGTAATGTCCCTATTATTATGAGCTAGGTTCCCCTACATCTAAACTCTATACGCGCGCATTAATGGGCAACGTCATAGCTGTCCACTATCCAGTCGAACGGAAGATTCGTTGCACGTGCGTTAAGGCACCGTGCAAATCGCATGCTCATGTGTACTCTGGGAACTTTTTGTATTTATTACCGGCTGCATCTTCCAATTTTCACAGAAACATGAAGTCCAAATAGGTCCCATTTTTGGCCCTTGGTTCACGCAAGTGTCCATGATCGTGTCCTGGTATCGACGTGTAAACCGCCTCTCTTAAAAATAACAAGACCAGGCATCCTCATTTCCCTAATCCCTGATTTCTGGCCATTAACGTTTCCAGGAGGGCAGAAGCGGTAGCCTGGACGCCGTGACTTTCCTTGACAGCTTTTAAAAACGCAAATATGCACAGCATGACATGGCTGCAGAGGAAATGAATGACGCCTTTGGCTGCAATGTTCGGTGTCAGGAACACGGCTGCTTGTGGTAAGGGGACACTTGTGGCGATGATGATACTGATGATAACGTCGCCGAGTTCGTAGCTGCACGGTAACAAGTTATCTTTTGTTTTATCGCCGTTGTTGAGAAAAGTTCTATTGGTCTAGCCAGGTGCTCTCGCTGGTGCTTCACCACCATCCCGTGGGTGACACGGTTAGACGTTGGGAAAACCGATAAATAGCATATCATTTATCGATTCCATCAGTCCTAACAAATAGATATTAAACATCTGAGCAATCATGAATGGTGTAAGACATCACGTTTATATCTCTCAATAACAATCTTTGTCATGGTCAATTTTATCACTTGAATGCACGGGAAGGGCCATCGATTAATGTTCTCTTTTTTTTAACTTGTGACTGACCCAGATCAACGAGAACGAAGCGACAGGAGCGGGCGCAGCCGTGGGTATGTGCCATTAAGCCTAAGGACATCATCATCATCATCAGTCCGCGTGACGCACGCTCGCAGACAACAGCCGGGACAGCGTGTTCGCCAAATGCAGCCGGTACAGCCAGCAATGACAGCGCCGCCCACCGGCAGGTAGCAGCCACATTAAGGCTGGTTATAAATATTCATTCAGAACGACGGCTTGACATCGCCGCTATGGCGCAGTGGATTAGAGCCACGTGTTGCGTATGGAAGGTCGGCCGTTCGACTCCGCTCTCTGTACTGTAATTTTATTGTTTTTTTATTCATCTCTTTACAATTTTTTCCCTTTTAGGTCGCAAATCGTGATGCTTAGTGCCATATAACGCCGTTTAATAGGATTTATTATCCCTTTTAGGTAAGCCGTAGTGACAATCTTCAGTCACCGTGATCAATTCACCGTGGTTTCAAGCCATGTGGCTGTACAGGCTGCAGTTGGCGAATACGCAGCCGGGCATCTCAACTCTTCATCGCGCTGGTTGATTGGCTTGGCACCGGGCAGCCATAGCTGCGCTATCTCTCCTCATTTCTGAGTCCAGGACAAAGCTGGTCACAGAACCACGTCTGCTTGGTAGCACCGTGCATCGAGACCCTCGTCTTCCGGCCTCCTCTTTTAAGACTGACGTCTCTCCCGATTGCCAGCGTGCTGAACGCCTGCACGTTGGCTCGTCGACATCTACGATGAGCCGCTCCATGGAGACTACGAAAGTTACGCCGCTGCTGCCTCCGACGGGCAGTGTCCAGCAACCGACCCTCCTTGCAACCGTTTCTTCACCGATTATGCGACTCTACGCTCCTGATTTCTGTATTCGGTTCATGCCGGCGAAGGTCCCGAGCCACCCCAGTTTGATCGTCGTCGTAACTCCACGATCCACGATGTCTTCTAGCACGCGTACAGAAAGGTCACTTCCGTCGCAGCTGACCCCTGCGCGTCGTGCTTCATGGACCTGTCTCTGCTTAATGGCTCGACGCTGGCACCAATGCTCCGTTCGGACGTGGCTGCTTAAACTCTGTCCACAGCAGCACCTTCGTGAACGAAGGGACTGACCGGACCGACCCTTTACACTACTTGTTCTATGTGCGCAAACGTTTGCACCTGGAGTCCTCAACAAACCGTCAGTTGGTCACATCCCGCAAAGTGCCCGAGGTTAAGCGAGACTCAAAGGGCTGCTACACATACTGGGAAGGAATGCGCTGTATGCAGAGGCTGATGATAGATCAACACGCCTCAATCACGTCTTCTTCACGTTTCTCCGGTTCCATGGGTAAACAGACTACCCAAGGATAGCAAGCCTTGCGCAAGAAGACCTAGAGCCTATGGGCCTGGCCATCTGCTGCAGCCACCAGCCTTGGCCTGTCTAATTTGCTGAATAATGGTGTGTCCACCCGGAAATGTAGACTCATACCACAAGATTGCTCTGTCACCTTTCTGAAAGACTCGTACTGCTTCGGTAGCTTATTGCTACCTGTTACCCGCATTCTGAGATTATTCCATCGGTTAGCTTGACCGAATGCGTCACAGTCCGCGAGAAGTATGCCAACCGCCAACATCTGAGCATCTCTACTCCGTCCTGCGCGATTTTGGTTGACTCGGCGCCGGGCACACTCTCTTACGTGTTCTCATTTCTGAGCACAGGCCGAAACTGGTCACACAACCACGTCTGCTTGCTAGCATGGGATCCATGGCTTTCATCCTACCTTTGGAAGAGTGCTACTCTGCTGATCTTCCCACCAGTTTCTTCATCCGTCAGCCTATTGAGCCTCGGATGCTACTTGTGTCGTCCTAAACCGTCATCCTTCGCACTCTTTCGAGACCGGAATATAAGCAGACGCGCAACACCTACCCCGCCCATTCTCACGACGTCGCAACCACAGCTGCACTGAAGGAGCCACTTGAGACATTCAAGACACCCGAAGGTCACCCGTTTGAACTTTTCCGCCTGTATACGTCTTCTCTGCGTGGTGGACCTGGGCCAAAGGTTTGGGGCAACCAGCATCGGACCTCCGGGAGCCACATATAACCAGTCTGCGACAGTCGAAGCCCCCAGCAGTGATGCCGCAAGTGACAACACCGCACACGTCAGCTGCCACTCAGCATCCCCATGACAAGAGGCCCGTCTTCGTATCCCTGGTGATGGCTTCCCTCCGGCCTCGACACGTTGTACGACCATTTTTGTACACTTATTGATTTTCATATCCTCAGTCATGCATACATCGAGGCATGACACTCAAGACGATGCATGCATGCAAAATATTTCTCACAGATGTGCAGAATTTCAGCACTTAGGTCTAGCGGCCTTCTGCTTTCGAGCAGGAACGAGCGTATAGGCGTAAAGAATCAAAGCAAACTAGAAAGCTTAAACAGACGAACCAATTATGGTTACAGCCACAGTCCGCAAGCATCCTAACTGCTTGATACAGTATCGTGCTTCTTTCTGTCACTCTATGCTTTAACACCCATAATTTGGGATGCGGCGTAGCGTCCTCACCGCTAGTCTAGACAGCTTTCTCCTACTGTCATCTTGTACTGTGCGGTGTCCTATCTTAATTACCCATTCTTTATTAGAACGACTTAACATTCCAGTCTTCTGTCACTATTCTGTCATCTTACTCTCTTGTTCTTCGTCCCTTTTTAGCGACCCTAATTTCGGCAAATAGGAGAATGTCGGTTCAGTCGCTATCCTTGCGGTTCTGGCCTCGGCACTAACACACTGCCTCTCTGGACACGGTAAGTTGCAGTGACGACAGTTCGAATCTTCTCGTTCCAGCGTCTGTAGGAATTCTCCCGCTGCCGTGGGTCCCGTCCAGTATTTGAAGCCACACTTTGTCGCTTCGTTAGAGACGACACTGGTCTAATATAACTCAAGAATGAAGCCAGAGATGGCACTCAAAAGAGGCCCTGCAACCAATGGCATCGACCGATTCTCATGATGTCGCACTTAACCACCTCGCATGTTTTAGCGCGCATCTATTAGCGGCCGTGGTAAGTGAAACGTGGTTGACCTTAACGACGTTGCAATAGGCCAATACCATTGGTAGGAAGGTCTCCCTGGTGGGTCATCATCATCATCATCAGCCTGACTACGCCCACTGCAGGGCAAAGGCCTCTCCCATGTCTCTCCAATTAACCCTGTCCTTCGCCAGTTGCGGCCAGCGTATTCCTGCAAATTTCTTAATCTCATCCGCCCACCTTTCTGCCGCCCCCTGCTACGCTTGCCTTCTCTTGGAATCCACTCCGTTACCCTTAAGGACTAGCGGTTATCTTGCCTTCGTATCGCAAGCGCTGCCCAAGCCCACTTCTTCCTCTTGATTTCAACTAGGATGTCATTAACCCGCGTTTGTTCTCTCACCAACTCCGCCCGCTTCCGATCTCTTAACGTTACACCTATCATTTTCTTTCCATAGCTCGCTGCGTTGTCCTTAACTTAAGCTGAACCCTCTTTGTTAGCCTCCACGTTTCTGCCCCATAGGTGAGTACCGGTAAGATACAGCTGTTGTATACTTTTCTCTTGAGGGATAATGGTAACTCGACCCACCAAACTACCAAACTTCATGAATGGCAGTTTGGTGGGTCTAGTTCCGCTTTATCCTGGAGTTATATCCGACTGCAGGTCAGTTGTTCCATGTGTCCATGTTCAAACACATTTAGTCACAGCATGGGGACAGTGAGCTTCGCTATCGTAACAGCCTCCTGTTGTCCTTGCTCTCTCCGTCTCAAACAGCAGCTGTTCATGGCATCTGGCTGGGCTAGTTCTTGTCGTGTGCATTCATCTACCGTTGTATCTATCTACATGCTGCCCCATGCTACAGGTTACAGCAGGTATCCATCAACCCTTCTGTCAAGCAGTTGATCCCGTGTCGCCAGCAGCGCACTGTCAGTGCACAGCTGGACTCCGTCTTGTTCAATGTCCCCAACTCACGTTGTACTTCTCGGCCATATCGAGCACTTGACCGACGTTGTGTAGCCCAATACGTCCGTGGAGGGGCACTTGGTAGGCGAAGTCGACGAGCAGCTCGAGCATGTCGCTGCTCATGTCACTCACGACCACGCGGATGGGTGGCATCCACTCCTGCTTCTCCTGATCCTGGTCTTTGGTCATCGCCTCTCTGGTTACGTTGAAGAGGTTGCCGCAGCCGGAGAACCTGCAGTGTGAGGGGCGGCGAGAGGAACGCGAAAAAGGCAAAGCCCTTCACATGAATAAACAGGAAGCAAAGTAGCTCTGCTTGGCTGCCATAGTACACGCTAAAGAAACAAAACAAAGAGTCAGCCTGATGAATTTTCGTGGCTGTGCTATAGAAGACCGCGCACTAAACGGGAACGCGTTCTTACTTCTTGATGCGCCAACCAACTAAAAAGATACCAACTAAACGCTTCGTCTGATCGATGTAGACTAACGACGGGCGATCTTAATCGTAGTTTACATTCTTCCTATATCACTTCAGTTCTTCATGAACATTCTTCATGAACAATGGGCTCCGAATGTTTCCGTTATCGGATGCGTAAGGCATACGGGCTCAAAATGTCTTACTGAATATGTAACAGACGCAGAGCCCTCGTTTTGACTTTGAGTTAACCGGTAATGAATAAATAACGCCACCATTTGAATAACGTACACGCTAAGGGTCAGTAATGGCCAAAGCCTGCGTCAGTTACAGTATGTGTGACGGACACCTTCAACACTGCAACACTGCAGGCGAAACGGTCCGAGAGGACATTCGGGCAAGAAAAGAGCGTTAGCTCACTTGGCTGCCATGACGAACCGGTGCGCCCACACCTCTTCTCCGTCCGTAGCCTTGAAGACGACGTCGCAGAACTGGCGGGCCTTCCTCTGCTTGCTCAGTCCAGGCATGGCTCGGGAAGCGGCTCCGGGGGCGAACGCCGGCTGTCGGCCTTCAAGGTCAGTGAAGAGCAGACCGGCCTCGGACCAGATGGTGATGAGGTTGTACGCGTCGGCGTTGGCGTCCACGGTAGCCACGGAAGGGGAGCTCATCTCTGGTCTCGATGCCTCCTCACAGCTTAGGGTCAGCAGGGCAGGGTGAGCGAGCGAGAGAGCGTCCGACCACCAGTAGTGCCGGGAACAGCAGACCGACTGGCGAGGAGGCTTTGAAAGGCCCACCTTCACAGCTCGGAAAGCGCGCCAACGGTAAACGACACGCGCTGAGTGGCGCGTTGTTGTTGGCCGTTGACGGTTGTTGACATCGTCGTTGTCGTCGCTTGTGCTCGATGTTGCTGGGACTTGCCATGTTTGAACCATTGCAGCGCGATCCGTGTCGTAGTAGTAGTAGTAGTGGTTTTTATTATGCATTGAATATGGAAGGAAAAAGAATTTTTGCTAGCCCCGGCATCTGATATCGCTGCTGGGAGCACCTGAGCTGGGGCAGCGGACATAAAGGATAGCAGGTAGCGTGTAGAAGTGAAAAGAAAGAGGTGAGGGGATAGTAGAAAGTACAGGGGGACCTATCTTAACGCGAGGGTGTCTTTTAGCGGCACGAAACGTGCAAAAAAAATGCTCAGTTACATATTTGTATTTGTTCAGTTATAACGCAAGTGGTTACTTTCGTATTATCAGTGTAAAGCCCCTTTTTGAATACAATTATTTTGATGAGGATGACGATGGTGATCATGGTGGCAGTGATCACGGGTCCTAGCAGTTTTAAAGTGGTTGGTACTGCGAGTGTCCTCACCGCATATGCATCAGCAAAAGAAGTGGAGATTGCACTCTGGGCTGGCGGGGATGCCTTCCGATTTGGGCCGGTCCCCGAATGTAGATATGTGCCGCTATGCGCCTGAAAAATAACAATGTATCGTACGACTGCAGCGCCAAAGAGCGGCAGAAAGCGGGCGTTTCACAACTAAATTAGGACCGGCTTGAGGAAGTTTTTTTTTCCTATAGAGATCACAATAGCGACACCCTATTTCTCGTAGTCTTTTTGGTTATGCAGTGCTATTCAGGTAAAAATGCATTGATGTCTATGAGCTTACATCTTTTGTTAGCAAGCCATACATCCGGGGGGCCGCACTGACCGCAGTTATTGGCCAATTCTCTTCCTAGATGTAAACTTCAAGATTTTTTTTTTTCATTAATGGAGATGAAGGGAAGGTTACTAATAAAATCCCCAGGCAGAAACGAGCATGTGACGGCCTACCGAGCTTCAATTACTTCTATCGGGAGAGATCTTTTTAGTGCAGTAAAATTTCATCACATGTATTTCTAAGTTCATTGCTCTTTGCTCAAACCTCATTCACCATTCTTTCGACCTATGTTCAAAATCTAAATTCGAACTCTCTTTCGAGATTCCTCCTTCCCACTTCCTAAGATGATCTTCACACAGATCCGTTCATTAACGTTCTACATTCGTTCTTGCCTAGTTTTGTTTGTTTGTTCGTAACCTAGGGATATGACACATACTCATAAGGGGGATTAGCCACTCAGGGAAGCATCAAATACACTTGATACTGCGCATGATTTTTTGACCCCCGCTGTTCCTTTTCCTTTGCCATCGTATCTCCTGCTTTTCCCGCTTTAGGTTATGCGTAAGGGTCGGACTTATCGGTTCTCACTTTCTTGATTTTTATTTCAGAACGATCATCATCATCAACCTGACCACGCCCACTGCATGTCTCTTTAATTAACTATGTCCTTTGCCAGGTGCGACCACCATGTCCCCGCAAACTTCTGATCTCATCTGCACACGTTTTGCCGCCCCATGCTACGCTTGCCTTCTCTTGGTATCCACTCCGTTACCCTTGAGGAACAGCGTGTATCTTGCCTTCGCATTACATGCCCTGCCCAAGCCCATTTTTTCCTCTTGATTTCGACTAGGATGGCATTAACCCGCGTTTGTTCCCTCACCCATTCCGCCTGCTTCCGGTCTCTTAACGTACACCTATCATTTTTCTTTCCATAGCTCGCTGCATTGTCCTTAACTTAGTCTGAACCCTTTTGGTTAGCCTCCACGTTTTTGCCCCGTAAGTGAGTACCGGCAAGATACAGTTGTCAGAACGATAGGTTTGGTTTTTTTTTCCGCGAATATTATTTTCGGCGAATGAAATACTGATTTTTTTTCGGTGACTTCGGTTAATTTATTACGGGGTGAGATCTTGTCAAGCTGTCCACAAGGCAGCTTTTTCTCTCGCACCTCCATGTGCGCCCCCCGTCAGAAGTATACAGCCCAAGGGATTTGTTTTTCAGGCGTACTGTATGCCTCCTTATGCATCCCCAGCGACAGTAACCTCTCGAAAGAGGAAAGGCTTCGCTTCCGCAATCCTCCTAAGTTTTGGAGTGCTAGATGTGCATGGGAGCCCCGCTAGACAGCCTAGAAGCAAACCCCTTGGGCTGTATACTTTTGACGGGGGCTGTACTTCAGTGCATGAAACAAATTAAATGAAAATTTAAAGCAGCAATTATGTGTCGGCAGAAGTCAACGTCTCCCTCGGTGTTTTTGTCATCCTGAACCATTTATTTACCAGTAATTAACGTGCAAATGATAGTACTTGCAATTGTGCTTGTAGAAAAAAAATGCTATCTTTATTAAAGGGCAAGTGAATAGGTTTTAGAATTCGACGAGTTTAAAAGGGCCCAATGTGTCAAACATGCAGTTAATGCCTGCGAAATCTTTTTGCCCCAGCGTTTGAAATTGCGGCGTAATCGCCGAATAAAGGCTGGTTTACATGCAAGCGATTGAGCGGCGCGTCGCAGCGAAACTTTCCAACTTGTTGGAACCTCGCCGGCCGTCGCAGCGATGACTCAAAACAGGCCTTTCCTCCACGGCGGCAGAATTCGCTAGCATTTTCGCTTGCATGTGAAACAGCGTTCAGGCTTCTCTGCAGTGCACAGCGACGATCAGAGGCCCCGATAATGACGTAACGTACGACGGCGCTACGTTTCCACCGAATAAACAGTTGTTTCATAGAAGAAAACCAACTCCATTGAAGGTGAAGCTTACGAAGCATTGCTTGGCGGCATCGAAAGACGTACAGCAGTATGCAAGTGAAGGCAGCGGACATCTGAAGTTTCGGCGAGGATGACGTCACTGTCCCAAGCCGTTGTAGGACCGTCCTTTTTCAATGCGTTTCCGATATTGGGCCGATTATTTGTGCTGCTTTGGACGAGTTTCCTCGCACTTCCCCAACGCAGTAAGGAGAAGCTTGAACATCGTCGCGTTTTTAACCGACGATTACGTCACCAATTTAGATGCTAGTGCAAAAATACTTTGCATGCTTTCTCTAGAACCTCCATAGATTCGAATTCTTAGATAATCTCGAATTCTCATAAAACCAGTTCAGCTTCCCTTTAAGAGAGTAACACAAGTTAAAGCCGGTAGACAAATACTGAAGTGGGTTTATTTTTACGAGCTAGGTTGATACGTTATCTTTGGGTTGTCGCGCGGGGTTGCGAGGGCAGGCCATCACGTGAACTGCATATTGATGACAGCGATGGAGCTTCTAATTAATCATCGCGATAGCCGGAACATAATTTTTCTTGACGCCCATGCGCAATTTCCTGTCAATGTCCTGCAACTGATTAACCTACTTAACCAAATAATTGTGTTAAGCAGGTGATGGTAACAAACAGTGCTTAAATACAAGGCGGAGAGTAGGTGATGCTTCCCGGGAAAACGTAAGGTGGAGGAGCAATACCTCAGGCCATACAATTGCTCTGCTTATCCAACGATACCACCATCGCATCATGCCCCTGGCTTTCCTACTTGGTTATTTTCAGGTTGACTGAGTGTAACCCGCATTCAAAAACCAGATAGCTATGCCTTGCATGCTAAGAATATTAACTTTTCTCGGTTGAAATCGAATTTCGAAAACTGAATCGGCGTACTTTTATAGTTTTCTTTTAGGTTCAAACCGAAACTTCCAGCCCCTAGTTATACACCCTCCGGCCAAATGTGGCGCTTCTGGTCATCGCAACTTCTACATCGCTAAAGCCACGTCGCTGAAATTTAGTTCGAGCAAGATGCCTTACCTGAGAGGCTAGTGAAGCTCTCCGTTGTCCCGGTTACTGCTCTGCGCAAAACTCTTCTGGTGTTTCAGGTGGACGCACAACACAATGCGTTTCCTCTCAAATGTGGCCCTCTTAAGTTCATTAAAGCTTCTGACAGGCTGTTAAGGGCGTCCAGAGGAATGTACAGATCCATGTCAACGAGGCACCACAGGGATGAGGACAGAGACGTAGAACAGGTGCTCACTATCAGCTGACAAAAATTTATTGGGACATGCAATATATATAAAAGAGAAAACAGAACAGCTGAAAGTCACATGACATGCGCAGTCCAGTTCACGATTACAGCATTCAGCCAGAAAAAGAGCACGTGAAGCAACACCGCGATTCATACCGCATCACAAGGAGAGTGCATTTTCAAGGTACTCAAACTCTAAATCAAGTAACAGCAGCGAAGGCGCGCTCACACATGTATCGGCTGACTTATTTTAAAAGCCTCCATAATCTCCCGGGTTGTCTTATCTCTGTCTCCACAGAACGCGCGTTTCTTCGAACAATGTAGTGCTGTAGTCATGAATTGGACTGCGCATGTCATGTGCTTTTCTGTTCTTTTGTTTTGTTTTCTGATTTGCATATATTGCGTGTACCAATAAATTTTTGTCAGTTGACGGTGAGCACTGTATCGATCGCTTCATGCAGAGACGCGACACATCAGTAGCTAGGCCAGAAAAGACGCCCGGTCCTTTATTGCGCATAGATTTATAGCTGCGGCTGCAGCGAGGGAAAGGGAGAGGAAGAAGGGGCGTTGACATGTTATCAGGCCGCTTGCTTGATAGCCACATCTGATACAAGCACCTGTTCTGTCTTTCTATGTCTCCGCCCTTGTGGGGCCCCGATAACATGGTTTGGTTTGGTTTATGGGGTTTAACGTCCCAAAGCGACTAAGGCTATGAGAGACGCCGTAGTAGAGGGCTCCGGAAATTTCGACCACCTGGGGTTCTTTAACGTGCACTGACATCGCACAGTACACGGGCCTCTAGAATTTCTCCTCCAAAGAAATTCTAGCCGCCGCGGCCGGGATCGAACCCGCGTCTTTTCGGTCAGCAGCCGAGCACCATAACCGCTGAGCCACCGCGGCGGCCCCCGATAACATGGATCCGTACCAACTCGCCCAATATTCCACCCTTTTGGAATGTACAGACTCAGCGGTAGTTGTATTGTTCTCATTCTTCGGCTGGCCGCCACGTAACAGTATGCCTTAAAGACAACGCTAAATACACCCCAGCATACGTGGATAAAACCAAGGGATCGGACATCAGCCATTCTGTAGTCATTGGTCTGGTTACGCCCACTGAACGGAACATACAGAATCCTACTCCGGATCAGTGGGAGGTCGCGCTGTCCAGCGTAAACCTGGATGACCAAGTCTCACCAAGTTGATCCAAGTTTGACCAAGACGGCGAAGCTGGTCGACCGGGCATACTCAGCAGCCATGGCCGCTGTGGTCCTGAACTAAGGGACCCGACATCGGAACACTCGAGAGCCAGTAAAGTTTTTTCATTCACTCAGTCACATTCTCTGAACGACAAATGTCGATCCCGATGATGTTCGATTAGTTTTGTACTGTTAATCCATCCGCGCAACTTTAAGGGCCCATTGGTTGTCAGTTTTGCCCAACGCATGCCCCGCCCAAGTCCATTTCCGCCTCTCAAGCTCAGCTATAGTATCATTTATTCATTATCATGGCCAATTTTTATCGCCACACTTATTCATGCGGCCTAGTCACATTTTTTTCTCCGTTAGGACGCAATGCAGGCACGACTTGTCGACTTGCTGCATGTTGCTCGCTTATTCATTTCTAGCGAATTATTGTGTGGAGGTGACGGTGCTGCTCTTCACATAAGCACCCGCTATTTTCTGCCCAGGCCAGGATCGCCACGTCGAATGTGATCAGCCTTCCGGTCCGAAGAGGGCATCGAGGTTGATGTACTGTGCAGTCATCAAGGCGTGGCGTAGCGTTTGCGGGTAGGTAGGCTGGAAACGCTGATTGGTCAAAAAAAAATATGACGTCATACGCGTGACGTCATAGGTTACGTGATATTTAATGACGTCATGTCCGGTTAGGGACAGACATGTTTCCCTAGATTTTTCCCCGCCACCACTCCTCAGCGGACGAGGCTGCTCGCGAGGAGCCGAGAGGCGAGGAGGCAGCGTGCACTGCAGCGTTGCCTCCTCGGCGTGTCCCCGTCATGTCTTTCGACCCGCCGCGGTGGCTCAGTGGCTATGGCGCACGGCCGCTGATCCGAAAGACGCGGGTTCGATCCCGGTCGGGGTGGTCGAATTTCGATGGAGGCTAAATTCTAGAGGCCCGTGTACTGTGCGATGTCAGTGCACGTTAAAGAACCCCAGGTGGTCGAAATTTCCGAACCCCTTTCACTACGGCGTCCCTCATAGCCTGAGTCGTTTTGCGACGTTAAAACCCCAATAAACCATAAACCCATGTTCTTCAGTGCGCGCGCGAGATTAAAAAGCGCACCTGTCGCGCTGCGCTGTCACACTGCATGCCTGCTTCCGTGCATTTCTTGCGGACTCCTTTCAGTCATACTTAGCTATACTATTGACCAAAAGGCTTCTTAAACAGTTATTTCAAGTTTTATTGCTATGTATAAAGAATATGTTTGTAGCAGGTGCGGGCGTGAGCCCGAACAAAAGAAAACTGTTTTTATTCCCCTTCAGTATTCCTGCTTATCGAGACTTGAGCATTTATATGTTGCAGTACAACTTTTTTCAGGCATCACAACTGATGTTTCGATGTGTTTGGTACATATTCATCTTCAGACATTTCATGTCTGTTGGGTAAAAAAAAATATACGAAATAATACTTGACTGCATCAATTGTGACTGAGGCATCTAGCATCACGTATAGCATGCTCTTGAAATTCCTCTAGCTGTTGCACAGAAGTCTGTAATTGACTTCATTGTAGCTTCATACTTGCACCATTTAAACTCTGCACATAGCTCTTTTTTCACAAAAGGAAATGTGATTAGGTTTCTGAATAGAGCTGTGCACGGGCCGCAATTTCGAACCCCCGCCCGGCCCAGGACTTAACCTACCGACAGGAAGCCCGGCCCGACACTGAAGGACCATGAGCACGCTCGTGCTCGGCCCGACCTGCAAAGCGGCGACGACACAAAAAGAGAATTTCAGGAAAATGAGTTTATTTCAATGACATTCAAATTTTGACCTCGCATTCCAGATCACAGTTTGGGATTATACACAAGACACAACGCATAAAGGTATAGATTTATCACTCTAATTATGCAAGTTGTTCATTGATGATGGCTTGATCGAAACAAGAGCGGCGCTCTTTCATTACGAATCCTGCGGCGCTGAATTTTTTCTCGCTGCTTGAATTGGTGGCCGCAACGGCTAATACTTTCATAGCAAGAAGAGAAACGCTTGAAGTACGAAGGGAATGACAGACGTGGTGTCGTAAGCCATGGATGGCGTGCCACGACAGGAAGACTTTTTGACTTGTCAGAGGATAAGCGAGCAAATAAGCGACAGGGCGGCGCTATCCTGCGAATGCCGATACGGCCGTGACGTCCCTGTTTCTACTATTCACGGGAAGGCACGGTGCTGTGTTCACTTCGCTGACAAGCGATTACGGCGAAACGCCAGAATAGTACGAGCTGAGCCGTAGTGGAGGCGCCAGTGACATTCTTCTAATGCCATTCATGTGGTGGGGGCCCCCCCTTCGCTCTCGTCCGCGACTATTGTCCGTCTCCCCGGCCGGAACCAGAGAGAGTAGCTCCTGCCAGGTAGGCGGACAAGAGAGAAGGCTGCCGGCTCTGCGGTGCGCTGCGAGTGGAAGGATTTAACCTTTTCCCGATGTGCAGCGCGACTGCAGCGCGACTCCGTGACCCCGCGTGCGCCGTACGCAGCCCTGCCTCCGCTTCCCAGAACCATCCTTTCTTCTTACAAGGCGCCCAAAACTAGTTGCTTTGCCCCAACGTTGGTACTTGCTAGAACGAAAAACGCGTTTCCTTGCTGTCGCTCCCGTCTATACTTCTCCTCACTATCCTCTCCCTTTCATTTCCGCCGGCTGCAGCTCGGGTGCTTAAGATATTAGATAGCAATTGCCGCGGCCGGCAACACTCTTTTGCTTCACTTTTTATTTTTTAAATAAACCACTACCACCACCTGTGGTGCGCTGGGCGTCTTGCATGCACAGCAGGAAGTGCTTTGTGTCTACACCATCCAGGAGGGAATGTACAAGGACGGGAGGATAGTGGTGGTAGTGGTTTATTTAAAAAAATAAAAAGTGAAGCAAAAGAGTGTTGCCGGCCCTGGCAGTTGCTATCTAATATCTTAAGCACCCGAGCTGCAGCCGGCGGAAACGAAAGGGAAAGGAAGAGGATAGTGAGGAGAAGTATAGAGGGGAGCGACAGCGAGAAAGGACAGGGGAGAGCTTTGTACACTATTTACAAAATACAAAAGTAATCAAGTTCGCGCCGCTCGCGCGCTAATGTCCAAGCATTAGGGAGGATAGTACAAACGCTAAAAAAAAGCTAGCTGGGGATGGAAACGCATTTTTGGTTCTAGCAAGTACCAACGTTGGGGAAAAGCAACCAGTTTTGGGCGCCTTGTAAGAAGAATGGAAGGTTCTGGGAAGCAGAGGCAGGGCTGCGTACGGCGAACGCGAGGTCGCCGGGGTCACGGTGTCGCGCCTTCTCTCGTGCCCGTCTACCCGGCAGGAGCTACTCTCTCCGGTTCCAGCAGGGGAGACGGACAATAGTCGCGGGCGAGAGCGAAGGGGGGTCCATACCACATGAATGGCATTGGAAGAATGCCCCTGGTGCCTCGACTACGGCTCGTAGTATTCTGGCCCAGGCTTGGTTGCTGCGTTTCGCCGTAATTGCTTGTCAGCGAAGTGAACACAGCACTATGCCTTCCCGTGAATAGCAGAAGCAGGGACGTCGCGGCCACATCGGCATTCGCAGGATAGCGCCGCGCTCTCGCTTATTTGATCGCTTATCCTCTGGCAAGCCAAAAAGTCTTCCTGTCGGGGCACGCCACCCACGGCTTACGACACTACGCCTGTCACTCTCCTTCCAACTTCAAGTGTTTCTCTTCTTGCTATGAGAGTATTAGCCGTTGCGGCCACCAGTTCAAGCAGCGAGAAAAATGCGCCGCAGGAATAAACTTCATTAAAACTTCCTGTTGGGCGAGTTGGTAGTTGGTGGTTATAGCGCTTGTGTGTGTGTTTCCTCTCTTTTTGTCCGTGTCTTTGTTTGCGCTATAACATTTCTAATTCAAGATGAACTACCAACTCGCCCAACAGGAAGTTTTAATGAAGTTTATTTCTTATACAGTGGGCCCATCTTTCTGTGTTTCTTCATCTTCTTCCATCTCTGACCTTCTACTGAGTAACATCGTGGACGCTACATGCCGGGCAAGACGCTATGCCTTTTGCATTCGGAATAGCGCTTGTGTGTGTGTTTCCTCTCTTTTTGTCCGTGTCTTTGTTTGCGCTATAACATTTCTAATTCAAGATGAACTACCAACTCGCCCAACAGGAAGTTTTAATGAACTATAGACTTCTGTCTATAAAGTCTATAGATTGGCTATAGACAAATCTTAGACAATAGTCTACAGGCAATACAAATGCCACTGACAGTCATACACTATCTATAGATTTATGGCCATACACGTTTATTCGACTTTTGTCTATAGACTATGAGTAGACAAAAAGCAATATCTATAGGAAGTCACTAGAGTCAATAAGAAGTCTACAGACTGTCTGTAGGCCATTGATAAGGGTCTACATTACAAGGCGCTTACCCGACGCAAAAGCACTGAACAAAGTTGCATACTGGAAGCCATTTGTAGTCTTTAGTTTTGTCTTTCTTATAGGGCATGCCAGCAAGCAAGGCTATGGAGGGTAAGCCATCCAACACAAGCAAATTTCCCTGACGGCATGTTTCGGCCTCCAGTGCTCCCGACTTGTTCCAAGAGGCCATGCAACGAGGTGCAGAGGCGCTTCCTGCCCACGTAGGGCCCGACGTCAACGTGTCATTTTTCTTCAGCCCGTGTCCCCTCCTCCGCTGCCGCTAGCTGCCCCAGCCCGAGCGCACGGGTGCAAAATGACGTGTCCGAGCCAACAATACCGTCCAAGAAAGGTGGAGGCACAGAAAGCGTACATCACCCTGTACAAAATATCGACACGGCCGACGATACAGGAAGGAAACGCGAGCGTACGCAAAGTAGCGGGACGCGGGGCTATTTTGCATGGCCCGGAGGAGCGAAGAAAAAAGAAAGAGAACAAAGGAAACATGGATGAGGCGACACGTCCTCAACTCCACTTAGTTGTGTGCAGTGCAGATTTAAATGTGACCCGATCAAAGAAAGAGAGTGAGAGAGAGAGAGATTACATTTTTGAACACCGTATTTGCTTCGTTATGTAGTGTGCCGCTTTCCCGCTAGCGATTCCTCCTCATTCGGGCCTGAAAAACGTTCGTGGAAGCCATAGGTGTTCGAAATTTCGGCCATCATAACTTGCTCCATGTACGAGTGCGTAGCGGCACTATTTCGGCACTATTTTCTGTCGCGCAAAGCCACAGCTGTAGAACCTGATCACTCGCTTATCCGCACAGTCGACATTTGTTTTAAGTAGAGCTCAGGGAAATACGTAAGGCAACACCTGATTTTCATGCAACCGACGGCTACCCTTCAAGGATGAGCGGCAAGCATGCACTGTTTCTTCTATTTCTAGGCAATGTTGCCCCCGGCTGTTAATTTCCGCTTAACAATCGCAATGACAGATAGGAGACTTTCTGCGATGTGAAACGTATGACGCTTAAGGAAAAACACCATCTGGTCAACAAGCACAAACAAGGCGTTCCGTTTCGTCTTGTTTTCACCCATATCAGCAGCTCCGGCAGTTCTGCGCCTCCATGGTTCCTGTACTGCCCGCGAATACGAAACGTGAACAGCATAATCCGAACATCGCGATTGGGGTAGACACTAATACAGTTGATTTTCACTTCGAAGGCGCGATGACCTCGGTATGAAAGGGTGAATGAATCGAGCCTATCTGTCACATCTAGCAGCTAATATGCTACGCGGGCGACCCAGTCGCTTGTTCAGTTGATACTGGCAGATAGGGAATGGCCACAGCATTCGAACGACGACCTCTGTTGTGCATTTCTGACCTTCATCATTGCCTTCCGGGCTCGGTATATAATTTTTTTAGACATAAGTTAACCTCGGCCAAAGCGAATGCGCATGTACGATAAGGTGTTGTTCTGACCTCTAGGCCACTCTTAAATAGTGCCGATGTGCTCCCCAGCGCGCCCGTTCGAGAGCTCGAGACAAGTATGTGAACGCCTGAACATACCATCATAATTACACGCATTTCAATTGGTCGGCTTACGTGACTTCACAGAAATCATTTTTTTTTTTACCGTACACCCGCGTCCCATAAAGTTTTGCTGCTAAATGTGTGTCCCACTTCCGCGAACTGCACGGAAATAAGGGGACCACTTCGTGGCCATGCAAAGTACAGGCGCGCGGCGCGTGTCCGTGCCGACGCCTTCAATAGACCTTTCCACAAATTCCGCCGTGCCACCAAGCGGCCGCGCAAAGCACTCTGGGAAAACGGAGCGCCGCGGCGCCCGCGGCGCCGCGCTCGCGTCTTTTCGTTCCGTCTCCGACTGCGCGCCTGATCACCGGAAAGCCTTCCTCTGCCATCTCGTCGCCATCACTGTTTCTTATACCTGTGCTACACGGGAACGTTCGAATGACATCTGAGTCGAATGACATTCGAAAACTGTAATGACATTCGGACTCGACGGACGCGCGCGGTGCTACACGAAACCTTCCAAGCGCATTCGAAAGCCTCAGCTCGTTTTCAGTGTACAACGATGACGACGGCGGTGGTCACACTGCTCCGACAACGACACTATCACGGTCAACAGCAGCATGTGATTATAGTGAAATATCTAGTTTACTATAATATGACTGCAGTGGGACACGTTTTTCAGGCCAACGACACCGACGAATCCGATCGGCGGACGGTCAGCCTTGTCGGCGGCTGAGCGAAAGCACGGTGATGAGGCGGCGGTGCAAATATGTTCGCGCTTCTAAATGAGCGAAACGAACGGCCATATTTCACATGTGCACACCTGAACAGTCACCAGCGATAAGCGCTTGCCAAATTAATTTCAGTCGACGACGACTCCCTTCCCTTCCGCGACGACTAGGCCTAGCGGGTCCGTGGGATATGATCTGTGATTGCGGCGGTTGTGATGAGCGAATCACTAGCTTTAGCGAATGAAAATGGTCACCGAGTGTAGTTTTGCAATAGTGACCTGAAATTAATTGTTGCTTAGATCGCTGGGCACGCATATGATGAACGTGAAACGCCGGTGTGACCCAGACTGCCGAGCCGTGCTTTACGGCCAGCAGCAGTCGTCGCCGTCGCTAGCTTGTGGATGACAAATTAGGCCGTTTCAGTTAAAGCGAACGGTCGCCAAACATACTTCTGGATAAAGTAGTTTAAAATAAAGTACTGGTCACGTCGGAGGAAGCCGGGACAAAAAACGAGAAGCGCCGGTCCTGCGCGATGTCAACAGCCCGCGGTTGTTAAGTGTTTCTCAGGCGTGCGATCGCACCATCGCTTCCCACACATTATCGCACTGCGTAAACAAGCACGGCTACAGCCGGTAAAAAAGAAAACAGGTTGATTAATAGAACTAAAGCGCCGATTGCGTTTTATGTCATAAAAACGAGTACTAACTGTTCGTACGCAGCGATGTAAACAACAGTATGAGTGCAGTTGTCCTCATCGGCGCACTCCTGGGGAAATTTCATGCTGACGCGGTAAATGTTCACTGCTGTAATATATAATCTTCAAGCACTCCCTTAGACAGAACACGAGCTATTTGCTAAACATGACACAGTTGGTTGACACAGTAAGCGTGACACAGTCGGATGTTGCGTTCCGCGGCCACGGATCACCAGCCGAGCACCAGCAGACGCAGACCAGCGTTCTCCCAATGTATGTATACACAGCCCTCGCCGCTCATGTGCCCATGGTGGTGGTGAATAACTTTATTCATAAAAGCCCCCCCCCCACCCCAAAAAAAAAACGAAAATTATGCAGCAGCATTGCGGGCGGCCTTCAGGCTGCCGGTTGTGGCGTCCTGGCCGTACCTAGTCGCGACGCCCTCTGCCCCGGTCACCAGCCGAAGTTGGAGATTCGCATGTGCCCATTGCTCTGCGCAATCACAGCAGGCGTCCGTTCCGCATACACTCGGTGTGGAAAGATCGTGGAGAGACGATCCATGTATCCCTTGCGCCCGCTCGTGTTGAAATGCGTACCATATATTTTTTGGTGTTTCGAAGGCTTCCACAGGGTAAATCGCCCTTGTGAACCTTGCCGATTTATCCTGCGCACCCATTCTAGCTTCAGCTTCTTGTCCTTGGGGAATACGTGGTATGAAATGTTGATGTCCTTTCTCGTGTTGTTACTACAGCCGGGCACGCAGCACCTTTGACCGCCACCGCGATTCTAATCTGCAGACATGTCGAATGTCTAAAAAAATCCCCACATAATTGCAGAAAGACTAAGAGATAACCACCACAGCACTGCGCTGCAACATTTACAACGCGCACGAGAAGACGCACAACGCCTGAACACGGCGGCACAACACAGCAACACGCTTGACAGCAGACGACGCGGGCGGTGACCGCTCCTTTCTCCCATCATGCTTTGCGCGGATCCGCTAGGGGATGGCGCGGCGCTGCAATTTAAGACAACCCCCCCCCCCCCCCTCCTCACCACAGCGGAGGGAAGAAGAGGAGAAGAGGGGTGTTTTACTTTGGACAAGGGCACCATTATTTATCCAATGACATGCCCGCTCGAGAAGCCCGGCCGGCTATGCGCACGAGCGGCCCTTCAAAGAAGTACGTACATAGCATGCTCTGTTTTGCGCCTGCGCGTGTATGTACGTGCCCGAGCTCCCGCTCTCCTGCATAATCTCGCCCAGGCATCAACGAGTGGGGGTTGCTGTACACGCAAAGAAGAATAGGAAAGTAAAAATGGGGATGAATTGGGGAGGAAGAAGGGGATGGTGTCGCGAGAAAACGTTGTAGGCGCGACAAGATCGCGCGCGTGCTTCGCTCGAGCGGTCACCACAGCGGACGTGTATTCATGGGCGAGCTAGGCTTTTACCGGAGTATATATCCCAAGGGGAAGGGCTCACTGGCCAAGGCGAGTGTTGGGACGAAAATGAACATGACAGACAGAGTGAGAAGTGTTCTCCGACGGAAAGGAGAGCTGCGGGGTGAAACACGTTACTGTTGGCCAGACGACACCTGAGGTATTGCGGTTGCTAAGAAAGCAGCTTGAACCTCTACGAGGAAATTCTTTAACTAGTTTACTTCGTGACCGGTAGATGGCATTAAGCGTTCTACATACCTAGAGTTACTGTATATGCTACCAAAGGTATATGCTACCTTTGGTAGCATATACAGTAACTCTATACATACCATGTGCAGTTTCTACCAAGAGCTCACTCCCAACATTTTTGGGCTGATATTGGCATACGCGCTTCAACCACTATATAAGTATAAGCCCAAGTGCATGAGTCCAAAGTGCTATAGGTGGTGCTTTTGAGATACTGAGTGTGCATCCGTTTTAGTTATATTCTGAGTATCCCCATCGCCAGCCCCAGCCGTAGGGTACAGCAGTGGTTCACTGTCCATGTGAGTTCGTGTTATAGTGAGTTGAGCTATATGCCCACAATACTCGTCGTTAGCCTGCAGGTTAGCGGGTCATTACGAGTTCAAGTTTTCAGTGAGGTTGCCGTGAGTCTGGGTCTATTGAGACTCTTGCAGGTCAACTGGCTCCGTGTCCATGCGCATTGATGTGAGTCTAAGCGACACTGAATTTCGTTGATTTGAGTTCGAGTAAAATACACCATGTGAGTCTGGCTCAGAATCGTTCTGAATCGGCGAAAAGTCGAGTGGCGGCGGGCCCGGCAGCACAAGAACGGTTCATCTTTTAACAGCGGTTCCATAGGAAGAATTTGCAGGCGGTCATTGCGTTACGCTCGAGGATTTCCATGCAAAGTGGCGCCAGTGATGTCCCAAACGGTGAAAGCTCCTGGTGTCCTTGAAAGACGTGTCAAATAAGGTACGCTGATTGAAGAAGTTAAAAAACCAAGTCAGAGTTAACCAGAAAAGCAATACCTGCCTCTAGGGTCAGCAAGGATACCGTAAGGTAACTACGATTCAGCATCCTAGAGTAACACAAAGGTTATTAGCTAAAAAATAAAAATGCAGATCGGAGTGGACGGAACAAAGGTGAATTTCGTCTCTCCGACAAACCATCATACCAAGCGCAAGTGCCTGTAGCAGATTTGCGTAAAGAGAGGACCAACAACAAGCGACGTGGCAACACTGTAATTCATATTTCATGCACCCGAAATAGAACTTGCCGACGGCACTCTTCCCTTCGACGCGAAAAATATGCGCAAATGCAAGGGAAATAGAGAGTAGCAAAATATTCGCATTTTGACGAAATGGAGACGGCGTGTTAACGGCTACGTTCAAGCCTTTTCTTCCCATCTCAATCTTCGCTCAAACATCCTTCGTTCGATGGGGAACAGGTACGAGAGCGAATAATCCCGTCCACTCCTTCCCTCCCTGGTCTCCCTTTCTCAACCCTCCCCCACTCTCCGAGATGGAAAGCCTTTCAACCGGAACATCATATATGCGCATGTACCACCTCCGTCTTGCACACCCCTCGGACCCCGTTTTTCTTCGACTCTCCTTCAATTTCCTGCGCTGACTCGCACTTCGGAAACGTTGCATAAAGAAATTGTGCTTGATAAGTCTTTGCCCTGATTCATGAGACAGAAGGGTTTATTCGGGCCTGTCCTGCAGGAGTTGATGACGTATACAAGTTTTCAAAACCTAGTTTTACCAGATTCTTGCACCCCGGACAGATTTCTTAAATGTCGGCTTAAACCCAAACCCGATTTCTTCCTGAAAATAAGCCTTCTAGGGAACTTTGTTATCCTGTGCAGAGGGCTGGCGACATATGGCGCGAAGATTGGCCTTCGTCTGGTGCTTAATCCACAGGGGTGTTTTCTTTTAGTGCGTTTATGTGCTTAATTTGAGGCTCAGTTAGAATAGTATAAGTTAAAAGCGAGAATCCAAAACAAGATTAATGACCAGACTCTCGTTTGCATCACTGCATGGTGCATAATACATGCTAACGACGACCTGCTCCAAGACTCTTCTGCGGTTTAAAATGGTCGCTTTGACGGTGAGCGAATGTTTTCGCTGTCTACAAAGGTATACGCAGGCAGGCATTGCACGAACTAGGAAGTGCTGCGCAGTAGATGATAATGCATGCGGGTAAATAATGGCACTATATGAGAAAACAAAGAAATATCTGGTAAGGTAAAAGTTGTGCAGTGCGAGCCGCCATTTTCACAGTGGTTACGAAATAATTAGCATAATTGGAAATTTTAAATCATTACAAAATAAACTAATAATTAAGAGCATGTTATATCACGGTAAACACGAGCATTTATACTAAACTGTCTTCTGCTGCAAAAAGTTGGGGAGGCACTTCAACTCCGTCTTAAGGGTAAGACGCGATAGGGTATAAGTTAATTCTCATATATGAAGAATTGGTCATCCTCTATCATTCTCTGTCATTTTATAGCGACCAATCATCTCCGACAAACCGTCATGGTGTACACTTTGCTCACTGCCCGGTGGGCATGTTGTGATGACGCCACAAGGTCACGTGACCTAGGTGGCCCACTTGCCTTCAAAGTTGCTTCTCTGGGCATTTTTGGGGGATTTTTTGCTCGCTGTCAACGACGCCGACGACGAATTTTCTGCGACACGAGTTTCTGAACACCATCGCGTTAATATATGACCCAGTGAAACAAGAATTATCGGAAGACTTCAAAAAATATCACGAGATTCTTAGCTCCCGAATTCGGGAAGAAATAAAACCCGAAAGCGAAGTCTTATTTATATTTCGAAGTATAATTTGAGCGTGTGTATGTGCTAAGTAAACAAAGTCAAAGACTGTACCTGCGGTGCGTGGTTCAACAGCATTGGAGTGGAATACAAACGATTTCCTTCAACTAAGTCTTTGCAGGTAGAAAAAAAAAATGCGGTTGTCGGTTCCAGTAAAGTGGGAAAAAAATCTAAGCGACCGATTTATTCGGCTCATGTAAAGCACATGTGCTGAGCTTACAGGCCATTTCATTGAATTCCTTCTCGCTTGTAACAGACTTTAGAATTATGAAAGCCACCCCGGATATTGCTTCTTGCGGTCTCTGTTGCAGAATAACGAATATGACACCAGAGCATGATTGGCATGTCCGGTGAGAAAGAAACCGCCGGCCTTTGCAAGCTCCGCCATTCTCATTCAAACGTGTGGACTAGTGCCGCCATCTGGCCGCAAAGCACAAAATTATGTATCAACCTGGGTTGATGCAACCTACTGAGCATGATCGGAGGAAAGTTTTCGCGATAAAAGGAGAGTAGAGAAGACGTGCTCTCAAGTGCCAGTTATCGCCGCTTTGGAAACAGTGTAGCAGCGCTGGACCACTGTTATGCGACTATTTTCCCCCGATAGAATTTCTATAGAATTCAAAATATAACCAAACAGACCAACTGTACATAACAGCCCACAGCCTCTGCGTTAACCACATGTTCTTTTATTTTTTGTCGGGTTACCAACTGGCATAGTTCTCGGCCTCATGTTCTTCATGCCCATATATGCTAAAGAATACACTGCCCATATTAGGGTCTAATTAAAATAGACAAACAACCTACTTTCAGGGCACCTCGAAAATTTTTTCACTTTTATTTTCTAATCGTAAATCTCTACGATCGAAAGCAACAGGCTTAGTAAATTATCCTGTCCGTAATAGAACAGAATAGAATAGAAAAGCCTATTCTATTCCATTCTTGCATCTCGGTTGCTGGTGACGCTGAATGCAAAGCAGCAAGACGATCAGGCATGCAGGTTGCGACCGTTGATCGCATTTCCCAAAGACTGTGGCATAAAAAAAAAGAAAAAAAGAAACGATGCGGTTGCCTGGTCACAGCCACGCCTCTGCAGAGAAACAGAAATGAAACGGATTAGAAATTAGCTCGGATTAGACTGATTAGATTAGAACGGGTGAGAAGATGAGAATGAGTCATGCCATCGTCAAGCATGCGGATGGTTAGTGGAATATAAGGGGAATCGAAGTGGTTAGAGTAAAAGTGAGAGCAAGGTAGTGTCACATACCGGCTCTGTCATAGAGAACGCAGAGCTGCTAGCGTGCGTCATGCAACGAGTCATACAGATAAAGACGAAGAAGGAAGGCAGGGATGTTAACCCGAAGGGTGTTCTGGTTGGCTACCGTGCAATTATTTTCTGTTACCGTTTCTTTTTGCCCTGGAACATGTATAGACTATATGGCATGCTGTTACCAAGTTATGGCTGCTGTACTGGCGCCTTTCAAATGCGATGGTCAAGTGTGCATGCGCTTGTTTCACTCTAATGCGCATGTGAGGGCAGCGCTAGCCAATTCAGCTTGCTCAGTTCCAACAGCACCGCCGTGGTGCACAGCAGTTTGGGGTAGGTGACGTAACGGCCTCGCAGCGCCACCTTTCATCGCATTAGCGAGAGCGAACCAAGATAAGTGTGACAATATTACGCATAACGTTACGCATGAGAAAGAGAATGTTACGAAGCAGGTGCGAATCTCTCGTGCATGGTTCCCAGTCTGCCTTCCTCAGGCGGTCAGCCTGGTGGTAGGGCACATATCCAGCCTGGATGGGCTTGGGCCACATCAGGGACGGCGCCCCGGACTACGGGGGCGCCCATTCCTTCTGGACAAATAGAAATTTTGCAGTCAGTGAACGAATCAATCAATCAACCATCACTTGAATGTCTTCTCGCTTTTGCTGCGGCGCCTGTCGCTCGCAGTTTCTTTTTTTTTTTACTGGAGAGCGCTGCCCGTGATTGTTCGAACTTGCAAACGCGGGCAGCGCCCTCTGGGTTGCAGCACGCAGTGCCCATAATGAGTGACTGCACCGAAGAGTTGTGACAGGAGCTGGAAAAGGCGCAGAAAGTGCAGTTAGTTTTGAAAGTACCCTTGACGTCACTGTAAGAGTTCCCGAGATTTATTTTAATAAATTTTAGCGCACTCAGCCCGTTTTGTCAAGCAAACAACAGTTCAGTGTAGAAAAATGCCAGGCATCCCAATCTTTTTGAGTTTGAAGATTTACTTGCCGCTTGGAACTTTATCAAAGGCTTTTGTAAAATCCAAAAATACTGCATAATTTCGGTGGTTCTTAAGAGTGAATTACTTGTGCAGCTGCGTTGCTGTACTTGAACAAATGCTAAAACTGCGCGAGGACAACATTTTCTCCAAGAGCTCATTTATGTAGTTCGCCGAAAAGCGTTAAAGAAATTTAACGATAATTTTGTAATAATAGGCGATCCCCGTTGTTAACTGCAAAGACAACTTGGGTCACATTGAAATCATCTGGAAGTTATCCTGACGAGTGTGGAGTACAAAATTTTTTTTCAAGAAATGTGGGAATAAGTTGAGGTTGTCGGTTTAGACATATGCTTGAGATTCCGTAAGGACCACAAAAAGTTTTGGTTTTTAAGGATCGGCAGCATGTAGATAAATCCAGAATAAGAAACAAAACTGATCGAACGTGTTTAGGGTAATCCTCCAATTTGGAGTGGACATGTGATAAGAGAGTAATTACTTATTAGCATCCACCCAAGCGCAGCCGTACGGCGGAAAATGAAAGCTTTACAGCGATTACAGAAACTTTGTAGTTAAAGAAAAATTCGTCGGTGCGGGGTTCAAAGTAAAAATTATTCAAGTAATTACTCCCCTGGTACAACGAACAAAACCCGAATTAGAAACAAGCTTCTCCTGAAGCTCGGTAGGCAGACATTTGACACAGAAAATGAGCTGTGCTGTGCCATGTCGCCGTCATCTGTTATCAGTGTGCCATCAGTCAATATCTGTGAAATCAGTTCTTCTCCTTTATACAATGTACATTTCGAACATGTGGGGAGCGCAATAAAACAATATGGAGGGCAAGTAAAGGTAATATAAGTGCTTTAGGCCAGTACCAGTTTGCCAACTTTTCCTTATTGCTGCAAATTTATATGCTCGCCGAGTCGATTTCGCGGTGTTTTGAATGTAGACAGATTATTGAGAATTTGCAGTTATCAATGCAGTATTTAAATCACGATTGGCCACCACTCCTCTCAGCCGATAAATTTTGGAGGATTTTAGCTGCTGAAAATGTCCACTAGGTTCCGCTACACTTATTTTTCTTGTAACCTTCAAGGAAAAGCCACTCATCATGTTAAGTAGGACTCAGATGGACAGTACAGGTCAGATCTTCGACGTCGTGCACTCCTTTCGAAAATAAATTTGTACGTCTCTTTTTTTTTGGGAAAATTTTTTAGAAGGCTCTTTTTGTTTCTTTTTT
Organism: Amblyomma mixtum; assembly: GCF_055824585.1. Classification (NCBI taxonomy): domain Eukaryota; kingdom Metazoa; phylum Arthropoda; class Arachnida; order Ixodida; family Ixodidae; genus Amblyomma; species Amblyomma mixtum. Next base: position 205,973,460 of record NC_143014.1, read on the forward strand.
TTATTTGCCACGCGTTCTGAGGCGCACCCTTCGTATTTCCGGTGCTCTCGAACGAGCTACTTTGTTTGAGACATCAAAGCTCTAATGCAAACCAAAACGAACTTAGAAAAATGCCTTCGCGACTAGTGTTACAAAGAAAAATGTCTCGTTTAAGTCGGGAAAGTATAAAAATAAGGATGATAATAATATTTACAGAAAGTATTCCGAAAAAAAGGAAATACTGGTGCCAAGTGCACACAAAGTGACAAAGTCAACCGATGGCATGCAATATATATCATACATTACAGGCACTAGTTCACATAATGAAGGCCCAATGGTGACCTTTGACATTTACTGTACAACATTCAGCAGCAGATGAAATTCACTTTAGCGACGCATTAGATATGCTCGCAATATTCTAGCAAGCAAGCCGAGGAATTGACCTGTGGAATATCTACCTTTGCAAATAAAATGCCAACTAATATCATTCGCCCTCAGAGGTACTATATGACTGAACAGTCTATCGCGATTAATTACTTTATTGCTTCTTTGATGAAGCTGAATTGCATTTTAGCACTGCAGTGAACACGAATTAGGTATAGAAGTTTCGTCAATGCGGTTCAGTTGCGATCGGGAATTCTTCTGCTGAGAGGTATATTACACGAAAGTATGGTAAAGTAGGCATATACTCACCCGGATTGGCTACATCGTATACGATGCTTGCCGTCGAGGCACTGCAGTTCATATTTATGGGTTGAGCCGGATACCATTTACGGCCTTTGATGTCGTACCGCTCGACCAGAGACACGGTCGTCATTCCTAGTGGGGCGGTGAAGGCGGAAATAAATCACTAAAGGTGCGCGTCATTAATTATTGCTTTCTGAACCACCCCTTTTGAGGAGCTTATTAGTAAGCAATAAACAAACCTGAAACCGAACGAAACAATCGCAGTAGTGATTATGGGCAACGAATGGACGCCTAGACACCTCCCAGCGTGAGTTGCTGCAGCACAAGGAGCCCATCGAGGCGTTTTTCAAAACTTCCGGTTTGCTGACGTCACTCCCAGCTCTCATTTTCTGGTCAGTAACGTCCCTACCGGTTGTCGGTTTCGGTTGTACGACGTCACATTACATGTTTGTCACGACCGCGTATGAAGTGTGATGCTTAGTCGTACACCTCGTCATACGAACCCACCATATGTGGTCACGTGACCTGACACTTGGCACCTACAGCCGCCGCGGTGGCTCAGTGGTTATGCTGCTCGGCTGCTGACCCGAAAGACGCGGGTTCAATCCCGGCCGCGGCGGCTGGAATTTCTTTGAAGGAGAAATTCTAGAGGCCCGTGTACTGTGCGATGTCAGTGCACGTTAAAGAACCCCAGGTGGTCGAAATTTCCGGAGCCCTCCACTACGGCGTCTCTCATAGCCTTAGTTGCTTTGGGACGTTAAACCCCATTAACCAAACCAAATCAAACTTGGCACCTACCCAGCTGTGACACTGGACGTCGCCAAACGAGCCAACGAGCTCCTTATGTTTCGCATAATAAGATGGCAACGTTTTGTAATGTATTGGAATGTATTGCTTTGTTTTTTATCTGTCTTGAGATGCTTCCATGGCCTTGGGTTGCACTTGCATCTTCATTTTTGTACATGTACAAGTATTCGCCTTGTTTGCATCTGTTCCGCCATTGCCTCTGAGCAATGCAAGCGTAGTGAAGCGGGTGTCATGCAAAGCGTATCAGCTTGCAACCCTTGCCCGTTTCCAGAGGATGTATTTCTAAATCAGGTGCTGAGATGAATCAGTTATCAACAATTCATAAATCTACAATATACCATCTTTGCCAAAACTAAACAAGTAACGGGGTTTGCTTCTCAGCCGTATAGTGGAATCTTTACGGCGTCCCTAAACACCAAAATGTCTCAAAAGGAGAGGATAATGTTTCAGTTTACGTTAGATGCCTTTAAAGCTTAAGAGGTGGGATAAGTGCTCCACTACACGGATATGAAACAAACCTTGTTGCTAGGCTACTTCCGGCAAAGACGGCACAATGGAATCTCTTAAGGATTTGGGATGGTCCTAAAGCAATGAGCAAAAATGTAGGCTGAATGTCATCCTCACCATCATAATCAGAGAGGCTAAGCTTGCTGCAAGCGAGATAAAGAAATGTATAATTCCCACCGATCTCTAACTAAACACGTCCTGTGACCATACCCGAGAAAATTCCCGAACGCCTTCTAACATGACTTTCGCCATATAATTTTCTAACCCACTCTATGCCACACAAGGCTCAGTTTCTTTTGCCTTGAATTTGGCTCACTTCTTTCGGCACAAACATACGTGAATTCAAAGCAGAAAAAGAAATCTTTTTTTTTCTATTCTGGCAACTACATGTCTACAGGATGAAAGCTAGCTGCACACTAAAACCTCCCACATAAATTCTTCGTCAGCATACGTGGCCGTCGAATAACTCCGGGGCTACCCTATAAGCCTTGTTCGCTCAGCAGTATTGCGCAAATAAGACGGCAGATAAAGAATCTGCGGCAAAATGTGAGCTGCTTGTCGTACTTGTCTTGTCCTCGTGTTCCTCGTGGAAGGGTTCCCAAATAATTATCTTGAAATATAGATTTCAGATACGTATGACAGTTCGATTATACTTCATACATGTATGTCTTGACCAGACTGAATACCATAGAACCCCCCCCCCCCCCATTACTTCCGCTCTTTGCGGCGACCCGATTGATTCAGTGGGGTCTATATATACGTCCACCTACTGAATGGGCTGACTGAGCCGCTTTGATGAATGCTCTGCGTTCTTTGTCTCGTGCGCATGCGCAAGAGACGTGAATAGCGCGCGTATACACACCGCTGAAGCCTCCTATCGCGTAGATAAACCCTTCAAGGACGACAGCGGCGAAGTTACTCCGGGCTTGGCTCATGCTGGGCAGCTCGGAGAAACGAGCCCTTCTGGTGTCGAGCTGCTCCACTGGAAAGAGAAACACGGATGAAGGAGAGGGAAAAAGTATTAGTTTGTTCTGATGACAGACTGTTGCCACTTGTAGGTGGCGGTAAGCAGGATGGCATACAAGAAATAGTTGTTGTAGGGAGGGAGATGGGTTTTTCGAGAATGGTGTAGAGGCCTCGCGAGAACATGAGGATAGAAGGATAGAATAGATCCGACACCTGTCAAGGCCACTTTTCGAGCGTATACAGTACCGTTCTCACGCTGAACGCTCATAATGACGATCACTGATTGGTCCAAACATAAGCACGTCACTCATGACGTCTAAAGGCCCCCTTTTCTTTCCTCTACCCTTGTCCCTCGCTGCGTTTGTCACGCTGGGCACCTGCCTTATATGGATGGATACAAATTAATGGACTAGCTAACGTGCATGAATAAAGTTTAGACGATCAATGGGACTGATGTGGCAGAGTACGCGTTAGCACTAATGCGCGCCACAGACGGAGCAGCAGCCGCCGCTAAAGGGTTCAGACCATGCGAGCGAGTGGCGCGACACGCCAAGCCCTCGCTGCACTATCCCCACCTGCCACCCGTCGCCTTCCACCCTCTATTCGCTATCCCTCCCGTTTTCCCACTTCCCTGAGAGTGGAGAAGGAAATCTCCCTCTCCTCTTCGTCACCAGCCACCCATTGATTCCCACCCTCTCCCACGTTCCCTCTCTCCACCTTTCCTACTGCCAACAGAGGCTTCATACGGACAAACGGCAAGATTCTTCCAACACGGTGGTTCTAAAACTAACGCAAATGATAAAGCGTTGAAGAGGGCAATAAAAAACGAAACTTTTTTGTTCAGAGCCACAGGATTCCAAATGAACACCTTCAGCAAAACGGAGAGTTGAGCTAGTTGGTACATACTGATGGGAAAAAACAGCGCTGAGACGAGGGACAAAGAAAGGACAAAGGAGGACAAAGCGCCGGTCCTGTTGTCTTCTTCTTTCTTAGTCCCTCGTCTCAGCGCTGTTTTTTTTCCCCAGCAGGATGAACACCTTCCTTTGCGACATTGACTTGTTTTATACGCTTATTTTCATGCACACCTATTTTAATGAAACAGCTGTATCCTTTGAATTTTGCGTTATTGCTTCAACGCTTCACTGCTGTACATCACAAGCTGGAGTTTAGCGCATTGCCTTCTTGGTTGCCGCTGAGCCATTGGACCAAAACCGTTACTACTAAGACCACAAGTTCCCTTTCACCTTGTCTCGCTTTGTAATCCAAGAAGCGTGGTCACAAATCAAAAGCGTACTTGTGGACAGACGCGTGACGCCGTTGTAACCACCGATCACGTAGATGATATCCTTGTGCGTGGCGACCTTGACACCGCTCCGAGGCGTGGACATCGTCAGCACCCTGGTCCATGTGTTCGATGACGGGTCGTAGCACTCGACCGTGTCCAGCACTTCCCGACCCGTGAAGCCACCCACGCTGAGCCGAGAAGAAGAAAGCAATCGATGGGGCGAAGCTTTTAATATGCATTCTACGTACCACGCCCAACCCTCAAGGATACTATATGCACCCGCTCTCAAGAACGCATGCCAAAACCCGTAACCGGGCGTGTACGTGGCGCCATCTCGGTTGTGAGCTGTACATTACACAAGCATACCCGGCTACTTATCAGTAGCAGCCCTCTTACCTCCACAGCTGTACAAAGGCCTATAAAAGTGATGGCCAATTAGCCCTGTTCTGAGCCAAGTGTGGCCAACCTATCCACCCCCACCCACCGCAATATAAAATGGAACCTCAAGTGATGCGACTGTTAGAGACAGAAAGACAGCGACGTGGACTAGAGAAGCAATGCCGGTTGATGATGTCCTAGCTAAAATAAAAAAGAAATGGGTTTTATGCGACCAAATATTATGAAGAGCACATGACCGCCGGCCTTTCAGGGTAGGAGAATATATTTCAAGGGAAGGAAAAGTACCCCATGAGGTGGCAGGAAGTTAGGTGCATAGCTAAGAGCAGGCAAGCTGCTGTAATATAGCTGAGATCACGGGATGAGCGTGGGCGAGTATTTCTTTTTCCCTTCGTCCATTTCGTCCCTTTGTCCGTGTCTGAACATTAGTGTTCCTATGATATCAACTGAACACTAACTAGATCGATCAACCGCTTTCGTGTGATAGAGTACCCACCTATATCGAAGGGCAGGCCTAATTGCATGTCCCCTATGTGCCATAAAACCCAACACAACACAACAAAATAATTGCATGTCCGTAGTATATGCGTGTCTTCTGCAGTGGATGTTGGCTGAGCGCGGTTGAGGGCAACGTTCAACACAGTTTAGAGCAAGACATACATACGGAAAGTGGTAGCGAATCAGTTCACCGACTGTAACCGGTTTTGATGTAACATGCCACCAGAGAACACTTCACCAGTTTAAAATACAGCCTATTGGCTAAGCACTAGTGCAAATGGAATTTATATTTTAACATGAAGTGCCCGCTTCCCAATTTCATGACTGACATGCTTTAATTTTTTTTAGACGCCTTTGTTTCTTATTTTCCTCCCCCATATACTTCCCAAAGCCTTATTCCCCTAATATCCCACACCAGAGTAAGAGTAATATCCCACACCAGAGCTAGTTCGTTGTTCTAACACGAGAGGCAAAATATCTGCTCAACAATAAATAATAGCATTTCCCTCCAGAAAGCTCCCAAAAACAAGTCAAGTTGTGTGAAGCCAACGGGACATTCAATATACTTTCAGAAAATTATATTCTTCTCCTAATGACAGTGTTTCTTTGCGTGACGTCCAGCTATCGATCTGCACTACTTTGGCGAGAAAACCTCTGCTTGTCGGCCGAGCTGACCTTCAGTTGCAAGCATGTCCAGTTTCGCTAAATCACATTCATTCCCCCAAGCTCACATGTAGATTCGTCCTGCAGCCGTCGTGGCAGCAGCGTCGCTTCTGACGTCATTCATGGGTGCAACCTGGGTCCACTGATTCTTCTTGGCGTCGTAGCGTTCGACGCTGCTAGTCCGCAGGCGGCCATCAAAGCCACCCATGGCATAGATTAGACCCTGCGACGAGACGAGAAATCCAGGCAGAGACCAGGTACATGAAGAAAAGGGTTCACCAACGTCATCATCATCATCAGAATTTCTTTTAAGCCCTTTTAGCACAAAGGGAGGACTTGTCGTGCGTCACACGCTCTAAACACGAATACACGTATATGGCAGTAAAAAGAGAATACATACTCTTTAAAGAAGGGTGTGCGCTAGAGGACAGTTTACACCCTTTTTACTCCATTCTGTTTAGAGTACTGGAGAAAGTTCCCAGTTGCTTCGCAGCGTTTCTGCAGAGAAACACCTCAATTTTTTTTTTTTCTCGCATACCACACAAGCTTTGATCTTTCTGTTATCATCTGTTGTAAGACAAGGCAATTTGAACGTCATAACATAAAGAGAACAGGCGGCCGCCCTCCCTTCTTTTTGTTCGGGAAACACACTGAAAGGGTCCGGTTTACCAGCCGTCGCACGTTGAAAGAGGTGAACGACAACTGATTGTTAGCATATTTCTAGGTCAGCCTATCGCATACTTCATCTACAGTGCATAGCAATGGCTTGTGGATGTGAGATTTAGAACATCGAAGAGAAGCTCTGCAGGGGCCAACTCCTCATCATGCTAATTTTAAATAAAGCCAAATTCTTTCCGACACCTCATTTGTTTTATTCTCTGTAAACTATAGTCTGAGCGTTCAGCTGCTTGAATAAAATTTCGAGCCTCAAAAGGTTACTAACTCGCTCTTGATTCACCCTACTAAACTACATAGCACTGCCAGCGGAATATGCCTGGTTTTGACGGATTCAGAGTTTCGTAATCGACATCTTTGAAGTGATATCGATTTGAAATGCATGGTCGTCGTGTATGCCTTTCTCGCTGCAGCCGGCGTTGCTGGACCACTATTTGTAGAAAGGCCATCCCTGACGAATGGCTTGTCCAGAGGGCCGTTGAGCATGCTTCGTTTCGCTATAATGACGAGAATCGCGTTAAAACTGGGAAGGACAAGAGCAGATGCCAGAGAGATCTGGTTGCCTTCGCTCTCGTAGTGCCTTGCCTGCAGTGTGGCGACGCTGACATAGCAGCGGGCTTGCATCATGTTGGCCTTGTGGCTCCATCGGTTCAGGTTGACGTCAAAGCAGACGACGGAGTGGTAGCACTCGCGGCCGTTGAAGCCGCCCACGATGTAAATGCAAGAGTTAAGAACCGCCGCGCCATGGTACGCCCTGCGGGGGAGGAAAGCACATTGCGCCGACGACCGCATAACCCAGAAGTTATGGTAAAAGAAACAAGGTTTTGCCGTGTGGGCTATTTCCTTAAGTTATGTATTTTGCGGCGCTAAAACGACGGACAGACAGAAGTAGAGAGTAACATTGCACTAATTCACCGACTTGTTCGTCCACTTCTTTCCGTTTGTCGTCTTAGTGCCCTCAAAACTTTGTAACAAGGACCCATATGACGCAGTCTGTTTTGGCCTCATTGGTCGTCACATCATTGACAGAACCCAGAAGCATGTGGCCAGTGAAAAGGAAAGAGGCGCATCACATTTGCATTTGGATCACTTTTGTTTCATGGGCTTCGTAGGTGGGTCTTTTACTGCAAGCGATTTTTTACGCTTAAGTTGTGAGCATGCGCATTAGAATGCCAAGGAGAGGCTGACATAGCGTGAGTGTGTGGAAGCACAACGTAGAGAAGATGAGGGAGGGGGGGCCTTAGTGCGCTGACCAACATTTAGAGAAGTTCTTTTGTCTGCACCATCACCAAATTTTTAGACAGTTTATAGACTGTCTATAACTTCTGTCTATAAAGTCTATGAACTCTAATAGACAAATCCTAGAGAACAGTCTATAGCTAATACAAATGTTATAGACAATCCACAGATTTATGGTCATATACTTTTAGCAGACTATATACTATGAATAGACAAAAATAAATATCTATAGGAAGGCAATAGAGCCTATAAGAAGTCTATTGACTGTCTATAGACCGTTTTTATAAGGGGGGGTCTGTTACATTATTCTCCTTGAGAACATGAAACAATTCGCCCATTTCACGGTGCAGACAGAACTTCTTCAAGAAGAAGGGGGAACGCGCATGTTAGCATAAAATAATTGTCGGGGGCTTAGCTTTGGTTAAGCCTGGTAGGTTGCGAAAGCGAGCGCAGCGCCTCTAACGGAAGGAACGCGGCGCGCCGCGTCTAAAAAAGGAACGCAGTACGCCGCGTCTATAGGTCACGCGTGGCTACCGGCCGCCGCTGCGCGACGACTCGACTTGGCAGCCAATCTCTCACCCTGGCATGACGTCATGCTATAACATCACTAGGCATGGCACGCCGTCAAAGGTCACACGTGGCTACCGACCGCCGCTGCGCGACGACTCGACTGGGTAGCCCATCTCTCACCCTGGTGTGACGTCAGAGGTCATTCTAAAGGTCAAGCGTGGCTACCGGCCGCCGCTACGCGAAAGGCCGTTCATGAGCGTAGTATTGCTTTTGCAATAAAAATGCGCTTTGCATACCGGGGCGTGGTGTACTGGTTTCCCAGGAGGCGCCAGGCACCGGTTCGGCAGTTGAAGGCGTGCATGTTGTTGGTCGCACCCGACGTCCAGCCCCCGAACAGGAACAGGATGTCCTTGGGGATGCGCGGGGTGAGCCACACCTTCGAGGACAGGTCGACGCCAGCACACTCGCCCAGCGCCATCGACTGGCGAGTCAGCGACTGTGCGGGGAATGCGGCATCAAGAACAGCCCAGACCATGGTCTTCGGCCATCACCTCATGAACTCGATTCATATTCATCAAAGCAATTCATTCAGTGCGGAATAATAAGGACACAAATACAGTGCAGGCTGGTCTGCATATGTACAGTCGAACCTCGTAATAAATAAACAGTTTATAACTAAATAATGAATATAACGAAGGAATAGCGATTCCCCTTGGAAGCTCGGTCAACACGGGCTATAACGAAGCTACGGCTATAACGAAGTAATAGGCACGTTTCATCTACATTTGGATAAAGACCTCTTACACTGAACTCGGAGTCCTGTACTACAGCAGCTGTAGCCGCCCTATCATGGCAAATTCCGTAGTGTCGTATTTCCCACGTTTCTCTCATTGGAATCCACTCCGCTACCAAAAGCTACTTTTGGTTATCTGTTCTCCGTATCGGCTATAACGAGCACATCTATTGTACACGAAAAGATGGCAGCGAAGCCGTGCAGTCTGACGCTGCGAATAACTTTTTTCATGCGCTGAGAAATAGGCTGCTGAAACCACTCCCAGGTTAAAGAGTTCGTTATCTCTTCGCGCTTTACGGTTTTCCATGCGTAGGGAAATGAAATATTGAAAAAAAAAACTTCCAGACTACCTCAGTCTCAACGAGTATATGAGCCCGGGAGCAGGTGGATGGCTGGATGAATGAATGCTGAAAGCACTCTGCCAGTTTGGGTACAGGGTGATGACGTGAGCCGCAAGGCTCGTCACTTTTTTCTGTGTAAATTTTTTTCCAGTCTTTCAACCTTAAAAACAGCTACTTTGAATTTTGTCCTTTTTAAGTACAGGTTATGCTGGTTTTAACTCTGTGACGGTTTTCAGTTGTAAACTTATATATATTGCTTACTGACCTGCTTTTAAGCCATCAGTCTAACCGTTTATAACCAACATCTACCGCGGATCCACTCACGTTACCTTCGTTACCCCAAACCCTGAAGCGTTGTGGACAATTCTTGTAGTAAAACCGACATTTCAGTTAGTTGGTCTAGAACCATGGAAAATACTTGGCATAGCATCTTGTCTTTTGTTGGTTTTTTTTTTTTAAGATACTTATTCTGTCTGCTTCGACATCTGTGTGGATACTTCTTCATTCTGCAGAATATCCTCAGTTCTTTTCGTCATATTTACCACCCACTGCACACGAGTCATCATCGTGGGCATATTTCTTTCTGTACAGCATTGAGCTTGGCGCTTTTGGGACTGCGTCATCTGTCGTCATGCTGACCATGTGGGCCTGGAAATGCGCACGCTTACTAAGAAAAAGCGGAGAGGCTGACGGCACAGCTGTCACTGATACTTTGTTAGCCCAATGAGAACGAGAGCGTGAAGAATATACAAAGCACAGACGAAATCCCTTAGGTTCACTTTGTTTCTAAGACAGAGGTAAACCACCTTGATGCAGACCAGCAACCGACCTGATGGATCGCATTGAGGACTTTGAGGCTGTCTCCGTCACCCTGGACTTGAGGATCGGTGACGACCCGGTCGAACTCTCTGCTCGAGAGAAAAAGAAAAGCTTAAAACTGAATGGTCAGTCATGTAGTGATCGATAAAACGCTTAAGGCGCATTGACAAATCGTCCCTGGTAGATTATGCTGCCTTTTATTCTCAAGATTGCAGACTACATATTGGAGCTACGCATCTATTTAGTTAACTACGAAAAAAATAGAATACCTATCCCATGGATTGTAAATATATCCTTTTCAGTCACATGGTCTCTTTCTCCTGTGGTGTCATGCTTTGTTTTCTGTATGTATTCACTATTTCCTTGAATAAACTCATGAGTTGAAAGTCAGGGCTGTGTGTCCTGTTCTCCCTTTCCTTACGTCGTTTTCGCGCTGTGACCACGTTAACTTGAGCAACCAACTCGCCCGTACTCCACCCAAAAAAAAAACAAGTCTGCAAGAAATATTGATGTAAAGAAGTGTGTGCAATTTGCCGTGTCATACAAAGAACAATGAAAGACTAATGCTAAACGTTTCCCTCAGATCGGCCCATAGATCGCTTGTCAGTTTCTTGTCGCATGTTGTCTCAGATTTGGTTTAAATAAGCGAGTGATAGCTATGGCGTAAGAGAGGGGTTATGGTCGCATACCTAGTCTAAGTAACAGCTTACGTAATAGCTGGCTGTTAATTTGTTTTCATTCCCGCTCCAAGGGCGAACCAATACGACGAAGCAGCGATTACGGTGAAATTCTTACATGCAACACCTCACGTGACCTCAAGTCCTCTTGTACGTCATAGTCACCGTTCGAGTGTCGAAATCGAAACTAAACGAACAGAAAAAATTAATTGAAATAATAATAATTGCCGGTCATAGGCAAATTTCGCATGGTGAGATGTATTTTCTAGTCCAAATCTGACAACCCTACTCATTAAAAAATAAAGAAAACAATCCACACAGCATAAATGCTCGTTTTGGAATGTTTAAAGTTGCTAAACTGACTTAAAAACCAACCTTAAATTCTCTTCACAATGATGGTTTTGTCTGTTTATTTGCGCTTTTGTTTTTGGCCTCTAGTGGTTGGCTAGCAGATCAGCTCAAATTAGGGCTGGTCAAGACCACTAGCGGCCGGGCGATGTTGCTCATAACTTGCAATTAGATAAAAGACACCTTTCGCAGACCGCGTAGCATGTTACGATTACCGGAGTACCGAAAGCCCGCCAACCTCTAGCGCGTCCGCGCTAATTGGCCCTCATGCGGCAGGTGCGCGCGCAGCTGTCGGGTACCTAGCGCCATCTGGCGCTGTCAAGGTGATCTGCGCATGCCCCTGACGGCGCACGTGCTCCCGGTACTGCAGTAACGGTAACACGGTACGCGGCACGCTAAAGTTGCCTAATAGGCACCTTTAGCATACCGTGTACCGCGTTACCCATACCGGTACCGGAGTACCGGGAGCCTGCGCGCAGCCAGTTCGCATGCGCAAAATCGCCTTGATGGCGCCAGATGGCGCCAGGTACCTGGCAGCTGCTCACGCGCCTGCAGCATGGGGACCAATGAGCGTATGCTCACCGGCAGTGGGTGGTGTTGAGATCGACGTCAGCGGGTCTCGTTTGTAACCAGCCAGCACACCTGTTTCTGCTGTATATGGCTGCGAGCAACTTCAGACAGCTGATTCCAATTATGGAGTTTGCCCGGTCGGAGTGCAGGACCAAAACGAAGGGGCTGAAGTTTAAGCAAAACCAGATCCCCTTTCCGAAGTGTCCGCACGTGTCGAACGCCGCCGCCGCCGCGGGGAGACGGACGTTATCTTCCCCAATTGCTGTGACCGTGCCGGGGAACAAAGGGCTTCGGTTCCTGTGTCTCTTTGGCATGCCAAGCACCGCGACAAGCTGGCGGGCATCATTCGAACATCTCCAAGGACGAGGGACCACTTTCCGACCTTTTCGTGACCTCGCGTTCCGGCCTCGAGCGGCGGGTGTGATATGATGAACAACAGATGTCGGTGACCCGCGGGAACCTTCGGCTGGCCGGAAACCACCTACCGCAGTCGACTCTACCTCGACGGCAACCTTCTTTCCCTCAGACTCAACATGTGACGGGGGCGTGACCCTAAGTGCGGCGTTGTGTTTGTGCGCACAAGAGAAAGCTCTAGGCCCCTCCCACTCCCTCGTGGGCGTCCTCAACCTAGAGACTTGAGGGAACGAGAAGGATATAAAAGTTGACAACGAATGCGGCAGAAGAGTCTCACTTCAGTCTCACTTCTATTCGCTTTGATGTAAAAATTTAAATAAACCCTCTAGTAATCTTCCTCCCATCACCAAACTCTTTGACTCGACGGCACTCATGTCCTGGTGGTGGTGGGAACGGGTTCGAAGCTTGACCGCGGTTTCATCAAGCAGCGAGCTAGCAACGACTCCTAACCCGCATCTATCCAACAGCGGGCTCCCGGTACTCCGGTACCGGTAAGAGTAACACGGTACACGGTATGCTAAAGGCGTCTATTGACTACCGGCAACTGTGGAAAACCGTACAGCCTGCTGTTCTGCCTCCGGCTTCGAAGCCAATCAGAGCGCTCACACCGCGGAAGTAGGCCTAGGGCGACGTGGAACTCACGAGACGGTGCACCCCGCGAATCGCACGAGGGGCAGAAGCTGGGCGAGGTACTTCTTCCGCTCCGCTACGTCTGTGGATATCCACTTGAGGATCGAGCGGAAAGTATCGTCCACTTCGCTAGGCGCGTGTAGCCGGTTGTCCATCAGGATGGTCCGCAGCTCCTCAGGGGTGAGAGACTGGAACTGCTCATCGTTCTCCCAGACCTGTGCCAAGAGAAAGAAAAACGACTTTTTCAACTGAACGATGCAATTAAGTCGAAGGTATGAGTGTTGCCACCTACATATGACGTCTAATGTTGCGCGTAAGCAGGTTGCCCTCATAACAGGTCCGCGTGAGGCCTTCGAAAGTAAACCAGCGAGTTTTCTTATGATGCTTCTCGCAACCTTCCCGATAGGTTTGCATCTGCATATTCATCTGTTAACGAAGAATTTAGACATTAATAACAGATAAGGTAAGACAAGAAGATAAGGCAATGCAGAAAATAAGATAAAGTTTACGCATATGCTGAAATTCAATTCTATTTGTTTAGACTGCACGGCTGAAGTGTAGCTCGCGGTATTTGTGGAAACAGCGCCAAAGACACGGACAGACAAATAGATGGAACCAACGCTTACCATCAACTGAAGGATTTATTCCAGCAGATCACAAAAAAGTAGAATTTCGCGATCAAGTGCGCATGTTCGCAGATAAGAAACCAAGCACTGAAATTCATTCAGGCTCGTCTAGATAGGAAATTTGACAATCATGAATAACAACAGACGGGGTGCTTACACACGTGTCACGATTCTTGTGGATAAGGTATGCTTCTTTCAATACTCTTGCTATTGTATCTTTTTGCTTGCAGAACACCGAAGCCTGGCGAAGCCTGGATACGTGGCGACATTTTTTGTGATGAAGTGCCTAGCTCGAGGACGGAGCGCTAATCAAGGAACCGCTGTCTTCCCTTAATCGTATGTTCAAGCATCTGCCTGCTTGTCTTATGTGCACTTTTTCTCGCACGTGAACAGTCAACGGTCGTCCCATCTGCTTGCTTGTCCGTATATTTTGAACTGTTTCTAGAAATATGACGCACCAACTAGCTCAACGTTCCATTTTACTGTAGTTTTATCCCGTCTGTGGAGTATGCTTGTTCTTCAACATATTTCGGTTTACAGCATCCTAAACGCGCAACCCGGGTAGTGTCGCTGAAGTTCGCCCTGGAGTTCACACCTCATCGAAGTGTCGGATCAGGTAGCGAAGGGCATCTGTAGCAAGGTTGTTGTATCCCCTGGTGAGGGCCAGATGGTAGGTGTCGATGCAGGAGTCCGGTTCCAGGTTCTGCTTAAGCATGTTGATGCAGTGTTCGCGAATCTTGCTTATCTGCGTCATCAGAGTGAATAGAAGTGAAATAAAATTCTAATGAAGCTCAGGAGTTATTGCACAAAGCGAAAAGTCTGAAAAAAGAGTCTTCAGAGAAGATCACTTCGAGGACTGCCCAGGGAGTGCGAAGAATTTTTTTTTCTCGAAGTGGGAAAGAGTATCTACAGGTAAAAGCCTTTTGTCTTATTTAAGTTAAAAAACTTTTTGTGGCATGGTAATGTCCCTATTATTATGAGCTAGGTTCCCCTACATCTAAACTCTATACGCGCGCATTAATGGGCAACGTCATAGCTGTCCACTATCCAGTCGAACGGAAGATTCGTTGCACGTGCGTTAAGGCACCGTGCAAATCGCATGCTCATGTGTACTCTGGGAACTTTTTGTATTTATTACCGGCTGCATCTTCCAATTTTCACAGAAACATGAAGTCCAAATAGGTCCCATTTTTGGCCCTTGGTTCACGCAAGTGTCCATGATCGTGTCCTGGTATCGACGTGTAAACCGCCTCTCTTAAAAATAACAAGACCAGGCATCCTCATTTCCCTAATCCCTGATTTCTGGCCATTAACGTTTCCAGGAGGGCAGAAGCGGTAGCCTGGACGCCGTGACTTTCCTTGACAGCTTTTAAAAACGCAAATATGCACAGCATGACATGGCTGCAGAGGAAATGAATGACGCCTTTGGCTGCAATGTTCGGTGTCAGGAACACAGCTGCTTGTGGTAAGGGGACACTTGTGGCGATGATGATACTGATGATAACGTCGCCGAGTTCGTAGCTGCACGGTAACAAGTTATCTTTTGTTTTATCGCCGTTGTTGAGAAAAGTTCTATTGGTCTAGCCAGGTGCTCTCGCTGGTGCTTCACCACCATCCCGTGGGTGACACGGTTAGACGTTGGGAAATCGATAAATAGCATATCATTTATCGATTCCATCAGTCCTAACAAATAGATATTAAACATCTGAGCAATCATGAATGGTGTAAGACATCATGTTTATATCTCTCAATAACAATCTTTGTCATGGTCAATTTTATCACTTGAATGCACGGGAAGGGCCATCGCTTAATGTTCTCTTTTTTTTAACTTGTGACTGACCCAGATCAACGAGAACGAAGCGACAGGAGCGGGCGCAGCCGTGGGTATGTGCCATTAAGCCTAAGGACATCATCATCATCATCAGTCCGCGTGACGCACGCTCGCAGACAACAGCCGGGACAGCGTGTTCGCCAAATGCAGCCGGTACAGCCAGCAATGACAGCGCCGCCCACCGGCAGGTAGCAGCCACATTAAGGCTGGTTATAAATATTCATTCAGAACGACGGCTTGACATCGCCGCTATGGCGCAGTGGATTAGAGCCACGTGTTGCGTATGGAAGGTCGGCCGTTCGACTACGCTCTCTGTACTGTAATTTTATTGTTTTTTTATTCATCTCTTTACAATTTTTTCCCTTTTAGGTCGCAAATCGTGATGCTTAGTGCCATATAACGCCGTTTAATAGGATTTATTATCCCTTTTAGGTAAGCCGTAGTGACAATCTTCAGTCACCGTGATCAATTCACCGTGGTTTCAAGCCATGTGGCTGTACAGGCTGCAGTTGGCGAATACGCAGCCGGGCATCTCAACTCTTCATCGCGCTGGTTGATTGGCTTGGCACCGGGCAGCCATAGCTGCGCTATCTCTCCTCATTTCTGAGTCCAGGACAAAGCTGGTCACAGAACCACGTCTGCTTGGTAGCACCGTGCATCGAGACCCTCGTCTTCCGGCCTCCTCTTTTAAGACTGACGTCTCTCCCGATTGCCAGCGTGCTGAACGCCTGCACGTTGGCTCGTCGACATCTACGATGAGCCGCTCCATGGAGACTACGAAAGTTACGCCGCTGCTGCCTCCGACGGGCAGTGTCCAGCAACCGACCCTCCTTGCAACCGTTTCTTCACCGATTATGCGACTCTACGCTCCTGATTTCTGTATTCGGTTCATGCCGGCGAAGGTCCCGAGCCACCCCAGTTTGATCGTCGTCGTAACTCCACGATCCACGATGTCTTCTAGCACGCGTACAGAAAGGTCACTTCCGTCGCAGCTGACCCCTGCGCGTCGTGCTTCATGGACCTGTCTCTCTGCTTAATGGCTCGACGCTGGCACCAATGCTCCGTTCGGACGTGGCTGCTTAAACTCTGTCCACAGCAGCACCTTCGTGAACGAAGGGACTGACCGGACCGACCCTTTACACTACTTGTTCTATGTGCGCAAACGTTTGCACCTGGAGTCCTCAACAAACCGTCAGTTGGTCACATCCCGCAAAGTGCCCGAGGTTAAGCGAGACTCAAAGGGCTGCTACACATACTGGGAAGGAATGCGCTGTATGCAGAGGCTGATGATAGATCAACACGCCTCAATCACGTCTTCTTCACGTTTCTCCGGTTCCATGGGTAAACAGACTACCCAAGGATAGCAAGCCTTGCGCAAGAAGACCTAGAGCCTATGGGCCTGGCCATCTGCTGCAGCCACCAGCCTTGGCCTGTCTAATTTGCTGAATAATGGTGTGTCCACCCGGAAATGTAGACTCATACCACAAGATTGCTCTGTCACCTTTCTGAAAGACTCGTACTGCTTCGGTAGCTTATTGCTACCTGTTACCCGCATTCTGAGATTATTCCATGGGTTAGCTTGACCGAATGCGTCACAGTCCGCGAGAAGTATGCCAACCGCCAACATCTGAGCATCTCTACTCCGTCCTGCGCGATTTTGGTTGACTCGGCGCCGGGCACACTCTCTTACGTGTTCTCATTTCTGAGCACAGGCCGAAACTGGTCACACAACCACGTCTGCTTGCTAGCATGGGATCCATGGCTTTCATCCTACCTTTGGAAGAGTGCTACTCTGCTGATCTTCCCACCAGTTTCTTCATCCGTCAGCCTATTGAGCCTCGGATGCTACTTGTGTCGTCCTAAACCGTCATCCTTCGCACTCTTTCGAGACCGGAATATAAGCAGACGCGCAACACCTACCCCGCCCATTCTCACGACGTCGCAACCACAGCTGCACTGAAGGAGCCACTTGAGACATTCAAGACACCCGAAGGTCACCCGTTTGAACTTTTCCGCCTGTATACGTCTTCTCTGCGTGGTGGACCTGGGCCAAAGGTTTGGGGCAACCAGCATCGGACCTCCGGGAGCCACATATAACCAGTCTGCGACAGTCGAAGCCCCCAGCAGTGATGCCGCAAGTGACAACACCGCACACGTCAGCTGCCACTCAGCATGACAAGAGGCCCGTCTTCGTATCCCTGGTGATGGCTTCCCTCCGGCCTCGACACGTTGTACGACCCTTTTTGTACACTTATTGATTTTCATATCCTCAGTCATGCATACATCGAGGCATGACACTCAAGACGATGCATGCATGCAAAATATTTCTCACAGATGTGCAGAATTTCAGCACTTAGGTCTAGCGGCCTTCTGCTTTCGAGCAGGAACGAGCGTATAGGCGTAAAGAATCAAAGCAAACTAGAAAGCTTAAACAGACGAACCAATTATGGTTACAGCCACAGTCCGCAAGCATCCTAACTGCTTGATACAGTATCGTGCTTCTTTCTGTCACTCTATGCTTTAGCACCCATAATTTGGGATGCGGCGTAGCGTCCTCACCGCTAGTCTAGACAGCTTTCTCCTACTGTCATCTTGTACTGTGCGGTGTCCTATCTTAATTACCCATTCTTTATTAGAACGACTTAACATTCCAGTCTTCTGTCACTATTCTGTCATCTTACTCTCTTGTTCTTCGTCCCTTTTTAGCGACCCTAATTTCGGCAAATAGGAGAATGTCGGTTCAGTCGCTATCCTTGCGGTTCTGGCCTCGGCACTAACACACTGCCTCTCTGGACACGGTAAGTTGCAGTGACGACAGTTCGAATCTTCTCGTTCCAGCGTCTGTAGGAATTCTCCCGCTGCCGTGGGTCCCGTCCAGTATTTGAAGCCACACTTTGTCGCTTCGTTAGAGACGACACTGGTCTAATATAACTCAAGAATGAAGCCAGAGATGGCACTCAAAAGAGGCCCTGCAACCAATGGCATCGACCGATTCTCATGATGTCGCACTTAACCACCTCGCATGTTTTAGCGCGCATCTATTAGCGGCCGTGGTAAGTGAAACGTGGTTGACCTTAACGACGTTGCAATAGGCCAATACCATTGGTAGGAAGGTCTCCTTGGTGGGTCATCATCATCATCATCAGCCTGACTACGCCCACTGCAGGGCAAAGGCCTCTCCCATGTCTCTCCAATTAACCCTGTCCTTCGCCAGTTGCGGCCAGCGTATTCCTGCAAATTTCTTAATCTCATCCGCCCACCTTTCTGCCGCCCCCTGCTACGCTTGCCTTCTCTTGGAATCCACTCCGTTACCCTTAAGGACTAGCGGTTATCTTGCCTTCGTATCGCAAGCGCTGCCCAAGCCCACTTCTTCCTCTTGATTTCAACTAGGATGTCATTAACCCGCGTTTGTTCTCTCACCAACTCCGCCCGCTTCCGATCTCTTAACGTTACACCTATCATTTTCTTTCCATAGCTCGCTGCGTTGTCCTTAACTTAAGCTGAACCCTCTTTGTTAGCCTCCACGTTTCTGCCCCATAGGTGAGTACCGGTAAGATACAGCTGTTGTATACTTTTCTCTTGAGGGATAATGGTAACTCGACCCACCAAACTACCAAACTTCATGAATGGCAGTTTGGTGGGTCTAGTTCCGCTTTATCCTGGAGTTATATCCGACTGCAGGTCAGTTGTTTCATGTGTCCATCTTCAAACACATTTAGTCACAGCATGGGGACAGTGAGCTTCGCTATCGTAACAGCCTCCTGTTGTCCTTGCTCCCTCCGTCTCAAACAGCAGCTGTTCATGGCATCTGGCTGGGCTAGTTCTTGTCGTGTGCATTCATCTACCGTTGTATCTATCTACATGCTGCCCCATGCTACAGGTTACAGCAGGTATCCATCAACCCTTCTGTCAAGCAGTTGATCCCGTGTCGCCAGCAGCGCACTGTCAGTGCACAGCTGGACTCCGTCTTGTTCAATGTCCCCAACTCACGTTGTACTTCTCGGCCATCTCGAGCACTTGACCGACGTTGTGTAGCCCAATACGTCCGTGGAGGGGCACTTGGTAGGCGAAGTCGACGAGCAGCTCGAGCATGTCGCTGCTCATGTCACTCACGACCACGCGGATGGGTGGCATCCACTCCTGCTTCTCCTGATCCTGGTCTTTGGTCATCGCCTCTCTGGTTACGTTGAAGAGGTTGCCGCAGCCGGAGAACCTGCAGTGTGAGGGGCGGCGAGAGGAACGCGAAAAAGGCAAAGCCCTTCACATGAATAAACAGGAAGCAAAGTAGCTCTGCTTGGCTGCCATAGTACACGCTAAAGAAACAAAACAAAGAGTCAGCCTGATGAATTTTCGTGGCTGTGCTATAGAAGACCGCGCACTAAACGGGAACGCGTTCTTACTTCTAGATGCGCCAACCAACTAAAAAGATACCAACTAAACGCTTCGTCTGATCGATGTAGACTAACGACGGGCGATCTTAATCGTAGTTTACATTCTTCCTATATCACTTCAGTTCTTCATGAACATTCTTCATGAACAATGGGCTCCGAATGTTTCCGTTATCGGATGCGTAAGGCATACGGGCTCAAAATGTCTTACTGAATATGTAACAGACGCAGAGCCCTCGTTTTGACTTTGAGTTAACCGGTAATGAATAAATAACGCCACCATTTGAATAACGTACACGCTAAGGGTCAGTAATGGCCAAAGCCTGCGTCAGTTACAGTATGTGTGACGGACACCTTCAACACTGCAACACTGCAGGCGAAACGGTCCGAGAGGACATTCGGGCAAGAAAAGAGCGTTAGCTCACTTGGCTGCCATGACGAACCGGTGCGCCCACACCTCTTCTCCGTCCGTAGCCTTGAAGACGACGTCGCAGAACTGGCGGGCCTTCCTCTGCTTGCTCAGTCCAGGCATGGCTCGGGAAGCGGCTCCGGGGGCGAACGCCGGCTGTCGGCCTTCAAGGTCAGTGAAGAGCAGACCGGCCTCGGACCAGATGGTGATGAGGTTGTACGCGTCGGCGTTGGCGTCCACGGTAGCCACGGAAGGGGAGCTCATCTCTGGTCTCGATGCCTCCTCACAGCTTAGGGTCAGCAGGGCAGGGTGAGCGAGCGAGAGAGCGTCCGACCACCAGTAGTGCCGGGAACAGCAGACCGACTGGCGAGGAGGCTTTGAAAGGCCCACCTTCACAGCTCGGAAAGCGCGCCAACGGTAAACGACACGCGCTGAGTGGCGCGTTGTTGTTGGCCGTTGACGGTTGTTGACATCGTCGTTGTCGTCGCTTGTGCTCGATGTTGCTGGGACTTGCCATGTTTGAACCATTGCAGCGCGATCCGTGTCGTAGTAGTAGTAGTAGTGGTTTTTATTATGCATTGAATATGGAAGGAAAAAGAATTTTTGCTAGCCCCGGCATCTGATATCGCTGCTGGGAGCACCTGAGCTGGGGCAGCGGACATAAAGGATAGCAGGTAGCGTGTAGAAGTGAAAAGAAAGAGGTGAGGGGATAGTAGAAAGTACAGGGGGACCTATCTTAACGCGAGGGTGTCTTTTAGCGGCACGAAACGTGCAAAAAAAATGCTCAGTTACATATTTGTATTTGTTCAGTTATAACGCAAGTGGTTACTTTCGTATTATCAGTGTAAAGCCCCTTTTTGAATACAATTATTTTGATGAGGATGACGATGGTGATCATGGTGGCAGTGATCACGGGTCCTAGCAGTTTTAAAGTGGTTGGTACTGCGAGTGTCCTCACCGCATATGCATCAGCAAAAGAAGTGGAGATTGCACTCTGGGCTGGCGGGGATGCCTTCCGATTTGGGCCGGTCCCCGAATGTAGATATGTGCCGCTATGCGCCTGAAAAATAACAATGTATCGTACGACTGCAGCGCCAAAGAGCGGCAGAAAGCGGGCGTTTCACAACTAAATTAGGACCGGCTTGAGGAAGTTTTTTTTTCCTATAGAGATCACAATAGTGACACCCTATTTCTCGTAGTCTTTTTGGTTATGCAGTGCTATTCAGGTAAAAATGCATTGATGTCTATGAGCTTACATCTTTTGTTAGCAAGCCATACATCCGGGTGGCCGCACTGACCGCAGTTATTGGCCAATTCTCTTCCTAGATGTAAACTTCAAGATTTTTTTTTTCATTAATGGAGATGAAGGGAAGGTTACTAATAAAATCCCCAGGCAGAAACGAGCATGTGACGGCCTACCGAGCTTCAATTACTTCTATCGGGAGAGATCTTTTTAGTGCAGTAAAATTTCATCACATGTATTTCTAAGTTCATTGCTCTTTGCTCAAACCTCATTCACGATTCTTTCGACCTATGTTCAAAATCTAAATTCGAACTCTCTTTCGAGATTCCTCCTTCCCACTTCCTAAGATGATCTTCACACAGATCCGTTCATTAACGTTCTACATTCGTTCTTGCCTAGTTTTGTTTGTTTGTTCGTGACCTAGGGATATGACACATACTCATAAGGGGGATTAGCCACTCAGGGAAGCATCAAATACACTTGATACTGCGCATGATTTTTTGACCCCCGCTGTTCCTTTTCCTTTGCCATCGTATCTCCTGCTTTTCCCGCTTTAGGTTATGCGTAAGGGTCGGACTTATCGGTTCTCACTTTCTTGATTTTTATTTCAGAACGATCATCATCATCAACCTGACCACGCCCACTGCATGTCTCTTTAATTAACTATGTCCTTTGCCAGGTGCGACCACCATGTCCCCGCAAACTTCTGATCTCATCTGCACACGTTTTGCCGCCCCATGCTACGCTTGCCTTCTCTTGGTATCCACTCCGTTACCCTTGAGGAACAGCGTGTATCTTGCCTTCGCATTACATGCCCTGCCCAAGCCCATTTTTTCCTCTTGATTTCGACTAGGATGGCATTAACCCGCGTTTGTTCCCTCACCCATTCCGCCTGCTTCCGGTCTCTTAACGTACACCTATCATTTTTCTTTCCATAGCTCGCTGCATTGTCCTTAACTTAGTCTGAACCCTTTTGGTTAGCCTCCACGTTTTTGCCCCGTAAGTGAGTACCGGTAAGATACAGTTGTCAGAACGATAGGTTTGGTTTTTTTTTCGGCGAATATTATTTTCGGCGAATGAAATACTGATTTTTTTTCGGTGACTTCGGTTAATTTATTACGGGGTGAGATCTTGTCAAGCTGTCCACAAGGCAGCTTTTTCTCTCGCACCTCCATGTGCGCCCCCCGTCAGAAGTATACAGCCCAAGGGATTTGTTTTTCAGGCGTACTGTATGCCTCCTTATGCATCCCCAGCGACAGTAACCTCTCGAAAGAGGAAAGGCTTCGCTTCCGCAATCCTCCTAAGCTTTGGACTGCTAGATGTGCATGGGAGCCCCGCTAGACAGCCTAGAAGCAAACCCCTTGGGCTGTATACTTTTGACGGGGGCTGTACTTCAGTGCATGAAACAAATTAAATGAAAATTTAAAGCAGCAATTATGTGTCGGCAGAAGTCAACGTCTCCCTCGGTGTTTTTGTCATCCTGAACCATTTATTTACCAGTAATTAACGTGCAAATGATAGTACTTGCAATTGTGCTTGTAGAAAAAAAATGCTATCTTTATTAAAGGGCAAGTGAATAGGTTTTAGAATTCGACGAGTTTAAAAGGGCCCAATGTGTCAAACATGCAGTTAATGCCTGCGAAATCTTTTTGCCCCAGCGTTTGAAATTGCGGCGTAATCGCCGAATAAAGGCTGGTTTACATGCAAGCGATTGAGCGGCGCGTCGCAGCGAAACTTTCCAACTTGTTGGAACCTCGCCGCCCGTCGCAGCGATGACTCAAAACAGGCCTTTCCTCCACGGCGGCAGAATTCGCTAGCATTTTCGCTTGCATGTGAAACAGCGTTCAGGCTTCTCTGCAGTGCACAGCGACGATCAGAGGCCCCGATAATGACGTAACGTACGACGGCGCTACGTTTCCACCGAATAAACAGTTGTTTCATAGAAGAAAACCAACTCCATTGAAGGTGAAGCTTACGAAGCATTGCTTGGCGGCATCGAAAGACGTACAGCAGTATGCAAGTGAAGGCAGCGGACATCTGAAGTTTCGGCGAGGATGACGTCACTGTCCCAAGCCGTTGTAGGACCGTCCTTTTTCAATGCGTTTCCGATATTGGGCCGATTATTTGTGCTGCTTTGGACGAGTTTCCTCGCACTTCCCCAACGCAGTAAGGAGAAGCTTGAACATCGTCGCGTTTTTAACCGACGATTACGTCACCAATTTAGATGCTAGTGCAAAAATACTTTGCATGCTTTCTCTAGAACCTCCATAGATTCGAATTCTTAGATAATCTCGAATTCTCATAAAACCAGTTCAGCTTCCCTTTAAGACAGTAACACAAGTTAAAGCCGGTAGACAAATACTGAAGTGGGTTTATTTTTACGAGCTAGGTTGATACGTTATCTTTAGGTTGTCGCGCGGGGTTGCGAGGGCAGGCCATCACGTGAACTGCATATTGATGACAGCGATGGAGCTTCTAATTAATCATCGCGATAGCCGGAACATAATTTTTCTTGACGCCCATGCGCAATTTCCTGTCAATGTCCTGCAACTGATTAACCTACTTAACCAAATAATTGTGTTAAGCAGGTGATGGTAACAAACAGTGCTTAAATACAAGGCGGCGAGTAGGTGATGCTTCCCGGGAAAACGTAAGGTGGAGGAGCAATACCTCAGGCCATACAACTGCTCTGCTTATCCAACGATACAACCATCGCATCATGCCCCTGGCTTTCCTACTTGGTTAATTTTCAGGTTGACTGAGTGTAACCCGCATTCAAAAACCATATAGCTATGCCTTGCATGCTAAGAATATTAACTTTTCTCGGTTGAAATCGAATTTCGAAAACTGAATCGGCGTACTTTTATAGTTTTCTTTTAGGTTCAAACCGAAACTTCCAGCCCCTAGTTATACACCCTCCGGCCAAATGTGGCGCTTCTGGTCATCGCAACTTCTACATCGCTAAAGCCACGTCGCTGAAATTTAGTTCGAGCAAGATGCCTTACCTGAGAGGCTAGTGAAGCTCTCCGTTGTCCCGGTTACTGCTCTGCGCAAAACTCTTCTGGTGTTTCAGGTGGACGCACAACACAATGCGTTTCCTCTCAAATGTGGCCCTCTTAAGTTCATTAAAGCTTCTGACAGGCTGTTAAGGGCGTCCAGAGGAATGTACAGATCCATGTCAACGAGGCACCACAGGGATGAGGACAGAGACGTAGAACAGGTGCTCACTATCAGCTGACAAAAATTTATTGGGACATGCAATATATATAAAAGAGAAAACAGAACAGCTGAAAGTCACATGACATGCGCAGTCCAGTTCACGATTACAGCATTCAGCCAGAAAAAGAGCACGTGAAGCAACACCGCGATTCATACCGCATCACAAGGAGAGTGCATTTTCAAGGTACTCAAACTCTAAATCAAGTAACAGCAGCGAAGGCGCGCTCACACATGTATCGGCTGACTTATTTTAAAAGCCTCCATAATCTCCCGGGTTGTCTTATCTCTGTCTCCACAGAACGCGCGTTTCTTCGAACAATGTAGTGCTGTAGTCATGAATTGGACTGCGCATGTCATGTGCTTTTCTGTTCTTTTGTTTTGTTTTCTGATTTGCATATATTGCGTGTACCAATAAATTTTTGTCAGTTGACGGTGAGCACTGTATCGATCGCTTCATGCAGAGACGCGACACATCAGTAGCTAGGCCAGAAAAGACGCCCGGTCCTTTATTGCGCATAGATTTATAGCTGCGGCTGCAGCGAGGGAAAGGGAGAGGAAGAAGGGGCGTTGACATGTTATCAGGCCGCTTGCTTGATAGCCACATCTGATACAAGCACCTGTTCTGTCTTTCTATGTCTCCGCCCTTGTGGGGCCCCGATAACATGGTTTGGTTTGGTTTATGGGGTTTAACGTCCCAAAGCGACTAAGGCTATGAGAGACGCCGTAGTAGAGGGCTCCGGAAATTTCGACCACCTGGGGTTCTTTAACGTGCACTGACATCGCACAGTACACGGGCCTCTAGAATTTCTCCTCCAAAGAAATTCTAGCCGCCGCGGCCGGGATCGAACCCGCGTCTTTTCGGTCAGCAGCCGAGCACCATAACCGCTGAGCCACCGCGGCGGCCCCCGATAACATGGATCCGTACCAACTCGCCCAATATTCCACCCTTTTGGAATGTACACACTCAGCGGTAGTTGTATTGTTCTCATTCTTCGGCTGGCCGCCACGTAACAGTATGCCTTAAAGACAGCGCTAAATACACCCCAGCATACGTGGATAAAACCAAGGGATCGGACATCAGCCATTCTGTAGTCATTGGTCTGGTTACGCCCACTGAACGGAACATACAGAATCCTACTCCGGATCAGTGGGAGGTCGCGCTGTCCAGCGTAAACCTGGATGACCAAGTCTCACCAAGTTGATCCAAGTTTGACCAAGACGGCGAAGCTGGTCGACCGGGCATACTCAGCAACCATGGCCGCTGTGGTCCTGAACTAAGGGACCCGACATCGGAACACTCGAGAGCCAGTAAAGTTTTTTCATTCACTCAGTCACATTCTCTGAACGACAAATGTCGATCCCGATGATGTTCGATTAGTTTTGTACTGTTAATCCATCCGCGCAACTTTAAGGGCCCATTGGTTGTCAGTTTTGCCCAACGCATGCCCCGCCCAAGTCCATTTCCGCCTCTCAAGCTCAGCTATAGTATCATTTATTCATTATCATGGCCAATTTTTATCGCCACACTTATTCATGCGGCCTAGTCACATTTTTTTCTCCGTTAGGACGCAATGCAGGCACGACTTGTCGACTTGCTGCATGTTGCTCGCTTATTCATTTCTAGCGAATTATTGTGTGGAGGTGACGGTGCTGCTCTTCACATAAGCACCCGCTATTTTCTGCCCAGGCCAGGGTCGCCACGTCGAATGTGATCAGCCTTCCGGTCCGAAGAGGGCATCGAGGTTGATGTACTGTGCAGTCATCAAGGCGTGGCGTAGCGTTTGCGGGTAGGTAGGCTGGAAACGCTGATTGGTCAAAAAAATATGACGTCATACGCGTGACGTCATAGGTTACGTGATATTTAATGACGTCATGTCCGGTTAGGGACAGACATGTTTCCCTAGATTTTTCCCCGCCACCACTCCTCAGCGGACGAGGCTGCTCGCGAGGAGCCGAGAGGCGATGAGGCAGCGTGCACTGCAGCGTTGCCTCCTCGGCGTGTCCCCGTCATGTCTTTCGACCCGCCGCGGTGGCTCAGTGGCTATGGCGCACGGCCGCTGATCCGAAAGACGCGGGTTCGATCCCGGTCGGGGTGGTCGAATTTCGATGGAGGCTAACTTCTAGAGGCCCGTGTACTGTGCGATGTCAGTGCACGTTAAAGAACCCCAGGTGGTCGAAATTTCCGAACCCCTTTCACTACGGCGTCCCTCATAGCCTGAGTCGTTTTGCGACGTTAAAACCCCAATAAACCATAAACCCATGTTCTTCAGTGCGCGCGCGAGATTAAAAAGCGCACCTGTCGCGCTGCGCTGTCACACTGCATGCCTGCTTCCGTGCATTTCTTGCGGACTCCTTTCAGTCATACTTAGCTATACTGGTTTGGTTTATGGGGTTTAACGTCCCAAAGCGACTGAGGCTATGAGAGACGCCGTAGTGAAGGGCTCCGGAAATTTCGACCACCTGGGGTTCTTTAACGTGCACTGACATCGCACAGTACACGGGCCTCTAGAATTTCTCCTCCAAAGAAATTCCAGCCGCCGCGGCCGGGATCGAACCCGCGTCTTTCGGGTCAGCAGCCGAGCACCATAACCGCTGAGCCACCGCGGCGGCCCTTAGCTATACTATTAACCAAAAGGCTTCTTAAACAGTTATTTCAAGTTTTATTGCTATGTATAAAGAATATGTTTGTAGCAGGTGCGGGCGTGAGCCCGAACAAAAGAAAACTGTTTTTATTCCCCTTCAGTATTCCTGCTTATCGAGACTTGAGCATTTATATGTTGCAGTACAACTTTTTTCAGGCATCACAACTGATGTTTCGATGTGTTTGGTACATATTCATCTTCAGACATTTCATGTCTGTTGGGTAAAAAAAAAATATACGAAATAATACTTGACTGCATCAATTGTGACTGAGGCAACTAGCATCACGTATAGCATGCTCTTGAAATTCCTCTAGCTGTTGCACAGAAGTCTGTAATTGACTTCATTGTAGCTTCATACTTGCACCATTTAAACTCTGCACATAGCTCTTTTTTCACAAAAGGAAATGTGATTAGGTTTCTGAATAGAGCTGTGCACGGGCCGCAATTTCGAACCCCCGCCCGGCCCAGGACTTAACCTACCGACAGGAAGCCCGGCCCGACACTGAAGGACCATGAGCACGCTCGTGCTCGGCCCGACCTGCAAAGCGGCGACGACACAAAAAGAGAATTTCAGGAAAATGAGTTTATTTCAATGACATTCAAATTTTGACCTCGCATTCCAGATCACAGTTTGGGATTATACACAAGACACAACGCATAAAGGTATAGATTTATCACTCTAATTATGCAAGTTGTTCATTGATGATGGCTTGATCGAAACAAGAGCGGCGCTCTTTCATTACGAATCCTGCGGCGCTGAATTTTTTCTCGCTGCTTGAATTGGTGGCCGCAACGGCTAATACTTTCATAGGAAGAAGAGAAACGCTTGAAGTACGAAGGGGAATGACAGACGTGGTGTCGTAAGCCATGGATGGCGTGCCACGAGAGGAAGACTTTTTGACTTGTCAGAGGATAAGCGAGCAAATAAGCGACAGGGCGGCGCTATCCTGCGAATGCCGATACGGCCGTGACGTCCGTGTTTCTACTATTCACGGGAAGGCACGGTGCTGTGTTCACTTCGCTGACAAGCGATTACGGCGAAACGCCAGAATAGTACGAGCTGAGCCGTAGTGGAGGCGCCAGTGACATTCTTCTAATGCCATTCATGTGGTGGGGGCCCCCCCTTCGCTCTCGTCCGCGACTATTGTCCGTCTCCCCGGCCGGAACCAGAGAGAGTAGCTCCTGCCAGGTAGGCGGACAAGAGAGAAGGCTGCCGGCTCTGCGGTGCGCTGCGAGTGGAAGGATTTAACCTTTTCCCGATGTGCAGCGCGACTGCAGCGCGACTCCGTGACCCCGCGTGCGCCGTACGCAGCCCTGCCTCCGCTTCCCAGAACCATCCTTTCTTCTTACAAGGCGCCCAAAACTAGTTGCTTTACCCCAACGTTGGTACTTGCTAGAACGAAAAACGCGTTTCCTTGCTGTCGCTCCCGTCTATACTTCTCCTCACTATCCTCTCCCTTTCATTTCCGCCGGCTGCAGCTCGGGTGCTTAAGATATTAGATAGCAATTGCCGCGGCCGGCAACACTCTTTTGCTTCACTTTTTATTTTTTAAATAAACCACTACCACCACCTGTGGTGCGCTGGGCGTCTTGCATGCACAGCAGGAAGTGCTTTGTGTCTACACCATCCAGGAGGGAATGTACAAGGACGGGAGGATAGTGGTGGTAGTGGTTTATTAAAAAAAATAAAAAGTGAAGCAAAAGAGTGTTGCCGGCCCTGGCAGTTGCTATCTAATATCTTAAGCACCCGAGCTGCAGCCGGCGGAAACGAAAGGGAAAGGAAGAGGATAGTGAGGAGAAGTATAGAGGGGAGCGACAGCGAGAAAGGACAGGGGAGAGCTTTGTACACTATTTACAAAATACAAAAGTAATCAAGTTCGCGCCGCTCGCGCGCTAATGTCCAAGCATTAGGGAGGATAGTACAAACGCTAAAAAAAAAGCTAGCTGGGGATGGAAACGCATTTTTGGTTCTAGCAAGTACCAACGTTGGGGAAAAGCAACCAGTTTTGGGCGCCTTGTAAGAAGAATGGAAGGTTCTGGGAAGCAGAGGCAGGGCTGCGTACGGCGAACGCGAGGTCGCCGGGGTCACGGTGTCGCGCCTTCTCTCGTGCCCGTCTACCCGGCAGGAGCTACTCTCTCCGGTTCCAGCAGGGGAGACGGACAATAGTCGCGGGCGAGAGCGAAGGGGGGTCCATACCACATGAATGGCATTAGAAGAATGCCCCTGGTGCCTCGACTACGGCTCGTAGTATTCTGGCCCAGGCTTGGTTGCTGCGTTTCGCCGTAATTGCTTGTCAGCGAAGTGAACACAGCACTATGCCTTCCCGTGAATAGCAGAAGCAGGGACGTCGCGGCCACATCGGCATTCGCAGGATAGCGCCGCGCTCTCGCTTATTTGATCGCTTATCCTCTGGCAAGCCAAAAAGTCTTCCTGTCGTGGCACGCCACCCACGGCTTACGACACTACGCCTGTCACTCTCCTTCGAACTTCAAGTGTTTCTCTTCTTGCTATGAGAGTATTAGCCGTTGCGGCCACCAGTTCAAGCAGCGAGAAAAATGCGCCGCAGGAATAAACTTCATTAAAACTTCCTGTTGGGCGAGTTGGTAGTTGGTGGTTATAGCGCTTGTGTGTGTGTTTCCTCTCTTTTTGTCCGTGTCTTTGTTTGCGCTATAACATTTCTAATTCAAGATGAACTACCAACTCGCCCAACAGGAAGTTTTAATGAAGTTTATTTCTTATACAGTGGGCCCATCTTTCTGTGTTTCTTCATCTTCTTCCATCTCTGACCTTCTACTGAGTAACATCGTGGACGCTACATGCCGGGCAAGACGCTATGCCTTTTGCATTCGGAATAGCGCTTGTGTGTGTGTTTCCTCTCTTTTTGTCCGTGTCTTTGTTTGCGCTATAACATTTCTAATTCAAGATGAACTACCAACTCGCCCAACAGGAAGTTTTAATGAACTATAGACTTCTGTCTATAAAGTCTATAGATTGGCTATAGACAAATCTTAGACAACAGTCTACAGGCAATACAAATGCCACAGACAGTCATACACTATCTATAGATTTATGGCCATACACGTTTATTCGACTTTTGTCTATAGACTATGAGTAGACAAAAAGCAATATCTATAGGAAGTCACTAGAGTCAATAAGAAGTCTACAGATTGTCTCTAGGCCATTGATAAGGGTCTACATTACAAGGCGCTTACCCGACGCAAAAGCACTGAACAAAGTTGCATACTGGAAGCCATTTGTAGTCTTTAGTTTTGTCTTTCTTATAGGGCATGCCAGCAAGCAAGGCTATGGAGGGTAAGCCATCCAACACAAGCAAATTTCCCTGACGGCATGTTTCGGCCTCCAGTGCTCCCGACTTGTTCCAAGAGGCCATGCAACGAGGTGCAGAGGCGCTTCCTGCCCACGTAGGGCCCGACGTCAACGTGTCATTTTTCTTCAGCCCGTGTCCCCTCCTCCGCTGCCGCTAGCTGCCCCAGCCCGAGCGCACGGGTGCAAAATGACGCGTCCGAGCCAACAATACCGTCCAAGAAAGGTGGAGGCACAGAAAGCGTACATCACCCTGTACAAAATATCGACACGGCCGACGATACAGGAAGGAAACGCGAGCGTACGCAAAGTAGCGGGACGCGGGGCTATTTTGCATGGCCCGGAGGAGCGAAGAAAAAAGAAAGAGAACAAAGGAAACATGGATGAGGCGACACGTCCTCAACTCCACTTAGTTGTGTGCAGTGCAGATTTAAATGTGACCCGATCAAAGAAAGAGAGTGAGAGAGAGAGAGATTACATTTTTGAACACCGTATTTGCTTCGTTATGTAGTGTGCCGCTTTCCCGCTAGCGATTCCTCCTCATTCGGGCCTGAAAAACGTTCGTGGAAGCCATAGGTGTTCGAAATTTCGGCCATCATAACTTGCTCCATGTACGAGTGCGTAGCGGCACTATTTCGGCACTATTTTCTGTCGCGCAAAGCCACAGCTGTAGAACCTGATCACTCGCTTATCCGCACAGTCGACATTTGTTTTAAGTAGAGCTCAGGGAAATACGTAAGGCAACACCTGATTTTCATGCAACCGACGGCTACCCTTCAAGGATGAGCGGCAAGCATGCACTGTTTCTTCTATTTCTAGGCAATGTTGCCCCCGGCTGTTAATTTCCGCTTAACAATCGCAATGACAGATAGGAGACTTTCTGCGATGTGAAACGTATGACGCTTAAGGAAAAACACCATCTGGTCAACAAGCACAAACAAGGCGTTCCGTTTCGTCTTGTTTTCACCCATATCAGCAGCTCCGGCAGTTCTGCGCCTCCATGGTTCCTGTACTGCCCGCGAATACGAAACGTGAACAGCATAATCCGAACATCGCGATTGGGGTAGACACTAATACAGTTGATTTTCACTTCGAAGGCGCGATGACCGCGGTATGAAAGGGTGAATGAATCGAGCCTATCTGTCACATCTAGCAGCTAATATGCTACGCGGGCGACCCAGTCGCTTGTTCAGTTGATACTGGCAGATAGGGAATGGCCACAGCATTCGAACGACGACCTCTGTTGTGCATTTCTGACCTTGATCATTGCCTTCCGGGCTCGGTATATAATTTTTTTAGACATAAGTTAACCTCGGCCAAAGCGAATGCGCATGTACGATAAGGTGTTGTTCTGACCTCTAGGCCACTCTTAAATAGTGCCGATGTGCTCCCCAGCGCGCCCGTTCGAGAGCTCGAGACAAGTATGTGAACGCCTGAACATACCATCATAATTACACGCATTTCAATTGGTCGGCTTACGTGACTTCACAGAAATCATTTTTTTTTTTTACCGTACACCCGCGTCCCATAAAGTTTTGCTGCTAAATGTGTGTCCCACTTCCGCGAACTGCACGGAAATAAGGGGACCACTTCGTGGCCATGCAAAGTACAGGCGCGCGGCGCGTGTCCGTGCCGACGCCTTCAATAGACCTTTCCACAAATTCCGCCGCGCCACCAAGCGGCCGCGCAAAGCACTCTGGGAAAACGGAGCGCCGCGGCGCCCGCGGCGCCGCGCTCGCGTCTTTTCGTTCCGTCTCCGACTGCGCGCCTGATCACCGGAAAGCCTTCCTCTGCCATCTCGTCGCCATCACTGTTTCTTATACCTGTGCTACACGGGAACGTTCGAATGACATCTGAGTCGAATGACATTCGAAAACTGTAATGACATTCGGACTCGACGGACGCGCGCGGTGCTACACGAAACCTTCCAAGCGCATTCGAAAGCCTCAGCTCGTTTTCAGTGTACAACGATGACGACGGCGGTGGTCACACTGCTCCGACAACGACACTATCACGGTCAACAGCAGCATGTGATTATAGTGAAATATCTAGTTTACTATAATATGACTGCAGTGGGACACGTTTTTCAGGCCAACGACACCGACGAATCCGATCGGCGGACGGTCAGCCTTGTCGGCGGCTGAGCGAAAGCACGGTGATGAGGCGGCGGTGCAAATATGTTCGCGCTTCTAAATGAGCGAAACGAACGGCCATATTTCACATGTGCACACCTGAACAGTCACCAGCGATAAGCGCTTGCCAAATTAATTTCAGTCGACGACGACTCCCTTCCCTTCCGCGACGACTAGGCCTAGCGGGTCCGTGGGATATGATCTGTGATTGCGGCGGTTGTGATGAGCGAATCACTAGCTTTAGCGAATGAAAATGGTCACCGAGTGTAGTTTTGGCAATAGTGACCTGAAATTAATTGTTGCTTAGATCGCTGGGCACGCATATGATGAACGTGAAACGCCGGTGTGACCCAGACTGCCGAGCCGTGCTTTACGGCCAGCAGCAGTCGTCGCCGTCGCTAGCTTGTGGATGACAAATTAGGCCGTTTCAGTTAAAGCGAACGGTCGCCAAACATACTTCTGGATAAAGTAGTTTAAAATAAAGTACTGGTCACGTCGGAGGAAGCCGGGACAAAAAACGAGAAGCGCCGGTCCTGCGCGATGTCAACAGCCCGCGGTTGTTAAGTGTTTCTCAGGCGTGCGATCGCACCATCGCTTCCCACACATTATCGCACTGCGTAAACAAGCACGGCTACAGCCGGTAAAAAAGAAAACAGGTTGATTAATAGAACTAAAGCGCCGATTGCGTTTTATGTCATAAAAACGAGTACTAACTGTTCGTACGCAGCGATGTAAACAACAGTATGAGTGCAGTTGTCCTCATCGGCGCACTCCTGGGGAAATTTCATGCTGACGCGGTAAATGTTCACTGCTGTAATATATAATCTTCAAGCACTCCCTTAGACAGAACACGAGCTATTTGCTAAACATGACACAGTTGGTTGACACAGTAAGCGTGACACAGTCGGATGTTGCGTTCCGCGGCCACGGATCACCAGCCGAGCACCAGCAGACGCAGACCGGCGTTCTCCCAATGTATGTATACACAGCCCTCGCCGCTCATGTGCCCATGGTGGTGGTGAATAACTTTATTCATAAAAGCCCCCCCCACCCAAAAAAAAAAAACGAAAATTATGCAGCAGCATTGCGGGCGGCCTTCAGGCTGCCGGTTGTGGCGTCCTGGCCGTACCTAGTCGCGACGCCCTCTGCCCCGGTCACCAGCCGAAGTTGGAGATTCGCATGTGCCCATTGCTCTGCGTAATCACAGCAGGCGTCCGTTCCGCATACACTCGGTGTGGAAAGATCGTGGAGAGACGATCCATGTATCCCTTGCGCCCGCTCGTGTTCAAATGCGTACCATATATTTTTTGGTGTTTCGAAGGCTTCCACAGGGTAAATCGCCCTTGTGAACCTTGCCGATTTATCCTGCGCACCCATTCTAGCTTCAGCTTCTTGTCCTTGGGGAATACGTGGTATGAAATGTTGATGTCCTTTCTCGTGTTGTTACTACAGCCGGGCACGCAGCACCTTTGACCGCCACCGCGATTCTAATCTGCAGACATGTCGAATGTCTAAAAAAATCCCCACATAATTGCAGAAAGACTAAGAGATAACCACCACAGCACTGCGCTGCAACATTTACAACGCGCACGAGAAGACGCACAACGCCTGAACACGGCGGCACAACACAGCAACACGCTTGACAGCAGACGACGCGGGCGGTGACCGCTCCTTTCTCCCATCATGCTTTGCGCGGATCCGCTAGGGGATGGCGCGGCGCTGCAATTTAAGACAACCCCCCCCCTCCTCCCCACAGCGGAGGGAAGAAGAGGAGAAGAGGGGTGTTTTACTTTGGACAAGGGCACCATTATTTATCCAATGACATGCCCGCTCGAGAAGCCCGGCCGGCTATGCGCACGAGCGGCCCTTCAAAGAAGTACGTACATAGCATGCTCGGTTTTGCGCCTGCGCGTGTATGTACGTGCCCGAGCTCCCGCTCTCCTGCATAATCTCGCCCAGGCATCAACGAGTGGGGGTTGCTGTACACGCAACGAAGAATAGGAAAGTAAAAATGGGGATGAATTGGGGAGGAAGAAGGGGATGGTGTCGCGAGAAAACGTTGTAGGCGCGACAAGATCGCGCGCGTGCTTCGCTCGAGCGGTCACCACAGCGGACGTGTATTCATGGGCGAGCTAGGCTTTTACCGGAGTATATATCCCAAGGGGAAGGGCTCACTGGCCAAGGCGAGTGTTGGGACGAAAAGGAACATGACAGACAGAGTGAGAAGTGTTCTCCGACGGAAAGGAGAGCTGCGGGGTGAAACACGTTACTGTTGGCCAGACGACACCTGAGGTATTGCGGTTGCTAAGAAAGCAGCTTGAACCTCTACGAGGAAATTCTTTAACTAGTTTACTTCGTGACCGGTAGATGGCATTAAGCGTTCTACATACCTAGAGTTACTGTATATGCTACCAAAGGTATATGCTACCTTTGGTAGCATATACAGTAACTCTATACATACCATGTGCAGTTTCTACCAAGAGCTCACTCCCAACATTTTTGGGCTGATATTGGCATACGCGCTTCAACCACTATATAAGTATAAGCCCAAGTGCATGAGTCCAAAGTGCTATAGGTGGTGCTTTTGAGATACTGAGTGTGCATCCGTTTTAGTTATATTCTGAGTATCCCCATCGCCAGCCCCAGCCGTAGGGTACAGCAGTGGTTCACTGTCCATGTGAGTTCGTGTTATAGTGAGTTGAGCTATATGCCCACAATACTCGTCGTTAGCCTGCAGGTTAGCGGGTCATTACGAGTTCAAGTTTTCAGTGAGGTTGCCGTGAGTCTGGGTCTATTGAGACTCTTGCAGGTCAACTGGCTCCGTGTCCATGCGCATTGATGTGAGTCTAAGCGACACTGAATTTCGTTGATTTGAGTTCGAGTAAAATACACCATGTGAGTCTGGCTCAGAATCGTTCTGAATCGGCGAAAAGTCGAGTGGCGGCGGGCCCGGCAGCACAAGAACGGTTCATCTTTTAACAGCGGTTCCATAGGAAGAATTTGCAGGCGGTCATTGCGTTACGCTCGAGGATTTCCATGCAAAGTGGCGCCAGTGATGTCCCAAACGGTGAAAGCTCCTGGTGTCCTTGAAAGACGTGTCAAATAAGGTACGCTGATTGAAGAAGTTAAAAAACCAAGTCAGAGTTAACCAGAAAAGCAATACCTGCCTCTAGGGTCAGCAAGGATACCGTAAGGTAACTACGATTCAGCATCCTAGAGTAACACAAAGGTTATTAGCTAAAAAATAAAAATGCAGATCGGAGTGGACGGAACAAAGGTGAATTTCGTCTCTCCGACAAACCATCATACCAAGCGCAAGTGCCTGTAGCAGATTTGCGTAAAGAGAGGACCAACAACAAGCGACGTGGCAACACTGTAATTCATATTTCATGCACCCGAAATAGAACTTGCCGACGGCACTCTTCCCTTCGACGCGAAAAATATGCGCAAATGCAAGGGAAATAGAGAGTAGCAAAATATTCGCATTTTGACGAAATGGAGACGGCGTGTTAACGGCTACGTTCAAGCCTTTTCTTCCCATCTCAATCTTCGCTCAAACATCCTTCGTTCGATGGGGAACAGGTACGAGAGCGAATAATCCCGTCCACTCCTTCCCTCCCTGGTCTCCCTTTCTCAACCCTCCCCCACTCTCCGAGATGGAAAGCCTTTCAACCGGAACATCATATATGCGCATGTACCACCTCCGTCTTGCACACCCCTCGGACCCCGTTTTTCTTCGACTCTCCTTCAATTTCCTGCGCTGACTCGCACTTCGGAAACGTTGCATAAAGAAATTGTGCTTGATAAGTCTTTGCCCTGATTCATGAGACAGAAGGGTTTATTCGGGCCTGTCCTGCAGGAGTTGATGACGTATACAAGTTTTCAAAACCTAGTTTTACCAGATTCTTGCACCCCGGACAGATTTCTTAAATGTCGGCTTAAACCCAAACCCGATTTCTTCCTGAAAATAAGCCTTCTAGGGAACTTTGTTATCCTGTGCAGAGGGCTGGCGACATATGGCGCGAAGATTGGCCTTCGTCTGGTGCTTAATCCACAGGGGTGTTTTCTTTTAGTGCGTTTATGTGCTTAATTTGAGGCTCAGTTAGAATAGTATAAGTTAAAAGCGAGAATCCAAAACAAGATTAATGACCAGACTCTCGTTTGCATCACTGCATGGTGCATAATACATGCTAACGACGACCTGCTCCAAGACTCTTCTGCGGTTTAAAATGGTCGCTTTGACGGTGAGCGAATGTTTTCGCTGTCTACAAAGGTATACGCAGGCAGGCATTGCACGAACTAGGAAGTGCTGCGCAGTAGATGATAATGCATGCGGGTAAATAATGGCACTATATGAGAAAACAAAGAAATATCTGGTAAGGTAAAAGTTGTGCAGTGCGAGCCGCCATTTTCACAGTGGTTACGAAATAATTAGCATAATTGGAAATTTTAAATCATTACAAAATAAACTAATAATTAAGAGCATGTTATATCACGGTAAACACGAGCATTTATACTAAACTGTCTTCTGCTGCAAAAAGTTGGGGAGGCACTTTAACTCCGTCTTAAGGGTAAGACGCGATAGGGTATAAGTTAATTCTCATATATGAAGAATTGGTCATCCTCTATCATTCTCTGTCATTTTATAGCGACCAATCATCTCCGACAAACCGTCATGGTGTACACTTTGCTCACTGCCCGGTGGGCATGTTGTGATGACGCCACAAGGTCACGTGACCTAGGTGGCCCACTTGCCTTCAAAGTTGCTTCTCTGAGCATTTTTGGGGGATTTTTTGCTCACTGTCAACGACGCCGACGACGAATTTTCTGCGACACGAGTTTCTGAACACCATCGCGTTAATATATGACCCAGTGAAACAAGAATTATCGGAAGACTTCAAAATATATCACGAGATTCTTAGCTCCCGAATTCGGGAAGAAATAAAACCCGAAAACGAAGTCTTGTTTATATTTCGAAGTATAATTTGAGCGTGTGTATGTGCTAAGTAAACAAAGTCAAAGACTGTACCTGCGGTGCGTGGTTCAACAGCATTGGAGTGGAATACAAACGATTTCCTTCAACTAAGTCTTTGCAGGTAGAAAAAAAAATGCGGTTGTCGGTTCCAGTAAAGTGGGAAAAAAATCTAAGCGACCGATTTATTCGGCTCATGTAAAGCACATGTGCTGAGCTTACAGGCCATTTCATTGAATTCCTTCTCGCTTGTAACAGACTTTAGAATTATGAAAGCCACCCCGGATATTGCTTCTTGCGGTCTCTGTTGCAGAATAACGAATATGACACCAGAGCATGATTGGCATGTCCGGTGAGAAAGAAACCGCCGGCCTTTGCAAGCTCCGCCATTCTCATTCAAACGTGTGGACTAGTGCCGCCATCTGGCCGCAAAGCACAAAATTATGTATCAACCTGGGTTGATGCAACCTACTGAGCATGATCGGAGGAAAGTTTTCGCGATAAAAGGAGAGTAGAGAAGACGTGCTCTCAAGTGCCAGTTATCGCCGCTTTGGAAACAGTGTAGCAGCGCTGGACCACTGTTATGCGACTATTTTCCCCCGATAGAATTTCTATAGAATTCAAAATATAACCAAACAGACCAACTGTACATAACAACCCACAGCCTCTGCGTTAACCACATGTTCTTTTATTTTTTTTCGGGTTACCAACTGGCATAGTTCTCGGCCTCATGTTCTTCATGCCCATATATGCTAAAGAATACACTGCCCATATTAGGGTCTATTTAAAATAGACAAACAACCTACTTTCAGGGCACCTCGAAAATTTTTTCACTTTTATTTTCTAATCGTAAATCTCTACGATCGAAAGCAACAGGCTTAGTAAATTATCCTGTCCGTAATAGAACAGAATAGAATAGAAAAGCCTATTCTATTCCATTCTTGCATCTCGGTTGCTGGTGACGCTGAATGCAAAGCAGCAAGACGATCAGGCATGCAGGTCGCGACCGTTGATCGCATTTCCCAAAGACTGTGGCATAAAAAAAAAAGAAAAAAATAAACGATGCGGTGTCCTGGTCACAGCCACGCCTCTGCAGAGAAACAGAAATGAAACGGATTAGAAATTAGCTCGGATTAGACTGATTAGATTAGAACGGGTGAGAAGATGAGAATGAGTCATGCCATCGTCAAGCATGCGGATGGTTAGTGGAATATAAGGGGAATCGAAGTGGTTAGAGTAAAAGTGAGAGCAAGGTAGTGTCACATAGCGGCTCTGTCATAGAGAACGCAGAGCTGCTAGCGTGCGTCATGCCATACAGATAAAGACGAAGAAGGAAGGCAGGGATGTTAACCCGAAGGGTGTTCTGGTTGGCTACCGTGCAATTATTTTCTGTTACCGTTTCTTTTTGCCCTGGAACATGTATAGACTATGCTGTTACCAAGTTATGGCTGCTGTACTGGCGCCTTTCAAATGCGATGGTCAAGTGTGCATGCGCTTGTTTCACTCTAATGCGCATGTGAGGGCAGCGCTAGCCAATTCAGCTTGCTCAGTTCCAACAGCACCGCCGTGGTGCACAGCAGTTTGGGGTAGGTGACGTAACGGCCTCGCAGCGCCACCTTTCATCGCATTAGCGAGAGCGAACCAAGATAAGTGTGACAATATTACGCATAACGTTACGCATGAGAAAGAGAATGTTACGAAGCAGGTGCGAATCTCTCGTGCATGGTTCCCAGTCTGCCTTCCTCAGGCGGTCAGCCTGGTGGTAGGGCACATATCCAGCCTGGATGGGCTTGGGCCACATCAGGGACGGCGCCCCGGACTACGGGGGCGCCCATTCCTTCTGGACAAATAGAAATTTTGCAGTCAGTGAACGAATCAATCAATCAACCATCACTTGAATGTCTTCTCGCTTTTGCTGCGGCGCCTGTCGCTCGCAGTTTCTTTTTTTTTTTTACTGGAGAGCGCTGCCCGTGATTGTTCGAAC
The DNA here is from genome assembly GCF_055824585.1 of Amblyomma mixtum. Lineage (NCBI taxonomy): Eukaryota > Metazoa > Arthropoda > Arachnida > Ixodida > Ixodidae > Amblyomma > Amblyomma mixtum. Next base: position 206,013,035 of record NC_143014.1, read on the forward strand.
TTGCAAACGCGGGCAGCGCCCTCTGGGTTGCAGCACACAGTGCCCATAATGAGTGACTGCACCGAAGAGTTGTGACAGGAGCTGGAAAAGGCGCAGAAAGTGCAGTTAGTTTTGAAAGTACCCTTGACGTCACTGTAAGAGTTCCCGAGATTTATTTTAATAAATTTTAGCGCACTCAGCCCGTTTTGTCAAGCAAACAACAGTTCAGTGTAGAAAAATGCCAGGCATCCCAATCTTTTTGAGTTTGAAGATTTACTTGCCGCTTGGAACTTTATCAAAGGCTTTTGTAAAATCCAAAAATACTGCATAATTTCGGTGGTTCTTAAGAGTGAATTACTTGTGCAGCTGCGTTGCTGTACTTGAACAAATGCTAAAACTGCGCGAGGACAACATTTTCTCCAAGAGCTCATTTATGTAGTTCGCCGAAAAGCGTTAAAGAAATTTAACGATAATTTTGTAATAATAGGCGATCCCCGTTGTTAACTGCAAAGACAACTTGGGTCACATTGAAATCATCTGGAAGTTATCCTGACGAGTGTGGAGTACAAAATTTTTTTTCAAGAAATGTGGCAATAAGTTGAGGTTGTCGGTTTAGACATATGCTTGAGATTCCGTAAGGACCACAAAAAGTTTTGGTTTTTAAGGATCGGCAGCATGTAGATAAATCCAGAATAAGAAACAAAACTGATCGAACGTGTTTAGGGTAATCCTCCAATTTGGAGTGGACATGTGATAAGAGAGTAATTACTTATTAGCATCCACCCAAGCGCAGCCGTACGGCGGAAAATGAAAGCTTTACAGCGATTACAGAAACTTTGTAGTTAAAGAAAAATTCGTCGGTGCGGGGTTCAAAGTAAAAATTATTCAAGTAATTACTCCCCTGGTACAACGAACAAAACCCGAATTAGAAACAAGCTTCTCCTGAAGCTCGGTAGGCAGACATTTGACACAGAAAATGAGCTGTGCTGTGCCATGTCGCCGTCATCTGTTATCAGTGTGCCATCAGTCAATATCTGTGAAATCAGTTCTTCTCCTTTATACAATGTACATTTCGAACATGTGGGGAGCGCAATAAAACAATATGGAGGGCAAGTAAAGGTAATATAAGTGCTTTAGGCCAGTACCAGTTTGCCAACTTTTCCTTATTGCTGCAAATTTATATGCTCGCCGAGTCGATTTCGCGGTGTTTTGAATGTAGACAGATTATTGAGAATTTGCAGTTATCAATGCAGTATCTAAAAAATCACGATTGGCCACCACTCCTCTCAGCCGATAAATTTTGGAGGATTTTAGCTGCTGAAAATGTCCACTAGGTTCCGCTACACTTATTTTTCTTGTAACCTTCAAGGAAAAGCCACTCATCATGTTAAGTAGGACTCAGATGGACAGTACAGGTCAGATCTTCGACGTCGTGCACTCCTTTCGAAAATAAATTTGTACGTCTCTTTTTTTTTTGGAAAATTTTTTAGAAGGCTCTTTTTGTTTCTTTTTTTTATTTGCAACGCGTTCTGAGGCGCACCCTTCGTATTTCCGGTGCTCTCGAACGAGCTACTTTGTTTGAGACATCAAAGCTCTAATGCAAACCAAAACGAACTTAGAAAAATGCCTTCGCGACTAGTGTTACAAAGAAAAATGTCTCGTTTAAGTCGGGAAAGTATAAAAATAAGGATGATAATAATATTTACAGAAAGTATTCCGAAAAAAAAGGAAATACTGGTGCCAAGTGCACACAAAGTGACAAAGTCAACCGATGGCATGCAATATATATCATACATTACAGGCACTAGTTCACATAATGAAGGCCCAATGGTGACCTTTGAAATTACTGTACAACATTCAGCAGCAGATGAAATTCACTTTAGCGACGCATTAGATATGCTCGCAATATTCTAGCAAGCAAGCCGAGGAATTGACCTGTGGAATATCTACCTTTGCAAATAAAATGCCAACTAATATCTTTCGCCCTCAGAGGTACTATATGACTGAACAGTCTATCGCGATTAATTACTTTATTGCTTCTTTGATGAAGCTGAATTGCATTTTAGCACTGCAGTGAACACGAATTAGGTATAGAAGTTTCGTCAATGCGGTTCAGTTGCGATCGGGAATTCTTCTGCTGAGAGGTATATTACACGAAAGTATGGTAAAGTAGGCATATACTCACCCGGATTGGCTACATCGTATACGATGCTTGCCGTCGAGGCACTGCAGTTCATATTTATGGGTTGAGCCGGATACCATTTACGGCCTTTGATGTCGTACCGCTCGACCAGAGACACGGTCGTCATTCCTAGTGGGGCGGTGAAGGCGGAAATAAATCACTAAAGGTGCGCGTCATTAATTATTGCTTTCTGAACCACCCCTTTTGAGGAGCTTATTAGTAAGCAATAAACAAACCTGAAACCGAACGAAACAATCGCAGTAGTGATTATGGGCAACGAATGGACGCCTAGACACCTCCCAGCGTGAGTTGCTGCAGCACAAGGAGCCCATCGAGGCGTTTTTCAAAACTTCCGGTTTGCTGACGTCACTCCCAGCTCTCATTGTCTGGTCAGTAACGTCCCTACCGGTTGTCGGTTTCGGTTGTACGACGTCACATTACATGTTTGTCACGACCGCGCATGAAGTGTGATGCTTAGTCGTACACCTCGTCATACGAACCCACCATATGTGGTCACGTGACCTGACACTTGGCACCTACAGCCGCCGCGGTGGCTCAGTGGTTATGCTGCTCGGCTGCTGACCCGAAAGACGCGGGTTCAATCCCGGCCGCGGCGGCTGGAATTTCTTTGAAGGAGAAATTCTAGAGGCCCGTGTACTGTGCGATGTCAGTGCACGTTAAAGAACCCCAGGTGGTCGAAATTTCCGGAGCCCTCCACTACGGCGTCTCTCATAGCCTTAGTTGCTTTGGGACGTTAAACCCCATTAACCAAACCAAATCAAACTTGGCACCTACCCAGCTGTGACACTGGACGTCGCCAAACGAGCCAACGAGCTCCTTATGTTTCGCATAATAAGATGGCAACGTTTTGTAATGTATTGGAATGTATTGCTTTGTTTTTTATCTGTCTTGAGATGCTTCCATGGCCTTGGGTTGCACTTGCATCTTCATTTTTGTACATGTACAAGTATTCGCCTTGTTTGCATCTGTTCCGCCATTGCCTCTGAGCAATGCAAGCGTAGTGAAGCGGGTGTCATGCAAAGCGTATCAGCTTGCAACCCTTGCCCGTTTCCAGAGGATGTATTTCTAAATCAGGTGCTGAGATGAATCAGTTATCAACAATTCATAAATCTACAATATACCATCTTTGCCAAAACTAAACAAGTAACGGGGTTTGCTTCTCAGCCGTATAGTGGAATCTTTACGGCGTCCCTAAACACCAAAATGTCTCAAAAGGAGAGGATAATGTTTCAGTTTACGTTAGATGCCTTTAAAGCTTAAGAGGTGGGATAAGTGCTCCACTACACGGATATGAAACAAACCTTGCTGCTAGGCTACTTCCGGCAAAGACGGCACAATGGAATCTCTTAAGGATTTGGGATGGTCCTAAAGCAATGAGCAAAAATGTAGGCTGAATGTCATCCTCACCATCATAATCAGAGAGGCTAAGCTTGCTGCAAGCGAGATAAAGAAATGTATAATTCCCACCGATCTCTAACTAAACACGTCCTGTGACCATACCCGAGAAAATTCCCGAACGCCTTCTAACATGACTTTCGCCATATAATTTTCTAACCCACTCTATGCCACACAAGGCTCAGTTTCTTTTGCCTTGAATTTGGCTCACTTCTTTCGGCACAAACATACGTGAATTCAAAGCAGAAAAAGAAATCTTTTTTTTTTCTATTCTGGCAACTACATGTCTACAGGATGAAAGCTAGCTGCACACTAAAACCTCCCACATAAATTCTTCGTCAGCATACGTGGCCGTCGAATAACTCCGGGGCTACCCTATAAGCCTTGTTCGCTCAGCAGTATTGCGCAAATAAGACGGCAGTTAAAGAATCTGCGGCAAAATGTGAGCTGCTTGTCGTACTTGTCTTGTCCTCGTGTTCCTTGTGGAAGGGTTCCCAAATAATTATCTTGAAATATAGATTTCAGATACGTATGTCAGTTCGATTATACTTCATACATGTATGTCTTGACCAGACTGAATACCATAGAACCCCCCCCCCCCCCCCCCCATTACTTCCGCTCTTTGCGGCGACCCGATTGATTCAGTGGGGTCTATATATACGTCCACCTACTGAATGGGCTGACTGAGCCGCTTTGATGAATGCTCTGCGTTCTTTGTCTCGTGCGCATGCGCAAGAGACGTGAATAGCGCGCGTATACACACCGCTGAAGCCTCCTATCGCGTAGATAAACCCTTCAAGGACGACAGCGGCGAAGTTACTCCGGGCTTGGCTCATGCTGGGCAGCTCGGAGAAACGAGCCCTTCTGGTGTCGAGCTGCTCCACTGGAAAGAGAAACACGGATGAAGGAGAGGGAAAAAGTATTAGTTTGTTCTGATGACAGACTGTTGCCACTTGTAGGTGGCGGTAAGCAGGATGGCATACAAGAAATAGTTGTTGTAGGGAGGGAGATGGGTTTTTCGAGAATGGTGTAGAGGCCTCGCGAGAACATGAGGATAGAAGGATAGAATAGATCCGACACCTGTCAAGGCCACTTTTCGAGCGTATACAGTACCGTTCTCACGCTGAACGCTCATAATGACGATCACTGATTGGTCCAAACATAAGCACGGTACTCATGACGTCTAAAGGCCCCCTTTTCTTTCCTCTACCCTTGTCCCTCGCTGCGTTTGTCACGCTGGGCACCTGCCTTATATGGATGGATACAAATTAATGGACTAGCTAACGTGCATGAATAAAGTTTAGACGATCAATGGGACTGATGTGGCAGAGTACGCGTTAGCACTAATGCGCGCCACAGACGGAGCAGCAGCCGCCGCTAAAGGGTTCAGACCATGCGAGCGAGTGGCGCGACACGCCAAGCCCTCGCTGCACTATCCCCACCTGCCACCCGTCGCCTTCCACCCTCTATTCGCTATCCCTCCCGTTTTCCCACTTCCCTGAGAGTGCAGAAGGAAATCTCCCTCTCCTCTTCGTCACCAGCCACCCATTGATTCCCACCCTCTCCCACGTTCCCTCTCTCCACCTTTCCTACTGCCAACAGAGGCTTCATACGGACAAACGGCAAGATTCTTCCAACACGGTGGTTCTAAAACTAACGCAAATGATAAAGCGTTGAAGAGGGCAATAAAAAACGAAACTTTTTTGTTCAGAGCCACAGGATTCCAAATGAACACCTTCAGCAAAACGGAGAGTTGAGCTAGTTGGTACATACTGATGGGAAAAAACAGCGCTGAGACGAGGGACAAAGAAAGGACAAAGGAGGACAAAGCGCCGGTCCTGTTGTCTTCTTCTTTCTTAGTCCCTCGTCTCAGCGCTGTTTTTTTTCCCCAGCAGGATGAACACCTTCCTTTGCGACATTGACTTGTTTTATACGCTTATTTTCATGCACACCTATTTTAATGAAACAGCTGTATCCTTTGAATTTTGCGTTATTGCTTCAACGCTTCACTGCTGTACATCACAAGCTGAAGTTTAGCGCATTGCCTTCTTGGTTGCCGCTGAGCCATTGGACCAAAACCGTTACTACTAAGACCACAAGTTCCCTTTCACCTTGTCTCGCTTTGTAATCCAAGAAGCGTGGTCACAAATCAAAAGCGTACTTGTGGACAGACGCGTGACGCCGTTGTAACCACCGATCACGTAGATGATATCCTTGTGCGTGGCGACCTTGACACCGCTCCGAGGCGTGGACATCGTCAGCACCCTGGTCCATGTGTTCGATGACGGGTCGTAGCACTCGACCGTGTCCAGCACTTCCCGACCCGTGAAGCCACCCACGCTGAGCCGAGAAGAAGAAAGCAATCGATGGGGCGAAGCTTTTAATATGCATTCTACGTACCACGCCCAACCCTCAAGGATACTATATGCACCCGCTCTCAAGAACGCATGCCAAAACCCGTAACCGGGCGTGTACGTGGCGCCATCTCGGTTGTGAGCTGTACATTACACAAGCATACCCGGCTACTTATCAGTAGCAGCCCTCTTACCTCCACAGCTGTACAAAGGCCTATAAAAGTGATGGCCAATTAGCCCTGTTCTGAGCCAAGTGTGGCCAACCTATCCACCCCCACCCACCGCAATATAAAATGGAACCTCAAGTGATGCGACTGTTAGAGACAGAAAGACAGCGACGTGGACTAGAGAAGCAATGCCGGTTGATGATGTCCTAGCTAAAATAAAAAAGAAATGGGTTTTATGCGACCAAATATTATGAAGAGCACATGACCGCCGGCCTTTCAGGGTAGGAGAATATATTTCAAGGGAAGGAAAAGTACCCCATGAGGTGGCAGGAAGTTAGGTGCATAGCTAAGAGCAGGCAAGCTGCTGTAATATAGCTGAGATCACGGGATGAGCGTGGGCGAGTATTTCTTTTTCCCTTCGTCCATTTCGTCCCTTTGTCCGTGTCTGAACATTAGTGTTCCTATGATATCAACTGAACACTAACTAGATCGATCAACCGCTTTCGTGTGATAGAGTACCCACCTATATCGAAGGGCAGGCCTAATTGCATGTCCCCTATGTGCCATAAAACCCAACACAACACAACAAAATAATTGCATGTCCGTAGTATATGCGTGTCTTCTGCAGTGGATGTTGGCTGAGCGCGGTTGAGGGCAACGTTCAACACAGTTTAGAGCAAGACATACATACGGAAAGTGGTAGCGAATCAGTTCACCGACTGTAACCGGTTTTGATGTAACATGCCACCACAGAACACTTCACCAGTTTAAAATACAGCCTATTGGCTAAGCACTAGTGCAAATGGAATTTATATTTTAACATGAAGTGCCCGCTTCCCAATTTCATGACTGACATGCTTTAATTTTTTTTAGACGCCTTTGTTTCTTATTTTCCTCCCCCATATACTTCCCAAAGCCTTATTCCCCTAATATCCCACACCAGAGTACGAGTAATATCCCACACCAGAGCTAGTTCGTTGTTCTAACACGAGAGGCAAAATATCTGCTCAACAATAAATAATAGCATTTCCCTCCAGAAAGCTCCCAAAAACAAGTCAAGTTGTGTGAAGCCAACGGGACATTCAATTTACTTTCAGAAAATTATATTCTTCTCCTAATGACAGTGTTTCTTTGCGTGACGTCCAGCTATCGATCTGCACTACTTTGGCGAGAAAACCTCTGCTTGTCGGCCGAGCTGACCTTCAGTTGCAAGCATGTCCAGTTTCGCTAAATCACATTCATTCCCCCAAGCTCACATGTAGATTCGTCCTGCAGCCGTCGTGGCAGCAGCGTCGCTTCTGACGTCATTCATGGGTGCAACCTGGGTCCACTGATTCTTCTTGGCGTCGTAGCGTTCGACGCTGCTAGTCCGCAGGCGGCCATCAAAGCCACCCATGGCATAGATTAGACCCTGCGACGAGACGAGAAATTCAGGCAGAGACCAGGTACAGGAAGAAAAGGGTTCACCAACGTCGTCATCATCATCAGAATTTCTTTTAAGCCCTTTTAGCACAAAGGGAGGACTTGTCGTGCGTCACACGCTCTAAACACGAATACACGTATATGGCAGTAAAAAGAGAATACATACTCTTTAAAGAAGGGTGTGCGCTAGAGGACAGTTTACACCCTTTTTACTCCATTCTGTTTAGAGTACTGGAGGAAGTTCCCAGTTGCTTCGCAGCGTTTCTGCAGAGCAACACCTCAAATTTTTTTTTTTCTCGCATACCACACAAGCTTTGATCTTTCTGTTATCATCTGTTGTAAGACAAGGCAATTTGAACGTCATAACATAAAGAGAACAGGCGGCCGCCCTCCCTTCTTTTTGTTCGGGAAACACACTGAAAGGGTCCGGTTTACCAGCCGTCGCACGTTGAAAGAGGTGAACGACAACTGATTGTTAGCATATTTCTAGGTCAGCCTATCGCATACTTCATCTACAGTGCATAGCAATGGCTTGTGGATGTGAGATTTAGAACATCGAAGAGAAGCTCTGCAGGGGCCAACTCCTCATCATGCTAATTTTAAATAAAGCCAAATTCTTTCCGACACCTCATTTGTTTTATTCTCTGTAAACTATAGTCTGAGCGTTCAGCTGCTTGAATAAAATTTCGAGCCTCAAAAGGTTACTAACTCGCTCTTGATTCACCCTACTAAACTACATAGCACTGCCAGCGGAATATGCCTGGTTTTGACGGATTCAGAGTTTCGTAATCGACATCTTTGAAGTGATATCGATTTGAAATGCATGGTCGTCGTGTATGCCTTTCTCGCTGCAGCCGGCGTTGCTGGACCACTATTTGTAGAAAGGCCATCCCTGACGAATGGCTTGTCCAGAGGGCCGTTGAGTATGCTTCGTTTCGCTATAATGACGAGAATCGCGTTAAAACAGGGAAGGACAAGAGCAGATGCAAGAGAGATCTGGTTGCCTTCGCTCTCGTAGTGCCTTGCCTGCAGTGTGGCGACGCTGACATAGCAGCGGGCTTGCATCATGTTGGCCTTGTGGCTCCATCGGTTCAGGTTGACGTCAAAGCAGACGACGGAGTGGTAGCACTCGCGGCCGTTGAAGCCGCCCACGATGTAAATGCAAGAGTTAAGAACCGCCGCGCCATGGTACGCCCTGCGGGGGAGGAAAGCACATTGCGCCGACGACCGCATAACCCAGAAGTTATGGTAAAAGAAACAAGGTTTTGCCGTGTGGGCTATTTCCTTAAGTTACGTATTTTGCGGCGCTAAAACGACGGACAGACAGAAGTAGAGAGTAACATTGCACTAATTCACCGACTTGTTCGTCCACTTCTTTCCGTTTGTCGTCTTAGTGCCCTCAAAACTTTGTAACAAGGACCCATATGACGCAGTCTGTTTTGGCCTCATTGGTCGTCATATCATTGACAGAACCCAGAAGCATGTGGCCAGTGAAAAGGAAAGAGGCGCATCACATTTGCATTTGGATCACTTTTGTTTCATGGGCTTCGTAGGTGGGTCTTTTACTGCAAGCGATTTTTTACGCTTAAGTTGTGAGCATGCGCATTAGAATGCCAAGGAGAGGCTGACATAGCGTGAGTGTGTGGAAGCACAACGTAGAGAAGATGAGGGAGGGGGGGCCTTAGTGCGCTGACCAACATTTAGAGAAGTTCTTTTGTCTGCACCATCACAAAATTTTTAGACAGTTTATAGACTGTCTATAACTTCTGTCTATAAAGTCTATGAACTCTCTAATAGACAAATCCTAGAGAACAGTCTATAGCCAATACAAATGTTATAGACAATCCACAGATTTATGGTCATATATTTTTAGCAGACTATATACTATGAATAGACAAAAATAAATATCTATAGGAAGGCAATAGAGCCTATAAGAAGTCTATTGACTGTCTATAGACCGTTTTTATAAGGGGGGGTCTGTTACATTATTCTCCTTGAGAACATGAAACAATTCGCCCATTTCACGGTGCAGACAGAACTTCTTCAAGAAGAAGGGGGAACGCGCATGTTAGCATAAAAAAATTGTCGGGGGCTTAGCTTTGGTTAAGCCTGGTAGGTTGCGAAAGCGAGCGCAGCGCCTCTAACGGAAGGAACGCGGCGCGCCGCGTCTAAAAAAGGAACGCAGTACGCCGCGTCTATAGGTCACGCGTGGCTACCGGCCGCCGCTGCGCGACGACTCGACTTGGCAGCCAATCTCTCACCCTGGCATGACGTCATGCTATGACATCACTAGGCATGGCACGCCGTCAAAGGTCACACGTGGCTACCGGCCGCCGCTGCGCGACGACTCGACTGGGTAGCCCATCTCTCACCCTGGTGTGACGTCAGAGGTCATTCTAAAGGTCAAGCGTGGCTACCGGCCGCCGCTACGCGAAAGGCCGTTCATGAGCGTAGTATTGCTTTTGCAATAAAAATGCGCTTTGCATACCGGGGCGTGGTGTACTGGTTTCCCAGGAGGCGCCAGGCACCGGTTCGGCAGTTGAAGGCGTGCATGTTGTTGGTCGCACCCGACGTCCAGCCCCCGAACAGGAACAGGATGTCCTTGGGGATGCGCGGGGTGAGCCACACCTTCGAGGACAGGTCGACGCCAGCACACTCGCCCAGCGCCATCGACTGGCGAGTCAGCGACTGTGCGGGGAATGCGGCATCAAGAACAGCCCAGACCATGGTCTTCGGCCATCACCTCATGAACTCCATTCATATTCATCAAAGCAATTCATTCAGTGCGGAATAATAAGGACTCAAATACAGTGCAGGCTGGTCTGCATATGTACAGTCGAACCTCGTAATAAATAAACAGTTTATAACTAAATAATGAATATAACGAAGGAATAGCGATTCCCCTTGGAAGCTCGGTCAACACGGGCTATAACGAAGCTACGGCTATAACGAAGTAATAGGCACGTTTCATCTACATTTGGATAAAGACCTCTTACACTGAACTCGGAGTCCTGTACTACAGCAGCTGTAGCCGCCCTATCATGGCAAATTCCGTAGTGTCGTATTTCCCACGTTTCTCTCATTGGAATCCACTCCGCTACCAAAAGCTACTTTTGGTTATCTGTTCTCCGTATCGGCTATAACGAGCACATCTTTTGTACACGAAAAGATGGCAGCGAAGCCGTGCAGTCTGACGCTGACGATAACTTTTTTCATGCGCTGAGAAATAGGCTGCTGAAACCACTGCCAGGTTAAAGAGTTCGTTATCTCTTCGCGCTTTACGGTTTTCCATGCGTAGGGAAATGAAATATTGAAAAAAAAAACTTCCAGACTACCTCAGTCTCAACGAGTATATGAGCCCGGGAGCAGGTGGATGGCTGGATGAATGAATGCTGAAAGCACCCTGCCAGTTTGGGTACAGGGTGATGACGTGAGCCGCAAGGCTCGTCACCTTTTTCTGTGTAAATTTTTTTCCAGTCTTTCAACCTTAAAAACAGCTACTTTGAATTTTGTCCTTTTTAGGTTATGCTGGTTTTAACTCTGTGACGGTTTTCAGTTGTAAACTTATATATATTGCTTACTGACCTGCTTTTAAGCCGTCAGTCTAACCGTTTATAACCAACATCTACCGCGGATCCACTCACGTTACCTTCGTTACCCCAAACCCTGAAGCGTTGTGGACAATTCTTGTAGTAAAACCGACATTTCAGTTAGTTGGTCTAGAACCATGGAAAATACTTGGCATAGCATCTTGTCTTTTGTTGTTTTTTTTAAGATACTTATTCTGTCTGCTTCGACATCTGTGTGGATACTTCTTCATTCTGCAGAATATCCTCAGTTCTTTTCGTCAGATTTACCACCCACCGCACACGAGTCATCATCGTGGGCATATTTCTTTCTGTACAGCATTGAGCTTGGCGCTTTTGGGACTGCGTCATCTGTCGTCATGCGGACCATGTGGGCCTGGAAATGCGCACGCTTACTAAGAAAAAGCGGAGAGGCTGACGGCACAGCTGTCACTGATACTTTGTTAGCCCAATGAGAACGAGAGCGTGAAGAATATACAAAGCACAGACGAAATCCCTTAAGTTCACTTTGTTTCTAAGACGGCGGTAAACCACCTTGATGCAGACCAGCAACCGACCTGATGGATCGCATTGAGGACTTTGAGGCTGTCTCCGTCACCCTGGACATGAGGATCGGTGACGACCCGGTCGAACTCTCTGCTCGAGAGAAAAAGAAAAGCTTAAAACTGAATGGTCAGTCATGTAGTGATCGATAAAACGCTTAAGGCGCATTGACAAATCGTCCCTGGTAGATTATGCTGCCTTTTATTCTCAAGATTGCAGACTACATATTGGAGCTACCCATCTATTTAGTTAACTACGAAAAAAATAGAATACCTATCCCATGGATTGTAAATATATCCTTTTCAGTCACATGGTCTCTTTCTCCTGCGGTGTCATGCTTTGTTTTCTGTATGTATTCACTATTTCCTTGAATAAACTCATGAGTTGAAAGTCAGGGCTGTGTGTCCTGTTCTCCCTTTCCTTACGTCGTTTTCGCGCTGTGACCACGTTAACTTGAGCAACCAACTCGCCCGTACTCCACCCAAAAAAGACCAAGTCTGCAACAAATATTGATGTAAAGTGTGTGCAATTTGCCGTGTCATACAAAGAACAATGAAAGACTAATGCTAAACGTTTCCCTCAGATCGGCCCATAGATCGCTTGTCAGTTTCTTGTCGCATGTTGTCTCAGATTTGGTTTAAATAAGCGAGTGATAGCTATGGCGTAAGAGAGGGGTTATGGTCGCATACCTAGTCTAAGTAACAGCTTACGTAATAGCTGGCTGTTAATTTGTTTTCATTCCCGCTCCAAGGGCGAACCAATACGACGAAGCAGCGATTACGGTGAAATTCTTACATGCAACACCTCACGTGACCTCAAGTCCTCTTGTACGTCATAGTCACCGTTCGAGTGTCGAAATCGAAACTAAACGAACAGAAAAAAATTAATTGAAATAATAATAATTGCCGGTCATAGGCAAATTTCGCATGGTGAGATGTATTTTCTAGTCCAAATCTGACAACCCTACTCATTAAAAAATAAAGAAAACAATCCACACAGCATAAATGCTCGTTTTGGAATGTTTAAAGTTGCTAAACTGACTTAAAAACCAACCTTAAATTCTCTTCACAATGATGGTTTTGTCTGTTTATTTGCGCTTTTGTTTTTGGCCTCTAGTGGTTGGCTAGCAGATCAGCTCAAATTAGGGCTGGTCAAGACCACTAGCGGCCGGGCGATGTTGCTCATAACTTGCAATTAGATAAAAGACACCTTTCGCAGACCGCGTAGCATGTTACGGTTACCGGAGTACCGAAAGCCCGCCAACCTCTATCGCGTCCGCGCTAATTGGCCCTCATGCGGCAGGTGCGCGCGCAGCTGTCGGGTACCTAGCGCCATCTGGCGCTCTCAAGGTGATCTGCGCATGCCCCTGACGGCGCACGTGCTCCCGGTACTGCAGTAACGGTAACACGGTACGCGGCACGCTAAAGTTGCCTAATAGGCTCCTTTAGCATACCGTGTACCGTGTTACCCTTACCGGTACCGGAGTACCGGGAGCCTGCGCGCAGCCAGTGCGCATGCGCAAAATCGCCTTGATGGCGCCAGATGGCGCCAGGTACCTGGCAGCTGCTCACGCGCCTGCAGCATGGGGACCAATGAGCGTATGCTCACCGGCAGTGGGTGGTGTTGAGATCGACGTCAGCGGGTCTCGTTTGGAACCAGCCAGCACACCTGTTTCTGCTGTATATGGCTGCGAGCAACTTCAGACAGCTGATTCCAATTATGGAGTTTGCCCGGTCGGAGTGCAGGACCAAAACGAAGGGGCTGAAGTTTAAGCAAAACCAGATCCCCTTTCCGAAGTGTCCGCACGTGTCGAACGCCGCCGCCGCCGCGGGGAGACGGACGTTATCTTCCCCAATTGCTGTGACCGTGCCGGGGAACAAAGGGCTTCGGTTCCTGTGCCTCTTTGGCATGCCAAGCACCGCGACAAGCTGGCGGGCATCATTCGAACATCTCCAAGGACGAGGGACCACTTTCCGACCTTTTCGTGACCTCGCGTTCCGGCCTCGAGCGGCGGGTGTGATATGATGAACAACAGATGTCGGTGACCCGCGGGAACCTTCGGCTGGCCGGAAACCACCTACCGCAGTCGACTCTACCTCGACGGCAACCTTCTTTCCCTCAGACTCAACATGTGACGGTGGCGTGACCCTAAGTGCGGCGTTGTGTTTGTGCGCACAAGAGAAAGCTCTAGGCCCCTCCCACTCCCTCGTGGGCGTCCTCAACCTAGAGACTTGAGGGAACGAGAAGGATATAAAAGTTGACAACGAATGCGGCAGAAGAGTCTCACTTCAGTCTCACTTCTATTCGCTTTGATGTAAAAATTTAAATAAACCCTCTAGTAATCTTCCTCCCATCACCAAACTCTTTGACTCGACGGCACTCATGTCCTGGTGGTGGTGGGAACGGGTTCGAAGCTTGACCGCGGTTTCATCAAGCAGCGAGCAGCAGCGAGCTAGCAACGACTCCTAACCCGCATCTATCCAACAGCGGGCTCCCGGTACTCCGGTACCGGTAAGAGTAACACGGTACACGGTATGCTAAAGGCGTCTATTGACTACCGGCAACTGTGGAAAACCGTACAGCCTGCTGTTCTGCCTCCGGCTTCGAAGCCAATCAGAGCGCTCACACCGCGGAAGTAGGCCTAGGGCGACGTGGAACTCACGAGACGGTGCAGCTCGCGAATCGCACGAGGGGCAGAAGCTGGGCGAGGTACTTCTTCCGCTCCGCTACGTCTTTGGATATCCACTTGAGGATCGAGCGGAAAGTATCGTCCACTTCGCTAGGCGCGTGTAGCCGGTTGTCCATCAGGATGGTCCGCAGCTCCTCAGGGGTGAGAGACTGGAACTGCTCATCGTTCTCCCAGACCTGTGCCAAGAGAAAGAAAAACGACTTTTTCAACTGAACGATGCAATTAAGTCGAAGGTATGAGTGTTGCCACCTACATATGACGTCTAATGTTGCGCGTAAGCAGGTTGCCCTCATAACAGGTCCGCGTGAGGCCTTCGAAAGTAAACCAGCGAGTTTTCTTATGATGCTTCTCGCAACCTTCCCGATAGGTTTGCATCTGCATATTCATCTGTTAACGAAGAATTTAGACATTAATAACAGATAAGGTAAGACAAGAAGATAAGGCAATGTAGAAAATAAGATAAAGTTTACCCATATGCTGAAATTCAATTCTATTTGTTTAGACTGCACGGCTGAAGTGTAGCTCGCGGTATTTATGGAAACAGCGCCAAAGACACGGACAGACAAATAGATGGAACCAACGCTTACCATCAACTGAAGGAGCATATCACAAAAAAGTAGAATTTCGCGATCAAGTGCGCATGTTCGCAGATAAGAAACCAAGCACTGAAATTCATTCAGGCTCGTCTAGATAGGAAATTTGACAATCATGAATAACAACAGACGGGGTGCTTACACACGTGTCACGATTCTTGTGGATAAGGTATACTTCTTTCAATACTCTTGCTATTGTATCTTTTTGCTTGCAGAACACCGAAGCCTGGCGAAGCCTGGATACGTGGCGACATTTTTATGATGAAGTGCCTAGCTCGAGGACGGAGCGCTAATCAAGGAACCGCTGTCTTCCCTTAATCGTATGTTCAAGCATCTGCCTGCTTGTCTTATGTGCACTTTTTCTCGCACGTGAACAGTCAACGGTCGTCCCATCTGCTTGCTAGTCCGTATATTTTGAACTGTTTCTAGAAATATGACGCACCAACTAGCTCAACGTTCCATTTTACTGTAGTTTTATCCCGTCTGTGGAGTTTGCTTGTTCTTCAACATATTTCGGTTTACAGCATCCTAAACGCGCAACCCGGGTAGTGTCGCTGAAGTTCGCCCTGGAGTTCACACCTCATCGAAGTGTCGGATCAGGTAGCGAAGGGCATCTGCAGCAAGGTTGTTGTATCCCCTGGTGAGGGCCAGATGGTAGGTGTCGATGCAGGAGTCCGGTTCCAGGTTCTGCTTAAGCATGCTGATGCAGCGTTCGCGAATCTTGCTTATCTGCGTCATCAGAGTGAATAGAAGTGAAATAAAATTCCAATGAAGCTCAGGAGTTATTGCACAAAGCGAAAAGTCTGAAAAAGAGTCTTCAGAGAAGATCACTTCGAGGACTGCCCAGGGAGTGCGAAGAATTTTTTTTTTCTCGAAGTGGGAAAGAGTATCTACAGGTAAAAGCCTTTTGTCTTATTTCAGTTAAAACACTTTTTGTGGCATGGTAATGTCCCTATTATTATGAGCTAGGTTCCCCTACATCTAAACTCTATACGCGCGCATTAATAGGGCAACGTCATAGCTGTCCACTATCCAGTCGAACGGAAGATTCGTTGCACGTGCGTTAAGGCACCGTGCAAATCGCATGCTCATGTGTACTCTGGGAACTTTTTGTATTTATTACCGGCTGCATCTTCCAATTTTCACAGAAACATGAAGTCCAAATAGGTCCCATTTTTGGCCCTTGGTTCACGCAAGTGTCCATGATCGTGTCCTGGTATCGACGTGTAAACCGCCTCTCTTAAAAATAACAAGACCAGGCATCCTCATTTCCCTAATCCCTGATTTCTGGCCGTTAACGTTTCCAGGAGGGCAGAAGCGGTAGCCTGGACGCCGTGACTTTCCTTGACAGCTTTTAAAAACGCAAATATGCACAGCATGACATGGCTGCAGAGGAAATGAATGACGCCTTTGGCTGCAATGTTCGGTGTCAGGAACACGGCTGCTTGTGGTAAGGGGACACTTGTGGCGATGATGATACTGATGATAACGTCGCCGAGTCCGTAGCTGCACGGTAACAAGTTATCTTTTGTTTTATCGCCGTTGTTGAGAAAAGTTCTATTGGTCTAGCCAGGTGCTCTCGCTGGTGCTTCACCACCATCCCGTGGGTGACACGGTTAGACGTTGGGAAAATCGATAAATAGCATATCATTTATCGATTCCATCAGTCCTAACAAATAGATATTAAACATCTGAGCAATCATAAATGGTGTAAGACATCATGTTTATATCTCTCAATAACAATCTTTGTCATGGTCAATTTTATCACTTGAATGCACGGGAAGGGCCATCGCTTAATTTTCTCTTTTTTTTTAACTTGTGACTGACCCAGATCAACGACAACGAAGCGACAGGAGCGGGCGCAGCCGTGGGTATGTGCCATTAAGCCTGAGGGCATCATCATCATCATCAGTCCGCGTGACGCACGCTCGCAGACAACAGCCGGGCAGCGTGTTCGCTAAATGCAGCCGGTACAGCCAGCGATGACAGCGCCGCCCACCGGCAGGTAGCAGCCACATTAAGGCTGGTTATAAATATTCATTCAGAACGACGGCTTGACATCGCCGCTATGGCGCAGTGGATTAGAGCCACGTGTTGCGTATGGAAGGTCGGCCGTTCGACTCCGGTCTCTGTACTGTAATTTTATTGTTTTTTTATTTTCATTTTTTTTCCCTTTTAGGTCGCAAATCGCGATGCTTAGTGCCATATAACGCCGTTTAATAGGATTTATTATCCCTTTTAGGTAAGCCGTAGTGACAATCTTCAGTCACCGTGATCAATTCACCGTGGTTTCAAGCCATGTGGCTGTACAGGCTGCAGTTAGCGAATACGCAGCCGGGCATCTCAACTCTTCATCGCGCTGGTTGATTGGCTTGGCACCGGGCAGCCATAGCTGCGCTATCTCTCCTCATTTCTGAGTCCAGGACAAAGCTGGTCACAGAACCACGTCTGCTTGGTAGCACCGTGCATCGAGACCCTCGTCTTCAGGCCTCCTCTTTTAAGACTGACGTCTCTCCCGATTGCCAGCGTGCTGAACGCCTGCACGTTGGCTCGTAGACATCTACGATGAGCCGCTCCATGGAGACTACGAAAGTTACGCCGCTGCTGCCTCCGACGGGCAGTGTCCAGCAACCGACCCTCCTTGCAACCGTTTCTTCACCGATTATGCGACTCTACTCTCCTGATTTCTGTATTCGGTTCATGCCGGCGAAGGTCCCGAGCCACCCCAGTTTGATCGTCGTCGTAAATCCACGATCCACGATGTCTTCTAGCACGCGTACAGAAAGGTCACTTCCGTCGCAGCTGACCCCTGCGCGTCGTGCTTCATCATGGACCTGTCTCTCTGCTTAATGGCTCGACGCTGGCACCAATGCTCCGTTCGGACGTGGCTGCTTAAACTCTGTCCACAGCAGCACCTTCGTGAACGAAGGGACTGACCGGACCGACCCTTTACACTACTTGTTCTATGTGCGCAAACGTTTGCACCTGGAGTCCTCAACAAACCGTCAGTTGGTCACATCCCGCAAAGTGCCCGAGGTTAAGCGAGACTCAAAGGGCTGCTACACATACTGGGAAGGAATGCGCTGTATGCAGAGGCTGATGATAGATCAACACGCCTCAATCACGTCTTCTTCACGTTTCTCCGGTTCCATGGGTAAACAGACTACCCAAGGATAGCAAGCCTTGCGCAAGAAGACCTAGAGCCTATGGGCCTGGCCATCTGCTGCAGCCACCAGCCTTGGCCTGTCTAATTTGCTGAATAATGGTGTGTCCACCAGGAAATGTAGACTCATACCACAAGATTGCTCTGTCACCTTTCTGAAAGACTCGTACTGCTTCGGTAGCTTATTGCTACCTGTTACCCGCATTCTGAGATTATTCCATCGGTTAGCTTGACCGAATGCGTCACAGTCCGCGAGAAGTATGCCAACCGCCAACATCTGAGCATCCCTACTCCGTCCTGCGCGATTTTGGTTGACTCGGCGCCGGGCACACTCTCTTACGTGTTCTCATTTCTGAGCACAGGCCGAAACTGGTCACAACCACGTCTGCTTGCTAGCATGGGATCCATGGCTTTCATCCTCCCTTTGGAAGAGTGCTACTCTGCTGATCTTCCCACCAGTTTCTTCATCCGTCAGCCTATTGAGCCTCGGATGCTACTTGTGTCGTCCTAAACCGTCATCCTTCGCACTCTTTCGAGACCGGAATATAAGCAGACGCGCAACACCTACCCCGCCCATTCTCACGACGTCGCAACCACAGCTGCACTGAAGGAGCCACTTGAGACATTCAAGACACCCGAAGGTCACCCGTTTGAACTTTTCCGCCTGTACACGTCTTCTCTGCGTGGTGGACCTGGGCCAAAGGTTTGGGGCAACCAGCATCGGACCTCCGGGAGCCACATATAACCAGTCTGCGACAGTCGAAGCCCCCAGCAGTGATGCCGCAAGTGACAACACCGCACACGTCAGCTGCCACTCAGCATCCCCATGACAAGAGGCCCGTCTTCGTATCCCTGGTGATGGCTTCCCTCCGGCCTCGACACGTTGTACGACCCTTTTTGTACACTTATTGATTTTCATATCCTCAGTCATGCATACATCGAGGCATGACACTCAAGACGATGCATGCATGCAAAATATTTCTCACAGATGTGCAGAATTTCAGCACTTAGGTCTAGCGGCCTTCTGCTTTCGAGCAGGAACGAGCGTATAGGCGTAAAGAATCAAAGCAAACTAGAAAGCTTAAACAGACGAACCAATTATGGTTACAGCCACAGTCCGCAAGCATCCTAACTGCTTGATACAGTATCGTGCTTCTTTCTGTCACTCTATGCTTTAGCACCCATAATTTGGGATGTGGCGTAGCGTCCTCACCGCTAGTCTAGACAGCTTTCTCCTACTGTCATCTTGTACTGTGCGGTGTCCTATCTTAATTACCCATTCTTTATTAGAACGACTTAACATTCCAGTCTTCTGTCACTACTCTGTCATCTTACTCTCTTGTTCTTCGTCCCTTTTTAGCGACTCTAATTTCGGCAAATAGGAGAATGTCGGTTCAGTCGCTATCCTTGCGGTTCTGGCCTCGGCACTAACACACTGCCTCTCTGGACACGCTAAGTTGCAGTGACGACAGTTCGAATCTTCTCGTTCCAGCGTCTGTAGGAATTCTCCCGCTGCCGTGGGTCCCGTCCAGTATTTGAAGCCACACTTTGTCGCTTCGTTAGAGACGACACTGGTCTAATATAACTCAAGAATGAAGCCAGAGATGGCACTCAAAAGAGGCCCTGCAACCAATGGCATCGACCGATTCTCATGATGTCGCACTTAACCACCTCGCATGTTTTAGCGCGCATCTATTAGCGGCCGTGGTAAGTGAAACGTGGTTGACCTTAACGACGTTGCAATAGGCCAATACCATTGGTAGGAAGGCCTCCTTGGTGGGTCATCATCATCATCATCATCAGCCTGACTACGCCCACTGCAGGGCAAAGGCCTCTCCCATGTCTCTCCAATTAACCCTGTCCTTCGCCAGTTGCGGCCAGCGTATTCCTGCAAATTTCTTAATCTCATCCGCCCACCTTTCTGCCGCCCCCTGCTACGCTTGCCTTCTCTTGGAATCCACTCCGTTACCCTTAAGGACTAGCGGTTATCTTGCCTTCGTATCGCAAGCGCTGCCCAAGCCCACTTCTTCCTCTTGATTTCAACTAGGATGTCATTAACCCGCGTTTGTTCTCTCACCAACTCCGCCCGCTTCCGATCTTTTAACGTTACACCTATCATTTTCTTTCCATAGCTCGCTGCGTTGTCCTTAACTTAAGCTGAACCCTCTTTGTTAGCCTCCACGTTTCTGCCCCATAGGTGAGTACCGGTAAGATACAGCTGTTGTATACTTTTCTCTTGAGGGATAATGGTAACTCGACCCACCAAACTACCAAACTTCATGAATTGCAGTTTGGTGGGTCTAGTTCCGCTTTATCCTGGAGTTATATCCGACTGCAGGTCAGTTGTTCCATGTGTCCATCTTCAAACACATTTAGTCACAGCATGGGGACAGTGAGCTTCGCTATCGTAACAGCCTCCTGTTGTCCTTGCTCTCTCCGTCTCAAACAGCAGCTGTTCATGGCATCTGGCTGGGCTAGTTCTTGTCGTGTGCATTCATCTACCGTTGTATCTATCTACATGCTGCCCCATGCTACAGGTTACAGCAGGTATCCATCAACCCTTCTGTCAAGCAGTTGATCCCGTGTCGCCAGCAGCGCACTGTCAGTGCACAGCTGGACTCCGTCTTGTTCAATGTCCCCAACTCACGTTGTACTTCTCGGCCATCTCGAGCACTTGACCGACGTTGTGTAGCCCAATACGTCCGTGGAGGGGCACTTGGTAGGCGAAGTCGACGAGCAGCTCGAGCATGTCGCTGCTCATGTCACTCACGACCACGCGGATGGGTGGCATCCACTCCTGCTTCTCCTGATCCTGGTCTTTGGTCATCGCCTCTCTGGTTACGTTGAAGAGGTTGCCGCAGCCGGAGAACCTGCAGTGTGAGGGGCGGCGAGAGTAACGCGAAAAAGGCAAAGCCCTTCACATGAATAAACAGGAAGCAAAGTAGCTCTGCTTGGCTGCCATAGTACACGCTAAAGAAACAAAACAAAGAGTCAGCCTGATGAATTTTCGTGGCTGTGCTATAGAAGACCGCGCACTAAACGGGAACGCGTTCTTACTTCTAGATGCGCCAACCAACTAAAAAGATACCAACTAAACGCTTCGTCTGATCGATGTAGACTAACGACGGGCGATCTTAATCGTAGTTTACATTCTTCCTATATCACTTCAGTTCTTCATGAACATTCTTCATGAACAATGGGCTCCGAATGTTTCCGTTATCGGATGCGTAAGGCATACAGGCTCAAAATGTCTTACTGAATATGTAACAGACGCAGAGCCCTCGTTTTGACTTTGAGTTAACCGGTAATGAATAAATAACGCCACCATTTGAATAACGTACACGCTAAGGGTCAGTAATGGCCAAAGCCTGCGTCAGTTACAGTATGTGTGACGGACACCTTCAACACTGCAACACTGCAGGCGAAACGGTCCGAGAGGACATTCGGGCAAGAAAAGAGCGTTAGCTCACTTGGCTGCCATGACGAACCGGTGCGCCCACACCTCTTCTCCGTCCGTAGCCTTGAAGACGACGTCGCAGAACTGGCGGGCCTTCCTCTGCTTGCTCAGTCCAGGCATGGCTCGGGAAGCGGCTCCGGGGGCGAACGCCGGCTGTCGGCCTTCAAGGTCAGTGAAGAGCAGACCGGCCTCGGACCAGATGGTGATGAGGTTGTACGCGTCGGCGTTGGCGTCCACGGTAGCCACGGAAGGGGAGCTCATCTCTGGTCTCGATGCCTCCTCACAGCTTAGGGTCAGCAGGGCAGGGTGAGCGAGCGAGAGAGCGTCCGACCACCAGTAGTGCCGGGAACAGCAGACCGACTGGCGAGGAGGCTTTGAAAGGCCCACCTTCACAGCTCGGAAAGCGCGCCAACGGTAAACGACACGCGCTTAGTGGCGCGTTGTTGCTGGCCGTTGACGGTTGTTGACATCGTCGTTGTCGTCGCTTGTGCTCGATGTTGCTGGGACTTGCCATGTTTGAACCATTGCAGCGCGATCCGTGTCGTAGTAGTAGTAGTAGTGGTTTTTATTATGCATTGAATATGGAAGGAAAAAGAATTTTTGCTAGCCCCGGCATCTGATATCGCTGCTGGGAGCACCTGAGCTGGGGCAGCGGACATAAAGGATAGCAGGTAGCGTGTAGAAGTGAAAAGAAAGAGGTGAGGGGATAGTAGAAAGTACAGGGGGACCTATCTTAACGCGAGGGTGCCTTTAGCGGCACGAAACGTGCAAAAAAAATGCTCAGTTACATATTTGTATTTGTTCAGTTATAACGCAAGTGGTTACTTTCGTATTATCAGTGTAAAGCCCCTTTTTGAATACAATTATTTTGATGAGGATGACGATGGTGATCATGGTGGCAGTGATCACGGGTCCTAGCAGTTTTAAAGTGGTTGGTACTGCGAGTGTCCTCACCGCATATGCATCAGCAAAAGAAGTGGAGATTGCACTCTGGGCTGGCGGGGATGCCTTCCGATTTGGGCCGGTCCCCGAATGTAGATATGTGCCGCTATGCGCCTGAAAAATAACAATGTATCGTACGACTGCAGCGCCAAAGAACGGCAGAAAGCGGGCGTTTCACAACTAAATTAGGACCGGCTTGAGGAAGTTTTTTTTTTCCTATAGAGATCACAATAGCGACACCCTATTTCTCGTAGTCTTTTTGGTTATGCAGTGCTATTCAGGTAAAAATGCATTGATGTCTATGAGCTTACATCTTTTGTTAGCAAGCCATACATCCGGGTGGCCGCACTGACCGCAGTTATTGGCCAATTCTCTTCCTAGATGTAAACTTCAAGATTTTTTTTTTCATTAATGGAGATGAAGGGAAGGTTACTAATAAAATCCCCAGGCAGAAACGAGCATGTGACGGCCTACCGAGCTTCAATTACTTCTATCGGGAGAGATCTTTTTAGTGCAGTAAAATTTCATCACATGTATTTCTAAGTTCATTGCTCTTTGCTCAAACCTCGTTCACGATTCTTTCGACCTATGTTCAAAATCTAAATTCGAACTCTCTTTCGAGATTCCTCCTTCCCACTTCCTAAGATGATCTTCACACAGATCCGTTCATTAACGTTCTACCTTCGTTCTTGCCTAGTTTTGTTTGTTTGTTCGTAACCTAGGGATATGACACATACTCATAAGGGGGATTAGCCACTCAGGGAAGCATCAAATACACTTGATACTGCGCATGATTTTTTGACCCCCGCTGTTCCTTTTCCTTTGCCATCGTATCTCCTGCTTTTCCCGCTTTAGGTTATGCGTAAGGGTCGGACTTATCGGTTCTCACTTTCTTGATTTTTATTTCAGAACGATCATCATCATCAACCTGACCACGCCCACTGCATGTCTCTTTAATTAACTATGTCCTTTGCCAGGTGCGACCACCATGTCCCCGCAAACTTCTAATCTCATCTGCACACTTTTTGCCGCCCCATGCTACGCTTGCCTTCTCTTGGTATCCACTCCGTTACCCTTGAGGAACAGCGTGTATCTTGCCTTCGCATTACATGCCCTGCCCAAGCCCATTTTTTCCTCTTGATTTCGACTAGGATGGCATTAACCCGCGTTTGTTCCCTCACCCATTCCGCCTGCTTCCGGTCTCTTAACGTACACCTATCATTTTTCTTTCCATAGCTCGCTACATTGTCCTTAACTTAGTCTGAACCCTTTTGGTTAGCCTCCACGTTTTTGCCCCGTAAGTGAGTACCGGTAAGATACAGTTGTCAGAACGATAGGTTTGGTTTTTTTTTTCGGCGAATATTATTTTCGGCGAATGAAATACTGATTTTTTTTCGGTGACTTCGGTTAATTCATTACGGGGTGAGATCTTGTCAAGCTGTCCACAAGGCAGCTTTTTCTCTCGCACCTCCATGTGCGCCCCCCGTCAGAAGTATACAGCCCAAGGGATTTGTTTGTCAGGCGTACTGTATGCCTCCTTATGCATCCCCAGCGACAGTAACCTCTCGAAAGAGGAAAGGCTTCGCTTCCGCAATCCTCCTAAGCTTTGGAGTGCTAGATGTGCATGGGAGCCCCGCTAGACAGCCTAGAAGCAAACCCCTTGGGCTGTATACTTTTGACGGGGGCTGTACTTCAGTGCATGAAACAAATTAAATGAAAATTTAAAGCAGCAATTATGTGTCGGCAGAAGTCAACGTCTCCCTCGGTGTTTTTGTCATCCTGAGCCATTTATTTACCAGTAATTAACGTGCAAATGATAGTACTTGCAATTGTGCTTGTAGAAAAAAATGCTATCTTTATTAAAGGGCAAGTGAATAGGTTTTAGAATTCGATGAGTTTAAAAGGGCCCAATGTGTCAAACATGCAGTTAATGCCTGCGAAATTGTTTTGCCCCAGCGTTTGAAATTGCGGCGTAATCGCCGAATAAAGGCTGGTTTACATGCAAGCGATTGAGCGGCGCGTCGCAGCGAAACTTTCCAACTTGTTGGAACCTCGCCGCCCGTCGCAGCGATGACTCAAAACAGGTCTTTCCGCCACGGCGGCAGAATTCGCTAGCATTTTCGCTTGCATGTGAAACAGCGTTCAGGCTTCTCTGCAGTGCACAGCGACGATCAGAGGCCCCGATAATGACGTAACGTACGACGGCGCTACGTTTCCACCGAATAAACAGTTGTTTCATAGAAGAAAACCAACTCCATTGAAGGTGAAGCTTACGAAGCATTGCTTGGCGGCATCGAAAGACGTACAGCAGTATGCAAGTGAAGGCAGCGGACATCTGAAGTTTCGGCGAGGATGACGTCACTGTCCCAAGCCGTTGTAGGACCGTCCTTTTTCAATGCGTTTCCGATATTGGGCCGATTATTTGTGCTGCTTTGGACGAGTTTCCTCGCACTTCCCCAACGCAGTAAGGAGAAGCTTGAACATCGTCGCGTTTTTAACCGACGATTACGTCACCAATTTAGATGCTAGTGCAAAAATACTTTGCATGCTTTCTCTAGAACCTCCATAGATTCGAATTCTTAGATAATCTCGAATTCTCATAAAACCAGTTCAGCTTCCCTTTAAGAGAGTAACACAAGTTAAAGCCGGTAGACAAATACTGAAGTGGGTTTATTTTTACGAGCTAGGTTGATACGTTATCTTTGGGTTGTCGCGCGGGGTTGCGAGGGCAGGCCATCACGTGAACTGCATATTGATGACAGCGATGGAGCTTCTAATTAATCATCGCGATAGCCGGAACATAATTTTTCTTGACGCCCATGCGCAATTTCCTGTCAATGTCCTGCAACTGATTAACCTACTTAACCAAATAATTGTGTTAAGCAGGTGATGGTAACAAACAGTGCTTAAATACAAGGCGGCGAGTAGGTGATGCTTCCCGGGAAAACGTAAGGTGGAGGAGCAATACCTCAGGCCATACAACTGCTCTGCTTATCCAACGATACAACCATCGCATCATGCCCCTGGCTTTCCTACTTGGTTAATTTTCAGGTTGACTGAGTGTAACCCGCATTCAAAAACCATATAGCTATGCCTTGCATGCTAAGAATATTAACTTTTCTCGGTTGAAATCGAATTTCGAAAACTGAATCGGCGTACTTTTATAGTTTTCTTTTAGGTTCAAACCGAAACTTCCAGCCCCTAGTTATACACCCTCCGGCCAAATGTGGCGCTTCTGGTCATCGCAACTTCTACATCGCTAAAGCCACGTCGCTGAAATTTAGTTCGAGCAAGATGCCTTACCTGAGAGGCTAGTGAAGCTCTCCGTTGTCCCGGTTACTGCTCTGCGCAAAACTCTTCTGGTGTTTCAGGTGGACGCACAACACAATGCGTTTCCTCTCAAATGTGGCCCTCTTAAGTTCATTAAAGCTTCTGACAGGCTGTTAAGGGCGTCCAGAGGAATGTACAGATCCATGTCAACGAGGCACCACAGGGATGAGGACAGAGACGTAGAACAGGTGCTCACTATCAGCTGACAAAAATTTATTGGGACATGCAATATATATAAAAGAGAAAACAGAACAGCTGAAAGTCACATGACATGCGCAGTCCAGTTCACGATTACAGCATTCAGCCAGAAAAAGAGCACGTGAAGCAACACCGCGATTCATACCGCATCACAAGGAGAGTGCATTTTCAAGGTACTCAAACTCTAAATCAAGTAACAGCAGCGAAGGCGCGCTCACACATGTATCGGCTGACTTATTTTAAAAGCCTCCATAATCTCCCGGGTTGTCTTATCTCTGTCTCCACAGAACGCGCGTTTCTTCGAACAATGTAGTGCTGTAGTCATGAATTGGACTGCGCATGTCATGTGCTTTTCTGTTCTTTTGTTTTGTTTTCTGATTTGCATATATTGCGTGTACCAATAAATTTTTGTCAGTTGACGGTGAGCACTGTATCGATCGCTTCATGCAGAGACGCGACACATCAGTAGCTAGGCCAGAAAAGACGCCCGGTCCTTTATTGCGCATAGATTTATAGCTGCGGCTGCAGCGAGGGAAAGGGAGAGGAAGAAGGGGCGTTGACATGTTATCAGGCCGCTTGCTTGATAGCCACATCTGATACAAGCACCTGTTCTGTCTTTCTATGTCTCCGCCCTTGTGGGGCCCCGATAACATGGTTTGGTTTGGTTTATGGGGTTTAACGTCCCAAAGCGACTAAGGCTATGAGAGACGCCGTAGTAGAGGGCTCCGGAAATTTCGACCACCTGGGGTTCTTTAACGTGCACTGACATCGCACAGTACACGGGCCTCTAGAATTTCTCCTCCAAAGAAATTCTAGCCGCCGCGGCCGGGATCGAACCCGCGTCTTTTCGGTCAGCAGCCGAGCACCATAACCGCTGAGCCACCGCGGCGGCCCCCGATAACATGGATCCGTACCAACTCGCCCAATATTCCACCCTTTTGGAATGTACACACTCAGCGGTAGTTGTATTGTTCTCATTCTTCGGCTGGCCGCCACGTAACAGTATGCCTTAAAGACAGCGCTAAATACACCCCAGCATACGTGGATAAAACCAAGGGATCGGACATCAGCCATTCTGTAGTCATTGGTCTGGTTACGCCCACTGAACGGAACATACAGAATCCTACTCCGGATCAGTGGGAGGTCGCGCTGTCCAGCGTAAACCTGGATGACCAAGTCTCACCAAGTTGATCCAAGTTTGACCAAGACGGCGAAGCTGGTCGACCGGGCATACTCAGCAGCCATGGCCGCTGTGGTCCTGAACTAAGGGACCCGACATCGGAACACTCGAGAGCCAGTAAAGTTTTTTCATTCACTCAGTCACATTCTCTGAACGACAAATGTCGATCCCGATGATGTTCGATTAGTTTTGTACTGTTAATCCATCCGCGCAACTTTAAGGGCCCATTGGTTGTCAGTTTTGCCCAACGCATGCCCCGCCCAGGTCCATTTCCGCCTCTCAAGCTCAGCTATAGTATCATTTATTCATTATCATGGCCAATTTTTATCGCCACACTTATTCATGCGGCCTAGTCACATTTTTTTCTCCGTTAGGACGCAATGCAGGCACGACTTGTCGACTTGCTGCATGTTGCTCGCTTATTCATTTCTAGCGAATTATTGTGTGGAGGTGACGGTGCTGCTCTTCACATAAGCACCCGCTATTTTCTGCCCAGGCCAGGATCGCCACGTCGAATGTGATCAGCCTTCCGGTCCGAAGAGGGCATCGAGGTTGATGTACTGTGCAGTCATCAAGGCGTGGCGTAGCGTTTGCGGGTAGGTAGGCTGGAAACGCTGATTGGTCAAAAAAATATGACGTCATACGCGTGACGTCATAGGTTACGTGATATTTAATGACGTCATGTCCGGTTAGGGACAGACATGTTTCCCTAGATTTTTCCCCGCCACCACTCCTCAGCGGACGAGGCTGCTCGCGAGGAGCCGAGAGGCGAGGAGGCAGCGTGCACTGCAGCGTTGCCTCCTCGGCGTGTCCCCGTCATGTCTTTCGACCCGCCGCGGTGGCTCAGTGGCTATGGCGCACGGCCGCTGATCCGAAAGACGCGGGTTCGATCCCGGTCGGGGTGGTCGAATTTCGATGGAGGCTAAATTCTAGAGGCCCGTGTACTGTGCGATGTCAGTGCACGTTAAAGAACCCCATGTGGTCGAAATTTCCGAACCCCTTTCACTACGGCGTCCCTCATAGCCTGAGTCGTTTTGCGACGTTAAAACCCCAATAAACCATAAACCCATGTTCTTCAGTGCGCGCGCGAGATTAAAAAGCGCACCTGTCGCGCTGCGCTGTCACACTGCATGCCTGCTTCCGTGCATTTCTTGCGGACTCCTTTCAGTCATACTTAGCTATACTATTGACCAAAAGGCTTCTTAAACAGTTATTTCAAGTTTTATTGCTATGTATAAAGAATATGTTTGTAGCAGGTGCGGGCGTGAGCCCGAACAAAAGAAAACTGTTTTTATTCCCCTTCAGTATTCCTGTTTATCGAGACTTGAGCATTTATATGTTGCAGTACAACTTTTTTCAGGCATCACAACTGATGTTTCGATGTGTTTGGTACATATTAATCTTCAGACATTTCATGTCTGTTGGGTAAAAAAAAATATACGAAGTAATACTTGACTGCATCAATTGTGACTGAGGCAACTAGCATCACGTATAGCATGCTCTTGAAATTCCTCTAGCTGTTGCACAGAAGTCTGTAATTGACTTCATTGTAGCTTCATACTTGCACCATTTAAACTCTGCACATAGCTCTTTTTTCACAAAAGGAAATGTGATTAGGTTTCTGAATAGAGCTGTGCACGGGCCGCAATTTCGAACCCCCGCCCGGCCCAGGACTTAACCTACCGACAGGAAGCCCGGCCCGACACTGAAGGACCATGAGCACGCTCGTGCTCGGCCCGACCTGCAAAGCGGCGACGACACAAAAAGAGAATTTCAGGAAAATGAGTTTATTTCAATGACATTCAAATTTTGACCTCGCATTCCAGATCACAGTTTGGGATTATACACAAGACACAACGCATAAAGGTATAGATTTATCACTCTAATTATGCAAGTTGTTCATTGATGATGGCTTGATCGAAACAAGAGCGGCGCTCTTTCATTACGAATCCTGCGGCGCTGAATTTTTTCTCGCTGCTTGAATTGGTGGCCGCAACGGCTAATACTTTCATAGCAAGAAGAGAAACGCTTGAAGTACGAAGGGGAATGACAGACGTGGTGTCGTAAGCCATGGATGGCGTGCCACGACAGGAAGACTTTTTGACTTGTCAGAGGATAAGCGAGCAAATAAGCGACAGGGCGGCGCTATCCTGCGAATGCCGA
This sequence comes from Amblyomma mixtum, assembly GCF_055824585.1. Lineage (NCBI taxonomy): Eukaryota > Metazoa > Arthropoda > Arachnida > Ixodida > Ixodidae > Amblyomma > Amblyomma mixtum. The sequence continues at coordinate 206,042,400 of NC_143014.1, forward strand.
TACGGCCGTGACGTCCCTGTTTCTACTATTCACGGGAAGGCACGGTGCTGTGTTCACTTCGCTGACAAGCGATTACGGCGAAACGCCAGAATAGTACGAGCTGAGCCGTAGTGGAGGCGCCAGTGACATTCTTCTAATACCATTCATGTGGTGGGGCCCCCCCTTCGCTCTCGCCCGCGACTATTGTCCGTCTCCCCGGCCGGAACCAGAGAGAGTAGCTCCTGCCAGGTAGGCGGACAAGAGAGAAGGCTGCCGGCTCTGCGGTGCGCTGCGAGTGGAAGGATTTAACCTTTTCCCGATGTGCAGCGCGACTCCGTGACCCCGCGTGCGCCGTACGCAGCCCTGCCTCCGCTTCCCAGAACCATCCTTTCTTCTTACAAGGCGCCCAAAACTAGTTGCTTTGCCCCAAGGTTGGTACTTGCTAGAACGAAAAACGCGTTTCCTTGCTGTCGCTCCCGTCTATACTTCTCCTCACTATCCTCTCCCTTTCTCTTTCATTTCCGCCGGCTGCAGCTCGGGTGCTTAAGATATTAGATAGCAATTGCCGCGGCCGGCAACCCTCTTTTGCTTCACATTTTTTATTTTTTAAATAAACCACTACCACCACCAGCCCCAGCTAGCTATTTTTTTTTAGCGTTTGTACTATCCTCCCGTCCTTGTACATTCCCTCCTGGATGGTCTAGACACAAATCACTTCCTCCTGTGCATGCAAGACGCCCAGCGCACCACAGCCATATTCGCACTTCCACATATATGATACATGCTTTGCCCAACTTAGAGCCCTGGGCGTTTGGTTGTGAGTAACAACACCGTATGGCGCGTAATGCATTCCCATCAGGCAGAATTAAAATATGAGAAAATTCATCGCAAGGTATATTTCCTTGTATTCTCCAAGTAAATTACTCCTGTACTAACTCCTCCCTTCTGAAGTGACCAAAAGATAAAACAACTCAGCGTGTAAAAAAGGTGAATGCAAAAATACCCTACTTTTGTGCAAAATTCACAGGAAGTGCACTTAAATTGCCACAAGTGCATGGACAATTAAGGAAAAAAAAACAAGGACAAAGGACGGAGACGCACAACAGGAACACAGGACGACGCTGTGTTCTGTGTTCCTGTATTCTGTGTTCCCAGTTCTGTGTCCCCGTCTTTTGCGCTGGTTTTCTTTCTACAATCGTGAACCAATTAACTCGCCCAGCTCTCCACTGTACTGGACCAATAAGGCATCAAGCTTCACAGTGCATTAGTGTTATATCTTACGCTACATATTTTCGAATTGTTTTTGCTCGGCATACACGTCTTTCATTTGCTTAGGAAGAAAGCAGCGCAGTCAAGAAAGTTACTCCCTCCTGCCAGCGAAAATTTAAAAAATGTGGTTTTTTCAGCGCAATGTTTGCATGCTGACGGCATGTTGAAATTTTCGTTAATGCACCGTAATAATTATCTCATGAAGCCCCAGCTCTTGTGGCCCAGGACGAAGAGTACGATGATTTATGGCAATATTTGAAGTGCATTTATGAACCAAGTTCTTATTGCTCTAACGTTCTCCTAAGCAAATAAAACTGAAAATTGTGATAATTTTGATAATGCTTTATGGAGCTAACATTAGCAGGACGTGGTAAATAAACAAAAAATAAATTCTTTGATAAAGGCCTGTACGCTGCACTTATGCTGCTCATTTATTGCATGCTGTCCATTTCCTCAGTGCAGTGTCTTCTTTGATATGCATATTTCTGGCTCATTACATACTTTGCTTCGGTTCACAATTCTTCTTTAAGCTATATTTCATCCACTTTCCTGCCATGATCTCTATTCAAACGTAATTTGTGTAATTTTGCTTTGTCCGGGCTCCTGCAATGTTCTAGTATATATGAATGATGCGAAGACCTGTTTCAAGCTGTTGCACTATAATTCAGTCTAACCTCCTCGATCACGATTACCTAAGCCTTTCCTTATCTGTTGCCATACTTTTTTATGGAAACACTTAAAAACAAAGCACCATGGTCTATTTCAGTATTGTTTTATTTGCCGATCTAATTTTTTCGAAGATAACATGGAATACCAACTCCCCTTTAATGTCCCCGTTCTCGTCTCGAAGTCGCGAATTTTTAGATGCGCGCTCAGTATTCTCGTTAGTGCACTTGTGCTCACAAGGGACTATAACAGCCAACGCGGCTAATACGCTAGATTTAATCCTGACAAATCGATCTGACATAGTCTCACCTATTACATACCTGCCAGGCATCAGCGACCACTTGCTAATGCACTCTGACATTAATCTAGCCACTCCGAACACTAACAAAAAGAAAAAAAATAATAATACGAGACTACAACGGAGTAAATTTTCAGGCGATAAATAATGAACTATTTTTTTTATCGATGCTTTCCCATAGCTTTGGTGTCCGCAGCATTCAAACCAACTGGAGCATGTTCACAGCTATAGTCACCCAACTCACAGAACAATACACTCATGAACGCACTGCCACCACCCACTCAATAGCTCCCTGGTGTAATAATCACATTAAACGTTTATCTAACAAAAAGAAAGCCTCTACCGCATCGTAAAGTCCTCGCCAACTAGTGAGTGATTGGACTTCGTATTCAGCGGCTTCCAACATGTATGTTCAGGCGCTCAAAAGCGCTAAAAGCACTTGCACTCACATGTAACCACCAATGTCAAAAATTCTGGCGGGTCATTAATCCTTCCACCGACGATAGTTTTGCGTTATCTGACCCGTTAGGCGACCCCATCCCTTCCGACGTTTGCGTCACGATTCTTAACCGCGCAATCACTGACAACTTTACACCCATATCTGATGTATACATATGCCTACAACTCACCACTTCAACTATGTTTTCATGCCACCTATAACTGTTGCTCCTACTGGTGTGAATAAGCTTATTGATGGACTCAGTGTTCATTCCGCTCCGGGTTATGACTGCGTTACTTAAAAAGCACTGCAGCTTATTCGCCCATTATACTAACCAAACTTTTCCAGCATTGACCAGACAACGCTGCTACTGAGTGGAAGATCAGAAAGGTGGTTACAGTCTACAAATCCGGCAGAAAAGCATCCCCTATTAATTATCGTCCCATATCCCTTACCATTACTTGACCCCAAATGTTCAAAAATATAATATTCACCAACCTTGTTAACTTCCTTTCATTGAACAACTTTTTTATGTCAGCGCAACATGGTTTTCGAAAACCTTACTCTTGCGAAACACAGTTAATATAGTTTACACATGTATTTCACTGTATTCTAGACCTACCATCTCTAACTGATTGTATATTTCTGGATTTTTCGAAGGCTTTCGACGATGTATGTCACAACCTTTTGGCTCACAAACTAAAACATCTGAATATTGACTGTAACTTATTGAAATGGATTGAAGGTCTACTTAATCGCTCACAATTAGTTTTTGCTAACGGTTATAACACCTGTTTTACAGAGGTGTCTTCCGGAGTTCCACAAGGTTCAGTTCTTGGACCCTAGCTACTGTTCCTGATTTAACATTAATGATCTCCGCTCTCTTATGGATTCTCATATTCACCTATTCGCTGATGTTTGCGTCATTTTTAGAGAAATAACCAACACTAACAACCTTACATTACTTCAGTCAGTGGCGGTCACAGAGAGTGATTTTAGGGGGAGCGGACAGACTGCTGTATATAAAAAAAGAAAAAATAGAAACAACGATTTTTTATTTTATTTGCACAAAAATTTTTTTTGCGCTTTGTTATTGAAAAATAAATGGCGAAATGTATAGACATTATGCCATTACTCAATCTTTGAATGTTAACGTTTACGCGAGCAATATTCATTTCGATACCAGGGGAAACGAGTCGACGTCTGAGATATCCCGCCACCACATGTCCACTAAGGTCAAAGCACCTGCCCGGACATTTCACCAGTGGGGTTAGCGGCCTTCATTTCTCAGTTCTGGGAAGTGGCTTTGTTCCGCCCTCAGTCCCCTCCTTCAAGGCGGCTGGTCCGCGCTTCTTGTCAAGTCAGAAAGGGATGGTCCCCTCGCTGGCGTCGCTGTGTCCCATGGTGGGATAAAGACATGAATGGGTGGCTCCATTCCCCCCCTCCCCCGCCGACGAGGTTGCTGGCCACCGCAACCGCAGGTGAATGGCACCGCCGTCGCCGCCGCGCCGGTGGCATGGCAAGTAGAGATGTAAAATTTCATGAAATTTTGAATGGCATGAAAAAAACCGTTTTTTTCCGGGTTTTTTTCATGAAAAATTGGAAATTTTGCAAAACATTACAAAAACAGATTTATTTGCAACAACACGACGATCAATAATAATGATCCGAAGTTCAGTCGAATATGTAGTTATAGATGCCATATTGTGTAACAAACTTCTCTTTCTATTGCACCGAGAAGATAAATAATGATTTGCACTTCAGGCGAATATGGAAATATAAATATCATATTTGTGGAACGAACTTCTTGTTCTATTGCAAGAGAAAGGGAACATGAAAACTGATCTATAACTCACTCCACATCGGACTCAGAGTCACTGTCGCTGGATGCGGCACTACGCGCAGCAGCATGGGTTGAAGCTGTGTCCACAGCTAGGTTCGACTGCACATACGCAAACTTTCGAACGCGTTCCCCTGAAAGCCTGTTGCGAATCTTTGTATGGACGTTTCCGAAACGGGACTAGTTTAGTTCGCAGCTGGCGGATGATGGAGGTATCTGCCGCAGCCGGCAAGCCAGACGAGTTAGCGGCTGGTTGGTGCAAAGGTCTTGCCACCAGGTAGATGGGGTCACGTGCTTCGCTGAAGACCCCTGTCCTGGACCAAATTCCTGCGGATGTACTGTACTCTGCTACGTTGGAAATCAAGAAGCTAGGCTTGTATTTGGCTGAAACCGCTTACGTGCACAGCAGCCTATGTTATTTAAGCCGTGTGTGTAGCGCTGTAGAATTTGCAGCCATTTTGTTCAAACGATTAGTGTGTTTTTAAGTCAAGCCTGGAGCTTATATGTGACCTGGCCTTCAACCCGCGTACTCGCAGCACGAGCGTTTTAAAAACACTACCAGGCACCGGCGATGACGACTGCTCTCCAATCTTTTAACGATGCATGCTGTAATGGTTTTCAAAGCAAAAACAAAAATCTAAACTGAAAGCAAGCAACCATAAAACCTTCAAATTGCGTTTTGAAATTGAGAATTGAAATTTTCGATGTTTCTTTCCATTTTCCCTCGTCTGAAAAAAACGAAAAAAACCGGTTTTTTTCCAAAATTGCAGTGTTTTTTTCAGGCCTTCACATCTCTAATGGCAAGACAACGGTGGCGGCAAGGCAGGAACACGATTCCTTGACAATCACAACGAATTGTGCTCGTATAACTATCAACGTGTAGAACGTGGAATTGTGTGAAATAAGACAGCCGCTAACAAGGTGAACGTACAAAGCAGGGGACTACTTGACGAGACCGCCACTGACTTCAGTGCGAAGAATGGTGAATGCAGCTATATATGAAGAAATGCAAAGTCATGCGTGTATCTAGAAAAACTTCCGTCCCACCTCACTACTACATCGATAACATTTCGTTGAAATCAGCCTCACCATATAAGTGCATCGGCGTCCACATTACTTATTACCTTAACTGGTCTCTTCATACCGAGAACATAATTGAAAATGCTAATCGCATGCTTTGCTACTTACGTCGCAACTTCTTTAACGTTCATTCCAATTTGAAACTATTGCTTTATCAAACACTAATACGATAAAAACTCGAGCATGCAACACGTGTATGGCACCCTGCTCATGACAACTCCATTAATGATCTTGAGCTGGTGCAAAATAACTCTGTGCGTTTAATCCTTGTTAACTACAACCGCACAGCGAGTATAACTACTATGAAGTCTAATATCTGCCTCCCATCACTGACATCGCGTAGAAAAGTGTTTCGTATCACCCTCTTCCACAAGCTGTACCATCATCCCGCTCTTCGTGGTCACCTCCTCCTTCAGCCAATTTCTGTATCCCGCCGCACTGATCATGATCACAAAGTCGGAAGTGTGTCATGCAACACGAAATGCTTCTCGCAGTCATTCCGGCCGCGAACCTCATGCGACCGGAACCATCTTCCGGCAGAAGTTGCCGGCACTGAAAATTATGAGCAGTTCCGCGTAGCACTAGCTAACATTTTATATTCAGGCGCTGTTTAATATTCATGTAATCAACTGTATTTTTCTCTCAGTTTTCGTATATTTACCATTCCCCCTGTGTAATGCCACTGGCCTTGAGGGGTAACATAAATAAATAAACAAACAGAGTAATATGCAAGCCTCTTACACAACATTCACTAATATTTCTTTCTTTCTGTAATAACGATTTGTAGACAGCCTAAAGACTCATATTTCACTGACGTGAAGGTTCATTTTTCACAGTCACAGTTCCATACCGTAGAGCGCAGGATAGCGCTTGTGCTGCATCGTTCTTCTTCTGTGTGTGTCATTGTAGGCGCTATTGTTTGTTTTCTCAAGTACTATGCACCATGTACCCCAAACTGAAGTTCTTCTAAATCTTCTTTGATATTAACAGTTGCAAATTCAAGCCTTCTGCAGGATTTGAAGGAGGCCCAAGGAACCGAGGACTAATTTTATGCTTATGTAAATGTAAACAGCTAATCTATCTGTACTATTGTAACTTGCATTCTCTTTTTTGCTTTATGTGCTGTTTTTATATTTCGTGCCATAGTGCTGAATGTCGTAATTTTTGTATGTATTATAGTGTAAATTGATACTGTATGTCTGCTGTCAAAGTGTTTTCTTTTTCTTTACTGTAATGCGCGATTGTAATGTTTACCTCTTATATTGTTTGGTGTACTTTCCATGTTCTTTTCATGTTCTGGATGTCCTACTTACAAGGCACGACAAAGGCCTGCAGTCCTCGGTGCACAGGAAGCCAACCCACACAGGACGGTACCTACATTTCGATTCGAACCATCCCATCCCGCACAAAGCATCTGTCGTGACGTCATTACTGAAGAGAGCCGACTCCATATGTTCCTCAAGTGAAGAAAAAAGGAAGGAGAAGAACCGAGTCATTTCTGACCTCCAAAAGAACGGCTACCCAAGCTCATTCATCCGGCGCATTATCAGGAAACAAGAAAGGCAAAACAAAATCCGGTCTATTATTTCCTCAGACGCATGCCAGAAGCGGAAACGTGTTTGCATCCCCTACGTGAGAGGCGTGAGCGAGACGCTCGGTCGCATTCTCGGAAAAGAAGGGGTGCTGACAACGCACAAACCGACCAGCACTATCGGTCGCCTTCTCCCCCGCCCAAAAAACCGGCAGCCCAGAGAAAAGGCCCAGGGCGTCGTGTACAAAATTCCGTGTTCCGTCTGCCCGGCGTCGTACATAGGGGAAACGAAGAACTTCGCGGAAAGGATGAACCAACACAAAGCGGACGTCCGTCACATGAATCGTCAACGCAGCGCCGTGGCCGAACACTGTGAAGGGTGTGACCACCCAATTGACTTCGACAGCACCATTGTATTGGAAACGGAAGCTAACCCACGCAGGAGGCTTCTACTCGAGTCGTGGCACATACAGCAAACACGAGAGAATGTTAATCGTTCCCTGGGGACTCTCCCCTCATCCTACGTCCATGGGCTGCGGCCATTGACCCGCAGGTCCTCCACACAGGGGCTTAAAAAGCCAAGCTGCGCTCGCCCGTAGTCACACCGTGAAGAAGGGGCCGAGCCGGTCCCGAAACGTCGTGTTTTTCCTGTATTTTACTTGGTTGGCGTCACTTACCTTCTCCTAACATTAAATTTCCCAACCAGACAGACTTCTGTCGAATGTTTTCTTTTGAGTCTTTTAAAGTACCAACTTGTTTTTCCTACGTTCAAAACTGTCATATAATGGTCCCCTGGGCCTTGTCAAGCTGTGTGTACAGCTTTCAGCCCAGGGTGACCAGCCAGATTTTTCTGGTAAATAAAGTGCATTGACTGATTTATTAATTCATTGATATGCAACTTACAAATGATTGGAAATGAGGGGAACATGTGCACCGGGCGGAAAGCGCGTGGTCTCCCAGGAAACACTGAGGTGGCCCCGAGAAGGGCCTTTAGTAAGGACGACATCCGTTTTGTGCCTCTTCACTAAGCAGCGACGACACTACGTGCGCAGTCCTCGTTTTGCACGAGCTGTCGAAGCAATCATTGTTAAAAAAAACACGAGGGAACACAGTCGTGCTGTGTATGCAGATGCGATCGCCTCGTGGTTCCATTCACGGCCAACAATCATCCGGCAAGCCCGGCTTTTTCAACGAATTCAGGAAACGACTGAAAAGAACAAAAGTAAGGAGCGAAGAAAGGTGCACTGCTTACAGGTTAGAACACAAAAAAACAAAGCTAGGCGCTGCACTCGGTTAACCCATTCAACGAGGCGTGGCGTGAGCTTTAAATCCGATTTCGACAAGGCGTGAGAAGTCGCTAAAGAAGCAAAGGCACACTGCACTGGGTGAATGATATAGCTAGACTAAGCGCAAGTCATAACTTCTCTAAAGCCACACTGCACTCATTTAACCCTGCAACGAGGCCTAGCGCGGGTTCTGATGTCTGGCGCCGATTTCGACAAAGGGAGGGAACACGGCCGCGAGATTGGATGCCCGCAATCTTCCAGGAAGCAATGAAGCGGCCCTGAAAAGGGCCGTTTGGAGCAGCTCTTCAACGTCAACCTACAGCGGCGTGGCGGCGAGCAGTAGGCCCAGCGTCCGCGGCGAACAATGACATCAGCTTCCGAGAAGCATATCCAGGGAACGATGCTGCAAAAAAAAAGTTTCGTTACAAGCACCGAAATTTGGTGAGCCCTCAATGCACGAGAAAACTTGCGACAATGTAGTTCAGTCCTTACCTCGGGGTTGAGAATGCGCACGCCCGACAAGCGCGTCAGCGTAGCTGTCAAACGGCGGTCCTCAAAGCGCGCCTGATGCGGATCCTTGTAGTGCCGCGGCAAAAACTAAATACGAGCACGACACTAGCCACGTGCTCCTGGCGAAACGGCGAAAGCCGCAAGCAAAAACTGCACAGAAATTTCAGCTGGATGTCGCACTTTTCAGCGCCTATAGGTGGCGCGGCGGCATCGCCGTCATGGAGAACGGAGCGGTGATGGAGGTACCACGGAAGCGCGTGTGTATGAAGGAGCATGCAGCTCCCGACCCTGTTGTGTTCGTCGAAGCGATTCTGCCGCTCGCTGAACAAAAGCAGAGGTGCGCCGTAGGGAATGATACACCTTTCAATGTCATCCATATGATCCGTTAACAGCTTGAAACCATACAACGCAAAGCAAGGTAGAGGACTAAGGAAGCACTTTCATGCGCCTCTTTCCGATCGTCTGTTGCATTAACTTGCGCTGAAACTTTTTAACATGAATGGCTAAGTAATTGGCTTCAAAGTACCGTAATTTCGGGTATGCAGTCCGCGGGCTGTAATGTAAAAAAAGCTGAAATTTTGCGCTTTGCGGCGCACTAATTATAGGCGCGGACAGTACAGTATCTTTCAATATCGCCGGATATGCAATGACATTCCATACGCTTACTCTATTAGAATATCGTTCTGGGGTGTGTGCAGATAAAGTTTATGCGCCGGTCGCACACGTTGCTCCTCTGGGCTTGGTGTATCGGACGCGGACAGTCTAGTGAACAAAATGTTTTTCAGAAATAATTGAGCGCTGCTGACACGTGTGGACTGCATATTGTAAATTACAGTAATCAGCCACGACCGGCACTAATCTAGTGCTTTAACCTCGCCATATTTACAGAACTCGTGAACATGCTAACGGGCGAAAAATACAGGACGTTTCGCAAAACATTACTGTGCACAGAGAAGCGTTTGCGGGACGGCAGGCTGGAAACGCTGATTGGTCGATGGGATGCGCTTCTCCGTGACGTTTTTTGACTTCGCCCTCGTTCTCAACCGGACGTGGCGTCAGCGCGCCTTTCTCGACCTCTCCCTAGAGCGCCTGGGGAATCGCTAGGTGCACCCGCCGCGCCGCGCGTGCGTGGTGAGCGGGCATGCCGCATTCGTTTCGTGATCCTCGGCGCGCTCGTTTCGAGGCGTGTGCAGCTATGGCGTTCGTGCGTGGTGCGCTCGGCGGCGACAGCCAGCTGAAATTTCTGTGCAGTTTTTGCTTGCGGCTTTCGCCGTTTCCCCAGGAGCACGTGGCTAGTGTCGTGCTCGTATTTAAAGTTTTTGCCGCGGCACTACAAGGATCCGCATCAGGCGCGCTTTGAGGACCGCCGTTTGACAGCTACGCTGACGCGCTTGTCGGGGGTGCGCATTCTCAACCCTGAGGTAAGGACTGAACTACATTGTCGCAAGTTTTCTCGTGCATTGAGGACTCACCAAATTGCGGTGCTTGTAACGAAACTTTTTTTTTTTTTTTTTGCAGCGTCGTTCCCTGGATATGCTTCTCGGAAGCCGATGTCATTGTTCGCCGCGGACGCTGGGCCTACTGCTCGCCGCCACGCCGCTGTAGGTTGACGTTGAAGAGCTGCTCCAAACGGCCCTTTTCAGGGCCGCTTCATTGCTTCCTGGAAGATTGCGGGCATCAATCTCGCGGCCGTGTTCCCTCTCTTTGTCGAAATCGGCGCCAGACATCAGAACCCGCGCTAGGCCTCGTTGCAGGGTTAAACGAGTGCAGTGTGGCTTTAGAGAAGTTATGACTTGCGCTTAGTCTATTTATATCATTCATTCAGTGCAGTGTGCCTTTGCTTCTTTAGCGACTTCTCACGCCTTGTCGAAATCGGATTTAAAGCTCACGCCACGCCTCGTTGAATGGGTTAACCGAGTGCAGCGCCTAGCTTTGTTTTTGTGTTCTAACCTGTAAGCAGTGCACCTTTCTTCGCTCCTTACTTTTGTTCTTTTCAGTCGTTTCCTGAATCCGTCGAAAGAGCCAGGATTGCCGGATGGTTGTTCGCCGTGAATGGAACCGCGAGGCGATCGCATCTGCATACACAGCACGACTTTGTTCCCTCGTGTTTTTTTTTTACCAAGGATTGCTTCGACAGCTCGTGCAAAACGAGGACTGCGCACGCCGTGTCGTCGCTGCTTAGTGAAGAGGCACAAAACGGATGTCGTCCTTACTAAAGGCCCTTCTCGGGGCCACCTCAGTGTTTCCTGGCAGACCACGCGCTTTCCGCCCTGTGCACATGTTCCCCTCATTTCCAATCATTTGTAAGTTGCATATCAATGAATTAATAAATCAGTCAATGCACTTTATTTACCAGAAAAATCTGGCTGGTCACCCTGGGCTAAAAGCTGTGCACACAGCTTGACAAGGCCCAGGGGACCATTAGATGAGTTTTGAACGTAGGAAAAACAAGTTGGTACTTTAAAAGAACATGGAAAGTACACCAAACAATATAAGAGATAAACATTACAATCGCGCATTACAGTAAAGAAAAAGAAAACACTTTGACAGCAGACATACAGTATCAATTTACACTATAATACATACAAAAATCACGACATTCAGCATTATGGCACGAAATATAAGAACAGCACATAAAGCAAAAAAGAGAATGCAAGTTACAATAGTACAGATAGATTAGCTGTTTACATTTGCATATGCATAAAATTAGTCCTCGTCTCCTTGGGCCTCCTTCAAATCCTGCAGAAGGCTTGAATTTGCAACTGCTAATATCAATGAAGATTTAGAAGAACTTCAGTTTGGGATACACGGTGCATAGTACTTGAGAAAACAAACAATAGCGCCTACAATGACACACACAGAAGAATAACTATGCAGCACAAGCGCTATCCTGCGCTCTACAGTATGGAACTGTGACTGAAAAATGAACCTTCACGTCAGTGAAATATGAGCCTTTAGGCTGTCTACAAATTGTTATTACAGAAAGAAAGAAATATTAGTGAATGTTGTGTGAGAGGCTTGCATATTACTCTGTTTGTTTATTTAGTTACCCCTCAAGGCCAGTGGCATTACACAGATGTTAGGGTGGGCTTGTCTAAAAGGAAAGTAAAATAATAGAGCCCGGCCCGCACCGCTTAGAGCACAACGGGCTAGTGGCATTACACAAGGGGAATGCTAAATATACGAAAACAGAGAAAAATACAGTTGATTACATGAACATTAAACAGCGCCTGAATATACAATGTTAGCTAGTGCTACGCGGAACTGCTCGTAATTTTCAGTGCCGGCAACTTCTGCGGTAAGGTGGTTCCAGTCGCATGAGGTTCGCGGCAGGAATGACTGCGAGCAGCATTTTCTGTTGCATGACATACTTCCAACTTTGTGATCATGATCAATGCGGCGGGATACAGAAATTGTACGGGGGATGAGGTGATCACGAAGAGCGGGATGATGGTACAGCTCGTGGAACAGGGTGATACGAAACACTTTTCTACGCGATGTCAGTTATGGGAGGCAGATATTAGACTTCATAGCTGTGCGGTTGTAGTTAACAAGGATTAAACGCACAGAGTTATTTTGCACCAGCTCAAGATCATTAATGAAGTCATGAGCAGGGTGCCATACACGTGTTGCATGCTCGAGTTTTTATCGTATTAGTGTTTGATAAAGCAGTAGTTTCAAATTGGAAGGAACGTTAAAGAAGATGCGACGTAAGTAGCAAAGCATGCGATTAGCATTTTCAATTATGTTCTCGGTATGAAGAGACCAGTTAAGATAATAAGTAATGTGGACGCCGATGCACTTATATGATGAGGCTGATTCCAACGAAATGTTATCGATGTAGTAGTGAGGTGGGACGGAAGTTTTTCTAGATACACGCATGACTTTGCATTTGTTCATATATAGCTGCATTCACCATTCTTCGCACTGAAGTCAGTGGCAGTCTCGTCAAGTAGTCCCCTGCTTTGTACGTTCACCTTGTTAGCGGCTGTCTTATTTCACACAATTCCACGTTCTACACGTTGATAGGTATCGTGTTCCTGCCTTGGTGGTAGTGGTTTATTTAAAAAAAAAAAGGAAGCAAAAGAGTGTTGCCGGCTGCGGAAATTGCTATCTAATATCTTAAGCACCCGAGCTGCAGCCGGCGGAAACGACAGGGAAAGGGAGAGGATAGTAAGGAGAAGTATAGAGGGGAGCGACAGCAAGAAAGGACAGGGGAGAGCTTTGTACACTATTTACAAAATACAAAAGTAATCAAGTTCCCGCCACCGTTGTCTTGCCATGCCGCCGGCGCGGCGGCGACGGCGGTGCCATTTACCTGCGGTTGCGGTGGCCAACAACCTCGTCGGCGGGAGGGGGGGGGGGGGGGAGCCACCCATTCATGTCTTTATCCCACCAGGGACACAGCGACGCCAGCGAGGGGACCATCCCTTTCTGGCTTGACAAGGAGCGCCGACCAGCCGCCTTGGGGACTGAGGGCAGAACAAATTAAGCCACTTCCCAGAACTGATAAATGAAGGCCGCTAACCCCACTGGTGAAATGTCCGGGCAGGTGCTTTGACCTTAGTGGACATGTCGTGGCAATTATCTCAGACGTCGACTCGTTTCCCCTGGTATCGAAATGAATATTGCTCGCGTAAACGTTAACATTCAAAGATTGAGTAATGGTATAACGTCTATACCTTTCGCCATTTATTTTTCAATAACAAAGCGCAAAAAAATTTGTGTGCAAATAAAATGAAAAATCGTTGTTTCTATTTTTTCTTTTTTTATATACAGCAGTCTGTCCGCTCCCCCTAAAACCACTCTCTGTGACCGCCACTGACTGAAGTAATGTAAGGTTGTTAGTGTTGGTTATTTCTCTAAAAATGACGCAAACATCAGCGAATAGGTGAATATGAGAATCCATAAGAGAGCGGGGATCATTAATGTTAGATCAGGAACAGTAGCTAGGGTCCAAGAACTGAACCTTGTGGAACTCCGGAAGACACCTCTGTAAAACAGGTGTTATAACCGTAAGCAATAACTAATTGTGAGCGATTAAGTAGACATTCAATCCATTTCAATAAGTTACAGTCAATATTAAGATGTTTTAGTTTGTGTGCCAAAAGGTTGTGACATACATCGTCGAAAGCCTTTGAAAAATTCAGAAATATACAGCCAGTTAGTGATGATAGGTCTAGAATACAGTGCAATGCATGTGTAAACTATATTAACTGTGTTTCGCAAGAGTAAAGTTTTCGAAAACAATGTTGCGCTGACATAAAAAGTTGTTCAATGAAAGGAAGTTAACAAGGTTGGTGAATATTATATGTTTGAACATTTTGGGTCAAGTATTGGTAAGGGATATGGGACGATAATTAATAGGGGATGCTTTGCTGCCGGATTTGTAGACTGTAACCACCTTTCCGATCTTCCACTCAGTAGCAGCGTTGACTGGTCAATGCTGGAAAAGTTTGGTTAGTATAATGGGCGAATAAGCTGCAGTGCTTTTTAAGTAACGCTGTCATAACCCGGAGCGGAATGAACACTGAGTCCATCAATAAGCTTATTCACACCAGTAGGAGCAACAGTTATAGGTGGCATGAAAACATAGTTGAAGTGGTGAGTTGTAGGCATATGTATACATCAGATATGGGTGTAAAGTTGTCAGTGATTACGCGGTTAAGAATCGTGACGCGAACGTCGGAAGGGATGAGGTCGCCTAACGGGTCAGATAACGCAAAACTATCGTCGGTGGAAGGATTAATGACCCGCCAGAATTTTTGACATTGGTGGTTACATGTGAGTGGAAGTGCTTTTAGCGCTTTTGAGCGCCTGAACATACATGTTGGAAGCCGCTGAATACGAAGTCCGATCGCTCACTAGTTGGCGAGAACTTTGCGATGCGGTAGAGGCTTTCTTTTTGTTAGATAAACGTTTAATGTGATTATTACACTAGGGAGCTATTGAGTGGGTGGTAGCAGTGCGTTCAGGAGTGTATTGTTCTGTGAGTTGGGTGATTATAGCTGTGAACATGCTCCAGTTGGTTTGAATGCTGCGGACACCAAAGCTATGGGAAAGCATCGATAAAAAAAATAGTTCATTATTTATCGCCTGAAAATTTGCTCCATTGTAGTCTCGTATTACTATTTTTTTTCTTTTTGTTAGTGTTCGGAGTGGCTAGATTAATGTCAGAGTGCATTAGCAAGTGGTCGCTGATGCCTGGCAGGTATGTAATAGGTGAGACTATGTCAGATCGATTTGTCAGGATTAAATCTAGCGTATTAGCCGCGTTGGCTGTTATAGTCCCTTGTGAGCACAAATGCACTAACGAGAATACTGAGCGCACATCTAAAAATTCGCGACTTCGAGACGAGAACGGGGACATTAAAGGGGAGTTGGTATCCCATGTTATCTTCGAAAAAATTAGATCGGCAAATAAAACAATACTGAAATAGATCATGGTGCTTTGTTTTTAAGTGTTTCCATAAAAAAGTATGGCAACAGATAAGGAAAGGCTTAGGTGATCGTGATCGAGGAGGTTAGACTGAATTATAGTGCAACAGCTTGAAACAGGTCTTCACATCATTCATATATACTAGAACATTGTAGGAGCCCGGACAAAGCAAAATTACACAAATTACGTTTGAATAGAGATCATGGCAGGAAAGTGGATGAAATATAGCTAAAAGAAGAATTGTGAACCGAAGCAAAGTATGTAATGAGCCAGAAATATGCATATCAAAGAAGACACTGCACTGAGAAAATGGACAGCATGAAATAAATGAGCAGCACAAGTGCAGCGTACAGGCCTTTATCAAAGAATTTATTTTTTGTTTATTTACCACGTCCTGGTAGTGTTAGCTCCATAAAGCATTATCAAAATTATCACAATTTTCAGTTTTATTTGCTTAGGAGAACGTTAGAGCAATAAGAACTTGGCTCATAAATGCACCTCAAATATTGCCATAAATCATCGTACTCTTCGTCCTGGGCCACAAGAGCTGGGGCTTCATGAGATAATTATTACGGTGCATTAACGAAAATTTCAACATGCCGTCAGCATGCAAAGATTTTATACTGGCGCTGAAAAAACCGCATTTTTTTAATTTTCGCTGGCAGGAGGGAGTAACTTTCTTGACTGCGCTGCTTTCTTCCTAAGCAAATGAAAGACGTGTATGCCGACCTCTTATACCTGTTCTGCAGCAAAAACAATTCGAAAATATGTAGCGTAAGATATAACACTAATGCACTGTGAAGCTTGATGCCTTATTGGTCCAGTAGAGTGGAGAGCTGGACGAGTTAATTGGTTCACGATTGTAGAAAGAAAAGCAGCGCAAAAGACGGGGACACAGAACTGGGAACACAGAATACAGGAACACAGAACACAGCGTCGTCCTGTGTTCCTGTTGTGCGTCTCCGTCCTTTGCCCTTGTTTTTTTTTTCCTTAATTGGCCATGCACTTGTGGCAATTTAAGTGCACTTCCTGTGAATTTTGCACAAAAGTAGTGCATTTTTGCATTCACCTTTTTTACACGCTGAGTTTTTTTATCTTTTGGTCACTTCAGAAGGGAGGAGTTAGTATAGAAGTAATTTACTTCGAGAATACAAGGAAATATATCTTGCGATGAATTTTCTCATATTTTAATTCTGCCTGATGGGAATGCATTACGCGCCATACGGTGTTACTCACAACCAAACGCCCAAGGCTCTAAGTTGGACAAAGCATGTATCATATATGTGGAAGTGCGAATATGGCTGTGGTGCGCTGGGCGTCTTGGATGCACAGCAAGAAGTGATTTGTGTCTAGACCATCCAGGAGGGCATGTACAAGGACGGGAGGATAGTACAAACGCTAAAAAAAAAAAAAAAGCTAGCTGGGGCTAGAAACGCATTTTTCGTTCTAGCAAGTACCAACGTTGGGGCAAAGCAACCAGTTTTGGGCGCCTTGTAAGAAGAAAGGATGGTTCTGGGAAGCGGAGGCAGGGCTGCGTACGGCGCACGCGAGGTCGCGGGGTCACGGAGTAGCGCTGCAGCAGCACATCGGGAAAAGGTTAAATTCTTCCACTCGCCACTCGCAGCGCACCGCAGAGCTGGCAGCCTTCTCTCTTGTCCGCCTACCCGGCAGGTTCCGGCCGGGGAGACGGACAATAGTCGCGGGCGAGAGCGAAGGAGGGGGGGGGGGGGCCACCACATGAAAGGCATTAGAAGAATGTCACTGGCGCCTCCACTACGGCTCAGCTTGTACTATTCTGGCGCAGTGCTGCGTTTCGCCGTAATCGCTTGTCAGCAAAGTGAACACAGCACCGTGCCTTCCCGTGAATAGTACAAGCAGGGACGTCGCGGCCACATCGGCATTCGCAGTATAGCGCCGCCCTGTCGCTTATTTGCTCGCTTATCCTCTAACAAGTCAAAAAGTCTTCCTGTTGTGGCACGCCATCCATGGCTTACGACACCACGTCTGTCATTCCCCTTCATACTTCAAGCGTTTCTCTTGCTATGGAAGTATTAGCCGTTGCGGCCACCAATTCAAGCAGCGAGAAAAATTTCAGCGCCGCAGAATTCGTAATGAAAGAGCGCCGCTCTTGTTTCGATCAAGCCATCATCAATGAACAACTTGCATATTTAGAGTGATAAATCTATATCTTTATGCGTTGTGTCTTGTGTATAATCCCAAACTGTGATCTGGAATGCGAGGTCAAAATTTGAATGTCATTGAAATAAACTCATTTTCCTGAAATTCTCTTTTTGTGTCGTCGCCGCTTTGCAGGTCGGGCCGAGCACGAGCGTGCTCAGGGTCCTTCAGTGTCGGGCCGGGCTTCCTGTCGGTAGGTTAAGTCCCGGGCCGGGCGCGGGTTCGAAATTGCGGCCCGTGCACAGCTCTATTCAGAAACCTAATCACATTTCCTTTTGTGAAAAAAGAGCTATGTGCAGAGTTTAAATGGTGCAAGTATGAAGCTACAATGAAGTCAATTACAGACTTCTGTGCAACAGCTAGAGGAATTCATCTTCAGACATGAAATGTCTGAAGATGAATATGTACCACATCGAAACATCAGTTGTGATGCCTGAAAAAAGATGTACTGCAACATATAAATACTCAAGTCTCGATAAGCAGGAATACTGAAGGGGAATAAAAACAGTTTTCTTTTGTTCGGGCTCACGCACCTGCTACAAACATATTCTTTATACATAGCAATAAAACTTGAAATAACTGTTTAAGAAAGTCTTTTGGTCAATAGTAAAGCTAAGTATGACTGAAAGGAGTCCGCAAGAAATGCACAGAAGCAGGCATGCAGTGTGACAGCGCAGCGCGACAGGTGCGCTTTTTAATCTCGCGCGCGCTCTGAAGAACATGGGTTTATGGTTTATTGGGGTTTTAACGTCGCAAAACGACTCAGGCTATGAGGGACGCCGTAGTGAAAGGGGTTCGGAAATTTCGACCACCTGGGGTTCTTTAACGTGCGCTGACATCGCACAGTACACGGGCCTCTAGAATTTAGCCTCCATCGAAATTCGACCACCCCGACCGGGATCGAACCCGCGTCTTTCGGATCAGCGGCCGAGCGCCATAGCCACTGAGCCACCGCGGCGGGTCGAAAGACATGACGGGGATACGCCGAGCAGGCAACGCTGCAGTGCACGCTGCCTCCTCGCCTCTCGGCTCCTCGCGAGCAGCCCCGTCCGCTGACGAGCGGTGGCGGGGAAAAATCTAAAGAAAACTGCCTGTCCCCAACCGGACATGACGTCACTAAATATCACGTGACCTATGACGTCACGCGTATGACGTCACATTTTTTTGACCAATCAGCGTTTCCAGCCTGCCTTCCCGCAAACGCTTGTGTGCACAGGGGTCCGCTACTTTTAAATGTTTCATCAGCACCACGACCAGAACATCAACTGTTCACATTCAAACCACACCTTTAAAACACATATATGCAAACTCTCTAACCGGCTTCTGTTTTTTTTTTATTCTTGACGCCATGTCGTGAGAATACTCGGTAAAGCCTGGAACGCATGTAAGCGAAAAAAAGAGCGACGCGACAAGCGGCGCGACGAAGGCGAACGTGGTTCGCTCTGTCGCGTACAGAGGCAAGACGCATGCACGCGACAGCGCGAAACCGACGGCAACGCGAAACGGCGACAGCGCTCAGTTATAGTGCCTAGAATATAGCTCAGTGTTCCTGGCATAGCACACCGCAAAGGTATTCGCAAATGCAACAACAGTAAAAAAAATTGCAAGAATTTAATCCGGCCGCCGTTAAACCCGCCACAAGATAAAGCCTGTACCGTATTTCTGTGAAATGGTATAATTCTAGTTCTGTATGCAATGCTTTCCTTGTCAGGCAAATCTGCTACGCGCATTTTCTAGCGAATGATAACGATCGCTCGACGGCAGCTAAGACCACATGCATGAAATATAAATGAGCGCATTCACTTCGTAAATGTCCAGTCTGCCTACTGAAGCAGTTAGCAGTCAATGAAATTGTTTACGAGACTGGTGCGCCTGGTGCACCGACGGCTTCTGCAACTCGGCACCAAGCCGCATCAGAACGGCCGCGATGTTCTTAGTACCTGTGCTGCAGGTCCCAAAAGACCTGCTCGCACTCGACGGCGTCAATAAGGGCGCTCACTGAAGTTTTGGTTGGCCGTCGTTTTGTAGGAAGCGTGAATACGCGGCGATCGCAATGCAACGCTTCAAAAAAAAAAAAAGCACGCGAATTGACCGGCAGTGACGTACGCTGAGCGTTCATGCTATTGGCTGATCGCTCATGCACTTCCGGGCGAACAGGCGAAATTTTCTATTTCGGCAGATCCGAGCGACGAGCCAAGCGACACATACATTTCGTTCGCGCGAAGCTTCGCGCGGAGCTTCGCGCGACGCGTGCCGCCGTCGCGTTCGCGTGAGTTTTCGCGTGCGTGCAGCTCAGCCTTAATCTGTAGCGACGACACGGTGCCGGCTGTCAGCCGTGGTCGCAGAGGGCTAAGATCCTTGACCGAAGTCATGAAACTCCGGACCGAGGAGCGCCTTAACCAGTCACGCTGTGGCGGCTAGCTCACCGAGATAACGCCAGAAGAAAGCTTTCTAGATTTCTCACAGTACACGACCATCGAATTTGAATCACTCACTTTATTCCCGATCCACAGCTCCAAGTTTCAAAGTGCTTTCAATTTTTGTACCTAGAGGAACTGTACAGGCTCAGTTCATCTCACCCGGCACGATTTTTGCACTGGGGGACGCTACACAAACGATCGCTTCACACTTTACGCGCCGGCACATCCATTGCGCGAAGTGTAGCTGCTTGCACTGCGAACGCCGATCACCGGCAGACCGCTTCGGAAAAGAACCGCGTGGGGGCGCCACCGTTGCTGAAAAGTGCGCGCCGAGGATCACGAAACGAACGCCCGCTCACCACGCGCGGCGGGTGCACCTAGCGATTCCCCAGGTGCTCTAGGGAGAGGTCGAGAAAGGCGCGCTGATGCCACGTCCGGTTGAGAACGAGGGCGAAGTCAAAAAACGTCACGGAGAAGCGCATCCCATCGACCAATCAGCGTTTCCAGCCTACCTACCCGCAAACGCTTCTCGCCGACGAGGCAATGCTGCAGTGCCAGCGCCATCTGCGCGCTTTCCTTTTCCCCGCTCTGACGTCAGCCACTTTGACCGCTGACCCCTCCGCATTCCACCGACACTGAGACGTCTCCTTTCTTCCCTCAACCAGTTTTTCACCCTTCCGTAGTCGTGTAGCCGGACATGTCAGCGTGCGCTGCTGCGTTTTATTGCTGTTGCGTTCGTGAATGCTGGCTAGGAAATTGCTTGTCATCGTGATATCTAAATCTTTGCGTGTCATGCACCTGCTGTTGAAGCAATGGGTCGCTGCTGCTTGCCCAGCTGCGGAGGAAACTATGACAAGTGGCCAAAAGTGCGTGTGTTTTCGTTCCCAAAAGACTCCCGTAGGATTACGTGGGAGCGTGCTGTTCGCCGCGACGACGTCGACATACGGACTGCGCGAGATTCTGAGGTACGTTGTGTCTGCGCATCGAAGCAATCGTTGAAGTCTAATAATTTATCACGGTGCTAAAATATGGACAAGGTGCGGTTCTAAAATTCATGGGACGCAATGTTTGCCCTAGACTGCTGGTATCAGTAAATATTATATCTTTTTCTCCTATGTACCAGGCAGTGCTCTTGTGTGGTTGAAAGATACAAATTTTCAAGTTCAGGGCGGGCGTTCATGTCATGGTTAAATAAATATGCCTATGAATATCATCGAATTTTTCAGAGAGCATACATACACTAACGAGATATATTCTTGCATCTTGATTCAACGTTTCGACTATATTTAGTGTGCGTAGAGTTTTGGCTAAAGAATGCTCAGTATATTTAGGTAATTGAAGCTATTCTATGCATTTGCGCAATGAATAAAGGCGTCTATGACATGGGTGTGCAGTGTAGCATACAAGTCGCTGCGCTGAACTTGGTTCAAACTTCAAATAAAAAAGTGAACAGAATGGGCAATATTTTGGTCCCTGAAGGACTTTTTCCTCCGCAGCTTTTCAGGTATGCGCTCGAGCTACATTTAAAACCTTAAAGTAGAATCGTGTGGGCTGGCGCACGAACGGGAAAAGCTTTGCCATTTGTAAATATGTGTATAATTTGTAAATATGTGAATAAAGTCTTGTGACCACTGTTCCTTACGATCTCTGGCGTTTCTTTTACGGAAGTTTCAAATCGATGTATGCTACGTGAAACATATACCGCAAAAAGATTCCAGCAATCCCTTTATTAGGTGCGATGAAAACCCATCCATCCAAAACCTTAAAATAGAATCATGTGGACTGGCGAACACACGGAAAAAGCTTTGCCATTTGTCCATATGTATATAATTTGTAAATACGTGAATAAAGTCTTTTGGCCACTGTTCATTTCGGACTCCGGCGTTTCTTTACGGAAGTTTCAAATCTAGATATGCTACGCAAAATATATACCGCAAAAAAGTTTCCAGCAATCCCTTTATTAATACAATGAAAACCCATCCCTTGAACGCATACCTTCATTTTAGCCCAATGCAATTTAATAGCAGGCGCCAAAATTTTACCCCGCATCAGTACCGCCCGCACTCCGCACGTGCATCTGCCCGGGAGGAGACGCGGCTGGGTCGAGTTGGATGACGTCACGGAGGGAGCGCGCAGGCCTTAAGTGCGCTGCCTTCTCGCCTCTCGGCTATCTCCATGGAGGAAGAAAAACTAGGAGGGACCATGACGTCACAATCTTGAAGCCTAGTCATAAAAAATATAATGGAAAGCATCATGGGAAATAGGCCCTCACATGACAAGGCAGTGGTAGCTCTTAGTTGGATTTCGGTTTCGGTTTCGCTCTCTCGCTGTATGAGCAACTAGGCGACCATCTGCTTGCGTTCACTGACGGCTCCGTGGTGAGCGCAAACTGCTCACTCGCCGCAGCGGCCACCATCCCCGAGCGACGCGTGCGCTCACTGCGGCGCAGTGGAGACACTTGGAGCACATGCTCCTTCGCTGTGCCGCTTCTGCAGTGCCGCGTCGCGAGATTCTCGCGGCCTGCAGGGCGCTGGGAATCATCCCGGACAGTCTCGAAGCGCTCCTGTGGCCGCGCGGCACTGCGCGCACCCGTGATATTCTAGCCTCTATACCCGTGACAGAACAGTGGTGAGCCTCTGTGCGTTCATCGAACAGGCGGGCTTGACTTCCCGCTCGCTCTTCGCCAGGTAGTGCACGCGTGACACGAACGCTCCGTGGGTGCTACCTCCGACGGTATACGCGGCCGGGCGCCCCACCCCGGCCGCTAGTGCAGTATGCCGCGCGCGCGATTAGTCCGAGACAGGACGCTACGAGCGCGCGGCTATACATACAGTTTACTTCTTTCTGTAAGTGATTGTGCGCAGTGGCCGGGAGACCCCGCGCAGGGGCAGACGTAAAGCCGCCGGCACTCTCTCTCGACAGCGAGAGAGAGAGAAATACTTCATTGCTGAATTTCACGTCGGAACCGCCTATGTGCGCGCGCGTATTCGGCACGACTTGTGCCTTGAGAATAGCGGAGAACGGAGGGCCCATGGGCGGGCCGAAGTCCGCCTGCCCGAGAAATAGAATCTTGCGCAGCGCGCCGGAGCGCTCGTTCAACACGTCCGTCCGCCTTGAGCGCTCTGGAAGCCGCTGCGCCCTTTTTTAGAGGCTCGTTTCTTCGCCTACTCTCGAGTTCTCCGCTCATAGCATGCGCTGAAATAAACGCTCCGTATGCGTGTATAACGACGAAAAGAATTCCTCTCCATTCTCTTTATGAACCACAGTTGAACAGTGACGAGGTCGCGGCCGCACCCTTTGATGAAAAGTTTACCCGCAGTTTTCTACAGTGCACCCAAAAACTCAAGAGTGTAATCAACAGAGACGCGGAGCCTGCAGACAACCTCGAGCTCGGTACGCATTCCGCCAAAGCGCTGCGCTGCGCTACTTCGGAGCACGGATGTTCACTAAAAAGCACCGCTGGCTGGCAGTCTGGTAACTGTGGAGGAGGGCCTATTTCCCATGAGTCAGTGCGCAAAAGGGCCCTCGGCAGCGGCGTCAGAGGAGGATGGCTTGCAGAGGCTGAGCGCACTCCCTCCTAGTTTTTTTTACCTCCATGGCTATCTCGGCCCCTCGCGAGCAGCCCCGTCCGCTGACGAGCGGTGGCGGGGAAAAATCTAGGGAAAACATGCCTGTCCCCAACCGGACATGACGTCACTAAATGTCACGTGGCATCTGACGTCACGCGTATGACGTCATATTTTTTTGATCAATCAACGATCAATCAAGTTGGTTGTATTAACTCTATGCAGCTCACCCACCCGCAAACGCTTGTGCCCGAAACCGCCCAGCCAGAGAAAAACGAACGCGTTCCGGGCAGCCACCGGAAATGGGCGGAGCAACCCGTGAAAATCGAGCGCCTGGCTCCTGGCGCCGCGCTCGGGCAGCCCGCAAGCAACCCGCGGGCTGCCAGAGGCGGATAATCGAAGAGGTGAGGTGCGTTTCCGAAGTGAATGCAAACGACCATGGAAAAATCGTCTGCCAGCTACTTGTTCCAAATTTCTCCCACGCACTGCCTTCTGCATAGCAACTGCCGTGCATTCGTGCATCGTTTATTCGCTAATCTGTTTGTACCAGGGTGTCGAACCGGAATTTTTTCGGGTTCGGTTCAGGTTCGGGTTCACGCCTTTCGGGTTCAGTTCCGGGTTCGGCTCCGGAGCGACATTCCGTTCCGGTTCGAACCGCTCCGGATAGCGTCGAACCGGTTCAAACGGGTTCAGACTATAAAAAATTCTGAACGTAGGTTTTTATTCAATTTTGTTTTGCTGTTTACTTTTCTTTGTGATAACAGCATATAAAACAGCACTGCAAAATTTGCTCAATGCGAGATGTTGTATTGTCCGCGGCAAAAACTTTAAATTTACGCAAGAGCCGCTAAATCAAATACACTCACAATTAGTGTACACCGGCTATGCATACTAGACTGATGAGATACATAAAAAGAAAAGCTGATGGATTTTTCATCTACGAAACGTTTCAGCTTCAGCAGTTTCGGAGTCCCCGTCAGGCGAGTAATAGGTCTTTTTTGAAGCTCGTGTCAATCGGGAATTTCTCCGGCGCATTAAGCATGCGCCCACTATGAGCGGAAGTTGCCTTGTATTTGCAGGTATATACAGCCAAGACATCTTTCTGTCACCCCAAAAGTGGCTTGCCAGTCCCCCCGCCCCCCGACTCTGGCACACCTGCAGCATACATCTAGAGAGTTGAGCAAAAATATTTTATTTTCATCACCTGCTCTACATCCCCTTTGTAACTTGCATTATATCTCTCGACCGCCTATAGCTAAGTTTCTTCAAAAACGCAGCTAATCGTGGCTTGTCGCTAGTACACTGTAAAATTAAGGTTTTGGCCTATGCTGATGTCGTCTCCGTCTTTTGCTCTGATGAAAAGAATATGATAAAAAGCAGGCTTGCATTGGTTCGGGGCACTTCGTGTCTGTAGGGACACAAACTTGCGACGTCTTCGATGCGATGTTGCGTTGTGACAATGCTGCAATTGGTGCATTGAAAGAGGAGGACCGTAAATTCGTTAAATAGAATTTCTGTGTCTTTTATGGGGCGCTTTCAAAGGGAGCCCATGCGTGGACAGAATTTAATGCTAGTACGGTGAGTCTTTCGTGCCGTTTTTGTCCACTGACCTGTTTCATGATTTTTATTATTCGAAACCGAAAACCACCGCTTCCTGGCAGCTGTGCTTATTAGGTGACTAAATGCTCATCTGTCTTTCATGTCTGTCTTTTTTTTTTTCGTGAGGGGATTCTGTGCTGACACACTCGATTTCCTAAATATTCGCTTTTCCTTAGTATACCTCTATGGCTTCTCCAGAAGGCAGCTGACAGAGGTTCTGATCGGTCATTACTTCCTCTATGTGCAGCCTTACCTAGCCTTTCTTGACGGCCTTATATTAAGGCGAGTTCAGAGGATGTACGTTCAATAGGCCCCAAAAACCTTTCTTAGACTTCAAACGTCGACCTTACATGTTAGGGCATGCCATCGAGCCAAGCTGACGTTTGTGCCATCTGCAAGCAAGGAGGAACTATTGAACAACATAATTATTTTTGACGCTATGTGCGTTTGAGACATAGCTCACTTCAGCAGTCTCTTAAAAAGGACATTGAGGCCATGCCTTATACCTTAAGATTTGTGCCAGTAATGAAGGACACCGGAATTCCGTGTGAACTTTTTCTATTAATAAGACTGCTTAGCGTGTGAAGAAGCTGTATGCTTGATAAACACGCACAATCGCCACTTTCGACGAGGTCACTATTCAGAGAACAGTTCATTTTAGCTCAGAACGTATGTGCTGCGAAAGTTCAACCTCCTGACTGATCGCCCTTTCTTGATGTGTGCGCCTTCAGGAATTTTTATGTGCGGGCAGAGGAAAGGAGTGATAGTGGCATGAGGCCGTATGCCGAGGTCGCGGAATTCGGCCCAGTCAAGTAAGGCAAGACGAGATCAGGGAGGTTCCTGATATTCCATCCGGCAACAATAAAAAGAATCCTCGAACATGGCCGAGTAGCCTAAGGCATCAGTAAACAAAGTTTCTCTGTTGCGCCCGCCGCCACTGGCTCTCGATTCCCACTCTGGGTTAGAGTATTGTAGTAGGTTTCTTTACAGCGTTAGCAGTTTTGTCCCCTTTCTCAAAAATTCAAAGATTTCCGTGGTGTGTGTGTGCGTGTGTGTGTGCGTGTGTGTGTGCGCGCGTGCGTGCGTGCGTGCGTCCATGCATGCGTACGCTTGAGCATGTGTATGCACACGCGTGCCCAATCTGGTGGGCGCACATCCGGGCACTCACTGGCAAAAAACTGACAGACGGTTGCGATTGTCGGTAATGCGAAGTTTAAGCGCAGCTCATCACACGCCACCTGGCATGTGCCGTATTATGCTGCTAGCCACTCTTGGAGTCTTCCCGTGGCGTTTAATTCGCTCTGCTACTTGGACAACAGGCTACGCCGACTACGACGCGGTACGCTGGAACGGGCGCATAATAGCTGCGGTCTGAAATGCCCAATCTAGCTGCATCGATCTACCTGAGGTGGAATACTGTGAATGCTGCACGTGTGCCGTCGCAAAGCGTTCCACAAAAGAACGCGAAAACGCTAGCGAATCCTGACACCACGGTGCAATAACTTGTATTTGAGTCGTCGCGGTGGTAAGCGGCGAGGTTCCAACAAGTTGTAAATTTTAGCTGGGACGCGCCGCTCAGTCGCCCATTCGCTTGCATGTGAACCAACCTTAAGGCCCATTCACACTTGCGAGTCGCAAAGGGCACGCGACCAGCAGTCGCTTGCGACCAAGCAGTAGCTCGACAACACCGTTGTTCACACTTGCAAGCGCGACCAGCGGGTCGCTTTCTCGTTAGATTCTCGTTTGAAGCGAAAACTCTCGGGAATGACGTTGTTCGCGTGCTTTCGAGAGTTTCGTCTGCTTTGGCCGCGCCTCCTGTACTCGCGCTCGGTCGTCTAAACTGCTATTCGCAATGTGCAACAACTACCCGAGCGGAGATTAGGTTGTCGTGACGGTTTTGATGTGCACCGCGGTCGTACAAGCGTCATGATGACAGAGGCGTGCTTCTCTGCAGGGCCGGCCTACCAGCCTGCAGTATGCCGGCCGCCGCGGCGTCTCAAAAATGCGCAAATATTGCTTGTTCGCATTCATACCAAGCCCTTGGGTACAGGAATGTAAAAAATGAACCAATTTTGAACATCGCTGGCCAGTACCGAGTTGCTGGTAGAAGGGATAACAGCGACAAATGCAAATTTCTTCCCAGAGCCGCTTTGGTGTTGCTGCTGCTCCATGCTGCTCGACTGTTGTCTGCTAGCCCCGCTGCTGAAGGCGTCGCGGAAGTCGAGCATGTCCTGATATTATTATGATACCAGGTCCACAATAAAGCGGTGACGAAAGCAGCATCTTAATTACTAGCGCTGGCCAGGATCCGAAGCGCCCTCACTTGCGACATCGATATGAAACCGGCTAGGCTTAGCGACGACTACGGCAGCCCGCTGGGAGCAGAGCAGGTCGTCGTCCGGCGCGCCCGCGAGCGGTGTCGTTGCCGGAAGCTTGGCTCGCTCGCTGATTGGTTCGGAGGTTTGCGACTCGCAGTCGCGAGGCTGAAAAATCGAGCAGCGAGCGACTGGCCCGCGACTGTCGCTTTTCGACCAGGGCGACCGTTTGCGACTGTCGCTTTTCGACCAAAACAGTCGCGCGACCTCTGCGACTCGCAAGTGTGAACGGGCCTTTAAGCCTCTCGCCTCAGACACAAACAACCCGAAGCGAGGGTTCTCGCACAGCTTCCACCCTCACCGTTCGACCACGTTTTTCATGTGGAACTCTCGGTAACAGAAGACGCATTACGTTGGCTGGTATTGACGAGGGTGGCGCTGGTGCACACTCTGATGGTTCGGTTGCACTACACGCCGGTTGCACCCCCGAAAGCCAAAAAGATTAGACAGTCGTCGCCGCAGCGCGGAAGTAGCGGACATCTTAAATATCCTCACTGTGCGCTTTTCTTTAGACTACCTGTACAGCCTCTCCCGAAGGCAGAGGGCTCAGGTACTTACAGGATATTTTTTCCCTGTACTGTTATATCGGCAACCTTTTCTGGAGCTCTTTAACACTACTGCTTTAAAACGTGTTAGGCGAATGTACATTTATTTCTTCTGCTGCAAAAACGTTCTTATCTAAACTTCACACACCGGCGCTGCCTGTCAAGGCATTACTTCATGCTGAGATGTTGGTGTCATAGACAGTAAATTGCCGCCTGCGCAATGCGCCAAAGACCATTGACCTTTGTTTTATTCTTTGCAATGATATGCTACGTTCTTCGGGACATAATTACGGCGAGCGTACACTTCAGAAGTACATTGAAATCACACGGATTAGTACCCGTTTTTTTCCAGTGGAGTAAAACTATGTTGTGCCGTGTGATCTATTTATGTTGCTGTTACTGTTCAGTCTCAAGAGCCGTATGATGGACCGCCGCCGAATCACCGGGGTCACCAGATTCTTTGTTCCGTGAGTAGTGCGCTTTGGTGAGGGGAGTATATGTTGCCCTGGAAGGGCCGCCTTGCTGGCTCCCCTATCTAGATGCATGGGTGTGCCTCTCGGACTTCTGATGTTTAGGGAGGTGGGGATTTGCAGGGGTATGGTGGGCTCGTATTGCACAGCCTGGTGTTTTGTGGCATGGACTTACTCCGATTTCCTTTTTCGGCCCTATTTCCATGCGATAAAGAAAAAAATCGTCGCCGTAGCTCACTTGGTAGAACACCGGACGCAAAATTCGGAGGTCAAGGGTTCGAATCCTATTGGCGGCATGTGTTTTTTTTTTCAGTTTAATCAGTTATCATTAAAAGTAATTACTCTTTAGGCTCCTATTGATGAACACCACAACTCTTTTAAAAAAGTGCGCCCTTTATGCTCCTTGGTTTCGGTTATTATTGGCTTCCCTCATGTGCGGCAGAGAGGCAGATATAAGCCGCCTTTCAGAGAATTCAGGATACAGCAATCTGAGAACAGCGTGACGAAGCTGCCCGCTAGCGATCAGCATTTTTTTATGTAAGCAGAACAATTTCAATGCATCGACATAAAAGAAAATCACTTCATCGCAGTAACTTTTCATTCCAGTAGCACCTTTCTAGGCGTTTTTCACATCTCAGCGAGCGCATGTATTTCCGCATTGCCTTTTTGAGTAATCACTATTTTTGTTTTTCTAAGTATCGTACCGCTGCTACATGCCCGCCTTTCATTGGTTATTTCCGTCGCGTGCAACAAATAATGTTCGGATTCTTTAAAATGTATATGTATATTTCTTTGTTTTGTAATAATAGTATCATGTGTATTCTAACGCGTCAAAGCGACGCGGAGTCTATCAGGAATGCTGTAGTGGAAGACTCCAGATTAGCGTAGACCAGCTGGGGTTCTTCAGTGTGCACTCACATCGCACAGCACGCACGCATTTTTGCATTTCTTCGCTATCAGAATGCGACCTCGCCACCGGTATCAAACCCGCGACCTTGGCATTAGCAGCCGAGCACCACAGCCACTGAGCCATCGTGAGGGGTCTTATTCATTATCTGCTATCTGAGACAAGGAATTCCTCAGAAAGTAAATGTTGCACAACGTGATTGGTTCATTGCGCCTATGCTTCACATATTTATGGCACTCGAAACAAAGAAAAGGAAACCATTCTCACTCAG
Source organism: Amblyomma mixtum (assembly GCF_055824585.1). NCBI lineage: Eukaryota > Metazoa > Arthropoda > Arachnida > Ixodida > Ixodidae > Amblyomma > Amblyomma mixtum. The sequence goes on from NC_143014.1 coordinate 206,072,068, forward strand.
CGCTTTACGAGTTAAAGCAGTGCTAACAATTCGAGTAAAGCTGTACGTAAGCATGTGAAAGGGGGATACTATAAAATCTAACATTCCATGTCAATCTGGTGTAAAATACTTTAGAATTACGAAAAGAACATTGCGCAAACGCCATTAGCTTTCTTCGTAGACAAGAGACTCCTATCAGTTTTGTTGTTGACCGGGATGCCATTTCGACTGGATGTCATTTTCACGCTCCATAACGCCGACAGCTTTCGCTGGGTAAATCTACGCGCTGGCATATGCCATTTGGTCTGAAAAAAAAAGGAAAAAAGTATGCCGTGCTGCACAAAATGTGCGGCTGAACCGAGTCCCGAACCGGTTCGGAACGGTTCCTTTGAATCGTTCCGGTTCGGGTTCAGTTTCAAGATGGCGAAAAAAATTTGGGTTCGGTTCGGTTCCAGCTCCGGGCGAAAATTCGGGTTCGGTTCCGGTTTCGGGTTCGGTTCCGGTTCGACACCCTGGTTTGTACTGCGACATTTCGTATTGCACAGCATCACCGTAAGATCAGCGCGTGCTTTGTATGAACGCGTCCTGAGCGCAGAAAATGACAATTACGAAAGGTACGAGTGTTTTCTCGTGGTTATAAAATTGCCAGCGTAGGCTGGCTGTTCTGCGTATGCACGGCAGTCGGCTGTGTGCGCGGTTGGACTATTTTAACGCGTTGGTCATTATATATTAATTTTTTTTTTTCTGCACCACGAAGGCAACAAAGGCTTGCACAGTTTAGCAAACAATGGATGTATTTGCCTCAAAGCGTGTAAAAGCTGCCAGTGGGCTAGCAGACTATTCATACATGCAACCGCGCGCACAGGACGTCTCAACACATCGCACTGCATGCGCATAAAAAGCCTCCTACCGTTTACACTATTTTGGTTGTAAAACACGCTACGAAGCAGAACAGTGTCGACATCTAATTGGTCTCGCAATGATGCAATACAATCAGCGGTGTTGCAGTGGAAATAAATTGGGGTAAGAAGCGAATTAACACAGCGACTGCCGTGAAGCAAGCGAGCAGGGGGAGTAATTTGGAACCGGAAGTAGCGGTAGCAGACGACTTTCCCATAAGACTCTGCGCTGAATCTGGAAACGCACCTCACCCATTTATGCGGCACTTTTGAACGTTGAACGTAGTCCATATGCGTAGTCCTCGAATCTTCCGGGCGAAATGGGACCTGTGAAGTATGTACAGCTGAACATTATCAAATGTAAACAGAGGAACAGGTTGTTAACAGAGATGACGAATGCCATCTTGACTATTCGAGCCGGACTCTGGAGGCAGGGTAAATGCTGCTCAAACTACGAACTGCCACCAAATGTAGTTCAAAAGATCGGCACTAAAAAAATCGGCACTAAAAAGATCGGCGTACTCTAGCAGCAGCACTGGAAGCCCACCTGGACCTGGTAGCAGCGGTGCGAGTGGGCAGTCGCTTACAGATGAAGCAGACAACTTTCGGTGATTGTGCCTTTAGTCAGTCAGGACTCGGCAGTGTCTAGTCAGTACTTTCCAATTTTTAAACTTTTTAAAAAGTACTTTTTTGAACTTTAACGTAAAGTACGCAGTCTCTAGTGGATAAAAAGTAGTATAGTGGACGGTCTTGAGTCGGAAAAGAAAAAGTGCTTTCTTTTCTTTTTGCATTATTAGTTATATTTGTTTACAGACTGAATAAAATGTCCAAAGTGAACTTTTTGGCACAAAAATTACATTTGGCGGTTTTTAGCGGGTTTTGGGAGTTCCTGTCGCAGGTTTTTTATTTTTGAGTTGGCGACACTGGCTACGACGCGTGTCATTCAGCTAGTGCCATACTAGTGCACTGTCATTCACTCGGTGAATTTTGTGAGCGCGTCTGATTGCTCAACTGTCGAGAGGGGTTCACCCAACACCCTGACGTGCGAGCTGCTATTCTCGTAAGTTGCTTACCGCATGTGGTCCTGTCCTTTTTTCTATGATGGGTGATTTGCTGGTTTTGGCGGCGTCTGGCATGGCCTTGGAAAGCCACTCCACTGTTGAATGGGGAAGTCCGAACTCCGCGAACTGCAGCATGTATTTCCATAAGTTCTGACGAATACATGTATTGTTCGTCTGCTTTCGTGGGGTCTGTTTCGTGCCTGAGGTTGTGCCTGTTCAAAGCATTTATGGAGCGCCTGATGATCCTGCTTGGGCTTGCCCAGGTGAAAATTCAAAGTGGCCCACTGCAAAGTGGTGTATGGAAGAGGTACAGCCATGAAATTTATGAGCGTGAACACGGCAGCGCATGGCAGATAGCCTCGAGCCCTACTCGTGGCGATACGCAGCGGCCGCTTTCGTAAACAAAGTGGAAAGGGAGGTCTGTCCTTCGGCTTGCCGGAAGCTGGCAACGCGGCGTAACCCTTTCCACCATGTTGCGGAAAGCAGCCGCCGCGTATCGCCAGGGAGTCCAGGACGAGCGCGAGTGACAACGGACGCACTCCAGAGCTCCGCTGATTTCGTGCCTTCACCCTAGACAGTGAGATCCTGGTATAATTTCATCGAGATCACCGGTTTCCTGAAGAGGAAAGGAATCCAGGGACACCAACCAGAAGTACGTACGACGAATTCTGACCATTTTAGGTCATCTTTTCCCTGCGACCAAGCCAGATGCCTCACTAGGCCTACCGCGCAGCGCCGAAGAACACGGAGCTCCGCGTCGCAGTGGCGTTCGCCACCTGCGTCGCAGCAGCGTTCGCCAGCTGGGCCGCGCCGTGGACCGTGCCCGCGCGCCGTAGTTCGTCATGAAGGTCACCGTAGAAGGCATCCCAATTTCTCAAGAATAATTAGCAGCCAGTGATTGGTTGACTAAAGTTAACAAGCTCCGGGAAGCGCGAACAACATCAAGGCCATCCGTGCCCGATTTCCCTGGAGACAAAGCGGGACCGAGCCAAGCGTCCCAAATCACCAATGGGCTGCGTGTGAACAAGATGACAGCTGAACTCACGCCTCGGCAGCGAGGACGCCTACTAGCCAAGAAATCTGTAGCTTCGAACCAGCCTCGCTTACCCAGCAACGCTCTCAAGCTGATTGTGCGCCCACGCGGCGGACTGCTACTCTCCAAGATTACAACCTACCAACTACTGGAAGCGATCTTCACGGCTGCTCACTTTACCAGGGACGCTGTTCGTCACGAAGACCTAATACAAGCTAACCTGATTCAGAATACTTTCGCGTACTGCACCCCAGTCGTCGAAAGAGCTGAACGGGTCATGCAACTCAAAGAGATCACCGTCGACAAGGCGTATGAGATATCCGTCTACTGCGCTCCAGATGATAGTTCGAGCCGCGGTGTGATTCGTGGCGTCGATCTCCGACTGGATCGAAATACAATTCAAACAGAGTTACAAGACAACCGTAACCCACCCATTGTGGATTTTCGGCGGCTCGGGAACACCACCGCTGTACTCATCACGTTCGCTCAGCCCCAAGTGCCTACCTGGGTCTACTTCTGCAATAGTCGCCATAGGTGCAACTTATTCAAGAAGAAATACGAGGTGTGCTATCGCTGTGGTGAGCTCGGTCATCGAGCCGACGTTTGCGCAAGCCCAACTGCTAAATGTAGAGGTTGCGGACTATCCAATCCTACCAAAGACCACACGTGCAAACCAATCTGCCGCCTGTGTGGCAAGGAACATCTCACGGGCGATAGTCGCTGCAGGGAAATCTTCAGGACTCCTTACGAAGTCAAGCGCAGGAAGTGGGAGAAAATCCAAAAAGCTGAGGCAGATAAACTCAAGTCCCAAAAGACCGCCAAGCGGGCCACGCTCCAGCACATCAGCCAATGGGACCGGCAACGCTCAGATAGCCAGCAACGGCAGCCCCGAGACCGCTCGAGTTCTTTTCCGCCACTCAAGTCTCCCGCTCCACGGATGGGGTCTCAGAATACCTCCCGGACCAGGCCCCGGCCACCTGCAGTCGTCCAGCAGACACGGGCCTCTTCTCAACCTCTGCAACAGCCACCTGGGCTACCACCATCACTACCCGATTTATGAGAACGTCATGAACCGGTGAGTACGCAGGGAGGGACTCCCACTACTCCAGACACACACAAAGCAATTATGGAACTGACAGCAGTCATCCAACAACTGATACTCAGAGTAGAGGCTCTCAAAAAGCCAACAGCCACAATCACTCCCCCGTATCCGCAGGGATCACCTGAAACAGTACCTATGGATATCGCTGCCCCCAATCGATCCGCACAAAAACGCAAAGCAACGCCCGACACTGACTCCCCCACGGATGGTTGGCAGGCGCGTTTTGTCAAAATCGAGGAAAGCTGCGCCCTCAGTCAAACTCGCATCACAGCTTTAGAAGCACACATCGAACGCTCACTCCACACAATCGGCTCTCAAGTCACACGACAATTTGAGATTCTGAGCAAAACTATAGAAGCACAGGGCAAACTTCTCGCTGCTGTGGTACCCGTGGCCCCTGCGCCAACACCCGCTCCAACCCCACAGCTTTCCCAGCCTAATCATGGCAAACAGCTCGGGTAACACCACCATCTGGCAGTGGAACTGTCACGGGTTCGCACGTAAGCGTCCGGTCCTCGAGCAGTTCCTCACCGCGACTGATCGCCCCGAACTAATAGCCCTACAGGAATGCGACAAGAACACGCAACTTGCCGGTTACACTACATACCTATCGGAACGAGTAAAGCCTCGATTAGCCACTCTCGTCAAACGTAATCTCACTGTCCTCCAACACAATTTAAATCCAACTTTCCCCGAACACGTCTTCTTAGAAATATTACCTCGGCCCTCGCGCAAGCGTCGCACCAGTCTGTTTGTAATTAATGTCTATAGTCCTCCCCGAGCCCGTAAGGATATTTTCGGTCCTCTTTTCCTCAAAGCCCAGCAGCTAGCGCAGGGACAACCCCTCCTCATCCTCGGTGACTTCAACGCGCATCACCGTGCTTGGGGCTACCACTACGACTCGGCTAAAGGCCTTTGGAATGACTGGCATACGCATCAGCTGACCCTCATCACGGACGTCTCCTACCCCACTAGACAAGGTACGGGCCTACACCGAGATACAACTCCGGATCTTGCCTTTACGACCTCCGCAGTTAAAGCTACTTGGTGCCACACTCACGAAAATTTCGGGAGTGATCACTTTGTGCTCGAGATTGTCATACATGAGCCCACCAGGCAATGTACGCGGAAGGCTCAGGTGATTAACTGGGACTCTTTCCGGATGCACAGGGAACAGCATGACAAACATCCCAGTATTACTAACATCAAGGCGTGGACAACCGAAATTGTCAAACAAGTGGCCGACGCCACAAAAACCGTCGAGTTAGAGGACACAGTTCCCCACTGCGACCGCTACTACGCCCATCTATGGGAGCGCAAGAAGTCGCTCGAAGCTCTACTTGCCACTCGGAAATGGGACCACGATATCCGACGTAGACTGGCGCGCGCACACACTAATATCGAGAACTATGCAATCGAACTCACTCGACAGAGCTGGCACAACATTTGTGACCAGATTAACAAGACTCCAAACACTCGTAACACGTGGAACCTCCTTCGACATTTACTTGACCCAGCTGGAGGCAAACTCCAAACACGCCAACAGCTCGAGCGAATCTTCCACCAGTATCCTGGCACGCCAGACGAGCTCAAACAAGAGCTTATAAATACATACATCCGCCCCGAACCAGCAACCAACCTCCCCTTCTATCAGGGCGCTGACAATCCCGGCCTAGACGCTCCAATCACTCTTGCGGAGGTCCGAGCAGAACTAAATCGCCTCAAGACGGCTTCAGCAGCCGGTCCCGACCGCATTTCAAATAAAATGCTTAGGAACCTGGACGACGCATCCATTCATGCTCTTACCGACTATCTTCAAGAATGTTGGGCCAGCGGTACCATCCCTCAGGAGTGGAAATGCGCGAATCTAGTCCTCATCCCCAAGCCGGGAAAACCACCAACCTTGACCAACCTCCGCCCTATCTCTCTCACGTCCTGCGTTGGGAAGCTGATGGAACACGTTATCCACACCAGACTCTTGAGATACCTCGAGGACAACCATCTACTACCAGACACAATGTTCGGCTTCCGCTCTCATTTAGCGGCCACGGACATTATGCTTCTTCTCCATCATCAGGTGGTCATGAAACGTACACTAGACACGAAAGTCATCGTCGGCCTCGATGTTGCCAAGGCATTCGACAACGTCCTTCATGAAGCGATCCTTCAACAACTTCAGGCTCTCGGTGTCGGACATCGCACGTATGCGTACGTCCGAGATTTCCTCTCCGACCGCACAGTACAACTAAACACCGGCACGGGAGATCCTTCCATCATCTCTCCAGGAAACCGTGGCACGCCCCAGGGCTCCGTGCTTTCGCCGATGCTTTTTAACGTTGCACTAATAGGCCTTCCCAAGCTACTCGCCAACATCCCTCACCTGCACCACAGCATTTATGCTGACGACCTCACACTTTGGATCACGCACGGCAGTGACGGCCAGATAGAGGAGACTCTCCAGACCGCAATCAAACGGATCGGAGATTACCTCATGACAATTGGCCTCACCTGCTCGGCGACAAAGTCAGAGTATATAATCATCCCGTCCCCGGGACGACGCCCTCCAAAGATACATCCTGAGATCAACCTCCAGGTGCAAGGTAACCCGATCCCTCGTACAGATCACATCAGGATCTTGGGCTTACACCTACATGCCAACGGTAGCAACAACACCACGCTCCAACGCATCGACCAGTCGGTGGTACAGATCGGACGCCTCCTTAAGCGAGTTTCCAGTAAGCATCATGGTATGCAAGAGTCCAACCTCCTGCGCCTCGTTCAAGCCTTCATCTGCTCCCGCATCACCTACTCTGCACCCTACCTACGTCTCACTCGTGCCGAAAGCGAACGGCTAGAGGCGTCACTCCGAAAAGCGTACAAGACGGCCTTGGGCCTTCCCATGTCCACAGCTACGCATAAGCTCATGGCTCTCGGAATCTCCAATACCGTGAGCGAACTTATTGAAGCAACCCTCACTGCCCAATACGAGCGGCTCTCACTCACACACGCTGGCCGAGCGGTACTGCAGCAAGTTGGGATCTCCCCGCCGAGAGCGGCCCCAAGTTATGCTGAACTTACCCCGGAATATCGCCAAAATCTCCTCATCCCTCCCATTCCCAAACGGATGCACCCGGAACACCATGCCGAGAGACGAGCCGACCGTGCACGTCAATTCGAGAAACGCTTCAGCGGACGTCCGGACGTCACGTATACGGACGCCTCTTACCATCCCTCGAAGCCAGCGACGGTGGCGGTAGCTCTCGCCCCTCACCGCAGCTGGTACACAGCCTGCAGCATTCGCAATGCAGAAACAGTCACCGCAGCAGAGGAGGTTGCCATTGCGCTAGCGCTAGCTGACCCTAATACCAAAGTCGTCATCAGTGATTCTCAACAGGCTATTCGCAACTATGATGCTGGCCGTATCTCTTGCCAGGCGTTACACATTCTCCTTTCTACTGCACCCTCTTCCAACTCTCGCGTACTTCTTTGGGCCCCAGCCCACGAGTTGCTCAGCGGTAATGCACAGGCGCACACTCTCGCCCGAGATCTCAGCTGCCGAGCAGAGTGTGTGATCGGCCTCCCTGCTTCCTCTGACACTAATATCTCACGCGCTTCTCTACTCACCACTTACACGGACATACTACAGCACTACCGGCTCGAAAGATGTCTCTATCCTTCCGCACACCATGATCTAACAAGACGCGAGGCCGTCCAATGGCGCAAACTACAAACTGGCAGTTTTCCATACCCCCTCTTATACAGCAAGATCTTTCCACAACAGATAGACCCCATGTGCAAACACTGCTCAACTCCAGCCACTCTCATACACATGGTGTGGACTTGTACACATTACAACACAAACAACCAAAACACCCCAGAGACGTGGGAGTCTCTCCTGCGTACTTCCGAGCCGGCAGACCAACGCCGCCTTATCCAGCGCGCGGTGGAGGCCGCGACATCCCAAGGGATCCCCGCCGACCTCCTCTAAGCCAGCGCAACCGGTCCTTAGACTGGTCCCCTGTTTTGGGAGCAATAAAAGAAATCACCACCACCGCGTATCGCCACAAGTAGGGCTGGAGGCTATTTGCCACGCGCTGCCGTGTTCACGCTCATAAATTTCATGACTGTACTACTTGCAAGTGGAACGACTTTTAAGTGGTTCCACTTGTAAATGGTACCTGTTTCATAAAAACCACTTTGAAGTGGTCCCAGCCGCCGCGGTGGCTCAGCGGTTATGGTGCTCGGCTGCTGACCCGAAAGACGCGGGTTCGATCCCGGCCGCGGCGGCTGGAATTTCTTTGGAGGAGAAATTCTAGAGGCCCGTGTACTGTGCGATGTCAGTGCACGTTAAAGAACCACAGGTGGTCGAAATTTCCGGAGCCCTCCACTACGGCGTCTCTCATAGCCTTAGTCGCTTTGGGACGTTAAACCCCATAAACCTAAAACAAACCGAAGTGGTCCCACTTGCAACTGGTTCCACTTGCTACATAAACCTCTTGCAAATGGTTTGATTTATTTTGACTACTGAATGGAAAAATAAGGCTTCAGATCTTTGAAATTTAAGCAGTAAGAATGCTGGCCACATTCAGGATTTATTGGCTTAGGCTTAAATTTCTAAGGCCCTTCGCTTCATGTTGTCGTGTGTCTTGGATTTTCTCCGAAAGCACTGTTGACAGGTTTGCAGTTGTGCTTGCCACGTCGATTTGTTTTATCCTTCCCCGATAGGTGAGTGTTTCTGAAAAGCAGTAATTGCTGAATTAGAACTCCAGCAGCACTGTGGCTGACAGGCCTGAACTCCACTTACCAACCACAAGGCTGAATTTTTCTGGAGTCAGTTCTTTTTTTGGCTGAACACCAAGGCTCTTCCTGTCCTTGGGGGCCACCCTGCCACTATATGTGCGACAGGCAAGCCCACCAGAGCCCCATAATGCCTGAGCTGTGTCTTTAACAACAAGCTTTGGCTTCAAGTTTTTTGACTGGAAGATCTTCCCTTGGGCCTCGCTTATAGTGATTCCCCTCTTCAGGTGAAACTGCAAAAGTAGTGAAACTCTGCCACTGCCCCAAAAACTGTAAAGCAGAATAAAATGTACGCTTACCCTCCCGTTGCCACATTCAGTAAAAACTGGCCTTTCGGGACTGCATGCTGCAAACATGGGAAAGTAATTTCTAATAAAGGTTTTTGGTCTTAGATGTAGCACAGGGTACTAAATAAAACTGGCACAAGTTTCTCTCAAAGTGTGTGAAAACTTAATGAAAAGCTATTTAAAATCTAGAGGAACAAGCAACAAATGTCATGCAGCACTTCAACCTTTATCTCCAACAAAGTATTATATATGCTTACCAAGAGCACGTGGTTGCTGTTGTTGCGACAGCGTGTAGCAGTCTCTGGCCACTAGAGTCTGGGCAACCCTTATCACTTCGTTTGAAGTGCCTGCATATGTCAACATATATATTAAACATCACATGGCAAAACTAAAAGTAAACTACCATATTTTCCTGTGTATAAGACGCGGCTTTTTTTCAAAATTCTTGCTGGTGCGTCCTATACATGGGAGCATTTAATACGGAAATTTTTTGTTCTTTTTTTTTTCAAGTTCAGAAATTACTCATGTTCATCTTCAAGTTTCTTTCACCGATAAAATATCACTACCAATAACGCGGCTGTAACACGGTTACTACTTCAATACCGGGACCGCTGTGCGCAACTTTTCTAGGTGAACTTTATCATGAAACGGCGGGAATGACGACTTCCGGGATCACAAACACATGGCCGTTTCAGAGTTCGTAAGCAAAAGTAATGTGAAATCCCAAAAGATGGCAACAATCGCGCTTTTCGCCATTGTCAAGACAAGCCAAGACAAGCCGGCGTTCTTTTTTAGTCACCCTTTGCAACTTTGCTCCGTTTACGCAGTACGTACGTAGTGCGAAGAGAATGCTTCAGCCGCGTTGCCTCCAGAAATGGGCGAACTTTTTGATAGCACATCCGAAGAGATGAATACTCCGAAGGTATTAAGTAAAAATAAAATGTTATGGACATAAGGAGAGTTCTTTCGTTTTTCTTTCTATTTTGCTAAAATGTGGGCGGCTATGGCGCGAGTGTTGCCTTTTTCAATCACTTAACTTTGCTTAAGAACTTCTCACAGGTACGGTGCATTTCGCGTTGGTTGCGCAAGAGTGTTGAATTAAGCCTCACTAGCCTAACTGGGTAAAATGGGGTGCGTCTTATGTACTAGCTTTGTCAATGACAGCCTGCATATATGGCGGGTGTGTCTTATACAAGGGGCGTCTTATACACTCGAAAATACGGTAAATCTGCACAGTCATTCTTGAAAGAGCTTCGTCTCACGGGGCAGTAGTCCAACATTTTGGGCTACATCCGAGCTTCCTGGCGAATCACACTCATCATGGAATCAGCTATGACATCTGAAATGTAATGTACTGTTAGCTCCAAAGTGGCTCAAGGCGATGTAATTAATGTCTTCTGTGTCTCCGCGGTATGTCGCGCGAAAAACGTATTTTTGCACAACTGCTGATTCCGCTCCACGGAGAATCAATTGGGCAGGGTCGAAATGTCTATTTCAGGACATGTAGCTTAGCAACACTTTACCTGTGCAGCTTTCGAGTCCACGCAGGCACACCTGAAAGCACTATGGCTGTGTAGGTTGCATGCTCCTTGTGCACTATTTCATACACTGTTTGTTCAAATTTTATGGTAACGTGAACACTTTTTAGTCATGTTATGTTAGGACGTTTGTGCAGCAGTGGGGAATAGTGCTTGCAAACCGGATTTTAAAAGATGTCACTCTAGGTGCATTCTGGAGGTTTGGATAAGTTGCTGAGAGCAAGCTGCGTAATACAAAACGGCCTCATCACCCTACCCCAAGAAGGCTTAGGCAGGCAAATTGGGAATTGGCATCAGTGCTTATTTTGTTATTGATTCTTCGGAAATTTTCCACAAGATATTGGTAGCTCACTGCCGGCCAGGAGCTCAGGAGTTTTGCTCAAAAGCTTCTTGATGCTTGGTGAGATTGCCATTTCATTGTTCCTTTTTGCGTGGTAGTGTGCTGTTTCTCAGTTCCCCAGCTTTGAAAGTTTTTGATTGTAAGATTGATTCTGCTCGTTTCAAATCTGCCTGTAACTTTTTCCTTCAAAAGGTGAGGGGCAAATGTTCAACTGCAATGGTTTTTGAACATGCTTACAGCTGAAAATTTCCATCACGGATGCCAAGGCTAATGAAAGGCACTGGAAACATCTGCATCCTCAAGGGTAAGCCTTAGAGGGACGAATATTTATGGAGTCCTTTCAACGCAACAGTTTTTAAAACTAATTCTCATTACTGTCCGGTCACCCTTGGTAGGGAATTTATTGTCATAATGAGCAGTGCTTTTGAGTAGTTAATGTTTCTTTTGTGGACAAGTTAGTGTAGCAAATGTGGGTGTCAATTTTATTTACCATGAAGGAGAAGTAAGGTCTTACCCACAAAACTAATGAGAAGTATAATTTCAGTTCTGCTGCAGTGGGGAATGGTGCTTGTTTTCTTCTTCCATGCGAATCTCTTCGTTACGGTTATTCCACGTTTTCGGCGGACTTAAATAATAATTTTCAGTTTCAAACTGATTATCTGCTGCATCGTGTGATAAATCCATTATTTCACGATGGTGGATTCAGCATACAATAAGCAGAAATTTTTCTTGGGAGCATGCCCATTCTTGCTCATCATGGGGACACTCTTCTAACTCTAAAGAGAGCTTGTATTGTTGTTTTAGGTTTCATTTCCAGTGGTGCCACAGTTCATTGGGAGAATGCTGGTATTTGTGGAAAGTGTTTAATAATTGCTGTCACTGTTTCCTCACAGGCAAAGGAGATCAGTACATCTCTCCCTTACATGAGATCCCCATGTTTGCTGACGAAGGCAGCCGCATTTACAACATGGTAGTGGAAGCGCCCCGCTGGACCAATGCCAAAATGGAGGTCGGTGTCTTCTCATGCGATCTGTACACTTCTGCTGTTTATTGCTCATGTCGTTTTGCTCTTGTGTGCTTGTTTGATACGAATAAGAATGCTCTTGGACTCGGGTGCCTCTTTCTTCTGCCTTAGCATTTTGCACATAGCAGTGGTGTTTTCATGTATAGTGTTAATGATATGCTGCAAACTGTCTTGGTGTGAAAACACGTAATAATGCTACCAAAGTGGCTGCATGAAACACTGCTGTTATTAATTTCAGTCATTGAGAAAACACCTTTGGGAAGTATAGTCTTCATGGGCGAGTGCCCAAGTGCTTTGTCGCATCTAGGATTTTTAGCCACATGCATTTTGCCTGCAAAATCAGGAGGGTGTAGTGCAAAGGTTTGGTCAGCTGCTTCATATAATACTACAGTGGCACGTCACTGTACAAAGTTCAAAATGTGCAGTGGCTGATGTAGGTGAAGCAAGGAATGCATGCAGTGCTGACAGGTGCAGTTTGTGTTGTGTGTGCAGCTTGAGCTTCATTGCAGGAATGAACCATCTAGCCAAGAAGCCTTACTTTACCTGAGCTGTGGTAGAGTGGTCTGCACTATGAAGCTCAGATATTATCTCATCATGTGCAATTGATAGCTGTTGGGCGTGTTTTTCTTTCTTTTAACATTTTTGAAATAGCTAAATTAGTGGTTTAAAAGGAAAGTTCAGGACCACTGTTGCAAGCTACAAAATATTTTTCTGGGTGGAAAACTTTGTGGATTTTGCAGTGCGGTGTTCTAGCATAATGTGTTTTCTGGAATTATGCAAGACATATCCTTGAAGTGAATTTTAGTTGACAGTTGAGTGTGATAAGAACAGAAAACTGTGTTCATTACTGGGTGTAAAGTGACATGTAAGCAGGTTTTTGACACAGGATGCACTGCCCTTGTTTATGTATTTGTGGCAGCATGCACTAAGTCTTGCATGGACAAATTATGTTTTCTGCCAAGAGACATCACCACCATCTGAACCAAAGCATCGCTGTCTAAATACTGTTCTGGCAGAAACCATTTCAAGCGTAGAATGAAGCGAAAATCAGCGTTTGTGAGGCCAGGGTTGAAGACATGCCATCTGAACTGGTGCACAAGAACCCACCTGCTCCCGAGTCTGTAGGGCCATGCACAGCTGTGCAACATTAGCCTTCCACGTCAATTGTACCATGTTGCTGTGTGTGCTTTCTGCAAAGTGCAAGAGTACTGATCAATATTGATGGTGCAGTTAAAATTTCAGGCAAGCACTGGTTCATCACTGCTTCTGTCATCTTTTTAGCATGCAAAGGCCTAATTGCATCACCAACCTTGCAGTGGGTGGGAGGCTATGTCAGAGTGACAGCCTTTCTCTTAGTAGTGTGCTACAGAGGCTGCTTCCATGGAACTTTGCACAAACCCGGTCAGAGCCACATGTGACACTTGATTTTGGCACTCTTGGAACTAACCTTATGTGTGGATTTGTGTATATATGCCATAACAATGTTAACTGGGTTCATACATTTGCCCTGAACAGGTTATGCCGTGAAACTCGTAAGTACATTGAATGGACTCGCGGTCACTCATGTGGAACTACCTTTTTCGTGAACAGTATTAACTTGACAGCATTAAAGGCATCATTCGGCAGCACCCGCTGTCGCACCATTGTGACTGGAAAATACTGATTTGTTGCGAGGGTAGTGGCGTAGAAAAGCTGTTTCGCTTAAAAGATAAAAGGCAGTGGAATCAGACTGCTGTCCTTTGGGCTGGGAGCCGGGCATGCTACCCCTAGAGCACTTGGGAGCGTTCAGTCAGTGGGATAAATAGAGGCCTTGTATGAGCACCTCATACTGCACAGTAGGCCAACTACACTACAGTGATACTTAGTTAATTGGATCACTAATTATTGTTGCTAATTAATATGGGCAATGACGTGCAATAAAGCAGTATGTGATGGCAAGGAGCGTGTCAGTGTCTGCATAAGGGTGTGCCAGGGGACCCCTACATGCCTGTAGGGACCCTTTAACACTGTTGCGTCGTATTCTTTAGCTGAACTTCAGTGTCCCCCATGTTTTTCACTTCCTTTGCGAGCAAGGATGGTTTTTTACATGCTGCAAGTCTGAAAACAGTTTTGCAAATGGGTGCGTCACGTGCAGTGGTGCAGCCGTTAATGGGGGACTTTTGTATTAAGTACTGAAAAATATTGGCGGCTGCACATCATGCAAAGCAAGTGCTGGTATCAACTTGGATCTTATGCAACATCAAAGCCTACTACCTTTTTGACGATGGAAATGCAGAGCCCCACAGAGCACAAATAAAACATGTAGCACCCACAAACCATCCGCTAAGTGCAATGAATTGAGGGATAATGAACAAAATATATTTTACATGTTTCCTTGAGTGTTCTTTATTTACATGCGCCCTGTGGCTGCAGCATTCCGATAAAAAAAAATATCATTTGTTGGGACCTCCAAAAACACACGTCGAACCAAGGCTAATATGATAGGTTCCATTTGGTCTCCAGTTGTTTTCAATAGTAGTGGTAGTAGCAGATCTTTTCTCACTGGGATCAAGAATCCAGTACCATTTGGACATTGGAGACCAATACGAAGGGGTACCCAAAAGAAACCGGACTAAATATTTTGGTCGGCAAAGCTTCTGTGGTACCGCGTTTTGCCACTAGGAGCGTATAGAACGAGCATTCCAGTGTCAGTAAGCCGAGTGCCGTCGTTGAAGGAGGTCAGACTAGTTTAGGCAAAGTTTTAGAGTGACGACTGTTTTGTGTGAATGTCGTTTTTGCAATGGCTGATTTTCGTGAACAGCGTGCGCCGGTGAAATTCTGATTTTGCTCGGAAAAAGGTGAATGGAAACTCTTGAAATATTAAGAAAGATGTACAAGGACAATGCTATGGGGACAACTCAAGTGTTCCTGAATCGAATCCTGAATCAAAGCAACAATCATGCCAATGGAAAACTTCAAATTCACCTTGCCTCAAGAACGCTCGTCAGGTAAAACCAACCCTCAAAACAATGCTGATTTGTTTTTTCGACGTGAGAGGAGTCGTCCACTGGGAATTTGTTCCGCAGGGTCAGACAGTTAGCCAGGCTTTCTTCTTGGATGTTTTGAAAAGATTCGGCAACAGTGTGCGGTGGAAGCGGCCAGATTTGTGGCGGTCGGGCGACTAGTTTATCCATCATGGCAATGCCCCTGCTCACACAGCCCTGTTTCTACGGCAATTTTGGTCCAAAAATGGCATGACCCCTATTCCTCAACCCTCATACTCTCCCGACCTTGCCCCGTGCTACTTTCTTTGTTTCCTAGAATGAAAAAATAGGTGAATGGAAAGCGTTTCGCTGATGTTGCTGAAGTGAAGAAAAAAACGACGGAGGCACTGTCAAGCATCACAAAAGTTTTTTTTAAACAATGTTTTGAAAAATGAAATGAAAGATTCGACAAGCGTATCATGCAAGTGAGGAATACTTTGAAGGAGATTGAAGGTCTGTGCTTAAAATGTGAACAAATAAGCTCAAACAAAAATAAGTCCGGTTTCTTTTGGGTACCCCTCGTATGTCTAAAATTGGCCTGTGTGCTGCTTTAAAATCTGCCGTTTTAAGTTCTAGGTGCAAGTGAAGAACAGATGCACTTTTTGTGCTGACGTGTGTGCATTAGTATTACATTTCCTTATAGGTGGCTGCCTAGGGGATTTTCAGGTGTGAATCGGGCCACCATATACGAGAGCTGGATGTGTTTTCTTGCAGTGGCTAATTGTCATGGGGTTGATGGCCTGTGTCATTTTTATTGGGCAGAGTTGGGGGTTTTGTTCACTTGTGAAATGCACTTCTAGACTTGGTTGTTAGCTTAGGTGAGCTGTTGAAATTGATTGCACCATTGCTGTTAGTCACTTCAGTCAGTCATTATGTAGCTGCATCCTGTCATATTTGTTCTAGTACTCACCTTTTTTTTCCCGAAGTGTAGTTTGTGAAGCACTGCTGCTCATTTTGAGCCAGGGGCCGTTTCCAGCAGTTAACTACAGTGGAAAGAACTGTAGTGTTGTGTGTCACTTGCAACTTAGCTGCATCTTTTGTTGTGTGCTTTGTTCCCGCAGATCGCCACCAAGGAGCCGCCGAACCCAATCAAGCAAGATGTCGAAAAGGGGAAGCTGCGATATGTTCATAACTGCCTCCCCCACCATGCCTACATTTGGAACTATGGCGCCATCCCACAGGTGCTGTCAGTTATCAAGTGGCCCCTAATTACATCGAGCACTTCATGAAAATTTTTCCCCGCCATGGTGTGGCTTAGTGAATAGGGCACTTGGTTTCTGAGCCCGAGGACATGGGTTTGAGTTCGGTCACCGCGACCCCTTTGTGATGGTGGCATCAACAGTGTTTATTCTGGCTCCATCGAAGGGGGGTCTCTAGTGATTCGAGCAGAGGTGGAGAGGGAAACAAAGATAAAGCGGCTGGCAGCCAGTTTTACACATCGTTTTATACTAAGGGGAGAGATCATTTTTAGAGGTTGTTTGTGCAGTTTATAACACAGACCTGAAACAAACAGTCCGTCCGTTTTACCAGTGTGCTCGTCATCATGTAGCCTTGAAGCTCAGTGGCCAGTACTGGACGGACTCATGGTGCGAATGCACAGGTTTCCCTTTTTCTTCCAGGCTTTGTAAAACGTTTTCGACTCTTATTTCTCCTTCTCAGGTTCTAGAAAACATGGTAATGGTTCTTAATAAATGTCGGTGCAATTTTCGAAATAATGGAGAAGAAATGTTTCGACAACCACTGACAAGAAGAAAAAAAAATGGCTGCCTGTTTCGGATTCCTGCAGTCCCTTCATTCTAGCGCGAGAGGTCTCAGATCCCTTGTCTAAACTGGGGGGGGGTCTGAGACCCCCCTGACTTTTGGTGCCTGGGCGTGATGCAAGGCACCCATTTACTATGCGAGGTCCGTGCACGTTAAGGATCCCAGGTGGTTGAATTCACTCCGGAGCCCTCTGCTATGACATCCCTCGTAGCCATTGTCACTTTGCGACGTTAAACCCCATATACCATAACAATAATAACCTGGAGGGGACACTTAAGCTGTGCTTTAAGGGCATAATCCAATGGGATTAACGGGTTAATGCGCATATATGTCGAATTAGTCAATCTGTACATTCAGAGATCCCTGGGAGTCCTCGTACAACTCCCAGCTGAGTGATGTAGTGGTTAAGAAATGGAGATGCGCCACTGCCCCGGCTGGGGGCTGTTTCAAGCACAGCCACTGGTGGGGCTTGTGAAACCCCAGGTTGCTCTTCCCGAGCTATCTCGTGACCTGTCATTAATTTAACTGCCACGGTGGGCAGCTCGCTCACAGTCCAGTGTGGGTAGGTTATGGTGGTGTCACAACGTCACGTGACCTAGGTAGACCGCAGTCATCGGGTGTTCCACTGAATGGAACCCTTAACCTGCTGATGTTAAAATTTTGAGGAGTTGCCATTTCTGTCAAGCGTCTTAGATGAATTGTGAAATGTGGTTGGGCCAGGCTTTATCATTGCATTATTAGTGGTGGGGGTCTGTGAATTTGATGCTGGTTTTTTGTTTTGCTGCATTCATTTCTGTAAAGCCTTTTGGAAGAATTCTGAATTGTGTTTGGGCCAAGTGATACTTTTTTTACTACAAAAATATTACCAGTGTCGCAGTGTGAAAATGCTGGCATATATTTGTAGCCTCAGAGAGTTCAGCTTGCACCTTCTAAAAGCACCAGCCATATCCCCACCACATCCCCTAGCTAGAGGGCTGTCCACCGCCACCTTCGATCCACTGCTGCACCCCATCCCCACCCACCTTCACCCTCCAGAAGTGCCATCCACCACCCCACTATACCCTCCAGAAGCACCACCCACTTGAAGCCAACGCAGCAGAACAGAAAAGCAGTGGTGAAATCAAATTCAGACTCGGTGGAAAAAGCCAGCTGTCCTCCAGAAGCACCACCCACCGGCCTCCTCCCCACCCCACGCCCCCATGTAGGGGGCTGCTAGCCACCCACTGCACCCCCGCCAGAAGTTCCACCCACCTCTGCCCACCTTCACCCTGCAGAAAAATTCTATTGCCCTGTCTAGCCCCAGCTGAGAGAGCAAACCATCAAAGCAATCATCAGGGGTAAACCCAACTTCACTCAGAGGATTGCTGCATTAGATGTCAGACCATGCAATGGGAGAATGATGCTTACTGTTTCTTTTTTCTTTGTCAGCATCCCATTAGCCATCATACACCAGTTATATATTATCACCAGTTATATATGTTACGTAAAGATGTACCACTGGGTGCTCCCGAGAAATTGTCGAGAAGTGGACATTTCTCAACAGGAAGTGCAGGGTCCAGAATTTGGTCCCGAAATCTAGATGCCTGAATAAGGGGACATTTGCACAAGAAGAGCACAATTTATTATTAAAAGTAACGATAATAGGTTTCTTTCATTACGAGATCCCAGGGAAAGGAAGATGCGTATGATCTAGGAAACTTGGTATCCGAATACACTGAAAAGAAGCTGTAGCATTGGAATGAGCCCAGGAACATTTCTCTCTGGGCGCGTAAAAAAAGATCTCGCATTAGTGTCTTTTTTTTTTCTTGCTGCGAGCGGAAACTCTCTTCTCAAAAATTTTCGTTTGATGGCTCCTGGCGTGAAGCCGCTGTAAAGTCACTGAAATAATTTTCCAGTGACTGCAAGCAGCTGTTCGTAGAAAGGAAGCGGCGAGGAGGAAGCGAAACTTGCTGCACACATGTGGGCTCCCGCGCCGTTGTCGCATCGACTGCTTTAATCCAACACAGTTCTCGTCTGTTGGAATCTGGAACCTCGCCTATGCCAGAGGGGTCATGAATAAAGTGAATGAAAGAAACAAAAGCTTCAGAGCCAACCCGCGCCTCAGCACCTCGTGCAGCGCTGCCCGCGCGTTCTGCATCTGGCGGCATTATTTCGTTTTTGTGAAGTGTGTAAGAAGTGCGGGCAATGTAGTCGCTCTTTTTCTTGCTTATTCTTATGCCCACGACGGTTGGCACCTAAATGCCAAGCTATAGACAAGTAGGAAGCAAAACAAAAAGTCTGCTCTTGCCCACGTGGTCACGTTTAAAACGCTTTCATGCGTGTACCACAACCAGCGCCTTCATGTGGGCATTAAGTAGTGCATTAATTATGTTTTTATACATCACTTATGGAACACTAAAGTTTATGGAAAGACTTGCCATTCAGAAAGGATGTTGCTACTATAGTCATGATGGTGTGCATGAATGGGCTCTTTTTTGTAGTGGCTATTGAACCTTCTGGGCAGTAAATATATTTGAAATTCTAAAACATTGTCTCGAATCTCTTTTTTTTGAATGAAAAAAAAGAGCTGGGCCGTCGCGATGGCACAATAATTATGGCGCTCCGGTGCTTCCCCGAAAGACGAGGGTTCGATCCCGGCTGCGGGTGCTGAATTTCGGTGAAGGTAAAATTCTAGAGGCCCATGTACTGTCAGATGTCGGTGCACGTTAAAGAACCCCAGGTGGTCGAAATTTCTGGAGCCCTTCACTATGGTGTCCCTCATAGCAGGAGTCACTTTGGGATGTTAAGCCCTCATAAACCAAACCATAAAAAAAGCTGCTTAGGGTGTGAGAGTACAGCTAAATCTCGACGATGTGATTATGGTTGATCTGAATTTCGCGGTGATACGAATTTTAAACGTGTCCCAGGCGGTGTGCGTTATATCGGGATGATACGAATTATTTCTCAAGCTGTCGTGGATGATGTGAGCTGGCGAACCAGCGGGCGCCTTCCTGCGGGCGCTCGGTGATGAAGATGCCATTCAAAAGGGACTGCTTAGCGACATCGAGGTAAAAAAATGACCCAATGAACATTACAGACTTCATCGGCAGAAAATAAGAGCCAGGAAACAAATATATTCTCACACCTAGCGGTGACGCTCCGATGACATGCAGGCATCAGACTGCGCCACACCACATTTTGGGATTTTGGGATGATACGCTCATTTTGCATACTCCCGGGGAACTTGTATTGAGAGTGCAATGTAGCTGTTTCATAGTTCTCATGCTGCAGCTCACGCAGTGACAGTTAATTTGTAATTGTGACAGTTGAAGATAAGCTTGGCAGCTCTGTGTAATTGCGAGCCTTGTCAGTTTTTGAGTAGCTATCATCTGGGACAGTAAAAGTACTATAACAGCAAAGTATGTCTGGTGTATCTGTTGAATGTAATATTTAACCATCATTTTAGCATCCAACGTTTGTTTAAACGTTCGTTTCCATGTCTTCGATTGTTTCTGCTGATAAAGTTGGTCTTAAATAATATGGTTTTCTTCTGAGGTATAGGTTCCTGCCCACTATATTTTTGACATTAGCTGCCGCTATGGCTCAGTCGTTATGGCGGTCAGCTGCTGACTCAAAGGACGTGGCTTCACTCCCAGCCGCGGCGGTTCCATTTCGATGGAGGCACATTACTAGAGGCGCCCGTGTGCTGTGCGATGTCAGTGCAAGTTAAAGAACCCCAGGCAGGTGGTTGAAATTATCCGTAGCCCTCCTAAACAGTGTCTTTCATATCCCGAGTCGCCTTGGCACGTTAAACCCCATAAAAGCAAAGTGTATTTTTGACGTAAGAAATGGTGTGATATTTTTGTCCGGCACTTGTCATTAAGTGCAGTTAGCTACATAGCAATGTACACACACACTGTAAGATGTTGCAGTTAACTTGGAGAAATTTCCCATTTTTCATTCGCTTTTGTGCAATTTTCTTGTTTCTCAGACTACTGTTCCTAGTAAAAACTACATATTTGCTATCTTTGAACATTTACCCATCACTTGAATTAGTGTTCGCTTTTTGGTGTCCCAGTACCACTAGCATGAAGCAGAAAATGCCAATATCTGAGTCAACTTTTCTGGACCAGCTGCTTCTCTGGGTTTTCGAAAGGTGTACTTTGTTAGACCCTGTGAATGTATTTAGAGAGCATAATAAGAAAAAGAATAATGCTCATTTGATTGTAAATGTGAATGTCTGAATAACTTCACTTAAGATCGGTCAGATTATGGCAGATTACTAGCGTGGTTGATTGGAACTGCACTCACCAGGTGCTCAGTAGAGTAGTTATCACTGCATAAAAATGATTCTTTGCTTGACTCTGTATTGGAAGCCTACGATGGGCTAATGTGCATTGGCTTGGCACTGAACTGTGCACACTGCTATTCTGTGGATGGGAAATGTGGCACAGTAACATTTGAGCTTGTTTATCTGTTCTCCTTGCTTGCGTACATTGTGGGCTTTGTATTTTCATTGTAGACGTCGGAAGACCCCAACCACATTGACAGCAAGACCAACTGCAAGGGAGACAATGATCCCATTAATGTCTGCGAGATTGGTTATCGGGTGAGCTCGTGAATCTTTGTTTTGTCTTTGTACACCGATGATTATCACTATGAGCTAGGTCACATAGCAGCAGCCATGACGTGTGCCGATTTTCAGCTCGCTTGACCTGGGATCTGAGTATTTACACATTCAGTTTAGTCAGTGCGCATGACCACTGGTATTGTGGACCAATATGGTATTGTTTGATGCCAGTGATTCATTATTTTCTGGCTGCAGGGATGCGTCAACATGATAATGTTTTAGCCGCCGCGGTGGCTCAGTGGCTATGGTGCTCGGCTGCTGACCCAAAAGACGGGGGTTCGATCCCGGCCGCGGCGGCTAGAATTTCTTTGGAGGAGAAATTCTAGAGGCCCGTGTGCTGTGCGATGTCAGTGCACGTTAAAGAACCCCAGGTGGTCGAAATTTCCGGAGCCCTTCACTACGGCATCTCTCATAGCCTTAGTCGCTTTGGGACGTTAAACCCCACAAAACCAAACCAAACATGATAATGTTTTAATGCCACAAGTAAAAGTATATTACTGCACAGGCACTTGCCAGAGTGTACTATTACATTTCGGACAGTGGCACTGATATGCAGCGTGGTAATAATAGACACCTTTACCACACCGTGTGCCGTCTTATCGTTGCCATTACCGGAGTACCGGAAGCCCGCTCACTGCCGGTCAGCACGTGCTGATTGGTCCCGATGATGCAGGCACGCGTAGCTACCGGGTACCTGGCACCATCTTTCGCCGTCAAGGTGTTTTGGGCATGCGCATTGGCTGCGCGCGGGCTCCCATTACTCTGGTACCGGTAACGGTAACACTGTACACGATATGCTAAAGGTGTTTATTAACATCCAGAGGTAGGGTCAGTTTAAACAACTTCTATGTACGGTTGTCCACAGAAATTTTCTGATCATGGAAGTCATGAAAAAAAATAAAGCTGAATTTTTTGCCACACTAAAAATGCAGCCATGAACTGAAGGGAGTGCAGGCTGTGTGCCCCTCAATGTTTGGCCACAACTTCAGAAGCAGGAATATTCAGCTTTGCAATGGCTTCCATGTTACATAACTTTTTCGGGCATCTGTTCATGCGTTGGCCTTTGCTTACTTAATTTTGCTTATAATCTTAATTTGCAATGCCACCAAACCTGCAGTCTGATAAAGCTACTTACATGCATGCAGTGGTATGTTTAAGGGCAAACACAAAAGAGAATGTAAAGGCATTTAAGGGGCTCTGAAATACCTTCTGAGCAGTGCGCGTTAAGTTGCTCAATCACTGAATTGCATTTTCAAGAGCACCTGAGCCAGATGACACATTTCTACAAGCAGCAGAGAACCCACAATCGCATGCAAAAATTCGAGGGCCCTTTCTGGCGACTTTTTCATTCTCCCACCCTCCTCCGTCGTTCGCGCCTGCGTATACAAGTTGCGAGATGGCTGCTATTGGTTAGATTCTCTGAGACTTCAGGCAGCTACCATGGCTGCGGCCAGTAAGCCGCATGGCTCCGGCAGGTCAGGAAGCTCCGGCTCGGAGGTGGGCCCGGCGGAAGACCGACCTTCCAGCGTGCAAAAAGTAAGGAGAGGAAAAGGTGCGAAGACGCTGAAATTCAAATTTTGCACTACCGATAACTCAGCTTGTAGAAAGCGCATTAAAAAAAATTCTTGCTGGACAATAATCATGAAGCAATGTGCTTTAGCATCCCAGGCCAACCGCAACTTTATTAGAGCCCCTCTAGGAAGGAGGCAGTAATGAAGAGGAATTGAGAGGTGAAAACTGCAAGGCTGCTTTCCTCTCTCTGCAAAATGTGATGCGGATTGGTGCCATTGCCCAGCCAATGGCAGCACACACTGGCATATGCTCAGACATTGTAGGCCATGCAGAGTACACAGGTCACATGTTTAGAGAGATAGCCGTCCTTCCATTTCATTGTTGCATGCTACAGAACCAAGGTTTTATCTTTGAGCATGTTCTTGCACGGTGTTATTGAAGTTGGCACTGTGATAAGCTTCATTGCTTCTGTGCGAGACTAAGCCTAGGGACTGGGAAGTGTGTTCGTAGTGACTTGTGGAAATGGTTGCAGCCTGTGATTCCTGTGCAGGATATGACTGCTCATTACTGAAACAACAAGAATACCATGAAATTTATTTTGCTTTTGGAGAAAAAGGGATTCATATTGCAAAAAATTGCGTTTTGATGAATAGAGCATCTGACCTGCCAGTAGTCTAGTGTGCCCAACTTCTGAGGTGATTTGTTTAAAAAGGCTACCAGAACCCGCTGTGGATAGCATACAATTTTTGTTCACATGGCTTCTGATGTCCATATTTATTGCGTTTGATTGTATGATAGGTGGCCCAGCGAGGCGAGGTCCTTCAAGTAAAGATCCTCGGTGCAGTCGAAGTCATAGATGAAGGGAAAACTGTGTGGAAGCTCCTTGCTATTAATATTAAAGACCCTCTGGCTGATGAACTGAATGGTGAGCCGGTTTTCATTTTCTCAAGCTTTCCCTCATTTCTCTGCAGTGCAGTAAGTGTTGTGTACTTGTGTCACTGCTATGCACTGCATTAAATGGCACCACATAGGTCATGCCATCCTTTTACTCATGCTTATAATGGGTTATCAAAAAGGTGAAGGGTTTTTTTGGTTCTTCAAGCTTCATGCTGAGAGCTCATCTGTTGTCTGCATCGTCACTGCCTAGCAGTCTAACGTCGATGCGATAAAACAGTAAGCATTGTTGCTTTGCTCAAGAGCACTAAGGGTACTTTGTGAGCCCGTGTATGTAACATATAAGCTACTATGCTACCTCTAAGACTGTATCTGCTATGTCAAGTACTTGTGGCTTGTGGTTGCTAGAGAAAGTAGTGTGCCCATCGTAGGTCACCACACACTAAGTGTCCCAGATAAATGTAACCAAGCTTTCAAAAAAGACATATTGTCCTAGCCGCGTGAATCCAACTGAGAGTTGTTTAGGGTCACATGAACTTGTCCACGAAATTTTTCAAACTTCAGAGGTAATTAGTTAAGCCTAATTAGCAATCTTTTTAATACTGACTTGAGGAGCAAAATGTCAATTAAAAATTTGTAGATCTCTTTGTTCCCTGAAACATGTGCACCAAGGTACCATTAATGTAGAGTAGTTTTTTTTACCTACCTTTAGCCATAACTCACACAATAATAAAACAAAAAGCTTTCACGTGACAACCACTTCACTGTCCCAACACTCGTCTTAGAGAACAAAGTTCATTTTTTTTCTGTAGTGCTCTTCCTGATAAGCCTTTGCGTGCACATAGGGGCAGAAATTTGAGCCAGCAGCTGTTCATGTGGTAGCCTTCTTTTAAGGCCAATAAATAAAGCTATGTAAATCATATCTGGATGGAAATCGCGCTGCTAACAGTTGTTCGGGATGGTCTGCTACTTTTCCATTGACACTTTGTTTCTGAAGTCAGTAAATAAAAAGTTAGCTAATTAGGCTTAACTAATTTGAAGAATAAAGAAATACTGTAGAGTAGGCCATGCTACTCACAACAATCCTCAGTTCGTTTCACTGGGCTCGGAGAGTTTGCCTTTTTTAAAAACTTTGTTCCCTTTAGCTGGGACACCTGGTATGTATTTGTTTATTTTATTTTATTTGAAGATACTGTGACACCCTAATTAGAACTGTTACAGGAGTGGGTTGATGTACAGGAGTTGAATACAATCCGGCATACATATGCAAAGCCAAAAAAAAAGTAGAAGGGACCATACCTTACCATGTATACTAAGTAAAGGCTTGTAAGGGCCGCAACTTTTTTTCTTTACTTTGAGTATGAATTTTGAAGGTGCGGCCCATACACGAATTTAAAGAAAAACACAAGCTTTGTTATTTTTCTCAATTATCTAGTCCAATACAGGGGTTGTGTGGCCCATACACAGGTGTGGCCTTTGCACGAGATTATATGCTACTTCTCTGATTTGCAGATGTTGCAGACATTGAAAAGCACATGCCTGGTCTTGTGAGAGTAAGTATATACCAGTTTCTTATTCACATCTGTATGCCTAAAAGCTAGACCATTAGGACCTGTGGAGCCGCCGCGTTGGCTCAGTGGTTATGGTGCTCGGCTGCTGACCCGAAAGACGCGGGTTCGATCCCGGCCGCGGGGGCTGAATTTCTTTGGAGGAGAAATTCTAGAGGCCCGTGTACTGTGCGATGTCAGTGCACGTAAAAGAACCCCAGGTGGTCGAAATTTCCGGAGCCCTCCACTACGGCGTCTCTAAACCCCAGCGTCTCTCGGCGTCTCTAAACCCCATAAACCAAACCAAACCATTAAGACCTGTGGGTGCAGTGGCTTGTAATATATATTTGGCACTGTTTCCACATAGTTGTCATTAATTGGTGTCATGTGTCACATAATATTATATGACAGAGTAGTATGATTCAGATCACAGCAGCCTTGCAACTGGCTGAGCACTTGAACTGTTAAAGGCTATTTATTTTGATGAAAATCATCGTTACCATAGTGCTTTTCTTTTTTTCCACTCATCGTGGGGCTTATTGTGTCGTGCTCTATACAGTAGGATCCCTTTGTGATAAACTTGCTCAGCCCATCAAGAAACTTTACTGTACCAGTTGTTAGTGATGGCATGGCTTCAAGCATGCTGCGTGGTAATTTTGGTACTGTTACCGAGGTGACTCAGTGGTTATAGTGCTCGGCTGCTTATCCGAAAGACGCGATTTCGGTCCCGGCCGTGGCGTTCACATTTCGACTTAGGCGAAATGATAGAGGCCTGTGTGCTGTGTGTCAAGGAACCCCAGGTAGCGAAATTATCCGGGGCTCTCCACTGCGGCGTCCCTCATAGCCCGAGTCACTTTAAGACGTGAAACCTCATAAACCTAAACCAGTTTTGATACATACCGAATACATAATATTGGTTTAGAGAAGACAGATAAAAACACCTTCAATTTTGCTATAATTGATCCATTTTGTACTAATGATTTATTTTATCACATTTTCGATTTCTACCCAGTCTTGTGGAAGTACCATATTTGCACAAATATTACATAGCCACGAATATAACAAGGAGGGGAGTTTAGGCTATACGAAAACAAAAGCAATGCATGAACGTGGCGTTGTCTTCCGTGGCCGCAGTGTCATTTAAGAGGCAACAGTTAGGAAGTGTATTACACAATCGAGTGCAGCAAAACCTTTCACGCAGTGCTGCAACCGTTTACCCTTTTTTTCCCCTTTGCTCAATGGTTCGTGCTGTGTTTCATGTCTGCATGTTTTTCTGTAATAATATAGTGCTTCTGATATCACTATGAAGACCTGCTGATGTGGTTCTGAAAACTAATTTTGCAGACTGGCAGTGCCTTTTGTATTCCTCAGTAAGGGTGTACAGGTCTTCCTTTGCTTTTGGGTGTGTTGTACATAAATGGCTGCTACCTTTGTATCATGTGCATTTTTCATATGTTGTCATTTAATCGCAGGTAACGAATGAGTGGTTCCGCATCCGTAAGATTCCTGATGGCAAGCCAGAGAACCAGTTTGCATTTAATGGCGAGGCCAAGAACAGGGTACAGTCACTTTTTTTGTTGTTGCTCTGTAATGCCCTGATTGAGTTCCCACATTTCATCATTGGTTGGGTGTCAACTTTCAGGGAATGCTGTGGGCTAGAATCACTTCTGTTTCGTGTTTTTTTTTTAAACTGCACTGTGCTTCTTTACATTTGTCATGCATGCCTTCTGAAATGAGCTGTAGTTGCTGCCTTTGAGAGTCCCAGGCTATCAGATTTGTAATTGGGTTGTGCCTGTGTTACGTGGTCAGATTGCTGTCTCTCATGTTTTCATTATTTGTCTTGAATGTTCGTTTTTGCAACTGTTTGGTACCTGCATCAGATGCACAGGCATTACAGCTGAGGTTACAAACTGAATTGTCAAAAAACGTTTGGGTATTTACTGTGGCTGTTAACCCTAGGAACAAGTAATTCTAGATTTTCAAGTAACCTTTTCAGGTTAGCAGTTCTAGGCTTTAGCAAAATTGGAGCAATTTTAAAGGAGAAAAAAGCGTAACTGTCAAGTACGTCTGGTAACTTGCCATACATTTTTCCACACTACGGATTTAGATCATTTTGGACCCCAGCAAGGTGAATCTCAGAAACTACAATACTCTGAACATGGTAAAAGTGCGCCTGAAGATTTCATGCATTCGAGCAGGTTTTAACCATGTGACGCTTTTTCTACTTGTACTGTTGGGTTACCTAGTCATGTAACAAGGTGGATATTCCTAAGGTATGCTACCTCAGGTTAGCTAGATTATTGCAGGCCAGCTGGAGTTCAGCTAGGTTAGAAAAATGTAGATGAACCTGGCAGTCAAAGAAACGAGCAAACGTAGCGAGGTGCAAAGATGGGAAAAAATGCCATTTTTTATGCCATGAGCACAAGGACTTCGGTGAAATGGCGATGTTTGATGAAATGTTGAGAAACAGTTTCATGGCGAAACTTGTTCTCGGAATGCGTATCCTAGCATGAATGCCACTGGTTGACAGGCTCGTATGCCATTTGCCGACTCTAGGGCCTGTCCGCATTTTTCTGCTGCTCTTCAGCTGCTGGCAAGCATCATTTGAATTGTCTTTCTTTGTGCAATGTGGCTGAGTATAGGTATTCCTAGAAAATCTGAACTATGCTGTGTCAGGAACGCTGTCTAAATTAAGTCTGCAAGTGCCATATGTAAGGCTCTCGTTTTGATTTCATGAACTGCTGTGGCCTGTTTTCAGTGCAGAGGTTATGTCGTTTCCCCCTAAATTTTTTAGGTGACACGTCAGGGAACTCATGGATTGGGTTTGTACTTTCTCCAGACAGGAGCAAGACACCCAGTGGACACATAAAAAAAAACGTAAACCCTGGCTACTTTTTCGTTTTCCCATATCATTGGCCCTCTTTCACCTTTGTTGCCAGATTTAGCGTTAGGATGTCCTAGATTTACTTGACTTGACCCAACACTGAGACGTCAGAAGCCCAACACAGGCCCATTTATGTATGCGTCTGATCCCAGCCCAGGCTCGAAAACTGAAAGCTGGGGCTGAGTCGAGGCCCAGCGAATGACCGCTTTTGGCCAGTCGAGGCAATGCTTTTGGGTAGGCCGTGCAGTCCTCTAATCATCCTGCAGGGTAAATAACATGCTGTGTATAATTTGCTGTAAGTGTCTCTTTGCAGGGTGTCTGTACTTTAGTGTGTGTTGGAGCACTTGTCCTTCCTTTGTCTCTTATCACAGCATTTTGTGGTCAATATACCAACTAGCTCAATTCTTCGTTTAACTTGCTGCCGCCACGGTGACTCAATCGTCATAGCGCTCGGCTGCTGACCCGAATTATGCGGGTTCGATACCGTCCGCAGCGGTCGAATTTCGATGAAAGTTAAATTCTAGGGGCCTGAAGACTGTGCGATGTCAGAGCACGTTAAAGAACCCCAGGTGCTGAAAATTTACGGAGCCCTTCACTAGGGCGTAAAGCAGAACAAGAGTGCTGGTGTGGGCTGGTTGGTGCATCATTTGGATGTGAAGTTTGAGCTTTTTTTTTTTTTTTTTCAAGTTGAAGATGGCAATTTATTCATTGTCAGGTTTTTGAAATGCAACCAGAGCTTGGCATCTGGTTTTGTATGCTTGTACTGATTGTATAGATTTATTAAAGAAAGTAGAAATTCCAATGAAATGAATGTAATTGCTTGCAGTGTCAAAGAATTTGTTAGCTCGTCCAGCTCTGCATCCATATTTGAAGGAGGTTTAGGTTCCTGTCAACAGTATTCTGCAAAGGGGTGTAGGCTTCCAGGTAACTGTGCGAATCTTGTCAACATGTACTGTTTAGGGCCCGTTGTACCTGGTTTATACTTGCTCCTTTTTTTTTTATCGGGAAGTAAGCAGTTAGGCTGTGCATTGTTTAGCTGAAAATGAGGCACAAGTCAAGGGCTTTTGAAACTTTTCCTCTGTACGGATTCCTATTTGGTTGCTTCTAGTAGTGCAAAGAATTAACCAAGAACACTCTTGTTGTGGTATAAAGGGTACTATATTTTCACAAACTCTAAATCGACTAATTGCATGTTGGTGTATGTACAAGATAATTTTTTCTATTTTTAACAATTTTTTTTACTTGCTTACATTAGCATTCACTGTAGTTGTGTCCTTCTGAGGATTGCATGCCCTAGCATATGCTTTGCAAAAATATGCTTTCATTGCAACAGCTGCCATTTGGAATGCTTAGCACCATTTGCGTGCGGCGCTGCTAGCACAGGAAGTGTGTCATACAACAATGCCAGTGATGTGTTGCATCGGTACCTGTGTTCCGCGGGCTCACCTCTGATATGGTCTTTTCGAGCTTCATCATGAACTGAAGCTATACCTTGGATATCTGAGGTGAAAAGAGGTTTGCAGTCATGAACAGTTGACTGAAGAAGCCTTCCTGAAGTGGATTCAAGGTGTGTGCCAGGTTCTGGAGTGTACCTGCAGCTGTTTGCACTGACAAACAGCACTTTTAGGGAGGTGGCTTTTCAGTAGAAATCCAACTTAACCTCGATGTTATAAAACTTGTTCAGTGGAACAAAGGTCCTTGGATATTATAACATATTATGGGTTCATGCCGTAAGCAGATGCATGATTGAGTATTGTGTGTGGTGGATTGTAGTGGAATAATTACAGTGTTCCGATAGCCGTGCAGGTTGTATATTTTACTGAGCACTGCATTATTTTGTGCAGGAGTTTGCAGAAAAGGTAGTAGCCGAGGCGCATGGATTCTGGAAGGCACTAATGCAGCGCAAGGACACTTCACCATTGAACAGGTAAGGAATACCGTTTGCTCCGAGTTTTTGTCACCATTTCTGAAGCTCATGGTTGCAATAACTGAGCCTTTTAAAGGGATGCTAAAGGCTAGCTTCTGATCTAGTTACATTAAGGCGTCTGCTGAGGTATTCTCCCCACATTTCTCTTGCACAAAGGGATGACTTCATTTTGGATAGATCACATGTGAAGTCCCTTAATTCACCCCCAACTGACTGGCCCACTGCAAGTGGCATTAACTATGCAACTTTAGGAAATTTTTCAACCCCTTTTTTCCTGCTGAATCAGAGGTGTCACTGTGCAAAGCCGGAAGGCACTTGGAAACGAACGACATTCTTGTCATAATGGACTCTGCTGCTGCCCCTGATGATTACTCTAGATGTGTAGGCTGAATCACTCTTCAGCTGAGTCCAACAACACATTATTCTTTAGAGCTCAAGTGTGTAAGGTTTCTACATGCAATGACATCCTTCAGGCAAGTGAGCTAGCATGGCTCTGCATTCTTGTTTCACTGTGCATGTATTGCGTGTGTATTTTCACCGATGTGTGAACATTGAAATCGTAGCAATTGGCTGTTTTAACTGCATGGAACAGTGGACTTTTTTCATTTTAAGGTAGGGTTTTACTTGGCATGGCCTAACCTGCTGCCAGACTGGCTGTCAAATGTTGTCTGGCAGCTGCCGGGTTGTGCTGAAAAGAATTTCTCTGAAATTGGACTTTTGCTTCATGTGAGAATTCTACATGCATCAAGCCAAAGTGACTGAAGTTCAGCATTGTATATTATAAGAACTTATACTCCTGTCACTGATACAGTTTGAACGTCCATTGAGGTAATTGTCATCGAATTTAATGTGGATCGATTCAGTGGAAGCTCATGAACAGTCACTGGAATCTTGAGGATCCTTTAGGGCAGCCTTGCACCCACTGATAGAGAACTGAAAATAAACAAAAGAGTTTCAGTTCTAGATTTTCTAAGTATGTTAACTTGTCCACCACCTAATTTTTGTTCAGTAGAGAAAATGACAGCTTTGCAAACTCTGATGGAAACAAGCCAAAGCCGCTGTTGTTGTGCACCGTCTCCGTGTTTTGCTTGTTTTCGCTTCTAGGATCAAATTCTCACTACTCGATGATCATTGAAATGTGGTGTGCGGTAGTGGTGCATCTGGATGGACCTTGAAAATTTCAGTGGCCATTGCCGTTTAATGAAAGTTTAAAAGCAGCTCTCACCACTTTGCGTCTGTCCTGCTGCAACAATCCCCTTCATGTAATGAAGCCATGATCATTAGAACAGTACTCCAAGAAAGTGGTCAAGTGAACACTCGTCAGTGACCACACTTGTATGTCGCAAGGGCCCTTACAGGCTATGACAATGGCATCTCTACCCCATCTTTGAGTTTCGTGTCATTAGCTTATCAACACTGCTTTCATGTTAAACCGGCATATTTCTTACCTCACACTGCTCATCTATCGATATAGCTTGGCCTAACGTTTTTCCTTGGTGTCCTCTTGAATGCAGCTTGGTAGTAAATGGCAGCATTACTCTGAAGCCACTGCTGTCAAGTTGCCAACCAGTCATCAGCTGGGCAGCGTAAAAGAATCAAGCCTCTTGCATAGCTGTTGTCTTGTTGCAGTTGAAATTGGTTCACTGGTTACACTCGCTGTAACAGATTTGTCTTATTTGATTGCTATGTTGTCTCACCAGGTCGACTGTCCAGCCAGGCTCTGAACACCATATTAGTGATGAAGAAGCGCGTTCACTAATGAATCCCACGCCAGTGCCTGGTCCTGATGCCGGCATGGATCCCACAGGTATGTCGCCCTTTCAACTTGCCTGAAGTACACTCTCATTAAAACAAACTATAAGGTACCAGACATGTTTGTTTGAATTATCTGAATGTTTGAATTATCAATAGTGCATCTTAATATAATCCAAGACAGAACATAATTTGCATTATGGATATCTGTGCGCTCAAAGATTATTTTCAAACTATTTCTCCATGCAAATGAAGGTAAAAGCCTCAGGAATAGCATACAATTTCAGTAAAGGGCGCTGATATGTTTACTCAGGCAAATGTATCCAGCTGGTTGTGTGGTTGAAAATAAGTGAGCGTCACTAGTTTTGCAATAGAGTGAGACCGCATTAATTGGGACCTCAACGTGTTGGAAAAATCGTCCGAATTGTCCAGAGGTTGAACCGTCGAATGGCTGCATAAAAATAAATAAATAAACCTTCGCAACACAGCAAATTTATGTGATTAAAAAAAAACAACGGTTTTAAGGCTTGAAGATGCTCAAAACTTTTTCAAACTATTGAGTGTGTTAGCATGTGTGTTTGTATTTTAGTGGAAAAAAGGAAACCTTTGTTGAGTAAGTTGCACATTCTGTTTTTACGGTATCCTTGCAGCGGTGGCACCCATCATCAAGAACTTGTTTTTTGAAGATAAGAATGTTGCTTGTATGTCTCAAGCAAAGGTTGACACATTCAGGTGAGTTCACGTTGGCAAGACAGAAACTGTTAGTTCCCCTGCTTGTGTGTGTTTTTGTCTTGCATCTTTGTTCTTTTGTCTCCTTATGAACTTGGGTGTTATTTGGAGCATGAAATGGGAATGGCACATTACGTGAATTCTTACACATGGCATATTTGAGTTTGGTAGAACCTCTTGTTATGACACAATATTCCAAGACTGCTATTGAAAGGATTACAGGCTGAGTCTGTTTCTGTTTTTCACCATTATTCTGAAGAAAAGGATGAAAAGAAGAGTAGTGGATGACAGTAATACGTAAAATGAGGTTGGCTCTGTTTTTGTTTGACAGCCTTAGAATGCTGTTTAATGCAGTACAGCCCTCTGCTAGGTTCCCAGACGCTGCGTTTTCCTGGCTGCCACGTTTTTGTGAGCCAGTCCCGTCCGAGCTCCCATACAAACCCATGCAATAGAAACTTGCTGTTGCGTCGCAACTGTGCCAACTTTCCCTCATGCAATGTCGCAAATGTCATTCATGATAGAGGTTCACTCCATGCCGGCATTCTCACAGTCAACATTTGGCATGTGTGAAACGTCGGTGGAGCCGAAGCGAACTCTGTAGACTCCATCAGTGCTTGGCAGCCACTGCGTTTGGCAGCTTGAGGCTTGTTGCACCTGCGCCAACACTGAGCACACTTGTGGGCGATGTGGATCTTGTTGCAGCTGTTGGGGCAGTTTCATCACCGCTGATATGTGCACACAAATGTCCGAAGTCATGAAAACGAAACTATGCTGCTGGAAACGCTGCAATTGCAGCACTGTATGGGGTGCAGCTGTGCAGGCTGGCCCCGAGGTGTGTTTGTCATCCGTGTTTTGCCTGTTGCCTGTCCCTGAAAAAGGCAGTTTCTGGGTTCCAGTAGACAAAGATTGTGTAGGATTAAAGTGGCCGCCGTGAAAACAGCGT
Organism: Amblyomma mixtum; assembly: GCF_055824585.1. NCBI lineage: Eukaryota > Metazoa > Arthropoda > Arachnida > Ixodida > Ixodidae > Amblyomma > Amblyomma mixtum. The sequence continues at coordinate 206,105,709 of NC_143014.1, forward strand.
GGAATCGTGCACATGTACCCAGACTTCGCCTGCTTCATGCGCCCTTCTTCTTCGCTTCTGCCTCCTCTCCACCAACAGCTGCTCAGGTCAACTGAGCCATCGCAGGACATTTAGGCCATTCTGTGCATGCGAATGATTGCAAGAGCTACAAAGCCCTGCATATAAATTAAAAGTTTGCCCTGCATATAAATTAATGGTTAGTTTTGATAATCTCATCACATTCCTCAGAATCCCCTGTCTCCGGTACAAATAAGTTTCTGAAAATAACCAATAGGAACAAGGAAACCATAACCGAAACTGGGTTTTGACACCAAATGATGACGTCACTTATGAAGGATTGGCTGGAAGGAAAGTGGCTTGAGCTGTGTATAAGGCCTGGCAAGAATATTAGTAACTGATGCTCCATGCTCATGCATAAGGTGAAATTGAAGCCTGTATTGAAGCCTGTTGAATGCAGCTGTCATGTTTCCAGTTTTCTTGTTTTCTTGCTTGTTAATTTTTACTGCTTTTTACATGCCATGTGGAGTTTCTCTTGCAGTATCTGCATCTCGTTGGAAGTGAAATGTGCAGAGGTCTGAAGGCGGATGTTTCACTTCAGTCAAAATAATCTCTGGATAAAAACATTTTAGCTGGTGCTTTAGCATTGCAAAGCATGGAATATTGCTTTTTTTAATTTGGACACCACTTCCACTTACCTCAAAGCGCGATTAAGCTGTCCTCTCAACCACATTTCTCGTCTCCTCTAAATCAACTGAGTCTTGATCTTTTTCATCGTCATTGCCAATATATCCAAAGAACAGCGGTGGGCTATTGCTCAAGTGCCACGTTTCTGCAACAGTTTTCTCAACATCAATGCATTTTGCTCCAGTGCCGCATTTCTGCCAGTGCATGCAGCTACATCTGTGTCACTACGGCCATGTAGCTCAAAGTACAAATGAGGTGTCCACTGACCCAGGGAGCCAGTTATGCATGTTTCATTTTTTGTCTCGGGCATCACGTCCACCTGCGGACTTTGCGGGGTAGGAGGCTAGTGGTGCTTTTTGCACACGGATTGAAGTAGAATATGATGACTGTGCAATGCACAGCGTGAAAGTGTGGCAGTTTAACATGAGGCGTGATCAGTTGCGGTGATAGCATACTGACCTCGTGCAGTGGCCAGCGAAGCTGATCTGTTCGTGCCGCTGCAGCTTTGAAACCCAGTCGCAGCAATATTTGTTTTATTTGTGCAGGTATCTGAGAGGCTTCAGACAAGTAACGACTTTTTCAGGATTGCTAATGAAGTAGTGCTTTCACACTAAAAAATCAAACCAAACCCTCTGTTATAGCATCCGTGGTAGAGGCATGGCTTTGTAAGCTGCTTGTAGTGTTGCAGTGTGCCAAGAATGGCAAAGGCAGGCTGCCAGTAGGTAGGGTTCATTTCAAGGAACAGTGGCTGTGGATCAACCAACTTCTTGTCTTTTTGTTGATGCATGCTTATTTTTTGCATAACTTCATAGTGAGTATACAACTAGCAGAACAGGACACTGCACAGTTAATGTGTAAACGTGTGTAAGGGCTGCACCCGTAAACGGGCCGCACCCTGTTTTCCTGAAATATTAAAAAAAAAGATTATGTAAGGGCCGCACCCGAACTTTCCACGACCCACGCGGAAATAGCCTTCTAAATGTATGCGCTGTGGCCTCCGCGACCAGCTCCGGTCGCGAGCATTGATGCGCTTGATCGTGGAGGCCGCGCATGCACGCAGGAGCTTCCAGGTGCCGCCCACTGATGGCGCCTGAGGCCACGCCGCATCATCATCGTCAACCTTTTCCTCTGCCACGAGCTCCCGCTATCAACATCTGCATCACCAGCTGAAACGCGTTGGAAGAGGAGGGTAAGAGTGCTGGGGCGCAAATACGGTGGGCCACTGCCTACGATCATTGACACTGAAGGGGCATGCTGGAGAAAAGGGAAGGTGTGGCAGCGTGTGGTGGCGACAGAGACAGAGCTGTGAAAGATCAGCGCAGAGGCTAAGCCAGCTCTCAGACTGTACACTGCGCACAAGCGAGAGATTGTGCAGGAGCACTTCTGCGACAACTCCCTTGGCAGTGCCCTACTCTTCAAGGCTCGGGCGGCGATGCTGCTTATGAAGAAGTGGCAAGCCCGGATTGCCGGCCAGGACAATGCGGACTTCTTGTGCACGATGTGTGGGCAGGAAGAGGATGCGTTCGAACATGTGGTTCTGATATGGCGATCACTCCACCCCTGCCAACCGAGTGGATGTACCCTTTCATAGGCGCTGGGTTTTGAATCGGGTCAACCGACAGGGGGCAGTGCGACCAACAGCGAAGTGAGCGAACAGGAAGCCATTTCCAAGGCCAGTGCGGTCGAAACAATAAAGTGCCGCCTTGAAACTTGGAATAGGCTGAAGTGTTAAGGGCTAACTCTATGGACGCATCCTAGGCGTACGGGTGGAGCACCTACATGCACGGGCGTATGCTGGAGCCTGTGTGCGCATGCACGAGGCGTGACGCGTGAGCAGGCACGAGCGGGGTGCAGATATCTGTGCGTGTCAGATATCGGCGTCTGCGCACGGGCGCTAGCGCGCATCCGAAGCGGGGTCCGGTTTACAACAATCGGAGGACCAAGGGGCTCTCGGGGACTCTTTTCTTCATGGCTGGAAGCTCTTTCAGGTTCTCCCAATTTTTCTTGGAATTCTTGCAGCTCCCCAGCCATCTTCTGTTCACGGCTTGACATTTTTTCAGTCGGCTCGCGAGGGGTAGCGAGCCAGCATCAGGAGCATGGAGGTACATGCCACTTTTCGACGCCTGTCACAGCGCGTGTTGGGCGTGCTGGCGCTTCGCGTGTGCGCCTCGGAAGTGTCCATCGAGGTGGGGCTTTAGGTGGTGTTGACGACATGGCAGGACAGACTCCGCCATAGTGTCTCAAAGTTGGCGAGGACCATGGAGGAAGGAAAGAACTAAGGAGAGGCCCTGATGTCACTTTTTGTGAAGCCACCTTGCAACCGGAAGTTGGCATGCCTCTCCTCTGTTGTTTCTCTCTCCTTGCTTTCTTTGCTTTTAAGCCAAGCTGCTTTTAAACTTTGATTAAACAGCAATGGCCACTGAAATTTTCAAGGTCCATCCAGATGCACCACTACCGCACACCACATTTCAATGATCATCGAGTAGTGAGCATTTTATCCTGGAGACGAAAACAAGCAAAACACAGAGACGGTGCACAACAACACTGGCCGTGACTTGGCAGTGGAGTGTCATAAGCCAGCTTTTGTATTTGACGCTGCAAGTCGCGCACAGGACGTTTCATTTCTGAAGTGAGCACTTAATCGAATCATCTGCTTACGCCAAGCCAAACGTGCTGCGCAGTGTTCACTTGTGCGCTTTGTTGAAAAGTAACCTCCGTCGAAGGAAGTGGGCTGAGACCGTGCACCCTTGGCGTCGTCACATCTAGTCCGACTTACAAGTGGTGCAATCGTCATGCTCTTGGTGAGATACAAGCATGACATCGAACTGAAGTGCAGCTGTACCGAGTGTGTCATTAAGCGCAGCATTAAGAAGGCTATTAGTAAGAAATCTATGTACAGCCGGCCAAATCTTTAGCTGGCGTGCATGACGGCCGCGTTTTCTGCACTCCTGCAGCTTATGACGGCGCAAACTTGAGAAAATATCAAATTTAAGCACAGGCTCACTAAGCTCGTGCTTAATATTGAGCTTTCCACAATTTTTCTTCATCCCAAAGTGCAGGAGCATAGAAAAAGTGGCCATCGCGCATGCCAGCTAAAGATTTGGCCGGCTGTACTGATAGTGCTCTATGGAACATCACGATGCAGATACGTGCGTCATACCTCGTATAATGTCCTGCTCTGCTAGCGTTAGATATTGATTGAGCAATATGCTTTATAGGGGCAACTCAAGGAGTACATGCACCATTGTAAAAACTGGATAGCAATTGTTTATCGAAAATGTTCATGAAGCCTACTCAAGGATTTTATACTTGTATTTTGCATAAATCTCCAGGCTGACTACATAAGTTTTTTTTTCAAATAAATTCATTTGTCTGTCTTCAAATTATTCAGGTTCTTCATTAAAACCTGAAGATGAATATATTATGTAATTTGCACATGTTGCTATTATATTAGAGGTATATTGCTTTCTTCACATGTTTGCATGGGGGCTTTGCATGGGGGCTTTGCATGTTGTGCTGGAGAATGTTTGAAGAACACCCGTACATTTTTTTCAGCTAGCATATGGCATGGCTGTGATCATCACAAAGTGAACAAGGCAGGAAAGAGCCTTAGGGTTCTTGGGAATGCCAATGTTTTGACAAGAGCATTTGTCCTCGTGTGGGCGAAGACAAGCCCTCTTGTCTAAATGCTGTTCAAGAACCCTGAGGCTACAACCTCCCTTGTTCACTTTGTGTTTTCAAGAAACACATTTGATCTATGTGCTGTTGTGTAAGCTGATATAATTAATGAATAGTCTTTTTTTGTAAAGTTCATGTCCTGAAGCTGTGTTGTGGCTATAAGAGATGCCACACTGAACACCTATCACCAATTGATATCGCCCATCTGGTCTTTAACACTGTCGCTCAGCACATGGACATTTTTGCTTTTTGTCGCCAATGGAGTGTGAATGCTACAGCTGAGATAACACTTGCAACTTATGCTAAGCAGCTGAATGCTGTAGCCTCTGCTCCACCACAGCCAGTGAAGAAGCATTTGGCTTTCTTTAACAGTCTTTTGCAGCATTTCAAGCATATAAGGTGAATATAACCAGGCATGTGCACTTTATTGCTTTGCTCATGTCTGAAAACTTTGACATATTTTATCACAGTGCTAATTCGTTCCCTTTCTGTGTATACATGGGCTTGGTTTCTGTCTCTTGCATTAGTAGCAGGGCATCCTGTGTTTGCAGATGGTAGGAAGTTTTGTTCTTAAAATTATGGAATGTCTGCAGGCCACTCTTATGAACACTTTGCTGCCAGAACAGAATATCTGCAGATGACAGCCAACAATTAACATTGATACTTGCATATTTTACCCCAAAAATTTGTTCTACTTTCAGTGTGGGGTACCAGTGTTTATAGTGACATACATACCTTCCATCTCCTCTTTGGTGGTGACTTAATGCCCCTCACACATTCTGGGGCTACCCCTAAACCCTCAAACCTAGCCGCTTCCTCCACTGTCTGGCCCAGGAACGCCACCTCACCCTTCTAATACTCCTGGCTCCCCTACTCGAGCAGGCACTGCCTCACAACACCCCACGACACCTGACCTCACATTCTCTCGGGGTTCACTTTTCTATCACTGGCAGGTGACAGCTGAAACTCTTCTCAGTGACCACTTTCTCATCCATATTACCACCTCTCTTTCCCACATCCCTTGGTGTCATCTGGTCATTGACACTTGACTGGCATGCCTTTTGCACTAATCTCACCTCCGACTCCTTTCAATCCTACAACGACTGGACTTCGCGCACCTCTGCAGTGCTCACGTCCAGTAGCCGTTGCGTTCGCTCTCGTCACCCAATCCCAGACCCAGATCCTCGCCTTCTCTGTTTATGGCGTCACCGTAACTGTCTTTGACGCTCCTTTCGCTCCCAACCCCACAATCCCCAACTTTCCTCCCGGATCACTGCTCTGCGGGCCGAGATCGTCACCTTCTGCGCCTCCCTCAAGCACTTTCATTGGTGTGCTCTTTGTGATGGCCTTGACTTTGCATTGCACTTGCGATCCGCATTGTCGCTCTTTAAATCCCTCCTTGGCACTAAGCCTTCCCTTGCTCCCACTCTAGCTAAAGCCCTCACTCAGGGGACTCCCTCTGATGTTTTTGATCAGCTCGCCTCTCTGTACCTTTCGCCCCCTCTGGCACCCTCCTACCCGGTGTACTCAGGCGGACCTAACCCCGATCTGGACCACTCCTTCACTCTCCGGGAGCTCGAATCGGCTCTGGCTGCTAATGCTACATGCTCTGCTCCCGGTGAGGATGCCATTACAGACATCACACTTCGTAACCTTCCTGACTGCGCCAAAGAAATCCTCCTTCAAACCTACAATGAGGCCTGGGACAGCAGCTGCCTGTCAAGCTCCTGGACCTCCTCCCTCATTTCTATGATTCCAAAGCTGGGCAAACCTCTCTCTCTAACCTCCGCCCAATCTCCCTGACGTTGTGCATTGGTAAGACCCTTGAGCATATAGCCCTCACTCACCTAATTTTCTCAAGACGAGGGAGTTCTTCCCCTATTCTCTCATTGGCTTCTGGCACCGTGTCTGTGCACAGGGCACGTTTCTGATTCTCCAGCACACCTTTCTGTCACCTACCTCCACTCAAATTCACGCGCTTGTGACCGTCGATGTTTGCAACGCCTTCGACAGCGTTTGCGACAACCACATCCTTTCTCAACTAGCTCCCGCATGTACTCTTATATCCGCTCATTCCTCTCTAAACGTGTGGCTCGCTTTCGAGTAGACACCCATCTGTCCGACCCCCACCACCTCACCCGGGGCACTCCTCACGGTGCTGTTCTCTCTCCTACCCTTTTCAATCTCACTAAGGTCCCTCTCGCCTCCCAGCTGACTGAAATTCCCGACCTGCATCATATATTTTACGCTGATGACATCACTCTCTGGTGTTCGTTGGGCTCTCCTGGCCATGTACAAGACACCCTGCAATGTGGCCTAGATCTCAACTCCTTTCTCACCACTGCTGGCCTCTTTCCTGCTCCTGAGAAATCCGACCTTCTCCTTCTCAACCATTCCTCATACCAGCGCCCACACAACCATTTCGTCTCTCTCTACCTTTTTGGCTCTCCCATTCCTATCGTCACACAGTGCAAAGTTCTTGGCTTCCCTTTGCATGTGGCCAAGAATGTGCAAGCCCTCCAGCATGCTGTCACGACTTGCCACTCGGTAACTCACCTCCTGCGGCATGTGGTCACTCAGTGCTCAGGTCTCCACGAGGCTCATGCATGCATGCCGAGTTGCCCACATGCTGGCTCTCAACAAGGTCTTGTACTTTGTACCCTACGCTTCCTTCACTTGTACTCAACTTAACGCTCTGGAGACTGCCCTTGTGGGCCTCTACAAGGCAACTCTCAACCTCCCTATCACTACCTCTATTGCTAAGCTCTTTGCCACAGGCCTCTTCTATCCTCTCGGTTCTCTTTTCACTCTCTATTGTGACTCGCAACTTGCCCAGCTTTCCCTTACCCATCAGGGTCAGTGGTTATTGACTCAAATGGGTATCTTGCCCATTCCAATCTCCCCGTTTACCTCTCCTATTCCCACTCTGGCTCCCAATCTTCATATCCTCCCCCCCCCCCGACCAACATGTTCCCTGTCCTACACGCCGGCCGTCATCATGTTGCCGCGCAGCACCATTCCCCTCTCTTTGATACCCAGGGTGTAGCCTACATGGATGCCTCCTTCGTGGCTCCTCGAGGTTCCTGCGGCTACGCCCTGTACCATCCCCACCTCCCCACTCTTGAAACCCACACCAGCAAGCCATATCTCCACCCTCTGGACGCATTGTCCCTCGTGGTCCTCACCATTGCGCATGCCCTTCAGTCATTTGCTCTCTTCCCTCTTTCCAATAGTAAACAGTCTATTCAGACTCATAAGCCGCTATACACCATGTTGTAGCCTAGAGCGATGAGGCAGAGTCAGGGTGACGAGCAACGTAAATGCTTTATTGGCACGCCCGTGCAGAGCCGAGAATGCCGCACGCCCATGGAATGCAGTGCTTATATTGTGCTGAGCGACGCGCTATCGATATGACATCACACGCGCTTTGCATGACACCACACTTCTTCCCACACTGCTTATGGCCTGTACTAATCGGGAGGTTTCCTTGCACGAGCACTGCGTTGAGTCTGTGCCCCTTGAGGGGATGCAGGTTCTCGAAGAGGAGACGGTGGTGCAAAATCTTGCCGTGGACTGGCATTCTGCTGACCCAAGGAAGCAGAGTCTTCGAGTGGCTCAGGTGGTGCTGCAGCAGAGCTCGTTCACTTCAGCATGGGAACAGGAGGCCTCATAGCAGTCGCCTCCAGCACAGGGTCTGAAATTGAACTTGGCACCAAACAGGGAGCCTCACTGTGCTCTTGTTGTCACTGTCAAAATAACACGGATGTAAATTGTCTACATGCACAGATCTGTTCCCGGGTCCTACACGCGCAGTGTACGTAACAGCGCTGCACCATTTTTCAATGACCCCAGGCAACCAGCTGGGCTCACCCGGACGAAGGCCTTGGACCAGAACCCTTTTGCCCATTTCGAATGCCCTCTATGGCCCTCTTTTTTGTCGGCTTGGCCCTTAACTTTGGAGAAACATTCTTCTATACATCTCTCCAGGTCTGGCTGTAGCAGAGTTAGGCGAGTGCGGGGTTTCCACGAAAGGAACAGTTCAGCTGGCGTTTGCCCCGTTGTTGTGGTAGGGGTAGGGGTGTTGGGGTACGTGAACAGGAACATGTCACTGCGGTGTTGTAGGTTCTTACTGATGCCTGATGACAGCTTTCGTCCAGAAGCTGTCGCAGAAAATCCCGTTTAGCCGTCTGGACGCACCTCTCGGTGCTTCCATTTGACGCCAGGTGGTACGGAGGTGTTTTGGTATGACGGACTCCGTTCTTGAGCAGAAAGTCTGTGAAGTTCTTCAAAGTGAACTGTGGCCCGTTGTCCGTAACTACCTTGTCCGGAAGACCATATGATGTTAACACACTGCGCAGCTTTTTAAGTCCTCTCTGTCGTCGTTGAATTCATCACGAGCACTTCTACCTATTTCGAGTGTGCATCCACCAACACAAAAAACCACTGGTTGTCTGTGATTGCGAACTCCAGGTGGATTCATTGCTATCTGCGGCTAGGCCAACCCCAAGTTTGTAGTGGGGCCTTCAGCAAAGTGTTCTGCGTCAACTGACAAGTACAGCAACCTTTAACAACACACTCAATGTCTTGGGTTAATTGAGGCCACCAGACATAGCTGTGCACGAGCATTTTCATATGCGTGACTCCAGGGTGACCTTTGTGCAAAAGTGTCAACACTTGTTTGCGCAAGCAGTGGGGAACAATCACGTAATGCATGTGATTTCCCCATGTAGTGCACTGCTGGTCTACGGATAGTTCATGCCGATGAACAACGTGCGGGGACTATTCACTGTCAGCTACATGTGTAGACCAGCCACACATCGTGTACATGAACACTTTAGATAGCACACTATCTGTGCTCGTTCCCTTCCTAATCGCATCCGCAGACAAGGGAAGTTCATTGATAACTGAGAAAAGTACGTAATCTGCGACATCTTGATCATTCGCCAACGCAAGTGCGAAAGCGCGTCAGTGTTTCCAACATCTCTCCCCTTGCGATACACCCATTTGTTATTGTACGCCGCTAGCAACAAAGCCCAGTGTTGCATGCGTGCTGCTGACATTACGGGAACGGGCTTGCCGTGTGGCAGAAGGCTAGCTAATGGCTGGTGATCTGAAATGATGAAACTACATCCAAACAGGCACTTGTGAAACTTCTTCAGCCCAAATACCACGGCGAGAACCTTTTTTTCAATGTGAGCATAACTTTGCTCTGCTTTGCTGAGCACCCTCGACGCATATGCAGTTGGCTTTTCCTCTCTACCAATCTTATGAAACAGAATGGCACCAACACCATACGTAGATGCGTCACACACTATCGCTTTGGTGTGGTCGAAGTATGTCAAAACCTTATCTTTCATTAGCCCTGTTTTACTTTCCTGAAATGCTTGCTCTGCCTCACGTGACCACTTAAAGCCTTTTCCTTGGTTTACAACGTTGTACAGTGGCCTCAGCCTTGCGGTCATATTGGGAACAAACTTTATATAAAAGTTAATTAAACCCAGGTAGGCTCGCAACTGTGCCTCATTCTTTGGTGCCGGCGCCTCCGTTATCGCCTTCACTTTTTCATCTGACCGGCGTATGCCCATTTTCGTCAAGAATGTGCCCCAAGTACGAGACTGACGTTTCAAATAGCTTGCACTTTTCTTTCTCCAAACGTATGCCTCTGTCCTGAAACCGTGACAGCACACTTTCACTTTATCAAAACACTAGTCAAATGTAGCCCCTGCTATCAGCATGTCGTCCAGATAGCATGCTGCACGATCAAGTCCCTTCAACACATCATCTATGACTGCCTGAAAGATTGAAGGTGTGCTCGTAATGCCATAGGGTAAGTGCGTGTGAACAGTCCCAGGTGTGTGTTGACCACGACTAGCGACTGTGCCTGTGGATGCAACTCCACCTGCTGATATGCAGTAGACAAATCAAGCACCGTAAATATTTACACCCTGACATTTTTACAAACAGATCCTCTATAACGGGAAGGGGGTAGTGATCCGTTCTTGGGCATGGATTTAGCGTCACTTTGAAGTCCGCACGCACCCTGATCTGGTTGTTCGGTTTAGGCACGACCACAAATGGCGTCGCCCACTCACTCTGCTTAACAGGTACTAACCCTTCTGCCTTCACGAGATTCTGCAGTTCTGAAGACACTGCTTCCCTAATCGCAAGTGGCACCGATCGCGCTTTACAAAATACTGGTGTACTACCCTCTTTCAGCACCAATTTAATTGCGCTGTTCTTCATCAGGCCCAGCGTACACTCAAAAATCTTGACGTACTTTTCAAGCAATGCCGACACTTTGTCCAAGCAAACCCCATACACACTAGACCAGCCTAACTTAAGTGCTGCCAGCCAGTCACGTCCCAACAGCACAGTGTTGGTATTTACGTTTGTCTTCACGACAATTAACAGAAGCTGCTTGTGCTGACTGTTGTGCTCTACTGAAACGGTTAGCTTCCCCGTTACCGGCAGCGGAGTGCCTCTGTAAGTTTTCAGCTTTAGTCTGCATGGCTGTTTGGGTAGTGGGAGCCAGTATTTCTTGTACAGTGCTTCTGGTACAACTGATACAGATACCCCCGTGTCAATCTGCATGCGAACATTTTTCTGCTCAGTCTTCAGAAAAATTTCGTAAGGTCTGGTGCGCCCTTCACAGGAATAAATATTGTGCAGCACCAGTTCACTCGTATCGCTGTAATCACCTATGGCATTCGCAGAGTCTCTACTTCTATCCCTGCACATCTTAGCTAAGCGCCCAACATGGTTACACAACCGACATCGATACTTCCGAAATTTGTAGGTAGACGCTTCATGCTCTGAGCCGCACCGGAAACAGTCCAGCAATTTTGTCGCCCTTGCCCCACCGGGCACCGTAGAAGTTCCTTCTCTACTACGCGGTGGGCACTTCCCGCCTTCTCGCTTTCGGTGAAGAGCGCTCACGATCGCTTGCCCCATGTTGGGCTGAAAATCTTGGCTTTCCTTCCGGGCCAACTAAATACTCCTCGCGATATCGCAGGCAGTTTAAAACGTTAGCTTGCTCCCCTCCAGCAATTCCGCTTGCGCTTCTTTGTCACAGAGCCCGGCCACAAAACGGTCACGAAGAGCCTCGTCCAGAAATGTTCCGAAGTCACAGGACGCCGCCATCCACTTCAACTCTACCGCGAACGCTGCCACTGTTTCGCCTTCTTGCTGGAAATGCCAGTTAAATTTCACCTGCTCTGCAATCAGAGGGTTTTGGTACATACTGCTCTCACAGGGTTTGCACCACCTGTGCGTATGTCTTGTTTTCCGGCTTCTCCGGTTCCAACAGAGTTTTTAGTCTTGTAGGCTTTCTTCCCTATTGCCATTATGAACGCTGACACCTTCAAGTCGTCGCTCACTTTAGAGGCCTTCAAGAAGTGGTCGAATGTCTTCACGTAGGACTCAAAATCTTCGTCGCTGTCCTCGATGAAATGATCGAACCTTCCACTCATTGCCATCCTGCCAGTCTCCTCGCAGCATGCTCCAGGACTGCTGTTAGTGGTTTCTTGCAACCCAATGGAATTGTAATCCCATCCTCGTCGCCAGTATGTTGTAGCCGAGAGCGACGAGGCAGAGTCAGGGTGACGAGCAACGTAGACACTTTATTGGCACGCCCATACCGAGCCGAGAATGCCGAACGCCTGCGGAACGCCACGTTTATATAGCGCTGAGCGCCGCGCTATCAGTGTGATGTCACACCCACTTTGCATGACACCACACACCACATACAGAACCTTCACCCTAACCCCTTCTCTCCAACAGGAGGTCAAACGAGTGGCCTCCGCTCTACAGCCTTCCATTGTTTTCCTCCGCTGGGTCTCTGGGCATTCAGGGATTGACGGCAATGAGCTGGCCCATCAGCTCGCCTGCGACACACTTTTCCGGGCACCGTTGATCCCCTGGCCCAAGCCCTCAGAGGACAGTGGCAGACTCACCCTTCGCCGCACCATAAGAGGTCTACCTCAAGCTCCACCTCGATGAACGCTTTACCCTCCCTTCCCCCTCATTCATCACTCACGGTGCCGGAGGCTCATCTTCTTCAGCACATCCAAATGAAAGGAAAAGTATGTTGTTATGCTCCAGCTAGCATAAAGCATCACGAAACTTGTTTTCTGTTAGCCCTGCGACTCAGCTGAGCTCACAACAATAATTTGTTGATGTGACTGGTGCAGTACCACGCAGGTAACAGCACAGCCCTATTGGTGGGGGGTGCTTTTAAGAGCGCATTGGAATTGAAACTGCATTCTAGCCTTACACCTAATGCTTTGATATTGGGCAAAAATGTTTTCTCTGCGATGGAGCACCTTGCAAGATGGCAGTGGTGGCGCGTGCACGTGCTAAGCGCTGGCGCAATTAGCGTTAATGTCAAACTAAATGTCATTATTAACACACCAATTTTATCTCTGAGAGCGCGAAAACTTGCTGCAACTCAACTGCACTGTGGAAGTATGCACAGCAATATTTATTAGCACCCAAAGGGCAGTAAATTGCATCTGTAAGTAGACTCGGAGTACCGCCTGGTACTCACCGCGAGCAGCGGCACGTGGGCGTACATAAACCGTGTCAGCCGTAAACAGACGTGCATGAAGAAATTTCCCTTGCTTGTGCATGCGATGCAGATTTTGCTAATTTTGCGTGATACGAATATTTTTTGTGATCCCGGGGTATTTGTGTCATCGAGATTCCACTGTATTACCTTGTTGTCCAGTAGTGTCTCAGTACATTTTTGTGAATTGAATGTATGAAGTTTTGAATAAAAAAAGATAAGTTAGCGTTTGTGGTATGTGCAGCACCATATATGTACTCCAGATAAGTCAAGGAATCCCTTTGCAATCACACAAATACATCATATTTACTTTCAATTCCTGGTGGATGATGCTTAACAATTCAAGATTGTTTTCCTCTGTATTTTAACAAGTCTGGTCAGGCCCAGTGTGCATGGGTAATGGGGGATGTGGTAGCACATGACCTGTACAGTGAAACTGGCTGCAGTTTCATTGTGAAATGTTCTTCTGTGGTGTCTCTTCTGGACGGGGAGGACATTCTGGAACCCACGTTGAAACTTTCCGTGACTTTCAGGTGTGTTTACTGCGCAACAGGGACAAAGTTGTTCATTTGCACATTCCTAATGAATGAGATTTGAAATCATTATGAAAAGCTGTTAATGATAGGAGGTTTGGTAGGTCTGATCTCCTTAAATATAAATAGCTGAAGGTGCTGTGGTTTTTCGTGCGTAATGCATTATGAACTAGCAGTGGCAGTTGCCTGCTTAGTGGGGCCTTCAACTAGGCCTAGCAGTCAGGACAGTGACTTCCAGCCTTCCCCGTTTTGAAGGACACAAGCCATAACAGTGGAGCGTGTGAGAAGTTACGGAGACGGGGCTCACATGGAGAGGCAGGAAGGGTTGACTGCATATATGGGCGTGGTCCATAGTACGGCAGCGACTGCCGTTGTGAAGTTGGTGCACACAGATCAGAAGGGGTGAGGTGGCGTCGTGGCAGCAGCTGCATGGGTTACATCATGCTGCAGTGCGCAGTGGCTGCGGTCACAACTCGAGCGGGTGGGCTTGTGATTTCTCATACGTAAGCAGTCTCAAGTGTCTCTGCCAACTTTTTTGTTCTCCCAAGGGAGGAGGGGGATATCTGGCTTCAAGGGAATATGGAAATGGGAGGAGGGAAGGCTTTTTGGCTTTGAGAGCAATATGATGCAAATGCATGCAACCCTCTTTGCTGCTTATGCTTGTTTACCTTGTGGCAGTGATTATGCATAGCCACTGTTGTGAGGCTGGGGAACACATCTGCATCCAACTGTTGAAATTGTTGTATGACCAAGCAGAGGCTATGGTTGTGTGGGCTTTCTTGGGATGAGAAGGGGGGATAGCTGTTTGCCATTTAGTGCTGGTAAGTCATGGTGGTTAAAAGACAGTCCTGGCCTTCAGCTGCTGCTGCTGTTGCAAAGGGGAGATGCCCAGTGTCCAGGCCGGTGTGGCCACCAGCAATGGGTGTGTGCAAGCATTGGCCTGGCCTTGAAGGAAACAATGTGCCAATGAATCTTGCACCTTGGACCCCAAGGGCCAGACTGGCGAGGTGGGCGTGAGCACTTGGGGAAGCTTGCTTGGAAGTCTGGGGACAACTTGTCATAAATTGGAGGCAGCAAGTATAGAACACTAGTTTTGGCATGTTGCTGGGCTGACGGTTGAGACCTGCTGCTTGGTGCTAGTGTATATCTGAGAGCAAGGGTCTTCATGCCTATTGTTCCCATGGTCTAAGTAAGGCTTTGAGATCGGAGCTGTTCATCAGTCCATTTGTTGGTCTGAGATTCAAGCCTGCCTGCTTGTACACAACCTCCCATGCAGCTGTAGTGCAGTGACCAACTTAATGAGGATGGTCTCTAGCCATCATGACTGCATAACAATGGGGAACATAACACTTCATGTGCTCTCATCACCTTCCCTTGATAGCATTTGTGTTGAATGTAGTTGTATGAGACAGCACCTATACTTTGCTTCATTGCATAATAAGTATGTTTCAAAATATGATATTCATGCACTGTTAAGGGACTTTTTGTTGGCTTCAGTAAATGCAAATTTTTGTTTAAACTTTTTTAGCTTTCGTAGTCATATAGACTTATAAGACACTGAGAGGATGGAGCAGTTCATTTAAGAAAGCTGAATGCTCTCACTGGTGGTGATGAGCACTAGAGCATTGCATGGGCTGCATTCTGAAGCCGAAGGCCTGGCCGGACCGGGCTGAGGTCTCAGAAGGTGGCCTGTGCAGTGCGCTAATGGACTCTGTTGAGTGGATGTACTTGATCCACTTACCTTGAGGACTTGTGGAGATGTGGGGTGATGTTGCTGGAGCAAAGAGATGTTTACTATTTCTTGTACTTTCTTGCCACCTTTGTTTAGAACTGGGTCTCTGAGCCACTATACTCCGTTTTATACATAGCATGCAGCGTTGCAGAGGTTGCAGAAGTAGTGCGTCCGCAAAACCATATTACTCCGCCACGTATTATTTGTTCTTTTCGAAACTCCAGTCACTGTTTGGATGAAGATAAAGAGCGATATAAAACGATATGGTAGCATTGAAAATCACGAAAATGTGGCACGAGGTAAAGAGAAGTCAAGGAGGTGCCACTCGCGGCACGTAAGATTTGTCACAATGAAATTGATTATGTTCGCTTTGGTTTTATGGCAAACTACTTTTTGCGCGTGGACTTAGCCTGCGTAAACAGTCGCGCTAGCTTTGGCAGCGTTGCCTGCCGTGTATGAAACAGAGTATAGTTTCTTCCTTTCCTTGGCGGTTTCTCGAATGTTGTGTTAGATTAGTTGGTGAATCGACGTTAAGGTTATTGACTAGTGCAAAAAGACAGCGAACTGTTCGTGACATTACGCAGACAGGACATCTGGTAGTGCCTAGTCTACCTGCCCGGCATACTGCTCACATTTCCCCATGGGCGCTGTTTTTTGTTTTAGTATGTGTAATCCTGTCATCTGCCATGGCTGGTATATTAGAGTGGTTCATGTTCATGCAAGCAGGCTGACATTTTAGATGGCTAGTGGTTCATGTCACTGTTTGGAAGCATGTAGCATATTGTCCTGAAAATTCTATTCTCAGTAGTGAGTGTAAGGCTTTGCACTATGTAAAGGGCAGAAAATTTTTATGAGATTGTAGGCATGACATTTGCATCAAGTGTCCTGAACTGATATTTTTTTGTTTAATTTAAGGTGTCCGATTTAATCGCTCGCCTGCTCCTATCATCTTATGGCCCTATCTTTGTCGCGAGTTAGGTGCATGTTTGCTCATCTTGCATTGGCTGATACAGAATGTGGGCCATTATAAATGAACTGCGCAAGCTTTGGCCTGTGTAGATTACACTGACATGTACCTTGAGAAGCATCCATTCATTTCTGCCACCACCACCATCATCATTAGCTCAACTGCAGCACACTGCAGAATACAGGCCTTTTCCATCATTCTTCAATTGTACCTAGTTTTGTTCTGTTTCAACTGCAGCCACCCTATCCTCAGACTCCTTATCTCATGCGACCACCTTGCCTACTGCTGCCCCCAGCTGTGGAATGTCTCCCAGTATATACCTGTACATACTGAAATTGAGAAAAATCCAATTTTTTGTTATGTACGGGATTTCGTTATATGCAGGTTTCGTTTGAAGACTTGAAAGGGCGATGTAGAACAGATACCAAAATGAAAAATAAGTGTTGATGAAATAGCCTAGCAAATGTTCACAGTAAATTGTCGCTACTCAAAGTCATATACCTTACGTATAAATGCATGTAAGAAAAAAAAATGTGCGAAAAAAAAAAGGTTTGGTTTGGTTTAAACCAAACCTTTTTTTTTTTAAGTAATACCACACCAATCAGGGAATGAGGGGCACTTATTTTACGTTAATCATCACTCGCGGAGTCTTCAGACTCCGAGCTTGTGGTGTGCTCTGGTGCACGCTCATCCCATAAGTTGTGCAACATGTCCACTGTCAAAGCATAGCCGTTGTTCCGCACTTCCATCACATAGCTTAGCAGTTCTTTTTCCAGTCTGGGAAACTTGCACAGCTTGCCTTGGAAAGCGTGCTTTTTGCGGCTGGTGTTCCTCAATGCATTCTTTTGGTTGCACCATCGTTGGATGCACTTCTTGGCTATGTCGAATTTCCTTCCTGCCGCACGCTTTCCTTGTTCGAGAGCAAAATGCCAGCCATGTAGCTATTTAGGTGCTTGCCCATCGTGCTAAAATAGCAACACTCGGCGGCAGCACACGAAAGCCACAGCAATGGTGAACCAACACTAAAACTCTACCGAAACTTCCGTGCCTTTGACAGCCACAAAAAGCTGGAGCTGGTGATACTGATGCCGATATGATAGCAGGAGCTCGTGGCGGGAGAAAAAGCTAATGATAATGATTAGACGCGGCCTGAGGCGTTATCCGTGGGCAGCACCTGGGAACTCCTGTGTATGTGTGTGGCCTCTGCGATCAAGCGCGCCGTTGCCCACAGCTGGAGCTGATCGCGGAGGCCACGGAGCATGCATTTTGTGGGTCGTAGAAAGTTTGGGTGTGGCCCTTAACCAGATGGTTTTTTTTTTTTCGTTTTAATATTTCCTTCGGTAAAACGGATGCGGCCCTTACATGAGCATGTGGAAAACTCTTCATAGTCACGTTGAAAGCACAACTGCGGCCAGCAGCTGCCGCTATCTCCACCGTGGCTTGCATGGCGTCGCTGTGTGTGGGGCGGGTAGAGTCGGGGAGTTCGAAGCAACCCCTTTTTCCTAAATGGCCCTCCTCTTGGTCTGCCTGGCACCGTGGCTCTAGTAAATGGACTCGAGCCGTTCCCTTGCCCCTTGCGTT
Organism: Amblyomma mixtum; assembly: GCF_055824585.1. Classification (NCBI taxonomy): domain Eukaryota; kingdom Metazoa; phylum Arthropoda; class Arachnida; order Ixodida; family Ixodidae; genus Amblyomma; species Amblyomma mixtum. The sequence continues at coordinate 206,123,447 of NC_143014.1, forward strand.
GCTGGTGCTCTCCGCTGTCCCCACTCGTGCTGTGTGTCCTACAGTTTTGTGCTGCTTTTGTTTTGCGCTGCTTTTGAACTTGAGCTGTTGTAATTCCACTTTATGTAATGCTACGAAAGTAAAAAGCTGTGGAGACTGCTGTGTTTGCCACAGAGGCGCCACTCGGGCTGGAATAGTGCCTGACAACAGCGTTTGTTGTTCATTGCAAACATAGAATCTCCTCTTATGGCAGTTTGTGTTTTACTGTTATTAAACTTTCTCGTGGTGTGCCCAAATTTAAATTAACTCAGCACTAGCTTATAGATGGTTGATGTAGTAGCAAGTTCATTGCATCAAGGTTAACTGCTGTATCTTCATTACCTGGAGCTCACAAATGGACATGCTTGACTGGGGGTGGCATTGCAATATTGAGAAGCTTCACATAATTGCAGAATTCGCAATGTGGATGCTTGTTACATCCAGGTTTAACTGTATAATCACAATGCTGCTGCATGTAATGGCGGCACATACTGCATGGGTGCCATTTTCCTGAACAGAGAAGGCCTGTGAAATTTTTCTTTGTCTGGGCCATTTCTGGGCTTTGTCTGGGCCATCTTGAGTGGTGTGTCTTGTTGCATCTTGCAGTAAATTTAGAGCTGATCACATGTGCCTTCTCTTTGGAATTGCAGGCTAATGAATAACATGGCCGTGATATACTTGGGGCCGGACGGAAAGCTGCCTCCCAGTCCAGTGAAAAAATTCGAGGAGGCGTTTGCAAAATATCGTAAGCACGTTATGACCCTTCTTGTATTGATAATGTGATTCGAAATGTTTGGAAACATGATCTTGTTTTCAAGAACTGCATTTTGTTTTGTTTTGAAAGTGCTAGCCACTTTCTAAAGGTCTCTTCAATTTGGCTTCACTTACTGCACTGTTCTGTGAAGTTCCATGGCGGTGCCGTGAGTGTGCAGTGTCAGTTAAGGCAGCTCAGGTACAGCTTAGCACTGGCTGCTTTAGAACGAATGGTTGAGGGCAGGCCTGGTCATCTGTTCATTTATTTCATTTATTAAAGCCTTAAGGGCCCGTGGGCATTACATAAGGCATTGCATTACATCTGTTTCCCTTGGCGTCACCTCCAAATTACAGCTTGTTGCATGCCACTGACGACAATGGTCTCCAAAGTGCTGAGCCATGTGAAGAAGTTTCAAGCAGCAAATTGCAGTGAAATGTTACCATGGACCAGTCCAAGGAAATCTTCATTTAATTGAAAGAAAAAAAAAGTGTTTGCGTGTTTGACACAGAGGTGATTTACAAATATGCGTTGAAATGCTGCCTACAGGACTCTACCACTTATGCCATGAACAGCTACCCATTTCCTACTTTCAAGAAAGAATTGTCATATTTCCATTAAGGCTCCAGGTATATCTTCTAAGACTTACGCATGCATGCCGCCATGTTGCTGCATGCACTGCAGCTGCACTTCCATTTCAGAGAGTGCAAGCCAGCAAAGTACCTGTGCTGCACTAGGTGGGGGTTTGCGAGCTGAATATGAAAGTGCAATGGGTGCGCGCTGCACTGGCAAAACGAATGCAAAAGTACTGCACTCCTTGAACTGGTGCACCTAGTGCAAACGAATAGAGGAGACCTGAAGTTTCACTCCTGGCAGCAACCTCACTTTTCACCTGTTTTGCCCCATCTGGCCTATCTATGGCAATGATGCTTGCCCTTGAACCTAAAATTGATACTATTATGCGACAGTGTGTATAGCTCATTCGGTTGAAAAGCCGTCTGCGTTGTAATGGTAGTTGTAGTTGTTGGCACCGCAGGTTGGAAAAAATAGTGTCTTGCCAGCCATTTGCCGCAGAATGTTCTACACATACAATTCAGCGTTTTGTGCAGCATTAACTTACTAGTTAAGTTAGCGCCTAGCTTGCAGCAGGAATTCGAACTGGCAACATTGAATCGGGGGCTGTGGGTGTCCACCGAGAAATGTGACAGTTGCTGCGTCATTTCCTTTTCTCAAATCCAATGTTCTTTTCCTTCATTGCAGCACCTCTTTCTCTCTTTCTTCTTTGAATCTCACTTTCCTTCCTTCCCTTACGGTGTGGTTGGGGTGTCCACCGAGATGTGAGACAACTGCTGCGCCATTTCCTTTCCTCAAAAGTGCGTTCAAAGGTGTTTCCAACGGGCTACGTGTCGCGCCGAACGGGCGATGGAGTTTTGTGGACTCCCTGACAGCGCTGCAATACGCTGTCGCGTTCCACTCCTAAAAGCTAAGCTTAAGCGTCCTCCACTTTTTAGCAGTGACTGTTTGGCAATAGCTTACTCCTTTTTTTTCTTACAATAAAAGTAGATGTTTTCCCTTCAGCATATCCCAACTCTTAAAGGGGGACCCCGGTCTTTGAAAAAAAATTTTTATTAATGAAGTCTCAATTTATGCAATCTTCACGGGACGTGTATTTTTTTGTGCTGATTTGTCTACAGCCGCTAAATAATTTACAATCGAATTTTTCTGTCATGCTGTTTCGGTTTCAACAGCTGAACGATGGCTCTGACGTCAGAGTGTGATTATATGTTGCGTGAGGCATGGAAAAACGTCAATATACTCGCTGCTTTATCATTTTAATTCAGTTCAGTGCTGAAGCTAGCCTTCCTCAAGAGCTAGAATGACCAGGAATGTAGAAGCGGTGATTATGTTTCAGTTTTTTTCATGGTTCACGTGACCTCTAACCACATTTTGATGTCACAGTCATTGTTTGGCTGTTGAAACCGAAACCGAAACAGCATGAGAAAGAAATTTGATTGTAAAGTATTTTGCGGTTGGAGGAGAATACCACGTGGTAATCCATGTATAGTAATGCCTTATGTACCATTACAAACAAGAAAATGTGCACCCAAAAGTTAGGTGTCTATACTTCTTTAAGGTACTCTGGCTTATATACAACTCAGTCCCAGTGACTCTTGGTCGCAGCTTGCTGAAAAGCATGAAAATAGATAACCACTACTAGACATCCCAGATTTGAGGCTGCTGACTATTGAGGAGAGACAGTCGACGTGTCAGTGCAATTGCTGATTAGACAGACTTTGGGCTTTTGTTGGGACTTAACTTTTGTTGGTTATTGCTTAACCTCAAAAGCAGTCTCTGACTTCTACTCATGTAATTTCATCTTGTGAAGTGTACTTTGTACATTGCTTTGGGAACTCCTTGTTCCATGTGCATTATTAGAGACTCTGTTCTGTAACTGCCTAGAAAGGGTTTGCAGCTTTGAGGAACCAGATTACTAGAAGGCTTGCCAAAGGAAGCAGACGGTGGCTTGATGCATTCCAGTTCTCAGCAGGGTGTTCTTAGCTCCGAAGGAATGTGTGGATAATGAGAACATCATGGAGGTAGGTGTTGAGGGCACGTGACTAAAGGGCAGCTCGATGGCAGCTCGGGCACACGCGATGCGTGTGGCTGGTTTGTGAGGCTTTAATGCCACATCGAAGAACTTTATGCATGATGCTGCAGTCTTAATGTAGGCATGCAGGCCACCTTTATGTGCTCAGTTTGAGTGTGCTTTTTGTATGCTTTCAGTCACTCAACGGCAGAAGTGAGAGCCCAAATGAAAAGCAGCTTTGCAATGGTGTATTGGACCTAGTTATGGGGCTGGTCAGTAGTGAAAGGGAGAGAATTGTTGGAGTTGTGAAAAGTGCAAGACAGGTCATGAAAAACATGAAGTAACATTTTGTAATGCGTGTGGTCTACATTTGTATCAGTTGCTTCTTGGCATTTTCACATTCCACCATGCCTTGTAACGTTGTCCATTGTGTGCTGCAGCTGATTTTCACTGACACCTGCAGTGCTTGGCAAGTGGGCATTTGGAACCTGTTTTGGTGGCAGGAGACACTTCTGTGCTGCACAGGGGGAAAATCCGAGTAGCTTTATGATGGTTGTTTCGTATCACTTGAAAAGAGCATAGAAGGATAATCCCCCAAAAAATGTGAATTTTGGAACTTTTTGTTCAATACTTTAAAAGGTTGAACTGCTGAGCTAGTTGGTTTTCAGACATAATAAATGATTTTTAGCGCAACGGGGACACAGCACAAGAAAGACAACACAGGCGCTTACTCCAACTGTTTAATCAAGAGACAGCATACGAAATATATAGCCCTCCCAGCGTATGCGCACGCGTACAGAGGTAGACGTCAGACGGCTTGTGAAATTCTGGAAGCCTTTCACATCAAAAATGTGGGTCTGAGCTGTGTTAGTGACACTTCTGTTTTTCTATATCAAGCTGAGCAAAAATTTTTGTCGCGCCTACTGTGATAAGATCGATGCATGGTGTGTCTGGGTGCCTTGTACGCGTGCGCAGTATGCTGGGAGGGCTATATATTTCGTATGCTGTCTCTTGATTAAACAGTTGGAGTAAGCGCCCGTGTTGTCGTCTTTCTTGTGTTGTGTCCCCGTTGCGCTAAAAATAATTTATTATGTTTGTTCAATAACCTGATTTGTACTCAAATTTTAACTCAAAATTCAGTGCTCAATTTTAACCCTACCCATGGTGCGGAAAAAATATATCTATAGAATCTGAAATTGAAGAGCCCTATTTATGCTTTCTTTTGTATATGTGTTGGTTTTATATGCATCTACTGAGGAGGTCAGCTGTGTGTCTCTGGTATCATCAGCTGTACTGTGAGTGTAACGAATTTTTTTTTTTACTTGCAGCTGAAATGTTGGATGAAATTCACAAAAACAACGTTGTTGAACCATCTGCTCTACAGGTGAGAACTGCGTGCACTGCTCTCGTGTAGCTTGTGTGAAGACAGTAAAGGCACATTTGTTCCCTCTGCATTAGAATCTTGATTAATTGCAACTTTTTCAGCTGAAGTGATAATTAGCGAAGTTTCACATATCGTATACAGTAGAACCCCGGTATTATGTTCCCAGGTGGTGAATTTTTCCAGCTGCTACATTTTCATGAGCTAGTCGTGCCCAAGCTCTCATAGGATACATTGCAGATGCAGCAGCGTTCCAGCATGTTGCGTCGCTAATGTCACTTTGTGACGATCCTTGACCCTGTGCTGGCATTTCGACAGCTTATGTTTCACTAATGCGGAACAGCGATGGCGTACCAGCCAAAGCGGGACTATATACCTCATTGGTGGCTGGCTGCCACCGTGTTCGACAGCTTCCTGCGTGTTGTGCCCATGTTAACACCGAGTACACTTAGAGGCAGGATGCATCTTGTTGCCACTCTTTGTGCTGCTCCATCACTGCGGCGGAGCGAGCGCTAATAAGCAAAGCATGAAAACGAAACTATGCCATGGCAAATGCCACACGGGCAGCATTGGATGAGCCTGCAGATTCAAAATGCCATTTCTAGGTTCCAATAGACAAAGCCTGTGTAATATTAAAGCAGCTACTGTGAAAACAGGGCAGAAGCATGCGCGCAAGCTGCTTTTGCACATTAAGAATCGAAACATCGTTATCGTTTCGTAACCCAACAGTGCAGCCAGGCCCTGTATTGTGAGGAAGAGTATAATTGCCTTTGTACATTAGTTATCCACCTTTGCATGTGTTGTACAACACGCATTCATGTGTGTGGCATGTCTGTATTTAAGACTCCATTTTCTGTTCATGAGTAATAAGTTCCTCTCAGGGTCATGGGCTTATAAAACAAGTAATTGCTATTTGTTATAAACCAGTTTCCTTGTGTAAAAGTCCTCCTTTAATATATCGAAGGACTTCCTGTGCCTGTATATATCCTGTCCAAGTTACGTCACACCTACATAAAAACTTGCTTGCACTATTGGAGAGAATTCTGGCTGTGGTTAGCCATCATGAAGCACTCTCCTTACCTTTGGTTTCTCTCTTTTATGCAGTGCCAGGCCTGGCCAATTTTACTGCAGGGGAGAGACCTCATTGGCATTGTACAGTCAGGCGCAGAAAAGACCCTGGCATTCCTCTTGCCAGCCATGATCCACATTGACAGCCAGCCCGTGTGAGTTGCAAGTACCAAATGCAGTGTGAAGAGAAAATTCAGCTTTGTGCTGCCACCTCTGGGTACAGGTGCCGGGCTTTTAAAGTGTTTAGCAGGGCTCAGAATACTTGTTCGCCTTGGAAAATTGCCAAACGCTTCCAAAAGTCTCTAAGGAGCCCTGCATGCCATTGCTGCAATCCCTTCCTGCCCAACACACTTGTGGACAGAAGCATGCAGACACTTGGCCCTTCGAGAAAGTGCGCCACTTCAATGACAACTGGCAGTGTGGTGAAACAGTCTGCAATCTTGGGATGTTCAGGCCAACTACAGCTGAGTGCTGAGAGCTGAGTGCCCTTTCTTACGAAGCGATATATATGTTTGCTTACAGATTGCGGAAGGGTTTTCATGGTTTCCTGTCAATCCCCCCATCCAGTGGCATCTGAAGGTGTAATGTGTTTGAAAATCCTGGCGTACGCATAACATCCGATTTCACAGAGCGGCGAGGCAGGACTCCCGCCTTGCCACTCTGTAAAAGCTTTCATAATGCGCTAAAAATCCACTAATTAATTTTTAAAACTACAAATACATCCGCTAGTTGTAAAAAATACTTGCTTTGTGCCCTCTGCATGGCTTACAAATGTAAGGAAATGCAACGCTTTAGTGTCACAAGTATGATTCGAGCAGGGTCGGCAAAAACGAAACCAGAATGTGCAGCAGCGTTTGAAGCGGCGCCTACTTGTGCGAGTATCATACACAGACTGTTGAGAAAATAAACGCGGACAGTAGAATGCTTCTCTCAGCTACACGGGTGAATTGTTCGAGTTCGAATTTCGCACAGATATGACATTTGGTCGTCAGAGTTGTTTTATACAACACTGGGTTTCCTTCTTTAGCTTTACCAAAGTGAAAAACAAATCAGGCTCTGCTAGCTTCTTTGAAGTCTCACAGTTTCACTTTGTGCTCTGGCAGCCACTAGGAAAGTGAAACACTCGTTTATGGCTTTACGTTTATGTTTATGGGCTTTGATGTCCCAAATCAAGTTCGGCTATGCGGGACGCCATAGTGGAAGGCTCCAGATCATTTCGACCACCTCAGGTTCTTTAAAGTGCTCTGATATCGCATAGTGCGCGGACCTCCTAGCATTTCGCCTCCATTAAAATGCGACCACCTCGGTCATTCTTTTTTCTCGGGATTAGTTTTGTATAGCCAGGTGATTTTTAATTTTTGAGAAAATAAAAGGCGCAGTAACTGCCTAGCTCACTTCTAAGTGATAACCCCAACCGTGTCTTGAGGGGAGGGAGGAAGGTGTGAATGAAAGGAGAGAAAGAGGGCTCAGGAATAATTTCGACCACCTGGGGATCTTTCTTTAACATGCTCTGAAATTGCACAGCACACAGGCACCTTTTTGCATTTCGCCACCATCAAAACTTGGCCGCCGTGTGGCTGGGTTTGAACCTGAGTACTCAGTTCAGAGCCGAGCATGCTAACCACTGCACCCGGACTTAAATTCTGTTATTCAGATGTGCCCCACGAGGTCATTAGTGAATGTTCATCGTATAAACAAATTAATTTTAATAACTTTTAATAATAGCCTCTCGGGGCTCTAATTAACAAGTGTGTCTATTTCCTAGTCACTGCCAGAGCACCCAGCTCAACTGTAGGAAGCTAGCTCAGCCTGCTTTTTGTTGATGCTTTAGCATTAAAACGGTGCTGCGAACGAAAACCCGTCTGTCAGCTTGAGTATGGCATCATTGAAAGAGGGGAGGAAATGGCGTGTGCTGCAATGCAGCCCTGCGAGTTATCGGTTGGCCTACGTGGCTCTTGCGTGATGTTAGGTGCTCGGCCACAGATGGACACGGGTGACGCACCCCAAGAGTCGCGTTGTGTTCTGTGCGCTGTAAAACTAATGCTAATGCATTACTGTTGCATGAATTTCATTGATCGTACTTCGTTCTTTTTAATTAGGTGAAATTACAATGAAACATGGGATATAGTATTCCAGTAGTGTAGAAGGGGGCAGAGGGGTCAGTAGAGGGAAAGGGAGAGGGGGCCTACATGTGCATTAGCCCAGAGCCCCCATATTTCTTAATCCGGCCCTGGCTGTGCCGGGAAGATAGCCAAGTAGTGCTCGGTTTTTTGTGGTCTCGGGAATTTCCGCGAGTGCCTTCAACGTTGTGGCTAAGACTTTAATGATAGCCTTAGATGCTAATATGGCATTTAACCCAATGCAACACAAAACTTAGGAAAAGGTCTTCCTGTAGTAAGGATCGCCAAAGTTGCCGTCTCATCTCTAAATTGCACTGCTCTTGTGAGTGCTTTTTGACATAATTTTTAATTTGTGAATTTTGGCTATATCGAAGTATTTAATGATTATTTACATGTTTGCTGTAATGAGGTTTGACTAGTTATCAGCGCAGGGTCAGAGTGCTGGCTGTCACTGTTGTGGGGGCCTGATTAAAGGTTAACTGCAATATCTAACCCTAATGGTAAATCAGCCTTAACCCTTTGAGGGTCGAATTATTTTGAAGAAAACTTTCCCAGGTGGTCAAATTACTTTATTGCGGATCTTGAATCTACAAAATGTATATAATCGAGAATAAATAGTAAAAAAAAAAATTAAGAACAGTACTTTGGTGACAGCATCACTCACAACTGGAAAATGTTCAATAGAATAGAATAGCAATGGTGATAAGCAAGCTAAGAGCAGCACCAATAAAGATAGAAATCAACTTTCGCCGCCTCTGCAAAACAGTGCCCACAAAGAGAAAACACGTTTCGCGCGACTCCGTTGCGATCCCGCGGCGGAATCGAAACCGCGTAGGCGCGTTGCCACAGAGGGCGAGAATACCTCGCGAGCAACGGTGACAAGCAAGCTAAGAGCAGCGCCAATAAAGATAGAAATCAACTTCGGCAGCCCCTGCAAGATAGTGCTGGCAAAAAGAAAACTCAAATTTCGCGCGACTCCATTGCGATCACGCGGCGAAACCAAAACTACAAAAGGGGTGTTGCCGCAGTCTGTGCCGCCGCGCTAAAGCTAGACATAAGTTCTGCTTAGGTATCTCTGTAAGAAGGCAGCACAAAATTCAAACACTTCTTGTAAGTCCTAAGAGGTGGCAGCACCCCCCAGTGAGCACGCATTGTTCTTTTGGCGCAAAATTTCAAACGGAAGATCGAAACCGTACCCGTACGGCAAAGACCTTGTGGGACAGAAAACCGCCGCCGTACATATACGGCAAAAACCTTCAAAGGGTTAAGTTTCTGTGATCATTTTGGTGTATTGGAAGGTGATGAAACAGTTCTGAATTTTGCTTTTGACTTTTGTATGGACCTGTGTATTTTTGCAGTTTTATCATTGAGACACATAGAACTTAAAATAATTTGCAGAGTTTAATAGGGAAGAGATTATAATTTTCCTAACAAATCTGCTAGTTTGTTGCATTTCTGCAGTGTAAGGACTACTAAGTGACGAAACATTGGATGTTCATACTGTTGTCCAGCATTTTGGTTGCTTAGGCATTCCATGGATAATCATAATTCAATGGTGCTCCAGCTGCACCATTTGTGCCATTCTGATACACTTACATTTTGCTGTGCAGTCTTCTCCAAAAGTGGCAAATTGATCAATTTTGGGCCTTAGCTGTACCAGAAAGAAGACACAGTGATGGGAAAACAATTATTTTTAGTTTAATGTGATGAAGTAATTAGTTGTAAAAGTGCTGAAGTCTGAACTTGTATAGTGGTTTGTATAACATTGGAATAAAAACAGCATGGTTGCATGGACCAAGAGACAAACTTGAATACTGTCAAGTCATGTTTTCTCTTTTGTACCAAAGAATAAAGTAGCCTTTTTTTTTCAGCACCATTCTTTAAAAATGATCAATGAAGAAAGGACGAAAAAAATTGAAAAGTGAGAGAGACTGGAATTACCTAAATTTTTTTTTCCTACTTCTTTCAGGCTTCATTTAAACTTCCTGATGGGCGAGTTGGTAGTTCATATTGAAGTAAAAGGGTTCATAGCGCAAAGACACGGACAAGAGAGACAAAACGCTTGTGTGTGTGTTTCGTCTCTCTTGTCCGTGTCTTTGTTTGCGCTATAAACCCTTTTACTTTCAGGCTTCCTCAGTTGAAAAAGAAAACGTTAATTTGTAGTTCGCACTTTTTTTCAGTTAAGAGGGAAAAATGGGCTTGGGCAGGGAATGTAATGTGAAGGCAAGATAGGTGTGGTCCTTGAGGGTAACGGAGTGGATTCCAAGAGAAGGCAAGCGTAGCAGGGGGCGGCAGAAAGTTAGGTGGGCGGATGAGATTGAGAAGTTTGCGGGGATACGATGGCCACAGCTGGCAAAGGAGAGGGTTAATTGGAGACACATGGGAGAGGCCTTTGCTCTGCAGTGGCCATATAGTCAGGCTGATGATGATGATGATGATGATGAACATGTCAGTGGAGCAGCATCCGAAATGGTTACTGATGCCACAATTTTAGCTTTCTCCTTTCCTATTTTTCTGCTTGGAGCTGTAGCAGTCACATTGCTGATAATCTTGTATCAACAGTGAGTTTGTAGATGTGCTGTATATAGGTGTTTTCATTTTTATTTGTTCTGTTGGGTAGTTTTGGTTTCTGTTTCCCTAAGGCAGGCACTCGAGGGAAATTGATCTAAATTTGTCATTTAGTTTGTAAAATAAGTCCTTGTGCACATATGTAATATGTTACGCAAATTTTTTTGGAGAAAGCGTTTAAGAAACTTTGCTGCAGGAAACTTGCTGAAATGCATGTCATTGATTTGTCTTCGACATCCGGACAATGCAATAAGGGTAAAATTATCATCCTGCCTGTCATAGAAGTTGAGTTATGAGGTTTTAAGGTGAAAGCCTTTAATGGTTGATCATTCTGTCCATCCATCTGTCACACTATAGCTGTCTCAGTCATCTCGATGACATCATCAGTGGTGTCCATTTGCCCGTCAAAAAGCCTTACTAATGCACATCAGTGGTGTAATACGCCGTAACCAGAAATCACTGAATTCATTGTGGCATAGTATGTCATAACCATTAATTAGTAATTAGTCATTAATTAGTACCAGGAATTAGTAATTTGTCATTATTGGCAATACGTAATCAGTTGGCAAATACCTATTAATCCATAAATAGTCATTAATTAGCGATCAGTAATTAGCCATTAATTGGTGATTGGGTCACCACATGGTTGGTGGCGCTCACGTCACTCCTTACAGCGCATGCACTTGGCGCCTTGGTGGCGCCATTCGTAAACAGCATTCAATGAGCAACAGAAGCAGAAAGGCTTTTGCCTTACGCACTTTAGAGCGTCAAAGTGCCCTCTGAATTCTTTGAAGTTGCCACTTCAGAAATAGTAAGAAAAGTTTGTATTCTTGTTTCTGCAGTGGCAAATATTATGTTATGCATTTAGGCTATAATCGGTGTATTGTGCGATGTCAGTGCACATTAAAGAACCCCAGGTGGTCGCAATTTCCGGAGCCCTTCACTACGGCGTCCCTCATAGCCTGAGTCGCTTTGGGACGTTAAACCCCAATAAACCAATTTAGGCTGTATTGCATTATTTTACAGTTTTTTTGGCCTGTTCACGGTAACGAGGTTTGTCTTTACATACTAGTCTTTGGAACTTGTTTTCCTATTTACAGTGTCGCCTATTTTGGTGTCTTTCTGTGAATGGCTGCTGTATTTGATACCAAGCAGCTTCACTTGGGTATTTATGCAAGCGGTCCCTTAAATATGACCGCATGTCGGGAGCTCTTGTGCATGCCTTGTTCATGTATTGCTAGCTAGTGTACAGAAGGCATTTGTCTTGTGGTACAAGCTTGCGGCACTCGTTCGTGCAGGCCTAGGGAGAAGAGGAAGGGGCCGTCGTGCCTGGTACTCACCTCTACTGACGAGCGCGCTCAGCAGATCGAGCACGAGGCGAAGAAGTACCACTACCGAGGAATACAGTGGTGCGTTGCTGGGGCTAACTTTTTATTTTGTTTTTAACCTTTGGTGTTGGTTTGCTGCCAGTTTTGAATGAAGCCGGACAAATTGTTGAGTGCTTTTGTCTGTTCTAATTCCACTGAGTGACAGGGGTATCCGCGTGATGGCTCAGTGGCTTCCCCATTTGTCTGCTGAGCCCGGAGTCATGGGATCAGCTCGCGGTCATGGTGGCCACATCTCGATAGAGTTGAAATTCAAAAACACCCATGTGCTCTGTGATGTCGGTGCATGTAAAGACCCCTGAGTGGTCAGGATTAGTCTTGGGTCCTCCACTATGGTGCCTCTCATTGTCCATCTGCAGGTTTGGGATATTAATTCATAGTGAAAGCAGTGCGAGAAAATGAGATGAACAAAGAAAGACAAGTTTTAAGAGTTAAGGCATGGGCATTTGAGAACAACACTTTGCACCACTGAAGTTATGGCACTCTCCCTAATCCAAACTCACTTAAGGGGGTGTTCGAAAAAAAATATTAATATAGTCACAGTTATGAAATCTTGAGGGAACATGTATATTTGCATGTTGGTTAATATGTCTAATTTTATGTACAACAAGTACTTATGGAATATGTTATGTAACTTTTTGTTTAGAGTTTGCAAGAAATTTTGCAGCAGGGAGCTTGCTAGGTTGCATGCCAATAGCTTCTCTTAACATCAAGCTATGCAGTAAGTGTAAAATTGTCATCCTGCCTGTCATAGAAATTGAGTTATTGGATTCTGAAGTTACTTGACAAACAGGAATGAAAATTTTTCTTCTCGTTTGTAAAGTGGCAACTTCGAAACCTTGTAACTCAACTTCTATGATAGGCAGGATAATAACTTGACCCTTATTGCATAGCTTGATGCCAAGAGAAGCTAATGACTTTCATTCTAGCAAGTTCCCTGTTGCAAAAGATTTCAAGCTGTCAGCAAAAAGTTTCATAACATATTATATAAGTGCACAAGGACTTATTTTGCATAAAATTAAATTATACACTTGGAACCAGCACAGACATATTCTCTGATGTTCTCCTAAATCTAACTTCATTAATAATTTTTTTTTTCATGACCAACTTCCCCCCTTACTGTCCCGTCTGGTTTTTTGAACTGTAATTTTAGCTGTGCATGATGAGTATATTTTTGTGTGCGTTCTGTGCATGGTAGTTGCAATGAAAAGCAGTCTTGTGACATGGGTGGCATTCTTCTTGCAGTATGTGTATCTGTGGAGGTGACAGTCAGCAGGAGCAGACCCAGACGGTCAACCTTGGCGTGGAGGTTGTCATTGCCACACCGGGCCGTCTCAATGACTTTGTCACGAAAAAGATGATCGACCTGAGCAATGTGACATTTTTGGTTAGTTCCATGGCATTTCAAGCTCATGTTCACGTGTGTGCATTGCATCTGGTCATTGTGTGTAGACCGACTAAGAATTGGCCCCTCCATAAAGTGGCACCTTTGAATTTAAATTTCGTTATGTTTGGTCATGATTTCAGTACCCTTCAGGCTGAATTGGTGAGGTTCTACTATGCAAATGAAATGTAGTGGCATGGCTGTTAGCTGTAGTTTCCTTGATGGGAACCTTAAAAGATTGGTTTCAAGCCAGGGGCAAGCTTTTGTCAGGTTTGCATCGCCTCACATCATCGATACCAGACTGTGACGGGGCCGGGGTCCATGCCGTGAAAGCGCTGCAATGTGCGCACTGTGCTGCACCGCTTTACGCACACCCTGCGAGGTGAGAACAGTGTTTCCTGGGGTAACTACGCTCGTGAATACCGACAGAGGGAACACACTGTAAGAAGCAGATGAAGTGAGTGTCTCCGGCTCCACCACACCACCACATCCCCCAATCTGCCTCGCACCACATAAGCCCCAGCTGACGCTGCTACTGGCTTGTTTTCTATGTGGTTGCGTGCTTTTCTTTGGAGGCCACCCGATGGCCCCAAGGAGCTTGCCATTAACTCGAGCAGCAACAGTGCAGAACAGCCAAGCCAGTCCATTTCTTTGCCTCCATTGAAATCTCTGACCCGAAAGACATGGGTTTGATACAGACTGTGGTGGTCGAATTTCGATGGAGGTGAAATTCTAGAGGCCCATATACTGTGCGATGTCAGTGCACATTAAAGAATCCCAGGTGGTTGAAATTTCCAAGTCCCTTTACTACAGCGTCCCTCATAGCCGGAGTCTCTTTGGGATGTTAAACCCCCATAAACCAAACTAAACCAAACCTCCATTTAAATCCAAAATGGCGCCCACGGCAGCGAAGGGCTGGTTGTTTATAATAGTGATGCCTGCTCGTGTCTATATTTGGTCAAAAATGAACTTTCGGTCAAAAAGAAAATCTCCACAGCATTGCTCGATTTCCACAACGATCTCCACAGCAGGGTCCAAAATATTGTTTGTGAATGTGTACACTTTTCTGTGAGAAGCCCAACAGTTCCTCATTAAAATTTGAAATATTGTGCGCGTCCAAATTAATGGACTTCGAAGAATCTGTCGGCTGCTGTACCTCCACGAGGTGCCTGGTGATTTCTCAGTAAAGCCTGAAATATCATGCAAATGCAAATGATTGCACCCAAAAAATTTGTCAGCTGCTGTAGCACTGCTCATGAGCGACCACTGGAAATATTTACTGCAATACATAAAACGCCCTACATATATACAAAGCTGCACGCGCATAGTGTCCTCTCACTGATGGCTTTCACTTGCCTGTGTGTGATGCTGCTGCCAGGTTCTCGACGATGCAGATCACATGCTGAACATGGGACTTGAGCCTCAGATCAAGAAAAGTTTGGGAAATGTCCGGCCAGACCGGCAAACTGTCATAACCAGTGCCACCTCGTCTGAGGGATTGCGTGGGATTGTACAGCAGTACAGTAAGGACCCCTTCGAGATATTCGTTGGGCCCCTCGACCTGACGGTGAGTTATTGCAGCAGCTGTTATCTGCGATTATATCTGTATACTCATATAAGGGGTTGCGCCGCACAACTTGGCTGCTGGTAATTTAAAAGAACAATTGGTCAACAGAATTGCATTTCACATGTGTGTCATTTTCCTTCATAATACGTGTTGCTGTGCTGTTTACTTGTCTTGTATGCTACGTGTTTGCACCAGGAAGGAGAAAACATTGGGCCTCTTTGATTTACCATACTCAGGCAGCTCGCTGGGTGCCAGAAAGTTAGCTCCTGACAGGAAAACGCATCATGGTCACATGGTCTGGCAGCCACCTTAACCAGGCGGCTGGCAATCATGGTGGCAAGTTATGCATGGATCACAGAGGGCAGATGCTCTCCATTGCTTCACGTTATGCTGTGTCTCTCTGCTATGCGTGCATATGGCAGAAATAGTCTCCACGGCATCAAGAACAACAACGTGAAGTTATTGAGTGCAGCAGCTGCAGCTGATCGCGCTCGCACTCGTATAAATTGGTGACAACAATGCGAGTGTGCGCCTTTGGCGCACTGTGTGCTGTTTAAGTTTTGAGAAATCCTCAAAAGCATGCAATCTAATGCAATCTAATGTCTTTCAGTCAACACCTCATCGGAGGGAAAATTGCGTTGCTCGTCAAACGACACACCATGCTCTCATATTATAGTGTGTTTGTTTACTGCGCAGTATGTATGACTGATATGACTGCAGACGATCGACCCCTGCATGGTGATCGACTCTGCTGTTGTCATTGCGATTTCTACATTCATGAGCTGCTTCCTGTTGGCTCTAAGCAGAGAAGAATGGGGATACATTCCGCTCAACTGCAGTCTGTCGCCCGTCGGCTTTTGCTGCCGGCAAGGAATGCACACATAATCTCGACAAAAGCGCATATATCAGTTGGTTGAATGGTCATCTAGAGCAAGCGGGTGTAGTGTACAAATTTAGCTGCATATCATATCTGTAATGCTACGGCTTTGTCATAGAAGGCTAGCACTCGAATGAAAGACACTACAATCCGGCCTTGTGTTGGCGCCTCACATACTGCATGTGCTTTCGTGGTGATCTTCACTGGGAGATTTTTCTTTTTAAGGAGTCAAACGTGAGCTGACGCATGCGTATTGTACTTGTCAGATATTTTAAAAATTTGTGGCAGAAGTGCCGAGCATCAAGTTGTTCGACAGTCAGTGACGACAGAATCAGCACTCGCCTTGGTTAGCTGCCGTGACAACTGTGTGCCTGCATATATGCCTGCACAGATGCCTCAAACAATGTGCTCATGAGGGCTTTTAATAAAGGACATGTTTCAATCATTCAAGCATTTCTGAAAGCATATCCACCTTTCCACTGTGCAGAACTCAATGAAGACCACGCTCTCGTATCGTGCTCAACTAACACCTCTCCAAACACGTTCTCTACATGCATATATGCTTCATCTGAGTGGGTAGTCAGAGCTGGAATGTGTGGCCGCTCTCATGAAAGGCCTCCAACACCATCGCAATATCAGCTGGGCGCACGAAATTAATGGCTGAAATATTTTGTGAATCAGAACTATGCGATCGTAATATGAAGTGGCCATTTGTGCTTGCAAGGTGGTGAGATGATTGAGCTGCAATCACTCACACACACACACATGCATGCAAAGCAAATAACACTGGAACTACTGCAAAAGGAGTCATTACAGGGGACACAGATGATATGCACCTTGATCTAGTCGAAACATGCGCCTGCATTGCGCTAGGGATCGAACAAAACATCGCATGAAGAACCGCGGTCCTTCTAGTCCATATTAAAATGTTCACGTGCTTCCCGCTACCATACCACTTCTCCGTCGTCTGCTATTTGCCCGAGTGTTGCCAGCATGAAATCACCCTGGTGAGTCTGGCTGCCCAGTGGTAGCTGAAACCGCCGAGCCAGAGAAAAATGAACGTGTTCTAAGCAGCCACTGGAAGTGCACGGAGCAGTATGAGAAAATCATGCGCCTGGCTCCATGCTCTGGCAAGCTGCAGGAAGCCCACAGGCAGCCAGAGGTGGATAATTGAAGAGGCCCATTATTTTCATCATTCCCAACATTCCCACCATTCCCTACTGTGGAAAAGCCTAGGTAGGGTGCATCTATGCTAGCGGTGCTTTTCCGTATGACAAAGTGCCTATTTAGCAGTGTTTCTAGGCCTAGTGTGCTTTATATCAAAGCCACAGAGAAAGGTGCTTTGAACCTAGTAACCATTTATAATAAAAGGTCATATACTGTTGCCAGTTTACTCTCACATTAAAATGGAGTTATGATTGGTTTCTGCAATGCCTTCGACAGCAAAGTGAGCGTAAAAGTGGGCCAAGTGAGAGCCAGCTTATACTAGCAAGCCACTTCGTTAGCCAAACCGTCGCTGCTGTCAAACCCCGAATCTTAGTTGTTGTTATACATGCATGTTTTCGGCTTAATTTTGACACAAAATAACTTTGGGTGATTTGACTTCTGGTAATGAAGTGCTCCACCAGCCTCTTTCATTCTGGACAGTTCACACCAGTTATCGTACAATGTGGAGTGTGTGTAATTTTGTGTTGTATAATAAAGACTTCTTACTAGGGATGTGCAAATATTGAAATTTTTGAGTATGATTTGTATACAAATATGAAGAAAAAATTGCTTCGAATATCGAATTGAATATCTAGTACCTGTTCACTATGAAAAAATAATTCAGAAAATGATATTCAGGCAAATGCTGTGACAGAGTTTTTCAAAATGGTGCATATTCTTTGCAACCGAAATAAACAAAACCAGACTTACTCAGCACCATATAAAAAAACGTGATGCACACAGAAATGTATACTGCTAGATTATATGGCCTAACAGTATCCGACCTGTAATATGGTCATGTAAAATGAAATTCATAAAATGACGCATGACTGCCAACTAAGGATAACATGACAGCTAGTAAAACCTCATTAGGCTTCAGGGGGCCAGAAGAAATGCGAATTATCAGGTTGATTTATAAATTGCCCCACGCCATGTTGCAAAATTTCCCGCAAAATGATGGTTGCTGCATAAATGAGTGATGTGTAATTGGAGCTGTAGGAGGAGAATATCCGCGGAAAAGTGGCGGCTATCAAAAATCATAATTGAAAAATCAAAATTGGAAGTCGAAATTGAAAGAAAAAAAAGAGTAAAACGCTAAGGCAACGTATGAGTATCGAGCGTTAGCAATATTTAATGAATATTGCGTCATTAGCCATCTTCGCTATATCTGGTACAAATTTTTCATTATATCCGGATATCTACTTTTTTGATACCAATGCATACAGTGCAAGAAGAGAAATCGTTTGACACCACTTCGAATGTCCTAGCCCTACGTCAATTAGTTTGGCCGCAATGGACGTTTGAAATTTCTAGAAGTTGCTGTTTGTGGAAACAAAGGTCGTCGGTGCGAATTTCTATGAAGTGCTGCGCTTTGATTCGACTAGTAATCTTATGCTCCGTAACACAGTGAATCTGTTGATACCTGTCCAAACATTCTGTGCCAATTAGGTGGTCCACAGTCTGTATACCAATGGCACCACCCACTGGTCCCACTTGAATGACCTTGTGCTTCATACCAACGCAACTTTGATTAATGCAAGTATTAGAGCTAATGCTCTAAAAATGTCTGCATCAGCTCTGCAAGTCTTCCAGTCCTTTTGTGAGATAAGGGGGTGCATAGTTTTAATGGGACTACTTTTTGCATTATCATATCATGGTAATTCAGTCGTCATTATTAGTGTGCCCACTGTCAGCTCTGGCTGCCAACTTTCTCATTCTGATCTGCACACATTACTCCGCAATGTTTATCTTGTAAAACTGAGTCAAGCAGGAACTCAAACAGCCCTGAACACTTGTGTTGCTAACAGTTTTATTCAGATACTGGCTACGTAATGGTGGATAGTGCTCGTGGCTGTTTCTTATGGGGGCACTGAGGCAAACACTATACAGTTTTTGTTCTTAGTATAAACCGAATGCTTATCACTTTCTGCCTCTCTTAACTAGCATTTATTGCTGAGATAATTGGCTTTAAAAATGCAATTTTTTCCTGTACCGTTCAGCTAAAGCTCGTGCCATCAACACCGAAAATGGCTCTGTGATCTCACTACTTGAAAGTGAACGAAAATGTAGCCGAGCCTCAGCTGTGCAGAAAGTGTTGATGTGATCGGAGTTTGCTTGTGAAAGTGGTCAGCGGGTGGTGATGTCTGTAGTATTTCAATTCATGGCCTTTCTTAGCTTATGAAAGCTCTTTTTTCCGGGGCCAGTAGTCACTTCATCGTTAAATTGCGATGATCTGGTGATGCAGGATGCCTTAAGTTGTCTGCAGTGTCTCATTAAGAAGAATGGTGCACAGAAGTGCAGGTAGGAACAAGGGGGGGACAAGAAACAATAGTAATTTTGGGTGCTCACAGCTTGTGGATGCAGCACGGTTGCCATTCATTGTGTATGGTGGGAAATGGAAGGAAAACTGCATCAAAGTGGCTGAATAGTATTGAATTTTTTCACAACCGTAGTGTGGTACATTACACTGGCATGCTTTTTTTGTGCCCTTGGATGTGTACTGCTTTGCATTGAATGTACTGTTTTATTTTTTTTTTTCTAGGCTGTGCGCACTCTGAAGCAGCAGATCATCGTTTGTGACAAGACGGAAAAATTAGAGATGGTAAAGTGGCGTGCATTTTGCTGGGAATGTAATTTTACTGAATGGAATTTTCTTTCTTTATTTGCTTTTCGCAGTTCACAACACTCCTGAAGGGTGCACAGGCCGAGGGAAAGATTATAGTGTTCGTGAACACTAATGACATGTGAGTGCCATGGCCACTTTCCTTTCTGCCAGTCTTTGGGAAACGTGTCCGTCAGATCACACTGTGAATTTGCTCCTGTTGCTTTTATACCAGGGGTCTAACACTTTTTTTTTGTGCCTGAGTAACTGTTATGGTTGCCAAAAAGTGCTGAGGAGGAAGCTTCCATCCCTTATTGGCTAACATGCTTGTAAAAATATAAAAAGCATACTGATGCATGGTCCCCCAGAAAATCCCTAAACTGAATTAGCAGTGAATTAGCGAAAAACTGACAAATGTCACTGTGCTGCACAGTGCAAGAACACAGCCATAGCTGCACGTGTTGTGAAAAAATCTGAGTAAAAGGAAACGACAATGCTCACATGGCATCCCCCTTCTCCTCTCCTGTTCCTATCCCCTCACACTCCTTCACTTTGTGGACGTCTGTGCTAACTTCATGAAACTTCACGAATCTGTGGGATGGTGGCATTAATAACTATTACTAATTTAATTCAGTAACAATGCTGTTTGGTGAAGCAGTCTAGGCATACAGGAATTTAAGTGCTTGAGGAACCCAAAAAGCTCTCCAAAAAACCCGGGGGTTCTGCGGGACCCAGTTTGAGAACTCCTGGATGCTTGAATGCTCTTTTGAGGGGGCATTTTAGATGTATGTAACACATACAGGGTAGCATTGGTGTGTGGGATATCATTTTAGCAGACATGCTGTCAAATCTGCAGTTTTGTTCCGCTTCCTGAGTGCCATGAAAGAACAGCACATGACAAAACAGCATGCGTCAAAATAGTGCGCAAAAAACAGAGCAGCAACAAAACAGCTACAGCACAGGGAAAATACAGCATGGTGACATAACAGCACAGAGAAAAAACAGCACGTGTCAAAATAATACAGCAAAAAAACAGCATGACGAAAGAAGAGCACAGGAAAAAAACAGCACGATGACAAAACAGCCCATCGGAGTACGGTGAAGTGCTGCTGGAGGGGTGAACTATCGTAGCCATAACTGCAAACTGTAAATTGCAGCACATACGGCAGCGACCTTTGGAGTTAGCTAGTGCTCGTTTCACAGGCTCAGTACAGAACAGGGTAGGGTAATTCATTGGTAATGGAATGAATAACGCTGAAGAAGCTGTTCTTGGAGCACTGGTTCTGCAGGTTGACCATCATGATGCTGAATTCTGGCAAATATGCCTGACGCAGGGCTCTGGGTGTACCAGAAGTTCTTATTCTTCAAAACTCTCGCTGTCGGCAATTGAATCTTCAGCAATTTTGTTTGGAGCAAGCTACAGGGCCTTCATACACTGAAAATATCCAGTATGGGATGCTTACTTTTAGCGATGGCAGGATTGCCTGAGCAGACATTTTCAGGTTGTTTGTTGTTTAACCAGGATGCTGCACAGTGGCTGTCTAAGGCAGACCAGCGGTTACTTTACTTTGTGAAACGGGCTGCACAGCTGACCTGAAAATTCATGCATCAGTGTGCATTTGTTGAGTGTAATTTTACATTAAAGCTCTTTTTTTTTTCCCTTCGAAGAGAATTATTTCCAAACATCAATAAAACCTGTTTTTATTGCTTAGAAGCCAATTTTATTAAAACATCAATTTTCGACAAATTTGACCCTTTAGCTCAGAAACCACAAGAAATATCTAACTTAACAAACACGGTTGGAAGTCTACTAAAACAAGAGTTGTAGAACAAATGCAGGGAATTTCATTTCACAGGATTTTTATTACCTCTTAATTTTGGTCTCATTAAAAATGTACATTTTGTATGGCAATTTCAATGCTTGTGCAAGCACATGTGCATTGCTTCTTAAAGTTGTCTACTTAAGGAATATACGGCCAGCGTCATGAAACCCCGCGGCAGCAGCAGCTGCACTCCCTAAGTCCAGTAAAATGCGCACTGCATTCATCAGTGCAATTTAGCAGCGCTGCCATAGGGGCCCCGTGGTTGTAAAGTGAATAACTCAGTGCTCATATGCACTGATCACGTGGATGAGAAAACAGCGTGCAAGCTAGCTAGATTCCAGCTCCATTCTAATTAACTCGAGTCTAACTCAAGTTAGTTTTTCTTTTTTCTGTTTATTTCGCATGTTAGGATGCTGTAAGCTTCAGTAATTGAGCATATACCTTAGGATATCTGCAACCGCTCTGTGTTCGATCGTTGCAGTAAAAGGAAATTCAGTTCGATATCCAATTTCTATGTCATGAAACTAAAATTAGATGTCTGTTGTAATTGCACACTTTCCTTTCTATTTTATTTTATTTTTTGCAGCTCTTAGGTGCCATTTTGATGCTTCCGAATTTCAGAACTCTTGCGTCAGGACTTTATGAAGCAGCGCAAAATAATGCATGAATCTGAATTTGAACCAGAGGCATGGTAGGCTTTTCGATGCCTTCAATCACTCTGCCATCACAGCAGCCTCTCGCTGCCCCTGTTCTAGCTGGTAGCCTCTCTCGCTATGCTTTGGAAGTCATCATCGCCGCAAATGTTAGCTTTTTAGCCTGCATAAAAAGCAGCCAAGGAAACCGAACATAGCTTGCAAATAAGACGGTAATCTACCCGGGACAGTTGACTGGTGAGCGCATGCCCACGCCATTTTACCTCTGTTTGCGAGATTCTTCTTGCATAATACAGAAAGAAGAGATCACTGAAGCCAAGCAAGCAAGGACTACATAACCACTAGTTCTGCCATATGCACCGTTCTAGCAACGCTGTTCCTCAAGGAATGAGCCTGTCCTGTTTCTTAATGAACCAGCGAAATGAGCACTCACTAACTACAAAGGTCACTGCTGCATGTGTTGTGATTCACCGTTTGAGGTTATGGCTATGATAGTTCACCCTTCCAGCAGTGCTGCACCATACTGCGCTGTGCTGTTTTGTCATCGTGCTGTTTTTTCCTGTGCTCTTCTTTCATCGGGCTGCTTTTTCGCTGTGCTGGTTTGTCCGACATGCTGTTTTGATGCATGCCATTCTTTCCCTGGGCTGTTTCGTCGCCATGCTGTTTTTTCTCTGTATTGTTTTGTCACTGTGCTGTTTGACGCATACTGTTTTGATGTGTGCTGTTCTTTCATGTCCCCTAGCTTCTTGTGCAGTGTGAGCAGCCTGGCCCCATGGTGGTGTTGCTGCAAGCTTCTTAGGGACACTGAGGACCACTGCAACTGATTTTTGTTTTTAGTAGAAATCAATAGTTGGCTTTTTGTGTTGATATTGATGCTTGTTCAGCAATAAGACATGGGTTTTTTGCCATCGATTCAAACTCGTGACGAGGTCACCATTTGGAAGTGAATGGCAGTCTAGCCTAGATTCCGGGATCCATGTAAAAAACTTCATAGTCCCGTCACTGCAGTGAGCCTGTGGAAACACCCCATGGTGGCGATACCTACACTTCATTTCTTGGACTTTCCTAGCTGATAAGGTTGCTGCTGTGTTTC
Source organism: Amblyomma mixtum (assembly GCF_055824585.1). NCBI lineage: Eukaryota > Metazoa > Arthropoda > Arachnida > Ixodida > Ixodidae > Amblyomma > Amblyomma mixtum. The sequence goes on from NC_143014.1 coordinate 206,146,530, forward strand.
AGTGTTTGTGGTGCTCGGCGGCTGACTCGAAAGATGCGGGTTCGATCCCAGGTGCGGCAGTTGCATTTCGATGGAGGCGAAATGCTAGAGGCCCATGTACTGCGCGTTAAAGAACTCCAGGAGGTTGAAATCAACCAGAGCCCTCCACTACGGCATCCCTCATAGCCTGAGCTGCTTTGGGATGTCAAAACCCATAAACCAAATGTTTACTAGCTGATAAACGCTCCGTTTTCGTTGAAGGTAGCGTCTTTGTCGAAATGCAGATATCTGTTGATAGAGGTCAAGTTCAGCTTACCATCATTCTCTTATAATCAGAGTGCCTAGCTGAGTGTACTCAATTTTGGGCTTGTGTACATGCAGGGTTGATGCCGTGGCAAGTATCTGTATCGGCGCAGGCATCAAGTCTGATTCTGTAAAAAAGGGCAGGTGAGATGCATACTACAGTCTAATTGTGGTTACCTTTATTTTTTTTTCTCGGTATGTTGTCGTGAGGTCCGTTGTGTTTTACCTGTGTGCTCATTTCATAGCTATGTTTACAGCCTTATCATTTGCCACCTAGAGCAAGTTAGCTGGTGTCTGGCAATTTAGACACTAGGCTGTTGTGTTTTAAGATCCACCGTTTTTGGCCATACGGCTGTGCTGTGGGGGATGTTAAGGACTAATTACTCCCTTTCCATTCCTTTTTAATCACTCCTACTTGCCTATCCAGAACTCAAAACAGCATGCATTTCTTTTCTAGGCCACATTTAAATGGAGCATAGTCAATAGGGTTGGTTGCTCTTTGCCCATGACTGCCAAATTTATTAGTCACGATTGCTGTTGCCAAGCTTCCTTGCTTGAAGGCATATAATTAACCCAAATGAACAGCTAGTTAATGTCCTGTGCACGCCTGCTTGTCTCTCTTCCAGTATACCTTGCTGCGACATTATAGTCATCGCTGCAAGAAAGTGCTCTTACACTCATTTTGTGTGTGCATGCGACTTTGCAGAGGACAGCAGGATCGGGAACGAGCAATTCAGGACTTTCAAAATGGGGAGTTGAAGGTCCTGATATCCACAGAGGTGGAAGTACGAAGGCTGGACAAGGAGGCTGTGACGTGAGTGAAGGCTGCTTGGTAGCCTAGCACCATGAGTGCAGCCACCTTATTTTAGAGATTCTATTTGCTGCTAAATGTCGCAACATGAAGTGTTGCTTTGATAGAACTGCTGCACCACAGCCTATTTGAATGCCGATCAGCAACCAATAGGAATTGCTGAAATCACCGTTTGAACTTCTGTGTGCGCATTCAACGGGCCCGTAAAAGCGGGAGAAAGCTTATGCACCAAATGTACCTCATACATATTTTAAGGAGAGAGCCTTTAATGCCTCATACTGTCGTTAGCAGCCGTGTCGGCAGATGTGTCGCGTTTCGGTTACATGCCTTATATGGGCATATGCCAATCATTGCTTAATCAATACTTAATCGATGGCATTCAAATGATATCGGAATGTGATTTAAGGCATTATGTGATAATTACATGATAATTAATGACTAATTGAGTAATAATAGTTAAGCAATTAGCCTAGTTAACCTTTCTAGTCAGACCAGATAAATAAATAAAACCGAGTAGGAAATTGGTCAAGTTGGCGAATCAAACCAGTGTCTCCGGAGTGCGAGACGAGCACGCTAACCACTCCGCCATGCCAGCTCGATGGTTTGGAATGAACAAAGGCATGTCTAGTGAATACGGTGTCTTCGTTCACTCCCATCTTCCTCCCTTCCCGTTACGGCGAGGTTCAGGTCTCCTCCGAGATATGTGAGACAGATACATTTCCTTTCCTCAAAAAAACAATTCACCGACGAGCAAGGCATACAGCCCATTGGGCGATGGTATTCTGTGGACTCCCTGGCATCGTTGCAAGATGCTGCCGCGTTCCACTCTTAGAGGCGAAGTTTAACATCTTAACCACACAACAGTGACACAAGCTGCAACACCGCACTTAAGGCTGTCGCCTCACTGCACTTTAGGTCAGCAAAGTGCCCCCCTGAATTTTTTTGTCTTTTTAGTAGAGCTGTAAACTTCAAAAATTTGACTTTAAATCTGGTGCTATGTTCCACTAAGTTATAGTACTGGTAGGATACTCCTTGCTGCAATTCAGGCCTGAAAGTGAAGAGCTTTGCCTTTCACTGTGTGGCTGATGTAAGCTCTTCATACAGCACTTTGTTGCCCACATTGTTAAGTTTTTGATGTGGCTGATGGCGTGGCGTAACACTTTCTTTATATTGACTGCAGGCACATACTCAATTACGATCCTCCCAGAAATGCTGAGGAATACGTTCATCGAGTGGGCCACATGGGCCAAGCAAAGTAAGAGTCTTCCTTTTTTTTTTTCTCAGATGTGTCGTGTGCTGCCTTTGGTCGCCTCTTAAGGACCATAGAGAAATCCTGTATCTGTAGCAAGCCAAACACACCTATTGGGGATCTGTGTCAACTTGAGCAAGGTCTGCAAGTTGCGGCAGTTTACTTATATATGCTGCAATATTCAGTATGAATAAATTACCTTAAATGAGCTCTGCAAAATAATTTTAACAAAGCTGTGAGACATTTTTTTAACACCGAATTATCAAACTTCCTCTTTCAAGAAAAAGCTTCCAAGATTTCATAGAACAATTCGAAAATGTGGTGCTCTTTAATGCGCAAGGAATTTTGTGGCTTTTTTACAGTGTTTTGTCATCATCATCAGCGGCTGACTATGCCCACTGCAGAGCAGAGGCTTCTCCCATGTCTCTCCAATTAACCCTGTTCTTTGCCAGCTGCAGCCATCGTATCCCCGCAAACTTCTTAATCTCATCCACCCACCTAACTTTCTGGCGCCTCCTGCTACGTTTGCCTTCCCTTGGAATCCACTCTGTTACCGTTAAGGACCAGCGGTTATCTTGCCTTCGCATTACATGCCCTGCCCAAGCCCATTTCTTCCTCTTGATTTTGACTGTGATGTCATTAATCAGCGTTTGTTCCCTGACCCACTCTGCCTGCTTGCGGTCTCTTAACGTTACACTGATCATTTTTCTTTCCATAGCTCGCTGCATTGTCCTTAACTTAAGCTGAACCCTTTTTGTTAGCCTCCACTTTTCTGCCCGTAGGTGAGTACCAGTAAGATAGAGCTGTTATATACTTTTCTCTTGAGGGACATTGGCAAACTGCCATTCATGATCTGAGAGAACCTGCCATATGCGCTCCACCCCATTCTTATTCTTCTAGTTATTTCCCTCTCATCATCCAGATCAGTGGTCACTATCTGCCCTAAGTACACGTTTTCCCTTACCACTTCCAGCACCTCGCTGCCAACTGTGAACTGCTGTTCCTTCGCGAAACTGTTGAACATTACTTTGGTATTCTGCATGTTAATTTTTAACCCCACCGTGCTGCTCTGCCTATCTAACTCATTGATCATGCTTTGCAGCTTGTTTCCTTAGTGACTTAGCAAGGCAATGTGATCAGCAAATCGCAAATTACTTCGGTTCATATCTGCAGCGTATTTGCAAAGAGCAAAATGCCTTCACTGTTTTAACGGCTTACATTCTCCTGTCGTGATTTCTAGAATGTTAGAAGTTGTGCCTCACCATGATGCCAGGGATGTGTCCTCCTGTGACTTTATTCATGGCTCACTTAAAGTGGGTAGTGTTGTGGCTAACCAGGGACTAAATTCTCAAAGCTAAGAGCAGCTTCTGACCACTCAGTGCTGGTCCTGGGCATTTTATTATTACCGTATTTTCCGGTGTATAAGACGCACCCTTGTATAAGACGCACCCGCCATATATGCAGGCTGTCATTAAAAAAGTTGGTATATAAGACGCACCTGTATATAAGACGCACCCCAATTTACCCAGTTAGGCTAGTGAGGGTTAATTAAGCACGCTTGCACGACCATCGCAAAATTCACCGTACCTGTGAGAAATTCTTGAGCAACGCTAAGTGGTCGAAAAAGGCAACACTCCGCCATACCTGCCCACGTTTTTTTTAAAAAAAAGGAAAAAACGAAAGAACTTTCCCATATGTCCATAAGAACATTTTATTTCTAATTAAAACCTTCGAAGTCTTCATCTTCGGATGGGCTACCAAAAAGTTCACCCATTTCTGGAGGCAACGTGGCTGAAACATTCTCTTCGCACTGCATACACGGAGCAAACAAAGTCGCAAAGGATGGCTAAAAAAGAACGCCGGCTTGTCTTGGCTTGTCTTGACAATGGCGAGGAGCGCGATTGTCATAATCTTTTGGCATTTTACATTACTTTTGCTTGGGGCCTCCGAAACGGTCGCGTGTTCATGATCCCGGAAGTCGTCATCCCCGCCTAGTTCACCTAAAAAAAGTTGCGCACGGCGGTCCCCGTATGGAAGTAGTAACCGTGTTACAACCGCGTCATTGGTAGTGATATTTTTTCGGTAAAAAAAGCTTGAGCATGAACCTGAGTCATTTCTTAACTTGCAAAAAAAAAACTAAAAAATCGCATATCAGACGCACCCTTGTATAGGACCCACCAGCAAGATTTTCAAAAAAAGCCGCGTCTTATACACCGGAAAATACGGTAGTTATTGGGACTGGCCAGCTTGGAGTCACTGGTTAGTCACTTGTTTAAAGCATTGGATGGTTTTGTGAGTTTGTCGTTTTGCTTTTTCTGTGTTTCCCACCTGCTTTCACTCGTAGGGTTGCTCTGTGACTATAGTTACATTTTAACAAAGCTGGCCAACGGTTTTGCCGAGTGAAACTGTCATAGGAGGACAAGAAATTTTCATTGAAGACAGGCGCTTAAAGGTGCTGCTACTTCGGCAGACCTTTCTTGTAAAATGGGATACCAGGCCATTAAGGGGAGCAGAGACATTGAAATTCCAGTTGCCAGTTTTGTTCTTGAAGGGATAGAATATAACTTCTAATCGCAGAATATTATCTGTAAGGCTCAAACGTGCCCCAGATTGTTTCTTAAAAGGCAACTGAAGAGGTTCTAGAATTCTATGAGTTTAAAAGGACTGAATGTGTGAAACATGCACGTAAAGCCTGGGAAATCGCTTTGCGCTAGCATTTGCAGTGGTGCCGTAATCGCCGAATAAAGCTGTAGAGGCATTCAGGCTTCTCTGCACTGCGTAGCCCCGGCAGAGGCCCCGATAATGATGTCACATACGGTGGTGCTATGCTATGTATGCATTCATGATTTTGTTCACTCCATCTACATTGGCTTGCGTTTCTATAAAAAGCCTTACTCAGCACGACAGCTTTTAGTTAAAATGCCTGCTTTCGAATGTATTGAGGCGGAAGCCTTTAATGCCTCATCGTTGTAAGCAGGAGTTGTCGACAGAAAATGTCACGCTTTTCAATTGGTCGAAATGCTCGTGACGTCACAGTGCGCGAATTTCAAATGGGGCCAATTGTACTTTGGCTGGTAACCATGCAACCAATCAAAGGGATCGTATAGTGATGCTGCAACTAAGTTGGACTGAGTTTAGTTAATTGCTTAATTAATCAATTAGCCTAATTAAGATAGAGGAGAATGAAGAGGAAAAGAAAAGAAAGACGCGCGCCGCAGCGACAACAGCGTCCGCGGAAAAAGACGCTGCTGAAAAAACAGATAAGTACGAAGCCGCGTTCGCTCCACCACCACGCACTTCCCCACTCAGTTCGACGTTGCTCGTTTCATATACGTTGTGTCGAACATCCTAGACAGTTCCAACAATTGACAGGTGAATGATAGAACACGATGGATAGAAATACAATAATATAAATAGGAAAATAGCCTAATTAACCTTTCTAGTTAGACCGCATAAATCAATAAAACCGAGAACGAAATTGGTCAAGTTGGGGAATCAAACCAGGGTCTCCGGAGTGCGATACGAGCACGCTAGCCACTCCGTAATGCCAACTGAATGGTTTGGAATGAACAAAGGCGCGTCTAGCTAATCCGGCGTCTTCGTTCACTCCCATCTTCCCCCTTTCCCTTACGGCGAGGTGCAGGTGTCCACCCAGATATGCGAGAGAGATACATTTCCTTTCCTCAAAAAATAAATTTACCGTCCAGCAAGGCGTACAGCCGAATTGGCGATGGCGTTCTGTGGACTCCCTGGCAGCGTTGCAAGACGCTGTCGCGTTCCACTCTTACAGGCGAAGCTTAACATGTTAACCACACATCAGTAACACACGCAGACAGCCAATGGACGCGTCATTCGCTGGCAGCACTTGAATCATCATTCACAACTACATTCGTGACAGAATGCTGTACTAAGGCTTTCGCCTTGCACCACTTTAGTCGCCAAAGTGACTCCTAATTTTTTTATGTATACTTATTAGAAGCAGTGTGGTTGGAATAGCTGTCATCAACCCATATATTCCTATTGTCTTACATGTAGGATGCTGTTATTTTGTGCAGCAACTCTAAAAGTCTACTGTGTAAAAGTTTGCGCTTGCTGGCATAGGTTCAAGAGGGTCTAAACTTTTGCTGTGCAAGGGTTGTGTTGTGTGCATTCAGTTTTGTGCATTGCACGCATTCTTAAAGATCCTCCAGCATTCTCTGGATGCCATTTTCCAGATTTGACCCCATCAGCTTTGTTGTGATTCTGCAAGAAAAACAAATAATTATTGTGCATTTTCATAAGAAGCCCACTGCACATGTTGGCAAATGTGATTTCATAGTGTATGTCAAATTTCCCCCAATGAAAGGATGATTCTGAATTCTGAAGTAAAATATTCATTTTATATCAAGAAATATTCTGATCTGTTCAAATTTCTAAAGTGCGGCATATATGGGTTAAAGTACTCTGAGTGCTTAAGTTTTTTTTTTTATAGGTCTTTTGCCTGCCGTTGGTGGCAGCCATCAGCTGACACAGTTACTAAGGTGAAATGCTTGTTTCCTTTGCTATTCTTACAGCTTTCAGGGTGAGTTCATCACGCTGGTTACTCGTGACAGCTGGATACAGGCTGCTGAGTTGATCAGCATCTTGGAAGAGGCTCGGCAAGAAGTCCCTAAAGAACTCTATGATATGGCTGAGTTGCAGAAGCGGCGTGATGAGAAGCACGTGTTTGGCTTTGGCCGTGGCGGTCGAGGTGGCGCATTCCGAAGAGGTGGTGGTCGCGGGGGTAGGGGAGGTGGGTGCAACCGGAGGCGGTGGTGAAGAGTTTGTTTTTGTGGCATGTTCACCATGTGCATAAAAAAAAATTAATTAAATTGTGGTGCCTCATTGCTTTACTTCTGAAACTTGGATGAGATTAGTTCAATTTCCCTCGCTTTATAAACCAGAGCTATTTCTAAAGGCTTACATATTTGCCTTCTCTTTGTTGAGTCATTATAAAGACACTGCTATTTTTTCTTCAGTTTTCTAGCTATTAATGTCTTCAAAACTCGAACAATGCGATGTTCAGTTTCCAGTGTTCACAATCTGCTGGCATGCACACCTGCGCCGGTGCAGTAATTCATTCAGACAGCTCCACATAAACACAGAGTTTTCAATTTCGGTGGGGGAGTGAGGTAATTACCACCCTCTCTTTATCATTCCTTCCTTGAAACTAGCCAAAGCCCTTGAGGATAGAAAACTGGAAAGATCTTGCTTTTTTGGCAAATTGTAGCAGGTCCAACAAAACCAAAAGGTCCGGCCAAGCAGACAACAGAATTTGTGAAATAAATTTTTGCTAACAGTCTGCGTCTATACAAGAAAGCATGAAGTGAAAGAAAAACAGTGTCAGCTGTGTAGAGTGCTTACCAAAACTTTAGAAGTTGAGCAGGCCCGGGGGTTCTCTGAAAACCACTGTTGAATAGACTGCACATGAAAAGAATTGCACAGAGTGAATTCATTGACAACACCAGCTGTGCACACTGCAGTGGCTTACCAAAAAAATTCAAGGAGGCCTGCCTGCCACTTACATCGTCAAACAGCCAATCACACATACAGGGCAGTACCACTGAGTAGATTTCCTCAGTGTTGTAGCTATCAATCGTAATGAAACAAAAGCTTTACAAATAACATGTTATGCAGTAATGCACGCAGGTTTTCACAGTTCCCTCAGCTCCTTTATTTTTTTCTCTGTGTTCATAACCAACTGCAGACCTAAGGCAAAACACAGTACTTCCATAATCATTAGCAACTAGGCTTATACAAGTGCAAACAGCAAATGAAATAGCGCTGAGTAGCCCTGCTCAAATAAACAGAAGTCAGGCAATCATAGCTAAGTGACAAATCATAGAGAAGTGACCACTGTTGGGTCTGGGCATGATAGACAAGGGCCGAGAGCACCACGGGCTAGCACAAAGAAGTAGGGCGGCCCCGGGCAAGCGTAGCTCCGGCATGATGGCTCTTCTGCTGCCCGTCGGCTGCTCGGACTCAGCGCGGCTCTGTTTTTATAGCCGCCGGTGACCGTGGCTGCTGCCAGCTGTTCAAACCCACCAATCAGGTCACGGCACTGGCCACCGTTCAAATTAGACGAATTGTCGAGAGGGCTCGGCCATTGAAGGCTTGCAGACTGGAAAGGGCGGCTGGCGAAGCGTTGTAGGAGTCTCGAGCCGACAGTGAGGAGGAAAGTTTGGTTTGGTTTATTAGGGTTTAACGTCCCGAAGCAACTAAGGCTATGAGGGACGCCGTAGGGAAGGTCTCCGGAAATTTCGACCACCTGGGGTTCATTAACGTGCACTGACATCGCACAGCACACAGGCCTCTAGAATTTCGCCTCCATCGAAATTCAGCCGCCGCGGCCGGGATCGAACCCGCGTTTTTCGGGTCAGCAGCCGAGCGCCGTAACCACTGAGCCACCACGGCGGGGCTGGAGGAGGAAGGGTCTGCACCGGCGAGCCAGGATGATTCATGCTGCAAGACGCGACATGTCCGATGAGAGTCTCGGCTTGCTTTGCGCGACGGCGGGCGCACGGCGCTGGTTTCCAGAGAGGCCAGCAGAATGTGAGCAAGAGCACAACAGCACCACCGCCGCCAGACAACGCGCCATGAAGACGAGCTGCTTTCGCTTTGCTCGGATGCGGAACGCGCTCGTACACCAGGCTCCTCCAAGTTCTCGTCCGGTGTTCAGCCGCAGGTAGCTCCAGGCTCCTTTCCGTGAACAGGTCCCGCTCGTCAGGACAGGATCACTGCTCCGCCGCCTTAATTGTCACCCAGGTGTCTGGACCAGCTTCACTCGGTCCTTTGGTAGAACTTGCTTCTCAGCACCTGTTGATCGTTCTGCCTCTTGCCAAGAACCAACCGACAACAGGCAGCACCCAACACGAGCAAGTGCCCTCTGTCACCGGTCAAAACACCAGACTTCAAGATCTAAACTCTGCTGGCTATATTTCTGACCCCTTTTTGTTCCCTCTTCAACAAGAGACACATGCGGAATACGAGAACTCCAAAGTAATAACTCACAAAGGTGTCAAACGCATGTAATATACGGAAGTGAGAACTTCCACGGGTCTTTAATTTCTCGCGCACCTTTCCTTTTCGCTTGATGCGAGGTCCGCATCTACCCGGCCTTTTGATTGTATGCCTAATGGCGTCATCTCGACTCGCGGCTTTCCATCGCGGTACCTGTGCTTGTTAGAGCGCTTAGGCGGTTTCTTCTCGCAAGTTTCCTTGCCCCTGTCACTACGGGTCCGTACAATCTTTCGCTTTTTGAGCCGTGCACGCGTTTTCTCTGCGTGCGCGTGCCACTTTCTGCGGGACCGCTGTTTCTCCCGTGACTGCAGCGGGAAGCGAGAGCCTATACGTGAGAGTACAGCCGGCCAAATCTTTAGCTAGCGTGCACGACAGCCGCTTTTTCTCCGCTCCTGCGCTTTGTGACGAAGCAAGCTTGGGGAAAGCTCAATATTAAGCAGGGATTTAGTGAGCCTCTGCTTAAATTTGATATCCTAGCAAGTTTGCGCCATCATAAGCTGCAGGAGCACGGAAAACGCAGCCGTCGCGCACGCCAGCTAAAGATTTGGCCTGCTGTACGTGCCTTTGCGCGTCATACTCCCTGTGTACTGGCGGCAAGATTCACCCTTGTCCCGCTCCTTAATTTTCCGCCTACCTGGCAGCGCTCTATTGTATCGCGGTTTCATTCCTTGATACTCTTTCCTGCGTGAATGCTTGTATGCTTTCTTTTTGCAGTTTATCTTACTGCCCAGATCAATCTGCCTCAGCACACTTATGTGTTTCACTTTGCGCGATAGCGACGCCTCGAACATTTCTTTAGCTCTGATTCTGACGCTGCTGTCCATTGTGGGGTTTAAAATCGGGGGAGATAAATCCGTTCTCTTCGTTTAAGCGCGGCTGACACAGTTCAAAACCGCCCGGACCCCACCCCGTGGTCGCGTACGCTACCGAGCGCACGCCGACCACGGCGGGCCTTGCTCTGCGGGAACAAAGGAACGACACACTGGCTGACACAAACAAGGCATTTATTGCTATAACAACAATAACGCCAGCTAGCAACAAAATACACTGAGGAATCGAGGATGTCCGACTCACCAGCACGGTTACGAGCGAACGTTCGCCCACGGTAGGGCAAAGGGATAAACTCCCGAGGCCGAGCGGGACGGGCTCGGCGGGAGCAAGTTCCGACCAAGAGGCGCCCGTCGACGGAGAGCGGAGCTTTGCGCGTGAACGTCCAACACGCTTCCCTGTCCCAGGGAGAAGAGACCCCGTAGCTCCCCGCGAGCGCGCAGCAAAACGCCATCCGTGGCGCTGGTGTCGCTGCGACGCGAGCGCCCTCCCCTGTTACAGTAACCCAACTGAGAAGAGTGCGTTGCGGAGGAGCTAACTACCGTAGGGGGTGCAATGAGGGAAAGTGAACGCAGGGGACGAAGGCGTCCCCACGCCATGTACCGGTGAAGCTGATGCTTCCAATGGTGGCAACCCGTTTTCGCGCGTTTGCCCTTTCTCTCTATTCGGATGCACCGCTCTTTCTTTTGCCTGCCTTTCAATATTCGGTGGCAACTCTCTTTCTTGTGTTTGCCTTTCCTTTCGGCGGCAGCACTAGCTGTTTCTCCTGTTTTGTCTATCACCTCGTGGTGAGAGATCACATTCTTGAACTGGCTGTTACTTTCCTTCCGGTTGCAGCTTTCTTTCTTGTGCTTTCCTTTCATTTTCTCCTGTGGAAGCACATGCTGCTTCTGTCGCCTTGATGCTTGCTCTCTGACGATATCCCTGTGATCGTCAGCCGTTTCACGTGCGCTACCTGGCTCACGTCTGTCTTTAGCGCCTTTATTAGCCTCCTCCAATCTGCGCTCTTCCGCCTCAGAGTCTCTGAGCGCACATTCGTCCTCATCTTTCTCGGATGGAACGAGTCATCTACCGCCCCCATGTCGTCTGGAACGTTCTGCTCTCCACTGTCGTCCAGCGCCTTAGCTTCTTCAGGTGCTGACGAACGAACCAGTGTTTTCTCCTGACATGAGTGCTGGCACGCAGCTCTCGTCATGCTCCTGACGCGTTTCAGCCGATTTCGGATGGCGGTTCTGCTACTGCAGCTGGTTTCTGAAATGTGACACGAGACTCGTTTTGCATCGCTCGCCAGAAACACTAACGCACAACTCAGCATCCGCAAACTCTACATGCGTCCGCTTCCGTTGATCGAAAGTCTCAGCTTTCTGAGTTTCCGTTGAATGCGATGCACAACGCTGTATGTCATCCTTGTTTACTTCGCTTGCGTCGGCACAGGCGTCTTCATTAACGTGAAGACGGACGTCCTCTCTGCCCTGCTCTGCAATTTCTCCTACTTTTGAAGCGCTAGGAGATTCACTTTCCAATAACTCCGCTCCAATCTTAATGGGCGAGACCTGTGTAAGTCCGATGCTGTGGATACCTTATCCGAAGGTAGAGAGGTTTCCTCAGTTGGCGAATGCGGCTCATCTACCACTGTTACAGCAGCAGTCACATCTGCCACGTACAGTCTACTTTCCTCTGTGCCGCACAGGCAGGGCTGGTCCACAGCTGCACACTACCTGTCTGTCACTGTCGTCCGAACCATCCGCATTTTCGAGCCATTCTAAAGTGTCGGCTTTAAACTGGTAAGGAAAATCGTAAAACGATGTGGTACTATTTTGCTCTCGCTGGTACCTTTGGCGAAGGTCCGCCGGTGACAAGTTATAGCTCACCAGTAAAAAGCCTTTTAGCTCATCGTAGTCCGCCAAGCCGCCATCCAACAGGGGCTTGACAACGTCATACGCTTCACTGGAAAGAAGGGCTACTAACTTCTGTGCCCATACCGCTCAACGCGCTTTCTCTCGCAGACGCGCTCGAACCCCGCCAAATACTTCGCCATATCCTCGGCGATCGCGAAGGGCCGCAGCCTGTCTCTCGGCTGCGACTATTATTCTCATTCAAAACGGGTAAGGTTTCATTTCTCTCGAAACTTACCCGATGAGCTTCAAGCTCCAGGTGCATAAGTTTCCTTACGCGAGCACGCCGGTTTGTCTCAGGCTGCTTCTGTTTTTCTGCCTCTTCGCGCTCACGGCGTTCTGTGATCACAGCCCAGGCCTCATTGGCTTCCTCAGCCGTTACATTCTCCTTCCGCATGATGTCGAGAATCGCATGCTTTCGTTTTGGAGGGCCCAAATCAATGCCCAATTAATCTTAGTAAACTGCAACAAAAAAAAATTTAACTTACTCTAACGCCATTGTTTATTAGAGGGCGGCAAAGGAAACAAATTATTATTTAGATTTTTTTCTATTTTATCAATTTTGTCTATTTATCAGACCGTGTAGGCTAGAGCAGGCGTTCACACTTGTTCAAAAATCTGGCGAGCGAAGCGGATCCACTCGCCGCAAAAACTAGCAAGTACAGAGGGCAAAACGCTTGTCTAGAACACGTTATGGGCGTGTTTCGGGCTTAACACCCGGCATCTAGCGATAGTATTTGGTTAAAAGTGGTTTTTATGTAAGCATGTGCATTTAAACTCATACGATTTCATCGTCATTTTGTTCTTTCCTGGTCGCGGCGGCTTTGGGAGCTGCAGAGCACACAGTTCGGTTATTCTGCGTTTTGCCCTCTGTACCTGTTCTCATCTGTCGACGCCAGGCCAGGCGGAACCGCGCCGCGCCGCTGCTGTTTCTCGCTTTTCTACACCGCGTCGCCGCTTGCTGCGTACACAGATCAAGTGAGAAAGGAGCATAAATTTACGCTGTCTACGTACCGTAAGCGCATGCTTACGTACGCTAAACGCAGGCGTATTCCCACTTTTAGTTCAGCACAAGGAGGTATATGTAACCTCCTTGGTTCAGCGTATGCTAGCAGAGACGGCCAGTGAACGCAGTGAAAAAGGCAGCAACAACGAGAATTCAGTCCGAAGCGAGGGGTCCGGCTTCGATTGGCGCCGCCATGTTTGTCGCCGCGCTGAGCCCGATCCGCTACCCTCCTGGCATTCGCCGCTTCCGGTGAGTGGCTGACCCCCAGGCGAACGTATCTAGCACGGCTTGATCGGCGGCGGCCGTTCGCAGGTTTTTCGCGAGAAAATCACTCCATGTGGGTCGGGCCCCTGCAACAACTACGACGAGTGTCGTGTGAACAGCGGCTTCGTCTTCGACTCTAGGGGAGAAAATAGCCAATCCAAATAGACGGGCTTGTGACCTCTTTCCCTTTTCTCCGCTGACTGAGGGAACGTCAGCATTCTCACCAGTGTTCCAAGGTCACGCCGCCCGCGTGCAGGGCAACAACCTTCGGAGCTTGGAATGTGCGGGCTGCTCGCTTCTTTTTGCGTGCGCCTTTTATGCGAAGCATATTAGCCGCACAACCGAGCTCTTCCTTGCTGCGCCGCGCACGGCCGCGTAGCTACCACTTGACCTTCATCGGCGCACCACGTGATATGACGTCACAACAGCTGTAAAAGCTGGGGCCTCGTGCGCTCGCTTGCGGACGCGCAGCCTCCGCCGGCGGCCTAACTCCCGCTCCTACCGCTAGGAGATACTGACGTCACGCAAAAGGCGACGCACTCGTTGAGTCAGTTGAGCAGCGAGATGTCGGCCAGGGAGAGGGCGGCTCGCCAGACCGCAAAACTATGCTTCGCATCCTAGGCTTAACCATAAGCTAAGCCAGGCCATTTTTTTTGCCTGTGTAGCATGTATTTTTTCGCGTTCTCCGCGTGCTCACAGCTCTTGCGTTCTCGGATACAACGAGCGCCTTGCAGTATGCGTTTGAAGCTTTTAGGGCAGCCGGCCATTACGCAGATAATGCAACAGAATAGTTACCAGAGTAGTGAAACGCACGTTCTCGTCAGCTCTCATTTACTGCCGTATACGGAAGGCACTGCGAAATAAATGTCAATAAACTGCCCTACCTGTACTTCTAAGTCATTCATAGAAATGGCTAAAAAAGCGATGTAAATGCTAGAGCATTACTGATTCCACGTCAGATACAATAACAGTTTGTAATATTGATAAGACGTTTCAGCTTTCTTTTTGCTTATGGGGCCGCACGTGTTAGGAGAATCCGAAGAAAGCAAAAAACCAGCTCGGTTCAAAAATAGTTTAGAAAGCCGCACCGAGTGATCAGAAGTTTCAGGCAAACAAAGGGGATTCACGACATTTGAACTTTTTAAGATGGCGCAGAAGAGGGTTTCAAATGAAAGTCGACCACTGCTGATGTAGCAGTTCTCATTGCTCGAGTGTGCGCGAAGTTTCCGAAATATTTTCTTATATGGGTCAACGGAGCAACAATTCAACACTGGCAGCGCTATGCCAGTCCAAGTGATTCGGGCGATTCCGTCTATTATACGCGCTTTCATTTTATTGAATATAGGCAACTACCACCGCTGAATTTATTATTTTTTTTGTTAAAGATCGGTTGATCAGTGCGATACAATGTGTCCTGTAGCTCATTGTTATTTATGCGTACAAGAACAAAGTCTCAGTCATCCGAGGCAGCTTACGATGATGAAGGAAAATCTGTCTGTTTATATGCCATGGTTTCATTTATTTTCGAGCTTGGGTCTTCGGCCACCTGTGGCACTCGGTTTGTTGCTCAATTCGTTGCTTTCATTGCACTACGATTCGAAAAAAAAATTGGAGGCAATAAACCCCATTTCTGCCTATCAATACTACTTGACTGCATTAAAGCTGCGCGAAACAACCAGAAAGCTAAAAGTTACGTACACGTATGTACACTGAGTTCAAGCAAATTTCTGCTCTTGTAAGCGTGCAGCACAATTCCAGCTGCAAGAGAAGTTCGTAATAGACTTAAATTGCGTTGGTCGCCTCGCTCCCTGTTTATCAAGTTAAAATAAGCTGAAATCGATCTGCTTCTGTGTGAAACATTTGCACGCGCCAAAACATGACCAGGAAATGCAGATATCTCGAAAACTGATTACTATGGGCTTCGCTATCTTGCGCCGAGAGAAAGGATCCGTAAACTTGTTGGAAAGGGAACGCCGAATTGACTTTTACGCTGCGTTGAGAAGTTTCCGAGCAGATGTACAAATTCTGGTGATCTCATAGTAAATCAGCAGAACTGCGACTTAGAGACCTGGCTCGTGTCATAGTCAAGGTGCTCTGAACCAAAAAGTACGTATGTACTATATAGAATATTCAGTCCACGTTCAGGATGCAGTTCAGCTGCAAAATTATGCTTTCCCTAGTTTCTTGCATTTTTTGTTTTTCAGCGTTGTTAGTATTGAAGAGACACATTTATCAGCGAGTAGGGCTCGTTTTTGTTGAAATGGAGCAGAAATATGGGAGTGCCATTTATTCGGGATTTGCGTTACCTTACAATATATCTTCAGTTAACATACTGCGTCAACAATCTCGCTCGTTCGTCCGATTTTGATTTATTAACTTGTATATATGTTAACCTGAACCCTTTCTGTTATTCGTCTGGCATCGCTGATATTCCAGTTAAGTCTCGAGCGACTGTAACGAGCAACACACTATCGAGGGCATTCTTGACATGTGCAAGGTGGCTGGTGTCTCACGAGAGAGCGTAGCGCTGATTTCATGAACACCATCAGGAACACGTGCCATGACATAACCAGGGTTTCCTCTAAAAGCAGTGCACGGGATTCGGAACTGCACGGGGAAACTAATCTCATGCTATTAGTAAATGAACAACAGGGCTAACGAATAGAGCTCAAGCTGGCTGTGGAGCAAAATGGTTCCTTTTAAAGCTTTTATTACTGCTTTAATAAAATGTTAATCATAAGCGTAAATTATAGACGAAATAATTTTAATGCCTCTGATGCGTTTGTTACAGTGAAGCGCTAAAATGTTGATTTCGTTCAGAGCTGCGATTGGTCAAAGGAGTAACACAGCCCCTACCATGCCTTTTGTATTTGCTGACTTGCTGCTTTTTTGAAACGATATCCAGTCATGAGTATGAAAGCACATGCATCGAATATTAGTGATTATTTTGATCGTTAGCGACCAAGAGCATGTTTGCAGGCGTGATGATTGTCGTGGCCGATCGCGGCCAATGGACCTTTTTCCAGTAATGTTCTGCTCATCCTCCAAGCTTCCTCGTCCGCCATTATTGCTGATCATGTCAGGCGGAAATGGGGAGAAGATCGCTGTACGTGTTCTTCCAAGAAAGTGCTTCTGGTCCCTCGCAGAAGCGAGGAGGCGCGGTAAGCTTCGCCAGCGCGGATGATAGGATCAGTGCAGTGGGGGAGCGTGTGTCCACAGATGACTCACGCCTACCTGTTCTGGCTAGGCGAAGCCAGCTTAGCTCTTAATCGTTGTCCTCAAAATAACCCCGCCACCCCGCTTTCGGGAGAGGGCCGTCCTCGAAAGGGAGGGGAGGCGGTGAGGGCTGCATACTTTGCTGTACAGCGTCCTCGCGCAGAGGGAACAGAACTGGTTTTAACAGAGTAAAAAAGAGTGTAAGTTTTCTGAAAGAGACTGTGGGTGTTACCGTTAGTCCATGCGTCTTCAGATAGCATAAATCGTGAAGATGCACCCTTTTTACCCCCTTTTCCGGCCATCCTTAAGCAGGTTTGCTCAATCTCTTTAGAGTTTTTAGCACAATCTTTCGGAGCACAAGGAGATGACAGAATAAAACACATAGAACAGCCCTTGAGCTTTATCTGGCCATGTTGTAACGTGCTGTACGATGATTACATCATCTACTGCCATGTGAATGTCCCTGCACTTCACTGTAAACTGCACTTCATGCATGCTTTAGTTTGATTAGATTTGCTTCAAATTACTCCGGCTAGCGACAAGAGGCAGGTTTCGAGGTTGTCCGCAGGCTCTATGTATGGTGTAAGGCTCTAGCATTGAGCAAGTTTGTTGATGCTAAAACTTGTTTAATAATGTCATGCAGGTGTAGACATAGCTGCTATACTCTTTCACTTGAAGAAATGAAATGTCAAGAGTTGTCCCAGTACTCTATGCCCCATGTTTATCTTAGTGTGCCTATTTGATGTCATTTTTTCCTCAATTGAAGTTGTCATAGCATTTTTTCCGTGCATTTAAATTTTCCAACCGGCAATATTTGTTGCACTTCAGGGCTTTTTTCTGCCTGCACTGCGACCATTGACATGATTAGCCAGCTTAAACAGTGATACAGTTTGTGCTGCCTGTGACATGCGTTTTTGTTGGCGTGCTTTATCACTGATTTGTTTGGTTTATGTAATAAACCATCAATATGAAAATGATACTTGCCGTACACTCTGTTGCGAACTGTGCACATGAACTGGTGCTTTGTGGATCATACCTTGTATACTCAGAGACCAAGTACTTTTAATTGTACTCGCACCAGTATTTGCGCTGTGAATTATGCATGCTTAGCCTGTGTCTGGAAGGGTTGCTGCCTTTCTACGCTGCTTTCTTTGCCATCCACTTTCATTGGGTTTCCACTTGCTCATAAGTAAGGCCATGGCTAGCAGGAACTCGAGCACACTTGACTGGCAAAGGTTGGCGCGCGTTGAAAGGCAACAACCTCCAGGAGACGCGGGCTCGAAAATGCGGATTAAACAAAAAGACTGGTGTATAATTCGCGCCAAAAGCATACGTAGGCGTGACGTCCTTCAACGTCCCGCACTCGTAAGTGTGCCCCCCGCATCCAGGGGCGCTAGGGTGCCCATGAGCCGCCATTTGTTGGACCAATGGGCAAGGTAGATGTACTGTGGTAGCGTAGGCTCCATAGAAGCCCATACGTTCAAAACATGGCGGCTCATGGTGCGCAGCCAGCGCCGTCTTCGAAATGCGTGGACAACTAAAAAGTGACGTCATAATTAAAACAAAACGCAACGTTAAAGTCACGTGTTTTAGTGACGTCATATTTGTGACGTCAGCGTCACGTGCTGCTTGGCGGGAAAAATAAACTGCTGAACGCCGCGACGCTTCAGCGCGCGGCGTTTCAGCATTTTAAACTAGAGAGGAGAATTTTCCCCCCTCCAGACAAAAGACTTACTAAAGAACAAGAGGTTACGTGGCGTCGTCTACAGACGAGATCGATACGCACCCCATCACTCCTCGCGCACATTTATCCAGATCTTTACAACCCAAACTGCAAACACTGTGGCCACCGTGCTACCTACGATCACATCCTGTGGGACTGCAAAATAGAGCCACCTCCGGGTGATCTAGTTACAGCTCCTTCTCTCGTGCGGTGGGAGACCGTGCTGGCTAGCTCTGACCCCAGAACGCAAGTTTTGGCGGTGGAGTGGGCTGACAAAGTCGTCGAGGGCTATGTACTCTCGACCACTTAACGCGACCTCTTGCCAAGCTCTTCCCGGCGAATAAAATGTTTTTACAATCTACAATCTACAATCAGCGCGACACCCGACACGAGAACGAAGAAAGAAGACACGACGAGTGCCGACCACCAACGCTATTTTTAGGTAGTCAGTTCTCGTTGTGCCTTTTTCCTTCGTCCTCGCCGCAGGTGTCGCGCTGAATGTCGCAGGTGTAGCGCTGAAGCGATGAAATGTGACGCCGCCAGACAGGTTATCGCTCGCACATCGTGCAACCGCACACCTCTTTTTTGCGTACGGGGGCCCCATGGCCACAGACGACGCCCTTTTGGGGCAAAAGCGACAGAACCGCACCCAACCGAACGAAACTACACAGAAGCGCTGGCAAAAGGGAAAAGCGGAAACTGTACACGAACGATGCACACCAAGAACTAGAGCAACAAGCAACGAGGAAAAAGTAGGGCTAGCAGAATCGAGTTTCAAACAAAACCAAGCAGAATGGTCAAAAGATATGACAAGGGTATGACATCAGAGCACCGTCAACCTTGGCATCGTCCCGCTGCTCTGAGCGAACGCTGTCATAAAAATTTTTACAAAGCAAGCGCTATACTTTCTAACAAAATGCACACAACTAAAACATTTTAAAAAGGAATCACTGCAATTGTTTTCGAATGCTTTTGAAACACAAAATATGTCCTAATTATTTTCCTCTTCTAGTCGTGTTTGTCCACTCATTTCAATTTGGCGCTTTAGTTCCACCACTAATTTGATGTCGCTAGCACTTGGTTCTGGACCGCATTCAGGCTCCGGCTTCGCGACCTATTTCAATTGACCTTGCAATGGGCGTCTATGGAGCCTTCGCTACCATAGTATCTACCTTGTGGACTCCCGAAGCACTCCTTGCTTCATGTCCGAGAGCGTTTGTCTCGTGTAAGACCACGTTTGCCTCATGTTCCTGGTGTCTGCAGTGCTTTCTTTGGACTTTCTGGAGTGCGCGTGAGTGAGCACGTTTGCCTGGCGTCTGCAGCGCTGGACTTGGACTTTTTGTATGCGCGTGAATGAATGTTTACCTTGTGTCTGCCGTGCACGCTTTGGGCTTTTTGTGCACGTGTGTGTAGCAGACAGTGATGAGTACGGGGCACGATGCCGCGCATTTGCTGTGCCACTGTGCGTCACAAACTCCAGAAAACACCCCACCGTGAGATATCACGAGTTCCCCTGCGAAGTATACAGCGTCGGGAAGCGTGGCTGAAAATATCTCTCGCCAAGAACTGCCAGGGAAAGGAGGCAAGAGGGAGCCAAGCAACAGGTCTCTGGTATGTTACTTGCATTTTACTGAGAATGACTACAAAAAGGAAGGTCAAGGAAGGTTCTCCATCTGTGAATGGTTCCTTCCGTTTTTGTACAACCGTGCAATAAAAGTATCAAGCTGCTGGTTGAAGTACTTTCTGGTTTTCTCGGCTGCAGTTGCGCTTATAAATGTTGAACAACTTCATCTATATTGATTTTTATTTTTTCTAACTTGCGTTGTCGCGCGTTGTGTGTGTGTGGGTGTGTGTGTGCAAGAGCCAATTAATATTCGACGTGAGGCGATGCGCAAATCTCCTGTTTGTGACCTGTGTGTGTCCGTGTCGTCCGCCGTCTACATGGTTTCGCGAGAAGTGAATACAAGTAGATTAAAAGCTTCAGGCGAATTAACGCAACATCCTGAGGTAGAGCCGCTCGCCCGGTCGTGCATCGTATAAGCGGCCGTTATGGATAGCGTTCAGGCATACACTACAAGGGGGATTCCCACCTGCTGCGGTAATTGGCGCATAATTGCATGATTGCAACTGCCTAATTGGTGCTTTCAATGACGACATAAAAATGCAGTCTTTAATGAGGACCTAGAAACCGCACTGTTTACGCCGTCAAACAGTCAGCACCGGCCGTGCCGACGCAGCTGTCGCGGCGTTTCCCTGCGAGCAGTTGTCCTGGGTGCCTTGATGGCCAGAGCCCGCTTTCGGGGTGAAGGCACCGCTCTCGGCGGGGGCATGTGGGTCCCACTCTCCCGTTCGGCTGCAATGAACGCAATGCGGCGACGGGCCGTTTCGAAGCGAAAATTGCAGCTGCCGCGTGTAATTCAGGAAATTTGCTACTCTAGCAAGACAGGGCGGTACCAGAGATTGTTTAAACAGTAAATCGGAGTTCGTTACTCTAAAACATACCATCTTTCGCAGCTAATCTGCCAAGAGACTGTCGGCGCCTTGTGAACAGTCTATGCGCTCATGTGTGTTGGTTCTCTTCGGTACCCTTCCTTTTGCGCTGTGTTCCTTCATAATAGCATTATTACAACGTGCGTAGCATATCCCAGTGCGGATACTGTACATTTGTACTTTTCCAATACTATTTCGAGCTGCAGTTGCATATTCGCCAAAGACATCCGATAAACAGCTTCTCGTTTGCCTTGAAATCAAGTGCGAGAAGGCGCGTTTTATGGCTGCTTATTTCAGTAATTATGAGGATGCAAAGTTGAGCATTATTGCGCAATACCGTATACAACTCGTTCGGTCGAAAAGCTGTCGGCGTAGTCGGCACCGCGTGTCGGAAATAATCGGGGGCCGCGTAAAAAAAATCGTCTCATGCCAACCGCTCGTTGCAGAATGTTGCGGATGGTGTAATACCATTCAGCGTTTTATGAAGCTTTCTTGGGCATCTGAACGCCGCGGAGCCATCCATAAACTTTACACTGGAAGAAGAAGCGGATGGTAGCATTTCATTTTTGGACATCGACGTCAAACGCGATGCACATCGATTATGCTTCAGCGTCTTCTGAAAAGCAGCGCACTCAGGAAGATATCTGTATTTTGAATCGGCTCACCCTCTGGCTCACAAACGATCAGTGGTTGCCTCGCTAGTCAACCGTGCACGAAATATCTGCTCCGACTCAGCGAGCCTCAGTAACGAAATGAATGTGGTGAAACGGGACCTTGAGCGAAACGGCCCTAGAAACTTTGTCAGCAAAGTGACAAGGAAGCTCAAGCACACGCACGACGCACAGCCAGCAGCAAAAACGATAAAGCGCGCTGGGATTCCTTATGGGCCTCAAGTCAGCGAAACCCTTTCCCGGATCTTCAAGAAGCACGGGGTGCACATCGCACACGTGCCAGTAAGCATGCTCCGAGCCAAACTTGTAAATGCAAAGGACCACGTGCCAAGTTCCCTGGTGTAGTTTATCGCATACCTTGTAGCGACTTGCCCGCTGTCTACATCGGGGAGACCGGAAACTTTCAGCGTCGCATCAGAGATCACCAGGGCGACGTTAGGCGCAAGCGCGTGTCAAAAAACGGGATTGCGCAACACGTGCTGACCACCGGCCATTAGATAGCCTGGGACGAGGCGACCACCGTGGCAACGGAAAGAGAAACTTGATTGCTAGATTACATCTGGAGTCCTTAGTCGTCCAGACGACACTGAACACAATGAACAAGAATCAAGGCACGCTTCATCATATCTACGGAAAAAGATTGCGAATAATCTTGAAGCCTATACAAGCCCCTCTTTTCCGGGACAGCCTTATAAGAGTCTCGTACGGGACCCGAAACGTCATTTTCGTTTTGTTTTTGACTTGTTTAGGGACCCAATCTTTGCCTTGTAATGTTTCATCCTGACCAGACGGTATCCCGTCGAACTTTGGACTGCATAAACTTACTAGTTTAGAGCCTAGCTCGCTGCAGGGATTCGAACCGGTGACCTATAATCGAGGGCTGAGTAAAAAAAAATTCCATCATGGTAATCTGTGGTTCCAGTGATTGATGACTGGTGTGTGATACGCGATGACGAGCTGGTGAAATCATTCTAATCAAAGAAACGAAAAAAATGGAAAACGGGTTCAAAGGTGTCAAAATGCTCAGAATGAAAAGCCAATGCTTGATGAGCCTACTTAGGAAAATTTAGAGTTTGTAGTTAATTGAAACAATTAAAAAATGAAAAAATGCGTTCAAAGGTGTCAAACTGCTCAGAATAGAAAGCCAACCCAAAATGAAGCTGCCCGGTTGTAATTTTCATTGCTTCAGTAAACACTAGACATGCTAATTCCGAAATATTTCTGCGCAATATTAGGTCTGCATTTAATAAAGCCCGTTAGAAATCGTTGCCTTTTTGAGCTCATAAAACGACCATGCGACGCCGTCGGCTGGCATAACCACTATTCAACGACATCATCTTAAGACGCTTAGAAACTTAGATGTGTCTAAGTTTCAATTATCCCAAAAATAATAGATTTGCATTAAAGTTAGAAAGTAAAAAAAAGTGCGGCAATTATTTGCGCACGCAATTGTACTCATTAAGATACTACACGTGATCATCGATCGGTCATTCTCCTGAGATCGGTTTCGGTTGCGCTTCTCCGTCCTGCGTGGGGTCTTTTCGTTTAAACCCCACAACGGCGGATTCAGTCCGGGAATCGAGTTGAGCAAGGTCAGCTAAACTCGATGACTCACCATTTACATGAGTTAGATACGAGTGAGTCAACTCTCATGGCGCGGCGAGGTGCGCGCAGGGCGCACCTATACTCCGTCTCACAAGATGTTTGCACCGCCACGAAAGGTACAGCTCTCTCGTCCAATCAGGATGGCGCGCACTACATTAGTATGTTCCTACGCGCCTGTGGCTCGATCCATATGAAAGAAGGCGTACTAGTAGTTATGTTTAAGGGAGGCGTAGCGCGAAAAAAGACAGGGACGAGAGAGACACAAGACACAGGACCAGCGCTCTCTCGTCCCTGTCTTTTTTCGCGCTACGGTGCATGGTGCATGGCGAATGCAATCAACCTTAATCCTAATAAAACCGTCTTTATCCTTTTTCACTCTGGCAGAAGAATTGTTTCTCAGCATACAGAAGTAATTTACAATAACCGGCCTATTCACCATGCTAACAACACAAAATTTTTGGGTATTGTGATAGATAATTATCTCAAGTTTGATTTACACGTCCGTTCAGTGATTAAAAAAGCCTCATACGGCCTGCATGCACTTTCCAAATGCCGAAATTTTTTCCCCGTTGATGTACTTGTTAACCTTTATTACGCCTTTGTCCATTCACATATTAATTACTGTATATCTGTTTGGGGATGCACATATTCATCTCACATCGCCCCCTTATATGTTTTTCAAAAAAGAGCTCTTCGAATTGTCGCGCAAAACATTCAGCATACTCATCTAGATGAATTATTTGCCGTTCTTGGTATCCTAAGTGTATACGACCTAGTAACTTACAATACCGCTTCCTTAATTTATCAGATATTTCACAACACACTCAATTTAACTACAGTACGTCTTCATCGCTCACTACGCACCAACACGTCTACTACAAGACATCGGCTCTTGCTTCCTACCATACACACAAATTATGGCCGGCAAACGTTGCAATTTACGGGTTCTCATTTGTGGAACAGTCTTGATTATAACATTCAAATTTCACCTACACTTCATGCCTTTCAAAAACAATTAAAACATTTTCTACTAAGCTCAACCTAGTTTACATTCTTTAGTGCTTTTTTTGTATTTTTTTTCTAATTATAATATGTTTATTTCATGTTTTCACTAGTATTCAGTGCCTACTGCTGTAACATGCTTATTGCTATATAGTTGCCTTATTTGTTATTTGTTGCTGTCGTCTACATCATGTGTAACAGCTTATAGTGGTCGGGACCCTTAAACAAATTTTGTTGGGTCCCTGAAGTTCTGTGTTTGTATTTCTTTTTTTATGCTAAATAAATACTTTCTAAAAAAAAAACATGCTTTACCAACTGGCTCAGAACACCGCTCTGCTCAAACTACTAGTAGTTAGCTTCTTTCTACCTCTAACAGGTGGCGCTTGATGTATTTTTATTCTATCTTTGGTTTGTTTTTGTACAGGCACACGCCCGTTCCAGACGCACTGGCCTCACTTTTTCTTTTCTTTTTTGTCGCCACCTGTTTGTATCAGTTCCTCTGTTGTCACGTCACAGTTATTTTCAATGTTCCTGTCATGTGTATATGAATTTATTTATTCCAGCATGGTCACTACACTCTTAAGCTGGGCCGAATGCAGGCCGGGGCAGCCGAATGTCGATGTTGGCGCAATGCAAAAAAAAAACCCATGCGCTGCGTGAAAGTCAACGCACAAGCGGTCAAAATTAATCCGGAGCCGTATACGGCGTCTGCCATGTCTCATGAGAGACGCTGCGACAGTACTCCGACTTTCGCGCTTACGTTAGCACGTTAATGGGGCTCATCTCGTCGTCCCCATCACAACTTCATTCAGCTCTGCTGGTTGTGTCGTCCTCCAGGCTGACAACAATAGCCGGTCCTTGGTCGACAACATCGTCGATGACATGGTCCAGTTTCCTCATCCCATCTTCCTCACTAATAACATGCTGCACGTAATTCTTCCATTTCTCAGCAGTCACTTGCATGATGCCTTGCCAAACCAGAGGCTCCACGTCTTAGAGCTTAAACGTCTTGTTTTGACTGGCGACGAAGCCCTTGACATCGCTCCAAACAAGCTCTATCGGGTTCAGTTGGCAGCGGTAGGGTGGCAAGCGCACAACGAGACGGCCAGCAGCTTCGGCGAGGCAGTCCACACGGTATCGGTCCCCACCTGTGTTCACGTTGTTGACAAGCTTCATGAGCTCGGCCTTCACCATGTCGCTACTCCACGCGACACGTTTTCCGAGCAGCCAGTGTGTCCTTTTTGAGGCTAGTCATCCGCCGCACTTTATCCTGCTTCACAGAATGATATGGCGCGTTGTCCATCAGTGTAACGCCGCCCGCTTCTTCGGGGACAACATTCGGCTCGCCTTCAACGTCTGCGTTGTCCACTCGCACACCTGGGTGAGTTTTGCCGTCCTCTTGATGAGCGCATTCGTACTTTAACTGCCCCCGTTCTCGACGCGAAGCACTTCAAGAAGTCAACTAGCCCAACAAACACAAAACATCCTCAAAATCTCCCAAAAATGACCCATCGGGATATCTGGAATCTCCCCAGGGGGTGCTCATTTTTCCCGAACACATCTAAAAAACGTCCCCACAACTAGCAATGTCCAAAAAGTTGTGCGTCCCATGGAAAGCCCCAAAAGGTTAATGCTCGATTTCTCGGCTCTGGTTAAATAAAATTATTCCTCCTTTTTCATGCAGCCTGCAGGCATCCAAGCGCACATATGTGCCAAATTTCAGGCGCATACTTACGTTACAGGTGGTGTAATACACCTTTCCACTCGTGTGAATGCGTGCTGGCTCGGCCGTTCTGCACTCATCCGTTTACGTGAAATGTCCTAGCATTTTACACACAAAGGAAATATGAATTCAAAAAGTCACCCGATTTGGCCCATATAAGAGCAATTAGCAAAAGTCATTTCAGTTTACTAGCTGTGCTCTTAGCACGAATTGCATCCTGTCGTCCATACCGGCGACCGCACCGTACACCACCACAATCAAAATGCAGTCATGTTTCAGTCAAAGAAAAGCAATACAGACCGAATTGAAAGTGCGTGCCGAAGAAAACTTACGTTCGACGGCGCAAATCTGAATGAATACAAACAGCAGACGCAAACGTATGCACCATTTAATACACAGTGTACATAGCACTACGGCGCCATGCATGTAATGATGGCCACTTTTTCCTCCAGTTCTGATAACTCTGCAAAATGAAGCAAGTAAAACAGAATACAGGCTGAAAGTTGATGCACCTTAAACGAGCATTCTAAGGGTGTGGGGACGCCTTCGTCCCCTGCGTTCGCTTTCCCTCAACGCTCTAGTTCCCTGTGGTTAGCTCCCCCGCAAAGCACTCCTCGTTTCGGTTACTTTTGACTAACAGGGGAGGGCGCTCGCGTCGCAGCGACACCAGCGCCACGGATGGCGTTTTGCTGCGCGCGCGCGAGGGATAGCTGGCTCTCTTCTCCCTGGGATCGGGAAGCGACCGGACGTTTCGCTCGCAGCTTCGCTCTTCGTCGACGGGCGCCTCTTGGTCGGAACTTGCTCCCGCCGAGCCCGTCCCGCTCGGCCTCGGAGTTTTTCCCCCTGCCCTACCGTGGGCGAACGTTCGCTCGTAACCTTTCTGGTGAGTCGGACTTCCTCGATTCCTCAGTGTATTTTGTTGCTAGCTGGCGTTATTGTTGTTATAGCAATAAATGCCTTGTTTGTGTCAGCCAGTGTGTCGTTCCTTTGTTCCCGCAGAGCAAGGCCCGCCGTGGTCGACGTGCGCTCGGTAGCGTACGCGACCACGGGGTGGGGTCCGCGCGGTTTTGAACTGTGTCAGCCGCGCTTAAACGGGGAGAACGTGTTTATCTCCCCGATTTTAACCCCACATCTGGCGCCCAACGTGGGGCCTGCTCTTGGAACATTGGACGACTGTCTGTTCGGTTCAAGGAATGCTCTTTGTCCGGACTTGACAAGTGGTAGGCCTAGTGTGAATTTTGATCGCTAGGACCTGCGGCATGCTTTCTTGAGTGCGAGGTGTATTGCGCTGCAGCATGTTTGAACTTTTCGACCTGCTCAACATGTTTTTTTGTGAAGTTTTCTTCCTGGAGTTTCTTCAAGAACCACTTGGTCCGCATCGAGGGAGCGCGAGGCCTAGCGCCCGCGGAGTTGCCGAGCCCGAAGCGAGTGAGTACGGAAGCCGCGTGGGTGGTCCGAGTTTTCTGTATATATTTTCTCGCTGTCTCTTTTCGACTCTGGGAGTCGCGGCTCCGGGAGCCGGGTGGCCTGGGGCCACGGGTGCCGTTACGAGCTCGCTGGTATTGCAGCTCGGCACCGGGCGTTCCGACACCGTCCGATACGGTGGGCGCCGATCGCTCAGAAGCTGCTTTGTGCAGTGAGCGGGGAGGACCACCCCACAAAGCTGATGTCTCCTCGCGGCTGCGCGCACGGGTCTTTCTTTTGTTGGGGGTCGTCGACCGTCACTATGGTAGTGAGGCCTAAGGCTATTCATAGCTGCCTGCACCTTGTCAAAAGTGACACGACCACCGGACCGTGGTGTTGAGAGGGGGCGCACTTTGCCTGCCCACCCGTTTTTTTAACCTCGCATGAACCGAGCATTCTCGTTCAACTCGAGAAAAGGGCTTTGTTCACTCGAACTTTGCGTTGCACAGCCGCCCGACACGTTTTGCTAGCGAGTTGAGCATTGAGCCACGAGGCCTTTGTGTACGCCGTTTCCTCTCCCGTGACCTACGTTAAAGGCGTGCGGAGTGTGTTTCGGAAATTTTGCAGATCTAGTGGAGCCACTCCGGCTTGCTGTCGTGTGCACATCGTCTCGCTGCCGCCTGCTGCGACGGAGCGGCTTGTATCCTGTTCGCCGCATCCATCCGGGGCAGCCGTGGCGAGACCAGACAGCAGCCACCCCTGGCTGCTGTTACCCTGGCGACTACTGCAGAATTCTGGCCTGCAGTGGTCAACTGGCCCTCCTCTTCGCGGGCCTGCGGACACGTAGTCCGCGGGCCATGCGAGTCGTCCCAGCGGAGACCTTCACGCCGCCTTCGGAATACCGCGGAAAACTGCGTGCACGCTGTCGGCGTGACCTCCGCTGCACGACCTGCCTCAAGCGCATGAGGTCCAGGAGACTCCTCCATAGCATGTAACTTGCAGGCGCGGGGGTCTATTTAAGGTTGGGGGATGTGGGGACGCCTTCGTCCCCTGCGTTCGCTTTCCCTCAACGCTCTAGTTCCCTGTGGTTAGCTCCCCCGCAAAGCACTCCTCGTTTCGGTTACTTTTGACTAACAGGGGAGGGCGCTCGCGTCGCAGCGACACCAGCGCCACGGATGGCGTTTTGCTGCGCGCGCGCGAGGGATAGCTGGCTCTCTTCTCCCTGGGATCGGGAAGCGACCGGACGTTTCGCTCGCAGCTTCGCACTTCGTCGACGGGCGCCTCTTGGTCGGAACTTGCTCCCGCCGAGCCCGTCCCGCTCGGCCTCGGAGTTTTTCCCCTTGCCCTACCGTGGGCGAACGTTCGCTCGTAACCTTGCTGGTGAGTCGGACTTCCTCGATTCCTCAGTGTATTTTGTTGCTAGCTGGCGTTATTGTTGTTATAGCAATAAATGCCTTGTTTATGTCAGCCAGTGTGTCGTTCCTTTGTTCCCGCAGAGCAAGGCCCGCCGTGGTCGACGTGCGCTCGGTAGCGTACGCGACCACGGGTTGGGGTCCGCGCGGTTTTGAACTGTGTCAGCCGCGCTTAAACGGGGAGAACGTGTTTATCTCCCCGATTTTAACCCCACAAGGGCTACAAAAGCAGATATGCACGCGCAAAAGCAAACGTATGTAAGGAGCAACTTGGGTGACAAAAGAAAAGACGAGATGGGCGTACGCTGCAGACACGCAGTTTCAGGTCACGGATTTTCTTCAAGTTGAAACCCCCCACACGCTTAGACTCGGAGCAAGCTTCAGCGGCGTGTTATCAAAAGAGAAAAAAAATATTAGTTCTACTAGGCGAAAATAAAAAAGCGTGAAAAGGGCCTGCAGTATGCTTAAATAAATAAATAAATTTAATTAATTAAATTTATTTTTTTATTTATTTATTTCGTGTACCCTCAGGGCCAGAGGCATTATAGAGGGGAGTGGTTACAAAAATTTCAGAAAAAAAAGTACAGTGCAGCAAACTGATTAGTAATACAAAAATGATTGCTCCTAGTTATACATTATTAGCTGTTGGGTTCTTGGTGTGCTGGTTAATAGTATATAATACACAAAATACAGCGCAGCAATACAGTGAAAAACAAACAAACAAAACGCTCGTACAAAAAACAACAAGAATATAGAATTAAAAAAAAAGATGATGCTCCTACTTATACAAAGTTTTCTAATGCTGTTTTGAAGCGTTGGTTGTCAGTAATGGTAGCGGTAGATGCAGGAAGGTGATTCCTCTCAGCAGCTGTGCGCGGAAGAAATGACTGAAACATGGCATTGGTTTTGCAAAATGGAATTCCGACTTTGTTATTGTGATCTAGCCTTGATGAAATGTATTGGGGAGGGGAGATCAGTTCGTGGCGAAGTGAAGGATGATAAAATATCTTGTGAAAAAGTGAGAGTCTAAGGGCTTTACGGCGAGATGCTAAAGATGGCAGGCTGAGATTTAATTTCATTGCAGAGATGCTGACAGTTCGGTTATAATTACATACAATAAAACGAGCAGAATTATTCTGGACCATTTCTAATGAGTGAATTAGGTTTTGTTGAAAGGGATCCCACACTGCTGCAGCATACTCTAGCTTTGAGCGGACCAGTGTCTTATATAGAAGTAGTTTTAGGGAAGAAGGTGCCTTAGAGAAATTACGTTTTAGATATCCCAGCATGCGATTAGCATTATTAATTACGTAAGAAATGTGAATGGACCAAGTGAGGTTGCTAGTAATATGGATACCAAGATATTTGTAAGAAGAAACAGGATCTAGAGGGACATTATTAAGGTGATAGGAAGGTAGCTGGCCGGAAGTTCTTGACACACGCAGAAATTTACATTTTTTGATGTTTAATTGACCATGATTGGCACCAAATACAGATAGCGTTAAGGTCTGCTTGAAGAGAAGATATGTCATCGTCGCAAATTATTTCCCTGTAGATGACGCAATCATCTGCGAATAAATGAACGTTAGAGGAAACACAAGAGGGTAGATCATTAATGTAAATTAAAAAAAGTAGAGGACCAAGTACCGACCCTTGAGGTACGCCGGACTGTACTTTACTTGGCTGCGAGGTTGAGTCATTAGCAGAAACAAATTGCGAACGGTTAAAAAGAAAGCATTCGATCCAAGCAAGCAGTTTGGGATCAATGTTAAGTTGATGTAACTTAAACATTAGAAGGTTATGGCATACTTTATCAAATGCTTTCGAGAAATCTAAAAATATACAGTCGGCAAGGGAACAGCGGTCAAGGATGACGTTTAGCTGATGCGTGAATGATACTAGTTTTGTTTCACATGAATAAGTCTTGCGGAAGCCATGTTGCGATGGTGAGAAAAATGAATTAGATTCGAGAAAGCTAGCTAGATTTGAGGCAAGGACATGTTCTAGAATTTTACATGGGATGCAAGTGAGCGAGATAGGCCGGTAGTTAAAAGGACAATGCTTGTCACCTGATTTATGGAGTGGAATAAAATAAACCAACATACCCTGACGATGTTGCCTACGAAAACCTAGGGATGAAATAGAAGGCTGCAGCAGCTGAAACCATGAATTAAACGCAGCCTCCTGTCCTGCGCCATCTCACAGCACAGCGAACGCTCAAACATACGCGTTACACCCCGGTAACGATCCTGGGAGTATTATTTTCTTGTGACTAAGTGTGGGGATAAGACTGCTTGGGGCTAGGCGGGAAGGTTGCAGTGCTCAGGTACGTGCGGTGGCGCGCTGCATCCATGGTGCGGCAGACCGCGCATGCGGCGCAGTCCAGCGTGGGAGTCGAGATCAAGGCACGATTAATCCGATGGGGGAGAGTCAATATAACCACGCGAACACTGCACACACTATACCGCTGCGACAGGATGGCTGGGCGGTGGCGAAGTAGGTAGAGCAGGCTAATCCATGGGCACTCGCAGAAAGAGAGTGGTGGGCAGTGGCGTAGCCAGAAATTTTGTTGGGGGGGGGGGGTCATGTCTGCGCGGCCTCCTCATAGAATTTGTGGAGAGATCAAACGCATTGCCATTGACAACTGCACTGCCATTGACAATACCATTGTGCATTAGATAACGCTACGCACTCTCTAGACAAGTTAAATATGTATTTTTAAATAAAAGAATGCAGTCGTATGTCTTAACCGTAGCAGACAACTGATACCAATGCTTCCATGTTTTTGCGGGTTTAATAAGTAACGAAAATATCACACGAAGTCTAGAACTATATCAGTCCGAAACCAGCAAAGCAGTGCATGCCGCTGAGACGAAAAACGTAAAGGCCATGAAATGAGCAAGTAGAGGAAAAATATTTTAATGAATCTTTGTCGTTCAAGAGCCTTTACATTTTTGTACATATGCAACGGCCAGGAAGAAATCTCAACGTCGCTGTCCTTCGTTCCAGTGTACTGCGCAGCAGCAGCTGTCACTGGTCATGTATTGCGAGTAATTGCACGGACATTTCTGTCGCAACAACGAGCACATGCATAAACGAGGAGTTCTGCAAAATATGCATTAGAAGTGCGAAGATAAAATGAATTATTAGAAATGCGAACATACAACTTGATAATGGACAAAAAAGTGTCAATGGAAACAAAGTCATTTTATGTATACACAAAACCTCGCAACAAGATATTTAAATACACGCATATATTTCCATTAAATGCGTCAAACAAGGCAAATAAACATCTTGCGCAATCACAGATAGTAAACTTTACACACGTAAAGACAGACAATCCAGGCAAGAACAAAACTATGACAGCTGAAGTTGCGATATGTACTTGGGCCATGCTGCGGTCGCGACAGCACCATATGGTTCGAATAATAAAGGAACAATGCAGAAATCATTACGAAAGTACGTATTTTTGAACTGCCTGCACGGCGACAATTAATCTGCATCCATAATTACAGAAGGGCATTCCTTCCTTTCAAAGAAAACGTAAAACCAGTTAGTTAAAAAGGAAAGAGAAGGACAAACGAAAGCCACGAATGATACCTCAACTTGAAATAACCAATATCCGAGTGTATATGTAGGGAAACGCCGCGTGGGCCATGCTTACAATAAGCAAGGTCAGTAAAGATCAGTTATTGATGCCCTCAAAATTTTCGTATTCGCATGGTATTTTTAATCATGACGCTAACTGATGCTTGCGTTACGTGACTCCAGGTGCATGGGCGTTGCCACGAAATCTAACCCAAGTTAGCTATGTTCGCGCCGAAATGTCTTTTCTAGTCTGAAAAAGACATTGTAGGTAACGAAATCTAGAATGACTTCCGGCGCCGGTGGTTGTTTTGGTGAGCGGTGCGTGACAGTTCGAAAAAATTTCGAGGAGGGGGGGGACTGAAGCCCCATAAGCCACCCCCCTGGCTACGCCCCTGGTGGTGGGTCTCCGAAGGTCCTTCCCGCCTCAGACCGTAGTAGACGGCCACGCTGCCACCACCAACGCGCTGCAGTCGTCGGAGGCGCTGAGGTATGCAGGCGACTCCTCGCACATACCCGGGTATGTGCGAGGAGTCGCCTATTGCCACGAACTCCGCTGCCGCGAACGCCGCCTCGAACAGCGGCATCAGTAGGGCAGTGAAGCTGCGCAAAGCACTTGCGATGCGCCGCCGTGGCATCAGTTTCAAAAGGAATGGTATGGGCACGCCGAGGTGCGCGGGAAAACTGCCGTGAATTCGTACCTACGATGTCCACGACAGCCCAGTTGGCGCAGTGACGACAGCAAGAACTGCCACGCGCTGGGGCTTGTGCTCGAACGTCTGGGGCAGCGCGAATAAGCGCGCGCAAAATGGCTTCCGTCCAGCGAGGAAGCCGGGCGAGCGACGGGAGGCCATTACTGCACTTCTGCTAGACAGCGGCGCAGCGAGGAGTGCCGTTAGTCGGAGACGCCTGGAGGGACCACCACACAATGTTGAAGTTGGACGGAAGCTGGGAAAACGCTAGGAGACGGGAAAGCTGGTGACCGCCGCTGCCGGCTGGGCGCGATGGAAACGCAGACCGCCGTCGCCTGCCTGCAGCATGGAGCCGACAGCCCACGTGCGAGAAACGCATGCGCCGAGAGAGATGCGGGGTTTACCGGTTCCTTCGGCTGTTCGAACGAAACTGCTGTTTCATCTCTCAAAACGACGAGTGCAAGAGCAAAACCTTCCCTCCCCGCAGCTTGTGGCCAGATGTCTTTGCGCGGAAAAATCTATTTGAAGGTAGTGATTACCGCCGGTCTGCAAAGATCGACCAAGACAACTTTAGCCCCTGTTCTACAAATGTGCTCTAAGGGTGACGAGTGGTTCTGTTTATTTTTGTTTAGAAAATACCGGACGACCATGTATCATCACACCGCAGCAACTGCCGATAGACGGGAGCAGGCAGGTGCAGCTTCTGGGAGCTTGCAACCTCAGTGCGGGAAATGAGCCGACATGCCCGATTACTGTGGCAGCAATCACTGATCTGCCTCGTAACCAAGTGATGCCGCTCACATCGGGCTAAGCACTTGATGTTCCGTTCAGTTGATGTTCAATTGCTGCGGTATTTTTTTGTGCTTCCGCGAGATGCAGAAATTGTGATGTTTATGCTCCATTTAGTTTCTTCAGAGAGAGAGGCAGCACTTGATTTGGTAAATGTGTTATTGTCACCGAGGGTAAAACGAGCTTGTTCCACCAAGGTCATTTGCTGATCTTCTAACTGGTCAGGAGTCAACCAGGGAATAAGTAGGTTGGTTGTATGGCTTGTGTAAAGGTTAATTGCAACGGGGCAGAAAGTTGAGCCAATTGAGCGTTGGCTGGTACACAGCAACCTGAATTTCCCACATTGACTGTGTAGAGGCAATGTTCAAGTTCGCATATGATGCAGGGCATTGAAGTAATGCGGAGGCGATACAGGCAAGACAGTGCAGTGGTGTGCAATAAGTTATTGCATTTTGCAAAGCAGGTGGAGTGATCGTGTTGGTATCGCTGGGTTTAGTGAGGGCATTGTCTGAAGGGCTTTACATCCTTCTCATAGCTTCTAATATGCACTTTCTTTCAGCTCAGGAGAACACTTGGGTTTTTTAAATCTTGGTCCCTCGTAGCTGAGGCACATTGCATATAGGCCCCTCCAATAGAGAAAGGAGCAACCAGTTTGTACAAAAGACGAAGCATTAAAGTTGAAAAAGGGTATTAAATACCAAAAAAAAGTACCCTGAAAGAAGTTCAAGGTGCGACAGCATAAGGAACTTGTCAGTCCGTTTGACAGTGTCACAGTCATCAAGGACAAGGCTTCATAGTGTTGTCCTATAGCAAACCAAGCTAGGTGTCAGTTATGGGGGCAGTCTTTGAGTGCTGAAACTTTCCTATAATGGAGCTGCCTGTATATTCTTCGAGCTGTAAAGCATTGCATTCCCAGCAATGGTACTGCATGTTTTGTTATTGTAAAACAACCTCTACCATCAAGCTAAAAGCTTATGTTTGGTATTTACACATTTTATACATGCCAAAATGTTTTCAAGTCCTGAAAATGCATTATGTACACTGTACCATGCAGTACTTAGTGAACAGGCACGCTCTGTGTGAAAGTAAACAGGCTCTTTGAAGTCAAATTTTTTGTCTTAATTGCACTTGAAAATGCCATATGATCATTGTACATCAAGGTAAAGTATGCTTGTATATACGCTACTGCTTCTGCAATAAGAACGGTCAAGTGAAATGCTGTGGCTAAAACAATAAACGCTCTTACTGAATGTATGTTGCACTAAAAAAAGCATTGGTGTTGCTTTCTGATTCCAATAACCATCACAAACATTTAGTGCCTTAACTCAGCACTGCACTCTTGGTTTTATGCATGTCCATCGCACGGGTAATGACCACAGGCACTGTACCAAAGCGGAAAGTGATAGCAGGGAAGGGGCAGGTAGGTCAATATAAGCATTGGCAAAAGAGAGTGCACACTGATGCGTTTAACACACAGGGGGAACTGTTTCAACACCTGTTCTGCTTTCAGAGAGAGACTGCAACGAGCTGCTGAGGGACTGGGAAGTATACTGGCAAACACACTGCCAATAAAGTGGCAGCTGGTGGGGCACTTGTTCAAACACAGTTATAAAGGCTTGTATTGGGCAATCCATTCAGACCACGAGGCTGGCTGTGGGCAAGGGCACAACCACATCACACAGTTGCTCACACACATGCAGGTATGTATTGTGCACCGACACGAGGCAATGACAGTGGCTGTGATATGACTCTTCACGTCAGCATGGTGAGTCATTGCCTGATGCTAGAGTTGCCACCGCAACTGTCCCTGCACCATCTCAAGGTATGCCTGCCTCTGGAGACAGGTCGTCCTAAGAGGCCGAAAATACAGAAGTGCATTGGTCTCCCCTGGAGGTAGGCAAGGAGGGATCCTGTCTCTACTAAGCAGCCAGCATGTAGAGGTAGCCCGTTGTTTCTAGGTCAGTGGCAGTGTCGCCTGTGCCCTCGGCTGACATGGGTGCATCCAAAGAGATGTTGTGAAGTGCGGCACGCGCAGTGATGATGCACACTGTCCACTCCCACTGGCGGTGGTGAGTCCGGTGCCTTTGAAAGCACATGAAGTAGCTATTCGGCCCATCGATGCAATGCTCAACTACAAATAGCACGAAAGAATGTGGCATGTTGTACAGGTCTTCAGCTGGTCGGGTCTGTGAGGCCACGCCAGTGGTGCAAGCAGCCATGGCCGGCTCCAATGTGTAGACACTGTCTCCTGCATAACAAAAAATGACACAGTTAAGCATGTTCTTTCTCGGTGATCTCAACAGCCTTACAGGACGCTCTACTATACATTGGAAGACTCATGCCAATAGCCCACGGCCAGGCTCTGCAGAACATGATATTCATGACCATACAGGCAACACATTATGGTGATATATAAGTGAGCACTGCTATAAGGTCAGTATTCTATTATCCTACTGATATAAATGACGCATTATGATTGCCTACACAACACAAACGCTGTCAGGTGCATTTTGACTTGGTTTTTTAGACAGGAAATATCATGTATTTCAACAACGTTATATGAGTGCTGTGTTTCTGCTGTAATTGGGTGAAAATACACTCTACCATACTCTAAAGTGTCTGCATTGGTGTAACTAGCCAGGCTCATTCTTGTAGCTTTAGCAGATCAGGGCAAATGCAGTGCTTGTAGCATGAGCAGATCAGGGCAAATGCCGTGTGCTGGAGCTCAGTATATGTGAGTGAGGTCGCCCGACGGCCGACAGGGCCTTTTTACTGCTTACCCAGAAAAAACTTCACCATCGTCGAGCAGGCCTTCCTCCACCTCGGAGTGGCGCCAGACGACCGCGTCGTGGAAGGATCGGGATCAGCGCGTGTCCACGGCCAGAATACGCATGTTCGCACCACAGATCTGAGAAAAACCACGCACAGCACGAACTTACTCTCGTTGCCGAGGCCCGCACTTGTAGCCGAACTCATGCGATTGAAAACAGAGGCCAAGGTCTACTCACTCATGTGAGTAGTGTAGAACCCCTTGCGACTTGCTCGCAGCACTGGCCCGCGGCTTCTTGATGGCGATGAGTGTGTCATCGACACACCCGACGAAGCCGGGGATACTTCCGCGGCGGAATTTTAAGCGAAGGAAGCCCTGCTTCGCCGCCGCCCTCTCTTCGGGTCTCTCCAGAAAGCGAACACACCCCCTTCTGCGACCCAACATTGAGAATGTTGGGTCTCCGCTACCCACCGCAAACTCACGGTCGGCTGAGCTACGCCGACGTGTTTGCTTCATATCCTACGGCGCCTTGAATCCACCGATGGCGAAGAAGCGCAGCGCGCACAGTACCTGCCGATCCACCGACAGCCCGCTCACCCGCACATACCCAGTTCAACGGCGAGGTCGTCGCACAGCCATTGTACACATTGTGCAGTCTCCTTGAAGCGTCGAAACAACTCGTCTCGCACGTCAAAACCGTTTTCATGCACCCTCCTACACCGTTGCTCGCGCGGAACAGCCGCCATATTCGATCACAAAGATTGAGAGCGGTTTATGAGCTGCCTTTCTCGCTCTCAAGTTTCAGCCCGCATAATTAGGTGCGAAACGTCACCACTTCAGCCATGTTCATCACGTCACCGTTGACGCAAAAAACCGCCGGCTAAGGCCGACCAATGGGAGCGTTGCACATGGCGGCATTGTGAGCGTTTTAGTAACTTTTTAGTATTGAGAGCGGTGCAGAATATGCCCCCAGGTGGACAGTTGTCGGCCCCACCCACGTAAGGGGGCGGTGCTGGTCTCTCTCGCTGTCTTGCGGCTCGGTCGATCCAGCAGTCCTCGAACACTCGTGTCGAATTGCCAGGTCCAGCGCCATCGTTGGAAAGGAATGCCATGCCGTTTCCCAGCCGGTGGACAGGGGGGGAAAGACACGTCATGAAAGGCTGTCGTGTCAACTTCAGCACTGTGTTGAGATCGGTGCCTCCGTGGGAAAGGAACTGTGCTGCGTTTCCCAGCAGGTGAACGAGGAGCCTTGTACGCCCCCGCCTGATGTCCGAAATGCGGGACCTCTGTCAATGATCCACAGCGTGACCTTTCACCGCGTCACTCCGTCCGGCGACCCGTGGGCAGGCTTGGCCACCTGACGCCGCCGCTGTTCCCCGCCCACCTTTGTTGCATGACTCATGTCTTTTTGGAATTCCGCCCCGGCCCGTGTTCACCGAACTCAACAACTTCTCCGCGGCCCGAAAAATCTCGAATGGCCAGCGTTCATGACCGCTGGGCAGGAAGAGATGAGTCTGGAACGGGCTTGAAGGGTTGGTCTCCGGTAATCAACAAAGGAAGGCATCAGTGGACTGTTCCCCGTGGCAGGGCACTGACCCACAAGCAAGCGCCCGGAATTTGCCAAAGACCCACCAGGCTTCCCACAATGACAATCAAAAGTTTACTAAAATGTTACTTGATTTTGGAGTAATCTCGTGCGGGCAAAGGGAGAAATATCCTCTTTGAAATCGCCTAAGACGGACTGCTTGAACCAAGGTTAAAAAAAACACAGCAGGTGGTCCTACTAATTTCTCTTGCCCGCAACAACCGGCGGAAGTCATCAGCATTTCCGTGCAGTTTTCCCTTCTTAACGCACCGAGAAATTGTAGTGTTGGAGAGATAGACTCCGTCTGAGCAAGCGACAATTTTTGGGGTGACAATTGTCATACTCGCGTTAGAGACAATGGTCAGTCTCAAGGCGAACTTCGCGCCATAGAGGTAACCCTGGTAACACTACGACTTCTGTGCCGCCCAAAACCAAACACGCGCACTCTTTTTCTGAAGCGCTGTACGCTTCCCCTCTACAGGTCAGCTTGCGGCTGACGTACAGAATCGGGTGTTCGTCGTGGTCGTCGCCAACTTTGCTTAAAACAACACCCAGTTCTCTATGACTGACGTCACACTGGACTAAAAACTCTTTAACCTAATCAGGGGTCCGAGCAAGGGTCGGGACACGATAGCCTCCTTCAAGCTCTTGAAAGAGTGTTCTTTTCGGTCCTCCCAGTGTACGTCAGTGCTTTCCGTAAGGCGTCAGTGCCTTCCGTAAGGCGTCAGTTAAGGAATCAATGTTCCGTCTACGCGACTCTACGCGTAGATCTACGCGTGCTGCACTCCTGTGAGTGCCGTTATCTCTTGGTAGCATGGGAAATCGACACCTGTCACTTCTGACTCAATGACATCATTGCCTCGGTCTACGATAAAAAAAAACGTTAACATCCGAATGAATCCCAAATTTTGAGCTTCAAACAAAGTAGCCCTTCCCTCTCCAATTTCATACATACTTCGAATGGCTACGCGGGGGTGAGAGCTGACTCACCTCCGCCATGTTGAAAGGATTAGTCTTTCAGGCGCACCCGCCGGGGTCGCGCTCTGATTGATTGTGCTACTGTGAACTCGTGACAAAAGGCTGCAGAAAAAAACCATCGCCGACTCATACTGTCGTTTCCGCGCCCCCTCGAGGCCCTCCGAAAACCTTGGTGGTGCCTACAATGTCGATAGCCGACTCTGGACGACGAGCAGTGACCAGCGCGAGAAGGTACCCTTCTTTTTCGCCCCAAGCAGGAAGCTCGGCTACCCTTTCGCCATGCGCGCTTCCTAGAATACGGTGCCAAATCTGAAGGACGAATCCTCCCCAAGTGCGCCCGCCGAACACGCCTGCATGCGTCGCCTCGGTTGTTCGACCCCTGCGTTCGCATGCGCCGAGTGCCCGCAACCTTTCGCCTTCTGTTGTCTTGGGCCGCTTTGCCCTTTTTCTTACTGACTTGTCAGGACGGCGAGGTTTTCCTGCAGGCCGATGCCTCTTGGTGCACTTCGCGCCTGTTGTGCTTGGAAGACGCGCTCTTCCCTTTTCATTACTGCGGCCAGCCTTTGACTCACCTGCGCGTGCCGCCTGACTAGTAACTGCAGCTGCAAGTTTACGAGGCGCAACGCGAGAAGGCTTCGCCTTTCCTTCCATCGCATTTCTTTCTTTCGCACCTGTCCGCGCAACCGAATTTGGCGCTTTAAATTTGATCCGCTTTCTCTTGGCCCTTTTCCTTCTCCGCCTAGACTGTTTCGTGTGCGTCTCCTGATCACAACTAACTACCTCTAGTTTTTCAGTCGCACCTCGGAAACTTTCCTCGAATTCAAAGCTGGCCTCTACGGCTTTGCAGCAGAGTGGCAGCGCCACAGAGCTAGCTGCTCCCGAGTTCCCCGCCTCATTCCTTTGGGGGTTCTCCTCTACCGCTTACCTGTCGCTCTGCGCGCCATTCTCTGCATTGCAGTGCTCAGCTACAACTGAGTCCTTTTCTCTGTAAGCCTGGCTTTTACGGCTATCCTTTTCCTCGGCAGCCTCGCACTCTTCTTGCACCAGTATTGCAAAGGTAGCCTCTCCCGATTCTTTGTCACTGATGCCACTGTGACACATCAACTGGTCCTTACCGCGGTCACTGCTGTCTAAAGGGTTTTCCTTTGTTTCAACTTGGAAACCTTTTCCGATAGGAAAAGCTCCCTTTTCGCGGTCCTGCCGGTCCTACGCTTGTATCGGCTCTCAACAATCCCGACAAAGGTGTCCGTTGCCTTCCTACCTCGCTCGGAGGAGAATCCTCGCACTTGTGTCGTGTAGACGCTATCTCTGAATGCCCTCTCTTAGCATTGCATCTAATAATTTCTTGCAAGCTTTGAAAACCAGACAATATGGGTTCAGACAAACCCCGCAACAGCGAACGCCGCTACAGCGAAATTTGCGCCACAAATTAACTCAGATTCCACGTCGGTAAACAATGTAATTCAGTGCAATCATTCCCCCCCCCTGCCCC
The DNA here is from genome assembly GCF_055824585.1 of Amblyomma mixtum. NCBI lineage: Eukaryota > Metazoa > Arthropoda > Arachnida > Ixodida > Ixodidae > Amblyomma > Amblyomma mixtum. The sequence goes on from NC_143014.1 coordinate 206,187,040, forward strand.
CCCCCCCCCCCCCAACGAACAATTTTCGGAGCGAGGTTCCGGTAGTCGTGGCGACCGAAGCGTGGCCTTGTGGTAGAGCATCCGCCTCGCATTCGGGAGGTGCTGGGGTCGATCCCCAGTGCCGCCGGATACCCACCGGTTTCTTTAATGGGTACAAGATTTCCCCTGGCCTGGTGCTCGGCTCTTCTAGGGTGAAATGCTTAAGAAAAGGGTCTTAGACCAAACAGTTGCCTTGACGGATGAGTGATAAGTTCCCCCGCCAAGTAACCATAAGTCCGCCTCGTGCGGCATAAGCCCAATTTGTGGCCCTTTTGCTTCTCCCAAACGTACACCCCTAAAGAAAGCCGAGCGCCAGGCCGGGGGACGCTTGTACCCTTTTGTACCGGTGGGTGCCCGGCGGTGGGTTTCGAACAACCCACCTCTCGCAGCCGAGACGGGCGCTCAAACCATTTCCGAGTAAGCGGCTGTTTTTTTTTTCAGAGCATCCACACATGCCCGTATATCTGGTTAGGTTTGATCAATTACGGCTGCCGAAGACAGTTTACACTTTCAATATCGCAGCTGACATTCCCTACATAATTGGAATTAATGTACATTCACCGTCAAAAGTAAATGGAAGGCGACTTTGTCGAAAAATTTAATTTCTTTAAATCTAAAGCGTAATGTTCCTTGTTTGTTGGGGCACAGTGCAATTCGCACAATCACAGTTAGGCTCACATGTGTATTCAAGGATGCATGAATTAGAGGGGGGGGGGGGGGTAATGATTAAATTTCTTCATTAATATTGCCTTCCATTTACTTCTGACGGCACCTGTACATACATGTGCGCATAAGCCTGCCACGGTGTTGCCGACGGCTCGGTCTCCGCGCTTGCGAAGCATGGTCGTTACTGCAAGGCGACTTTCGAAAGCACCTCACTTGCAATCCTGAAAAAGCCGATGGAGCTGAGAAGCCCTTTGATGCTTGACCTTTGCGATTAAATGACGTGAATACGGTGCGGCTAGGGGAAGGTCACGTGGTACGAAAGTTTAAGTTCTTTTGGAGGGCAATATAAGGCAATGACTAGGCAACAGTCAAGTGAATTCGATGGAGAAGTGAGGGGAATGTTTAGGCAATAGTCACGCTAATTGGAAACACAGTGATTTCGCACGTCATACTCGGTTTAACGGCGCTAAAACTGTCAAATTTTTTCGCTCTCTTTGCTGATGGAGGTATAACTGAAAGTATAACTAGCAGGTATAAGTAACACAAGGCTATAACAATACAAGTATAAAGGTCAGGGAAGGTAAAGATATAACTAGCATTTCTCTGTGAACCTATCGTGCCGACGGAAACCGGTGAAAATTTGCTGAACGCTTTATGAAAATCGGTGGCTAGTTCGAAAGCGCTTTTTCCGGAGCCTAATTGCGGAGCATGTTGGGCCTCACGACACTGAGCAAGCGGTGCGCAACGATCTGGGTCCCGATTCTCGATATTCGCATTCGCCTGTCGGCGGCATATTGCCTCTCTGATTGGCTGTTAGAAGTGTCAATCTCCGTCAATGGGCGTATCAATCAGGCTTGGTTACAGCAGCACTTTTCGCGGTGACGTCGATTTGACGTGGCATTGAAAATGCATTTCGCAGCGCTATTCTTGGTGCCCGGCTGGTACGTATATGTGATTGTGAAGGGAAAAGAAGCTGAAGTGATCCATGCGAGAGCACTTACGCTCGACTTGCCAATTTGGAGAAAATAGCTGCACACCGGAAACAGCAACTTCCTGAAATCTGATTGGTTGGTACAATATCACGTAAAGCACGTGATAGGCACACATTTTAGAGCTATGTCAGAACGACGTTTCATCACGTTTACGTTGTGCCGCCATTGCAAAAAATGGCTGAAATTCTCCGCCATCATTTCGCCCGTCGAAAGGTGCCCGAATCATGCAAATGAGTTAGAGAAATGCTGATTTATACGGCGTTAGGTAGCCGCATTTTAACGGGTATTTATTTCAAGACAAAACTAAGCTTACAAAAGTCTTGTTTTGATTGCACAATGCAATGATATGGCGCTATAAGGGCACATCTTAAATAAGCAACCCTTGAGCGTAGCAGGGGGGGTAAAGCTGAGCTAGGCGTAGAGCCGCATAGGGGCGCTAACTGCTCTCCTGTTGCAAACCCTTCGCTCGCAGTGAGAAATCATCCGTCCGTGCGGTTAGTGTAGCGCGAAATTTGCTCGAATGGCGGTGCCGGCCATGGAGGAAAAAAAAGGTTTTTTTCCTCCATGGTGCCGGCCATCATGCCGGCCATAGAGTTTCTTGTGCCGGCGCTGCGATTTGCTGCTCGTTGCATTCATTCGTCGTTTGTTAAAGCCTAGAAGTGGGAAAGGTGAGCGTCTTTCGAGGTCACCACGATGCTTTCGAGTTGTCTCTGACTAGACAGCTCGTCTTTGCAATCACCTGACGAGGCATATGGTGTGGTGGCTATGCAAGGATGCATTGCGGCGAGAAGCAGTGCCGAAATGTCGAGCTCTGTGGGGCGATCGCCAGCTTAACGGATGGTCTTTACGCGCGTGATGAGTGGATGACACGACAGGTGTTCGCGCGACCGAGCAACAAACTCCGGGAATGTGTCGGGCTTCTCGACGAGACATCCTTGTGTGTGTAGCATCATTCTCATCCCTTTTGCATGCATGCTGGAAATGACTTTAAAGCAAGCACAGGAGTATATGCAGGATGCATGCTGCGAATCCGAAATTTGTATTCGGCATTTCGCGTTGCTTTTTTCATATTGTGTTTCAGTTGTTGCACACAGCGCCAAGTTGAGAAAACAAAGCCTAGCATGCTAGTACGTTGGTCAATTTCTTTGTTATTGGTGTAGATGAATGTGAAAGGCAGCATCGGTGAAATCAGCTGGAAGGCGTCGTTTCCTTAAGTGTGAAAAAAATTGCGTGAAACCCTAAAAGAATACTATAACCTGGCTTAAGCATTATTAATGAAGTACACAAAAGTGATTTCGCTATTCAAGCTGAAATTTTCATAACAGTGTTACATCATCAGTTGCACAGCAGTCACGTGGAAATTACCCAGGAGGGTGGAAACGTTATTTCTTTAAGGGCACACGGAAAACAAATATATATGAGACTTGTACATTTTATTTACAGGTGTGGTGTTCTTGCCGGTGAAGGTTCCAGCTCACAAGAAGTCTGGGCGGGATCCATCCACGACCCATTTATGTGCAGTCTCTCTCCATGTTCTGCCCGCATGGAAATCGCCAAACTGGTGAGCACGTGCTTAGTGTGTTCTGGCAGGCATGAAGGGGTAGCATGTTTGCCTGCAGTAAGATTGCATGCGGCTAATGATATCTGTCTGCATTTATATATAGTTTATTGAGCAAGGAAGAACAGTGTAAATAGAACCACATATGAAAATAATGTAAATTAATCATGTCTGTACTTTTCAGGTGACAGCGGAGGGTGACACACAATGTTGTTCTGTGGCTTTGGATTTTTCCTAGTGACCACAATGTCAAGGTAGCCTCATTTCGATTGGTGCAAAATGCAAAAGCATGCATATACTAAAAAACTCAAGGTAGTCATAAACAGTTAGACTTGTGCCCTTCCTTGCAGTGCATTCTGTGGTGGTTTTCTTGAGTATAAAAAGACTATTAATTATTTGTGTCCATCAGTTTGGGAAATCTGCCATAAAGTACCTCTAGCTATATGGCAACACTTCGTTTTGATATTAATGATTAATTTTGCAGTCAGCGTATTTTACATTTGTACGTAAAACTAGAATATAATTGAACTTGCGACTTCAACAATTTCAGATATTTGGAAACGCAATGTCTAGCTCGTTGGGGGATTTCAGTGCACAGCGTTGATTAATGTGCAGGTGATGGTGTGCATCTTATGCAGATGTGGCGGACCACTCTCACCATGGGGTCTCGTGTGCTTGGGAGCCATGATGCCAGATTCATCTTCGCTCACCTCTCGGCTGGATTGGCTGCCTAGCTGGGTGGTCATACCGGGTTCCTGAACGATTACATGAGGTGTCTGCAAAGGTGTCATGGTCATCGTACGGCATGGACAAGAGTTTTCTGCGAAGGTCAGTAGAGCTTGCACTGTGCAACACAACATATTCATCCACACTCAGCTGCAGGACCATGACACCACTGGCAAGTGGTGATAATAGCAGGAGCACCAACATCTACAACAAGGAGGAGGACACAGAACCATTTGGATTCTACCTGACAGACAGGAAGTGTAGGATCAGCAACTGCGTGCGGGAATTGCACTCACTGCCATGGTTGTCATGTGTAGCTATGCCACAAGTAATCAGTGTACATTTGCTCTGCTTCAAGTTGGATAGCATACTGCTAGGAAGCTGGTGAAGTCTTCATCATTTTGGAGCTGTTCTTTAAATAGGACCATATTGGTGGTATCCTTGACAGAAAAAATTATTTTTGTCTGGTGCTGCAGTTTTGTGTGAGTCAGGAAGTGTCCCAAGTGTTTTCAGTCTACCGTCTGCCAACTTGCTGAGTGTGTGCTTCAACACATGCTTTGGTGATTGTGAAGAGGTGCCGTCCCTTCGTGTGGTGCCTCCCTCTGTGTTCTGCTTGTACACAACGCACATTTTATTTGGTGCTTAAGTTCAGTAAAAGAGAGGAAGGCACCAAAATGTTATCCTTCTAGCACCAGGGTGTTGACTGCACATGCTTTCACCAGTGCTTTTCTGTTTGCTTTGGTGTTTGTTGAGAGCCAGCAGTCCAGAACATGCTCAACATACAGCATGGTTGCTGTGTCTCTAGTCATTTACAACACCGCTTCTTCAGGGTGCAACACGTCTTGTGTGGCACTGTTTGTGTGATAAGATCACAACATGCTTTGCCTCATGGCATTTGGTTTCCTCTGTGTGCTTGCTTTCGACTGCTTCTTTCACATGCTACACGTAGTTATAAAGCAGTGAACTATTTTTCCTGAAGGGAAAGTCACGTAATTGTTTCACGGTCGATTTCCCAGATGAAAATGCAAGGCCTGGCCAGCGTTTTGACACGTGCACCCATTCCCATTTTCTAGCTGAAATTTGTACCCCTGACGAAAACCTACAAATTGTACATTAATTCAGTTGAAAGAAACTGGAATTATAAATTATGCAGCTGGACATAATTTGTGTTTCAATAATAAAGCTCCAACTGCCATTTTGCAGCTGTAAGGGCATGATCCGGTTCAATAAGTCAGCTGGAAATGGATCATAATAGTAGTAGTAGTAGTAGTAGCAGTAGTAGTAGTAGTAGTAGTAGTAGTAGTAGTAGTAGTAGTAGTAGTAGTAGTAGTAGTAGTAGTAGTAGTAGTAGTAGTAAGCGCTATTGATCTTTCTGGGTTACTCAGGTGGCCTTCTCAGGTCCAGGATCTTTTTCTCTTTCCAGGATTTGTGGTCCGGGATCTTTTTCTGTGCTGGGCTATCAACCTTGAATGCAACCTTGAATGGAAGGTGACTGCCCAACTGTCCTCCCAGTAAAAGTGTGTTAGATCCCATTTTCATTGACTCGTCCCCTTGCACTTTGCTTCATATAAGTTGGGGTTGCTGTTTGGTCATTTTAAGACAAATCCTAGACAACCTGTTTACCCTCTGCACCCTCAGTGTGACTGGACCATCAGTGTCCGTGCTGCCATTTTTCCGTTTAGCAAAGGTGACTGCTGGCTACTTCAGTTTGCAAACTAGGCAACACTAATGTGGATGTACACCACTGTCAAACGTTTATGAAAGACAGGTCTGTCCCGAAAAATTCTTATCTTTGTAGACGAGACATATTCGTCAATATGTATTGTTGCTCTTCGCAGTTAGGCTGCATAATGAATTCTAGGATGCATAAAGTTCAGTGATGAAAATTAATTATTTTGCCAATAATGGCTTCCAGAAACTTTTCGTTGTGCATGTAAAAGACACCTCACTCCTTTTAGGCAATTTGCAACACCTAAGAGGCATGGCAACTCCCCAAAAATGTAGGGGGACACTTAAGCTCATCATTCACAGGTATGACACAACAGTGTTTATGGCTCCCTGCAGTGGTTTCTCTTCACACACACAGTCACTGTTCTTCATTCGTGTTCACACATTTATCACAATTGCCTCAACACAGGTTCCACATTCTTGTCTTTGAACTCTTCCACACTGCAGTTCACCTACATAATGTTACTGTGATTACTTTCTCACTAATTGGCACATCTCTAGTTCACTGCAGTAATTACATTACTAAGCTTCAAATTAAGCTAACAGCACCCACAAACCAACCCCCCCCCCCTTTGTACCTCAGCAAAGTCAATGTGCCTACACGGCCTAGTTGATGGTAGCGTGCCTGGCTGGCGATGCAGGGGTCATGGGTTTCAAGGCAGACAGAAATTTATTAAAATTTTTTGTACGTAAAATCTATTACTTTATGAAGTGAAGTATTTTCAGACATGTGCTGACGTTTGATTCAGATTACAAATCCTCTTTTCAGTGACTTTCACTGCGGACATACACGCGTGAAGCATGTTTTTTGACACAATGCTGGGTGGATAACACTCGATTTTCTACTGAATGGCAGCCTCTGTCCTTGACAGTGGTGTGTGCAGGCTTTCCATACCTTTCTTTTCTGGTTGCACATGTCACCCAATAACTTCTTAGCACTAATTGCAATGCCGTCACATACCATACAGCACTAATGATATTACTTGGTGGTAATCAGAAAAAAATTTTTTCTTATAGTGTTGAAAAAGAATAGCAGCCTGTTTCCACCTGACTTGGTTTGGTTTCATACTTCTGCTTGAACTTTAAGAGAAATTAGCCAGCAAAGCTGTACAATAGGGTAATTTTTCAGGGGGCTTAAATTTTATGCACAGGCGCTTGCAATGACTCCAATTTCGTCAACATTTTGCAACCTCTTCTATCATTATATTGGTGATGAATAGTTCCGGTTCATTTATTTGACACTCTCCTCGTGGAAACTCCGAGTCAGACTTGCTTACCATTTTTCAAGCTGCCTAAATCATGCTCAAAAAACCAATTTACACTCCATGTGCACACACCACTAGGCATTTTAAGGTTCTATTTTTTTTTTTCATGCAGTGAAGGAGTGTAATATATACATAGAGGGGAGGAGAAATCTCCAACCTGTCACTTATGCTTGAGCTCCAGAGCGGATTTTAAACGCACCTATCAGGCTTGCCGAAAGAAACCGAAACCTCCTTTCCAACGGATGAAATCACAGGAGCGATGGGAGGCTGCTCTGCGCAGCTCACGGTCAGAGCTACAGCTTTGCATCATGGCCTGGGCCTTGAAGGTCGCCGCAGCCAAACAGTGCCTGGTCATCTAGAGTGGCCTGAGAGCTGTTGCCGCCCTGTTCAGCACCCCTTCACCCACCCTCACCTGATCCACTGAAGTGAGACTAATAAAGTTGTTACCAACCAAGGGCTGTCTTCTGCTGCCTTCTTGGCAACACAGTTCACCACGGTAATTTTGAACTGCTTCTTTTGAACAAATAATATCTGAGCTGTACACAAGCTTTGTTCTCAGTACAGGTAGGCCCTTTGCTATTGGAATATGTGGTAATCTACTGTTGCAGAGCAACTTCGATTGGTCCTCAGTGTCCTTTCAGACATTTGCCGACATTTCAGCACCTACAACTGATGTGGTGCCCTTCACTGAACAGTAGATGTCATATTTTGAGTGTACATAGAGGGTTGTCTATCTTAGTTAACAGTAAAGGAAACTACTTTGAAAGTGAATGCATTTCATTGAGCATTACTCTCCTGCAGTGCACAATAGTGGCATCGCAGGGTCTTTATTGCATTAGTGTATGGTGTAAATGCTGCCTAACGGCATTGTGATCCACCGCTCAAAGAGAACCAACAATGGCCCTGATATGCATGAGGTCGGGAGTGTAAAGAGGGAACACTTGCACATCACGCTAGAAACATGACTGAGCCCTCTTGTAGATTGCTCGTGGAGTGCACAGGGCTTGCCAAGATCAATCCACATCATCCAGTGTTATCATGCTACATTAATGAACCTTTTGCCAGAATACCACTGCTTGTCTACGATGCTGCCTCCCTCAAATACTGTGGGTCATGTTGGCCATGCATTTCTTGCCCCCTTTGTGTGTTATCTTGCTGCTGTGCATGTTTGTGCTTTTCTTGTTGTATTGCTGTTCTTCCTTCTTGACTTCACCGTTGTTTTTATTATCCTTCAGCTCCTTGACCTCACCCTGGACATGTTCCGGCCTGATATGACATGTGCACTAGATAATACGCGTATATGTGCACGCTATGATGATAACTTGGATGAAGCGAATAAAGCAAGTGTCTTGCACACTGCATTAGCTGTTCATAATCTGGCATCGCCCTCCACCTTCACTATCCACCTCTATATTCGTCCCGTTCCCCAATGTTGAGTAGCATATGTGAAGACATTTTTTTCCAGCCGACTTCACCTCTCTTGACACCAATCCTTGCCCTCTTACAAGGAATCTTGCTGCGTTGAAAGGAGCTGCCTGGTGCTGCTGTAGATGCATTACTGTTGTCCTACAGCAAAGGAATTGTAGGGATGGGCATGACAAATTTTGTTTCAGCTCTCACATTTTGGTGCGTACTTGCATCACAGGAGTGGTGTAGCTGCCTGTATGACCTTGGTAAGTGTATGTGCTCATTATTAGACAGAATTAACGAGATTGAGGGCCTTTTCAAATATTGAAATTAAATAGCACTATTGAGAGTGTTATTTGAATGAAATAATGTACTTGCCACTCTACGCGGTGCATCATACTTCATAGTTAATGTTCACAAAGCAAAAGATGAGTGCCTCAGAGCATGATAATGAGGTATATGTCCTATTCAGATTAAGTGAAATGCCTGAAATATATGCTTCTGTACTTCTGTAGTCAGTGGACTTTGAGGTGTGTTTGCTATTTTTTTTAAGTACTGGCGGGAAACAATATCTCCCTATTTTGCTTTCGCATTTGTCGTTTTTGATAATAAGAGATTATACGCGTTCATAGCGTTGCCCTTGACGCGATTCGCAGTCGCGTTTCGTGCGCGGCCGCTTGCAAACGTAGCCAAGGATAGCGTTAAAGGGCCACTGCCCAGGGTCCGGACATTTTTGAAAAACAAGCCCACTGCATAGATGAGGCATCGAAGATAACCTCTGCAAAATACTAGAGCCATGCGCTCCCCGAAAAGCTGCGAAAATTCAAATCAAAGCCCGCTCGTTCTTTCCTTCAACAAAAACGGGCCCGGCCCACTACTCTGAACCCCGCTGACGTCATGGGGGGCTACTTTCGCTAAAGGCACTCCATTGGTGCATCGTTCTGACTGACGGGAGAACGTTGGGCGTAGCCTTGGCGTCGCGTCGTCTGCACAACGCTTTCCGCAGCGCCTTCTGTTCTGGCTCATGCCTACAAACCCGCATGAAGGAACAAAAAAAAAACTGCGGAGGGAGCGTGCGGCGACAGCCTTGAACCCTTGCCATAAAAAGTAAAAAAATAGTAAAACTGAGGGAGTTGGCAACGCATTCCACCGTCCACCTCAACGGCGCTACCAAGGTAGATGTACTATGGTAGCGTAGGCTGCATAGAAGCCATGGAGGAAAAAAAACTAAGGAGGGAGCGTGACGTCACGCGGCCAGCGTTCGCAAGCCGAGTTGTTTTGAAGTCGTTTTCTCCCTCAGTTTTTCGCTCTCCGAGGCAGTCCTTTATGTTTTGATTCTGGTATGTTTTAGTGCGCGCGTATGCGCGACCCGCGGCGCGGGCATCTACAGCAAGGAAGTTGATCTACAGTTAGTCTGCCGCGCTAATCGGCGCATGCGCGCGCTCAGCGGGGCTAGACTTTACCGCACGCTATCACTTGGTGTGATCACGGGGGGACACACTCTTTTTTTTGCTATATCTTTACTTGTTTAGACTAGGCATCAAGGCTGTCGCCGGACGCTCCCTCCTTAGTTTTTTTTCCTCCATGATAGAAGCCCATACGTTCAAAACATGGCGGCTTGTGGTGCGCAGCCAGCGCTGTCTTCGAAATGCGTGGACAACTAAAAAGTGACGTCATAATTAAAACAAAAACGCGACGTCACAGTCACGTGTTTTAGTGACGTCATATTCGTGACGTCAGCGTCACGTGCTGCTTGGCGGGAAAAATAAACTACTGAACGCCGCGACGCTTCAGCGCGACACCCGACACGAGAACGAAGAAAGAAGACACGACGAGTGCCGACCACCAACGCTATTTTTAGGTAGTCAGTTCTCGTTGTGCCTTTTTCCTTCGTCCTCGCCTCAGGTGTCGCGCTGAATGTCGCAGGTGTAGCGCTGAAGCGATGAAATGTGACGCCGCCAGACAGGTTATCGCTCGCACATCGTGCAACCGCACACCTCTTTTTTGCGTACGGGGGCCTCATGGCCACAGACGATGCCCTTTTGGGGCAAAAGCGACAGAACCGCGCCCAACCGAACGAAACTACACAGAAGCGCTGGCAAAAGGGAAAAGCGGAAACTCTACACGAACGATGCACACCAAGAACTCGAGCAACAAGCAACGAGGAAAAAGTAGGGCTAGCAGAATCGAGTTTCAAACAAAAGCAAGCAGAATGGTCAAAAGATATGACCAGGGTATTACATCAGAGCACCGTCAACCTTGGCATCGTCCCGCTGCCATTGCCGCTGCTCTGAGCGAACGCTGTCATAAAATTTTTACAACGCAAGCGCTATACTTTCTAACAAAATGCGCACAACTAAAACATTTTAAAACGGAATCACTGCAATTGTTTTTGAATGCTTTTGAAACACAAAATATGTCCTAATTATTTTCCTCTTCTAGTCGTGTTTGTCCACTCATTTCATTTTGGCGCTTTAGTTCCACCACTAATTTGATGTCGCTAGCACTTGGTTCTGGACCGCATTCAAGCCCCGGCTTCGCGACCTATTTCAATTGACCTTGGCGCTACTGTGCGACGCGCACACACCTACGCGCCACAACTCGGCGGCATTTTTAGTACTTGGCGCGAAGTAGCAGACGACACTGCTTATTTTTTTTCATACTTTGTTCTTTATTTTTCAATCTCGTCATTCTATGCCTGTCCGTGCCCAGAGTAGAGTCACCAGAGGCCAGCATGTAATTCCGGAACGCCAGCTCCCATTGCTCCCATGGAAGGGCAGGAAGACCAGGAGTCGGCAGGAAGGGCGGTGGCGGCTGAAGCCCAGAAAAGCTCATGACGGACGTTGAGCAGTCCACGTCAAGGTCCTGAACTAAAACAGCATCGTTGTCGCCAAAATATGTTGTATCGTAAGAAGGATTAATCAAAAATTGAAAAACAGTACACGCAGCATACGGTCGAGCCGATCTGTATTCTCTCTCTACTTCCTTGTCTTCCCCCGTGCGCGCGAGTACGTGCAGCACACCTGCCACACTTCATCTTTGTCACACTATGGTCATTTCAGTCACTTGTGATGGTGCGCGCGTAAATGTGGCAATGTTGGAAGAGCTTATTGGGTGTGAGTTCCAACATGTGGGAGACCTAAAAACAACCTTTCCATGCCCAGCTACCCAGGAACCAGTGGCAGCATTTTTGGATCCCTGCCATCCCTTAGCGAAAAAGAGGATGTGCTAAAAATGCATTTCAAACGTATTGTATTAATTTCATATTTATTTCGCATTTTTTTGTCCCTATGCTTAAACTGCAATACGAATGCTTTCTAAGTACACTAGGAATAATATTTTAAACGTTCTTAAAAATACGTGAAAAGTACATTTTTGCCCGCTTAGCATATTTATAATGCATTAAAAATATAATAAAAATATACATTAGAAATATACTAAAAATATACATTTAATACATTAAAAATAAGTTTACTCGGGCTTAAAAAGGAAGTATGCTGGGCGGCTCCATAGAATGACATGGGTTAATTCTTCAACTGCAGAACAAATCGTACGCGGGTATCTAACATTAATCAACAGGAGTCTGATATTATAATGTGACGTGATTGAACGGGAACGGCAGATACCTACACACAGCATACCAAGACGACAGTGACACAGCAAACAACACATCCTACGAAGAGCGCAATACTTGGCTTGCGGTATATATACCCAGCGAAAGCGACGCACTATTTTGCACGGTGAGGCCTTTTTTTGCGCAAATACTGTGGGCTGCCAAATTATCGCAGAAGTACCCTACTGGTCGCGTTCGAACCTGGGGTTAATTAAGAACGGAATTGCTAGTTGAAACTTGCGTCAGGCACAGGTCAGGAGTCGAACTGTCAACCAACAGATACATGGGCGTGTAAGGGAGCCGGTCTGCCCTGCCAGACGGGGTCCTTTCCGCTGGCTTATTCGGACCCAGAAGTACCCAATGCGCTTTTGCTGGTATAGTGCTATCACGTTCACACACGGAAATGTTCGAATGACATTGAGTGGAATGACATTCGAGAATAGGAATGACATTCGGACTCGACGGACTGCCGCGGTGCTGCACGACACTTTCGAAACGCATTCGAAAGCCTCAGCTCGTTTTCAGTGTACAGCGACGACGACGACGGCGGTCACACTAGTCCGACAACGACAGTATATATCACGCTGAACAACAGCTAAAATTATAGTGAAATATCTAGTTTACTATAATATGATTCTAGAGGGACACTTTTTTCAGGCCAACGACACCGATGAATCCGGTCGGCGGACGGTCAGCCTTGTCGGCGGCTGAGCGAGAGCACGGTGATGAGGCGGCGGTGTCTATATGCTCGCGCTACTAAATGAGCGAAACGAACGGCTATATTTCACGTGTGCACACCTGAACACTCCCCAGCGATAAGCGCTTGCCAAATCAATTTCAATCGACGACGGGTCTGTTCCCTTCCGCGACGGCTAGGCCCAGCGAGTTCGCAGGGTTGGATCTGTGATTTCGGCGGTTGTCAAGAGCGAATCGCAAGCTTTAGCGTATGCAAATGGTCACCAGGTGTAGTTTTGGCAACAGTGACCTGAAATCAACAATTGCTTACATCGTAGGGCACGCGTACGATGAACGGGAATCGCCAGTGTGACCCAGACTGCCGAGCCGTGCTTTACGGCCAGCAGCAGTCGTCGCCGTCGCTAGCTTGTGGATAACAAGTTAGGCCGTTTCAGTTAAAGCGAACAGTCGGCAGACATACTTCTGGATAAAGTAGTGTAAAAAAAATACTGGTCACGTCGGAGAAAGCCGGGACAAGAAGCGAGAAGCGCCAGTCCTGCGTGATGCCAACAACCCAGCTTTCTCAGGTGTGCGATCGCATCATCGCTTCCCACACATTGTCGCACTTCGTAAACAAGCACGAGTACAACCAGTAAAAAAGAAAACAGATTGTTTAATAGAACGAAAGCGCAGATTGCGTTTTAGTTATGTAAACAAGCGATGTAAACAACGGTATGAGTGCAGTCGTCCTCATCGGCGCACTCCCGGGGAAATTTCATGCTGACGCGGTTAATATTCATTGGCGTAATATTATCTTCAAGCACTCCCTTAGACAGAACACGTGTAGCATCTTTAGATGACATTCGGCTGGAAGGCATTCGAAGCGCCCGTGTAGCAGGGCTATAAGTGGTGATCACCTTCCTGCTAGAAGTTACCGTAAACGAAAGGATGACAATTGAGAAAGGGAATGTTTTCACTCTTCGCTGAAACGTCATTTCGAGCCCTGATTGTTCCACGGTAGCTTGAAGTGTAATGCAAATATGTTTATGCGGACAACCCATTTGTTAGAATTTAAATATACTTCAGACGGATTAATTGCGTATTTACGAAAGTACACTTTAAATAGATGGCCTGCACCAAAATGCGATGTCCCGAAACTCGATTTTGAGCATTAGATTGTTCAATGACAGCTTGTAGTGCGGTGCAAACATGCTAATGCGGACTGCCAATTTGCTAGAATTTCAGTGTTCTTTGGACGAATTAATTGCGTATTTACGGAAGTACACTTCAAATACACTGACGACACGCAAATGCCATTTCCCGAAACGCGATTTCGAGCACTCGACTGTTCAACGGCAGCTAGAAGTGTGCAAAGACGTTTAAAAGGACTGCCCGTTTGTTAGAATTGAAGTATATTTCGGATGAATTAATTTCATATTTACGAAAGTTCACTTTTAATACATTGACAAGATGCTAAAACTGCATACATATACGTTTACAAGGGCCGCCCGTTTTCTAGAATTGAAGCATACTTTCGATGAATTAATTTCATATTTCCGAAAATACACTTTTAATACACTGACAAGATGCTAAAACTGCATACATATTTTTTCACGTATTTGAAAAGTGCTCGTAGTATGCTTTAATTTAGGTATTTTTGGCACATTTTAAAAATATATTTCGAATACCAAGCAGGAAATTTCAGAAACGTATTTCCGACATATTTTTAGTGCATTCATGAATACAAAATGTGTTTAAAATACATTTTAAATAGCCCACCGTATATTCCAAACGTATTAGTTTTTGCTAAGGGATATGCTAAAACTTGTGAGGAATGCACTGGCACGCAAGAGGTATTTTATTGACCACCAAGGAAGAACAGCGTCCTGGGAGCATATTGAGCGGCTGCATACTGTGCAGCAGAAAGAAGGCCTACATTTGGCTAACAAGTTGCGCAGAGCTCATACTGAGTGGAAGCGACAGCCAATGAAAGTTAGACTTGCTGCCCAAGTGATGAGCACTTCTGTTGCGATAGCACTAGCCGAGTGCAGGGAACTTCACCTGGAAGGTTTTTCTGGCGCACGGGTAACAGAGAATTTTTTGCTGAAAATTAATGACACATTTGATGCACTAAATTCTAGAAGCCTATATCAGAAAGGTTGGAAGAAACCTACAAATGAAAAGAACATTGAAGCTTTCGAATGCATGTTCAAAACCACAACCCATTACCTCTCTTCCTTCTCTTCCTTGAAGGAGTCTGCAAATGGGAGGAGAATGATTGAAAGAAAATGAAAGACAAGTTTCTTAGGTTTTATCATCTGTATGCAAAGCCTGATTAGTCTTTTTCATTTTCTTGTTACTGAAAAACGAGTGGTAAAGTACATTCCGCCCCACGAAATTTGCCAGGACCATTTGGAATGGTTTTTTGGCCTGATTCGAGCACATGACGGGCATAATGACAATCCCACTGCACAGCAGTTTCGTGCTACCTTCAAAAAAGTGATTGTTCAAAGTGAACTGGTTGATGTATCAATAGGCAACTGTCTGAGCCTGGACACCATCTCCATATTGTCATGCAGCAGTGCAACAGTTATATCTTCTCAGCTCTTAAATACATCTGCACCAAGGAGGCAACTTCTAGACAGTGGTGCTGTTCAGCAGTCTCAGGTAACAGCTGCAGACACATCATAGCTGCAGCTACATCATAGCTCTGGGCTACATCAGTGAATGTGGAGGCAGAATCGTGGCTTACATGGCAGGCTATGTAGCTCATAAATTGGCAGCAAAGCTCACTTCTGAGCACTGCACAAGTGCACTACTCACGGCAGAATGAGGAAACATTTACTCATTAATTAAGAGAAAAAGCAGAGGAGGGCTGAAATATCCACCAGAAAGTGTACTGAAGATCTATAAAAAATCGGAGGGGGTGATCAGGACGGTAGTGCGCCTGAAAAAATTGGCATCAAGAACACTACTCACTGATAGAGTGGAAGCTTGGGCGAGTTGGTGATGGTTCACTTGCCACATAACGCTAAAAAGACACGAACACACGAAGACACGAACAAAAGACACAACGGGCGCCCGTCCTGTGTGTCTCCCTTGTGTCCGTGTCTTTTTAGTGCTATGTGGTAAGTGTACTCACTTATCTTCTCCGTGAGGTTCTTTACGCATTCCACTTTAGAGAGCCCTTCAATGAACTTCATGAGCACATATACGACAACTCTCCACTCGACGCTCATTATAAACACCTTGTCAGAGGTGTTGCAGAAAATTACATCAACATGGGCTTGTTTCGTGTTGGCAAGCAGGCAACCGAGAGCCTGCACGCTGCTCAGGTCCGGCAGATGTTTAAAAAAAATAACTCAGTTCAAAGGGCAGTGACTGATCCAACAGTGAGAATTCAAACATCATACTTGGTTTTCGTCAGCACATGTGGTCTCAATTTACCGTAGAGTATGAATGCAACCAGCCCATAGGGGTCCCATGCTTCATGCTGACACTGCAGGTTGCTGCTGGAATATGGGCTGAATAAGAATCTTACATGTAACAGACTTTCATGTGTGACTTTGTCACGACAAAATTCTATTCACAGGGCTTACAATTTAGAGTACATTACAACCTGTCATACTGAGTATTGAAAAGAATAGCTGTGTAATGTGAATGCGTCATGTACACCAACGATGCAGGCTCACGCTTGATGGCAGTCACTGTCAGTTTTTTCAAGCGTAATCAGGGCTTAGGTTTAGCTTGATTGCTACTGAATCAACCAGAAATTACCTGTTTCCTAAAATCAGATTTTCATCTTTCGTGGTAAATGAACAGTACGCACATTTTCAAAAAAGTCGTTCAAGTAACATCAACAGTACAAGTCCACAATGCAAATGCTAGTTCTTGTTCGTGAATTTATATGCTGTAGCTTCACAGATGGACATGTACTATTGGACACTGATGTTCAAGAATAGGGGCTGCAGTTGGCCGTCTCCCAGAGCTTTCTTTAGAGCGTGCCTGCACTACTGTCATGTAGGGTACAGGGCGACTGAAGTATCGTATTTTGTAAAAATATGGAGGGCATGTTTTTCATACTATAGAAGATGGAATATTCAAGAGAGTAATTAGTGTACCATACTTACAATTTTAGTTCGAGATATTGAACACAATTGCAGGTGATTTTGGCCTTTCAAAGTAAAAGTGTCAAAAGGGGGTGATCATCCCATTGCGCGCAGCCACAGAGTAAGCACTAGCACATAAGTTTTGCAACCTGCAACAAATTCATGTTCTTAAATGATGAAAACAATTTTCCACATGCACTGGGTACATTGATGCGTACAGAGAAAAATCTTATTATTCTACTAGCTGCAATTTGTACACTATTTTAATCATTCTTTAGCTGTCATCATGCCTTAGTTGTGCACAGCTGAAATGCCCGTCTTATGTGCTGGCTATGTTGGTTGGCTTGTGGTTTTGACAAATATTAAAACAGCATGTGCACTCAAGTACCACATAGCACAACCCAAACAGAACAGAAAATTGGACAGAAAACTATGCTATTTCTATACTGTTGCAGGCTAGGCAGATATGAGTCGAAAACAACAATGCAACGATAGAAATAGTGTCATCATGGTACTCTCTTTCTTTACATATATTACAGAAAGGATTACATGAAGCAGAATGGAGGAAAATAGTTCTTTTTTCCACTAGCTGCGACAACTGTTACCAATTTTTCAAGTCACTTGCACGCAATGCTCCAATTACTTTGCATTTACATTGCTTTCTATAACATTTTGTCAACTTTGTGATGCAGAAACAACTACCGAGAAATTAAAGCTTTTACACAATTTGGCAAGATCGGTCCACAAATATTTTTCTGTCTCAAAGCCCCTATTTACTGCTTTCCTATATGTTTTTGCTCTCTCTGTTCGAATAGTTCGTGGCTGCAAAGTAATCTAATTCAGTTGTGCATTTCTTCTTCTTTGTTGTCTTTTTGTTGAATCCTTTTTGTGTGTGTTCTCCTTCCATACACGAGTATTATCACTTCTGTTAAGGTTTTGCTTGCTTGAGGCAGCAAGCTATGTTTTGTAATAAGTGTTATGCTTTATCAAACCTTTTTAAGGCTCATATTTTGATTGTCCAATAAACTACAAATTTTGGACTTCACTAATGCGTTTAATCAGCTGAATGCAAGAAAGAAATGGTGCAACTCGGTGAGGTGGTCGCAGGTCGACTCCGGGGCGTCTTAGTAAATGGTGAGTTTCGAGGTACACTTAATCTTACCGTGGAATGGCCTTACATTTCACCACACTTAAGTGCAAATGTTTTAAACCTAACGCTGCGCCTCCTAAACCCCCGGCTATGTGTCCTTACGCTTGCACAACAGTACTCGATCGAGACAGCAGCACTGGTCGGTCGATGTCCATATCGGTGAAAACTTGCACGCAGTTGACATATCGCTCGCGCAGCGTACAGTAAAGAGATACGGTACGCTTCAAACTGCTTCGCGTATCGCTTTGCTGCGGGATACTATCGGATGCGGCGTGGCTTTCTTGGCACTGCACGCTTCGCTGAGCACACCGCAGCCCACGCATATCAGTCCCCACCAGTTATGACCGTCATGCATAGGGGCATGTAGACGCAACGGGTAGACTTATAAGGAAACGGTCTAGATGAGTTTGTATTTATTCGTGGTTGAAACAGCGCGGGAAGAATACACTAAAAATGAAGGAACACGCAGAACATGTACAGAGGGCAAAACGCATGTCTAGAACACGTTCTGAGCGTGTTTCGGGCGTATCACGCGATACCTAGCGATAAGATGTGGTTAAAAATGGCCTGGATGTAAACATGTGCTGTTAAACTCACAGAATTTCATCGTCATTTTTTGCCTTCTTGGTTGCAGCGGCTTTGGGAGCTCCGGAACACAGAGTTTGGTTGTTCTAGGCATGTGTTTTGCCCTCTGTACACACACAAAACAAGCGCCGAGTCGCAAATGGCTTTTTCCCCCTAGGCTGTTGTAGCCATAAACCAGCGTGTCACTGTCGTCTGTCGCTTTATGAGCCGTCGGCACTGTCATGATGATGCGGCTTGGATAGCGAGGGCCTCTTCCATGGAGAAGAGAAGGAAAAGAGGAGAGGCTATTACGTCACATTTTTTGAAGCCGGAAGCGAGGGCTCCGCCATGACATTTGGCCGTTGTCTCAGCCAATGGCATACTAGTGCCGCGAAGATCAACACGAGTGGCGCGAGCAGACGATCTCGCACCGCGCCTGGCCGTCGGCAGCTGACAGGCACAACGGAAAGTGAAACTTCTGCTCCAATCGAGAACGAAGGCGCTGCAATGCCCAGCTGCTGCGTTCCTTGGTGTCGGTCGCACACGCCAGGACAGGAACCGGGCGTCACTTTCCACACGTAAGTATACTGCATTTTGTTTTCGTATTTAATTGACCGCATAATGAGTGGAATGCATGCTCGCAGAACATAACGCATGACATGGCGTGAACGTGGTGTTCATACCACCCCAGCCTTATTCGTGGCTCTTTGTCCGAGTGCAGTGAATAGTATTGTTTTCAAACAGGTTTCCCAAAGATCCACAGCGAAGGAAGCGGTAGACTGAGGCCGTTAGACCAGGCCAAAGCGACTGGGAACCAGCGAAATGGACCTGTGTGTGTTCAAAACATTTTCTGCCCGAGCACTTCGATCGGATGCCGCCGCTCGTAGTTCACATTCGTGCTGAGGCCGTCCCCTTTCAGGTGAGAAACCACCTTCGTTGAATTCTCAAGAGAGTGAAAGGAATGCTCTTGAGAAGGTGCTTTATAGCTGGACTGCATGTATGCTTTCAATATGACATTTAAGGTGTTCGTGCAAGAATTAGAATGATTTGCTAATAAATGGCTCTAGCTAGACGTTATGAGTAGTGCGGCTACAGTATTCCTGCACTGGTAAAAAGCAATTGGGTCATTATTCCTAAACTGACTGCGGGTTATAATTACCGAAATGGCTCTGATGAAATTCTGCTTACTGTACATGATCATTTATTTATTTATTCTAGCTTACGCACTCCCTTCATTAGAAGAAAATAAAAAAAAAAGAAATCCTTGTCACCTATAGCATCGAGCACACCACAGTTTCTTTGGGACATCATTTCCATTTGATTATTACTTGTAGTGTGCAAATGTTTGCACCTAGCAGTAATATATAATTGGCGGTGCATTTTTTGTTGCTATCTTGGCCATAGCACCAGGGAAGTGTCACTGTTTTATTACTAGGAGATCACTGTGATTCCTTAAAACTATACTTCATTTACAAAAGAAATCACCATGAAATTTCATGAGGCATAGAGCAGCGTACGTGTTTGCTCGCGTAATTTGAGCACGTTTTTTCTTTAATTAGCACTTCAAAAAGAGGGGGCGCAATTTACGTGAAAGCATGTTAACCGAACACGTCCTAAAAAACTCTGTACAAAGGTCGTAACGCGCGATATGCACGGTATTTTACACCCTGTACGTGGACCCCCCCTTTTGGCACCCCGCGCTGGCAAACAAAAAAGTTGACTCGTCCGCTCCGCCCACGCTATATAGCCCCCCGCGGGGTGGCATGATGGCCCGTGCTTAGCTCAAAGCAATAAACGCGCAAAGATTCAATCGCAATGTCAGCAGTGGGAGGCAGAGGAGATAACGGGCAATAAAACGGGGCCCTCGGGTGTGGCCCGGCTGACTAGCGGCAAACCATATAGCAAACAGTACGGTAGAGTTTTGGATTCGGTCGCGCGCAACTGTTCGTACCGGATAGCGACCGCCAGCGCGAGCAAGTCGGGTAAATGGCGCATAGTTCGTGCCCGCGTACATGCTGGTGGTCTGGCTCAGCATAGTGCACAAAATGTGCGAGTAGTTTTTTTTTCATCCGATTAAAAGTTTGGGGTGCACAATTTAAGCGCGGGAGCAAATTATGTGAGTAAATATGGTAAATGTCATACACATAAAAAAAAGGGAAGCATGAGACAACGAAAAAAGACAAAACACAGGTACAAAGCTTGGTCAAATGTTTAGGGGAATCACGTTTTATTTTGCGAAGTTTCTGTGGAAACTGCTAGCGTGTGATGCACCTCATTATTCATTACAGCGGACACCCCTTCCACTGCAGCCCGGAGATGGCACAGCTGTTGCTGCTCAGCACGGCGCCCAGCCGGAACTGCTAACTCAAAGTCACGCATCTCCAGCTTCTCCATTGCGACAGGTATTTCCAAACAGTGAAGTTTTGTGACTACTACAGCTACTCGAAGCATCACAGTGGCTTTGTATATGTTGGAGCAGGAGCTACATACACTCCTTCCTGGAACGGGCTCACCAGAAGTTTTATTCGAATCCCTTGACAAACTAGTCATCATATTTCTTAACCCTTCAGACAACACTCAAAACAGTCATGTAGTGTGGTGCTTAACCTCCATCTTTCATTAGCTGCTTAAAGCTGAACACCTTTTATGTTTTGGTACATGATGTTTGCGTTAAGAGACAAAGAGGGCAATGCCATTAGCAATATGGATAAGATAGTTCAAATAGCCGAAGAGTTCTACATAAATCTATGCAGTAGCCAATGCAATCAGAACGTTAATGAGAGAAGCCGCAGCGCACAGCAATGGGACATACCGTAGCAGTAAGGAAAGAGGAAGTAACGAAAGCCTTAGGAGGAATGAAAAGCGGGAAAGCAGCTGGTGAGGATCAGGTTACAGCAGATTTGTTGAAGGAGGGAGGGGAGATTGAGCTAGAAAAACTAGCCACTCTATATACGCAATTCCTTGTGACCTCGAGAGTACAAGGAGCTTGGAAGAACGCTAACATTGTCTTAATTCATAAGAAAGGAGACGTCAGGGACTTGAAGAATTACAGAACGGTCAGCTAAGCTTACTGTCTGTTGCCTACAAAGTATTTACTATGGTAATCGCTAATAGTCAGTACAACCTTAGACTTCAATCAACCAAATAATTACGCAGGCTTTCGTAAAAGATACTCAGCAATAGATCATGTTCACACTATCAGTGAATGATGGATGGATAAATGCGCAAATTATAACCAATATATCGCCTTCATTGATTACGAGAAATCATTTAACTCAGTGGAAACCTCAGCTGTCATGCAGGCATTGCAGAATCAGGGTGTAGCAAGGTGTTATGTGCAAATAATGGAAGATATCTATGACTGCACATCTAAAATAGTCCTCCAGAAAGTCAGCAATAAAATTCCAATAAGAAAAGGTGTCAGGCAGGGAGACACGATCTCGCCGATGCCATTCACCGCCTGTTTACAGTAGGTATTCCGTGGCCTGAAATGGGAAGAGTTGGGGACAAGAGTTAATGGAGAATACCTGAGTAATTTGCGATTCGCTGTTGACATTGTCTTGCTAAGGCTCTCTGGAGTTGGGTTGCAAAAAGCATGATCTATGAGTTAAAGTGGCAGAGCAGAACGATGGGGTTAAAAATTAACATGCAGAAAACAAAAGTAATGTTCAACAGCCTAGCAAGGAAACAGCAATTGCTGATTGCAATCATCAAGACTGCTGCTCTGCATAGATGCTTCGGACTTTCTGCGAATGCCGCGGCCAACGTTCTTAGACAGTTTCAGTTTCGCAGCTCAGTTTCAGTTTCGCAGCTCCTCTCGGGAGGTGGCTAAAGTGGCGGTCGCGGGAACTTGTGGCGCTGCAGTCGAGCTTTTCTACATCGTCTGCTGTTGCGGGAGTTTCACTCGCTGCAGTTACGACAGGCTAGTGATATTTTCCAGCTGGTTTTTCGGGTGATGGTGCTGTTAATGTTGTGAAAACGTGTTTGTCGTGAAATATATGTACTTGGTGACTTGAAGCGAGAGGTACACATGCCATTCTTCTTTGCGCCCGGCTGCACAAGTGGCAATAGAAACGATGTCACTGATCATCATTTTTTCAAACCGCCTTGCGATAAAAGCGAATTTAAAAAGTGGGAGCAGATGCTGCATCGCAAGGACGGATGGCTCTCTCACACGTCTAAGGTATGTGAGCGTCATTTTTAGCATGAAGATATTTTCAAAGAGTACAAGCACGTTGTGAACGGGCAAGAGGTCCGAATCCCCCGCAGAAACTGGGCGCTAGTGCCCGGTGCCGGCCCTCATCTCTTTCCCAGCCTTCCAGATCCATTCTCAAAGTAAAAAATTGTGAAATGCAGGCGAAAGTCACCAAAAACGCGTGCTGTCGTGCGGACTGATAAGTGTGAAGGTCCTTGAAGCGAAAGTACACGTTCTCCTCAGGCGAGGCTTGCGTAGAGGCAGTCAGCCCTAATGAGCTGATGCCTCTTTCCTGCTTGGCGGAAACCGGTACTACGTCGAATGCAGTGACGATTGGTGACCTGGTGACTGCGACTCAACCATCTACGGAGTGGCAACATGAATCTATTCAAGGCGAAAGAACTGGGAAGGTATGTGCAGTTTTCTACTGCAGAAAGCTAGTGGCAAGCCGTCTAGCGATTCCCATAGCTGTTGTTGTGGAAGAACACGGTATCTGCTTCGTGAACGGATAGAACAAGCTGCACAAGCAGCTGTTCAAAACTGTAGCTTCTGTCACTGACCTTGAAAACATTCTGTTGGAAACAGATGGCTTATAAATACCTGTGCAGGAGTAAATACAAATATAGATGAACAGCCGACGAAGTCGGGAGGTGTTCACAAATGCTGCCGTTTTTTTTTTTAAAGCAGCTAATCTGTGCGCGGCGCTTGTGTTTGCGAAGACAGGTTCGAGCGAGGAAGAAAATGGCAATAACGCACCTCGTGCAGTGCCTCGTTCAGATATCGCCCACCCAAACCAGTGGTTGTACCGTTGTGCCCTCCAAGCAGAACAACTTTTCGCCATGTACCAACACTAGTTATGCCATATTCTTGTTTGCTCCCGCCGGAAAGAAAAATTTACCGAAGTCGCTTTGGAAATTCTAAAGTGTGCTTAGCGAAAGCCTTGTGGTCAACCCACTACCGCTTCCTCGAACCGCTTGGCGCATGGCGGGCTTCCCGCATGTGCGGTTTGGTTTTTTGATTGTAGTGTTTTAGAGCGCAGCTCTTAGGCGCCTGTTTCGCAGCGCCACCGTCGCCCCTGTCCGTTCGGCGTTCATTGTGTTCATTCATTGGCGTTGTTGTTGACATTTTACATTCCCATCATTTTAAGGAAAGGAAGCGCACATAATGCTCCCTGGGCCAGTGGACGCCTGAATCGCGCTGTTTTGTTGTTGTTGCAGCCGTAAGAGCCGTTGCCTAGCAACCGTCACAGTGGACACCCGAACCGCACCGTACAGGAAGGGAGGAAGTGGGAGGGAAAGAAGACAAATAGGGGCCGTAGTGAAGAAAATTAAAACTGTATTTGAGGAAAGGTAATTCTGCAGTAACTGTCTCGCATATCTCGATGGACACCTATCATCCGTTTGTAGAGGAAGGGAGGAAGAGGGAGTGAAAGAAGAAACAAAGAGGGCTCGTAATGAAGAAAATGAATTTGAGGAAAGCAAATTACGGAGGAGGTTGCGCCGCTGCGCGGAGGAGAGGCCCCAATTGGCACGATTCCAGCGCAGCGTACAGACACCGCGAGCATGGACGGACGCTGTGAGCATGGACGAACGCCACGAGCATGGATGGACACTGCGAGCATGAGCCATTAAAGGCTTTTGCCTTAATAATTTACCTCCAGGTATGAGCACGGCGCCGCCCGTCTTTATGAGGGTGTAGGAGGCGACGCGCGAGATGTGTAGAAAGCGAGATTGCACCGCCGTTAGTTCTGGTGACGTCCACGATAGGCACGCCAGCAAGCGGCGAGTATAGGGAGCTGCGAAACTGAAGCTGTCTAAGAATGTTGGTATTGTCATTTCTTTCCAAGTTGAGCACAGCAAGTGGCCGAAATCGAGAGCCCTCCACTACGACACTTATCTCATTCTTTTTTCGCCCACTCCCATACCCGCTGCGGTGGCTCAGTGGTAAGGCGCTCGACTACCGAGCCAGAGTACCTTGGTTCGACTCCGACCGCGAGGGCCGCGTTTCGATGGAGGCGAAACGCAAGAGGCGCCCGTGTACAGTGCGATGTCAGTGCACGTTAAAGATCCCCAGGTGGTCGAAATTATTCCCGAGACCTCCACTACAGCACCTTTTTCTTGCTTTCTTCTTTCACTCCCACCATTATCTCTACCCTAACAGTATCGTTCGGGGGTCCACCAAAATATGTGACACAGTTACTGCGTCATTTCCTTACCTCAAACACCAATTTTTCAACTTTTTTATATCCATATTTCCAATGCTTTTTCATACCAATGATGTAAGGTGGCATCTAAAGGTCGCGCATTTCTTGCATCCGTTCTTAAGAATTCCGGCAGGTAACGTCATGAACGAAGCATGATTGCAAAAATTTTCACATGCAGTGTCGCGTGTCTCACAACATTTGAGGTATTAACAATAGCATCTTTATTTGAGCCGTAAGATAATGTGAGATGTAGCCTGTCTTACGACAGGCAGACTATGAAGTTGCTGGAAATGATTCCTAGAAACAACCTTCGCCGATTAATTCCGCTGTTTTTTTTATAATATTTGCCAGCAAACATTGTCACTCCACAGCACTAATTAAATGCATAGTTTTGTGTCTCATAAAGAAAGCAATATAGCTTTTTTATTTTGCCTCGAAAATACAGCCGTCACCGCCACACACTTCCGTTGACACACCGCGTTAAATTTCATTCCGTGTCTTTTTTTAGGCTTCGTCGATATCCTTTACCTATTGTCCAACCAACAAAGATGTCATAGCGCTGAGAAACACCATTTTCTTCGAAGCGGAGATTAAAAAACACCCGGCGATTTCCAGAACTGTCGCAAAACCCATCTTCAAACACCCGTCAAAGCTGCACCCAGCAAAACGCAGACCATTGAAATCAGCATTCGTTCCAATTCTATATATGGGCATGACTCCTTTGCACTGGTTCAGGTGTCCACCCAGAGTTTAACACTTGGTGATGCCACGCCCCGTCTAACGCGCTCCTTTTTATGTTTATTAAGGCAAAAGCCTCTAATGCCTCATACTGTTGGTAGCAGCCATGTCAGCAGATTTTGTCCGAGTTTTGGTGTCGCTACTTAAAAAGAAGTCGAGGCGGGAAACTGAAGCAGGGCCTTTGGCATTTCAAGCGGCGACGCTACCACTCCGCCACGAAGGCTCAAGGTTTGAGCATGAATAAAGGTGCATCTAGTGAGTGCATGGGTTTCATAAATAAAATAAAAGGAATAAAAATAAAAATAATTAATGGAAAAGTAACAAACAATAAAAGTAAGAAAAGAAACAAAAATAAAAATGAAATATGGAAATTATGAAAGATAAAAACAAAGAACTATAAAATAAGCAAAGAAACAAAAATAAAAAATGAAATGAAAAAATGATGAAAATAAAAATAATACAGAATAAGAAAATAAACAAAAATAAAAATGGAATGAAAAATAAAATATGAAAAATAAGAAAATAAAAAACAAAAATAAAGAAAATGGAAAAATACAATATGAAAATTTTAAAAATAAATAAACAAACTGCGCCAGGAAACGCTTTCGCGTATTTTCGCCTTGCCTTTCGCCTTGTGCTCCCTGAATTTTTTTGCTTACGCGTGCGTTGCGAAGGCGCAAGTTTCTTTTACAACAGGGAGCTACACATTCTCCAAGGCTGGTGCCAGACGGTCTTTATTTGTTAGTAGCTATTTTTATTACTTATTAGTTTAACTTCGCCCGATAGCGCTTGGAATGATCGAGACTTGCACACGCACGGGAAGAGGGAATAGGAACGCGGGGTGTCGTCAAGGCTGTGGCATGTTGCAAGTTGCGCGTCCGCGCCGAGGGTGCCGCCACGGTCGAAACGATTGCCGCGATCTTGGTATCGGCGGTAAACGCGGCTGCAGTTAATATTAATAAAAGTGAAATTTTTCGACCATTATCAATAACAAAAACATGCTTATGAACTCAATTATAACCAGCCATAGGTTTTAAAAATAAGATATCAAAGAAATTAGTTGCGAAGATGACGCCACGGATAACGCGGCAGCAGACGACAAGCAGACGACGCCCGGACAGACGCGCAATCGAAAACGGCGACGTCGGCGACATTCGCACTGCAGCAGCGTCATTGGCGTCATGTTGAGTCACACAGTGAGTTTTTATTGGAGTTTTTATACTGAGCACTAGCACTGCAGCATATTATGTTGTCCCTATAGCCCAATGCACTGTGATTTCTTCTGCACGAGTCAAAGGTTGAAAATTTTCGCTGCCTTTCTCAGTGTGTGTTTAGTCATAGCCACAGACTGATGATACATTTCAATACATGTCAGATGTTTTACTTCCCTGCTGTTGACCTGAATCTCTTACAAAGTCGTGTACAAACCTATATTCAGTCATGTAGCATTTCATTATGTATACTGTACCTACCTTGATACCTTTTTTATCCTCTATATATTCTCTGCACGCTCATGTCTTCTAGGTTTACATAATGCCGTTTTTTGATCTTGATTTTTAGGATACTTGTTACTGATACTGCAATACCACTGGTGCCTAAAATCACTCTTTGAACATAGTTTGTCACTGCTGATGTTCTTTTAATAAATGGTTCTTTGCACAAAATCATTTGCGCCTTTCGTTCTCGAGCGAGCGCCCTAAGCAGCTGCTATGCAGTTGCGCCGCCCGCCACCATACACCATGCTACAACAACAGACACGTCGAAATACAAAAGCGAGTGAGCAGATTCCGTAAGTACCTAGGAAATCAAGCGTGAATGCAGCGCGGGAGCAGTTAATCACCAGTATTTACAAAGCTTGGATCGAGCTAGCGGCCGCCAGCACCAGGATAGCGCGAGCAACCAGCCGCTATAGTGCCTATACAGCCGCCTAAACGCGCGCCGCCATATTGGCTTTTTGGTTTGACTGCGTTTACCGCCTGTCCCAGGTGCCGCCACCATCGCCCTCGAAAAAAAAACGTCCCCATTCGCTCTATGAGAGTGTTACCATAGATGATGAAAACGTTTATTAAAGCCACAATGCCTTAGTTGAAGGGAAGGCTGATCGGGTCCCTAGTCCGGGACGCCGTTGGTGAAAGCCGCTGCCCGTGCTCTGGCGACGAGGGCTCGTTGTTCCTCGAGGTCCGAGCTGGACAGGGCCGCCTCCCAGCCCTCCCGCGTTGGCTGATTTATGATCTCAATGCTGTCATTTTTCTGACAAGCCCAGACCATGTGGTACAAGTTTGCCTTCTGGCCACAAAATTTGCACTCTGCCGAAAAGGACTCGGGCTCAATGGCGTGAAGCGTAGCTGGGTTATTGAAAGACAAAGTTTGTAGCCTGCGAAGGTGACATTCCTCTGATTTACTGAGACCTTTAGCGGGCCTCGGGAGTGTCTGCCTTTCAAGGCGCAAATGTTGCAATATTTCTGAATATGTCGTTAGCGGAGAGGGGGAGCCAGAATCAGGAAGGGAGGACGTATAAGGATGCCGGGGAAGAAAAGCTCGGGCCGAAGCGTGTGCGCGCTCGTTTCCTTCAACTCCCTGGTGACCTGGTACCCATATTAATTCCTTCCGTTCAGATGAAGTCCTACATTGACTAAGAATTTTGCAGGCTAGCGGCGTGATTCTGCCACGCATATAGTTTCTATAAGCCGCCTGGGAATCTGTAACTATGTATTTAGATTCGGAGTGCGTTGCAGCTAGGGCTATCGCTACTTCCTCCATAGCCTGTGTATCCCCGTTACGAACTGAAAGCCCGTCCACGACTTGCATTTGGTGCACCACTGAGATTGTTGATATTCCTTGTACAGGACCCGCAGCGTCCACGAAGAAGGCTCCTTCTTTTGTTGAATAGCACTCGTTCATCTTCTTGCTCCTTGCCACTCGTCTAGCATGATGATGCTCCGGGTGCATGTTTTTGGGAAGCGGAAGCGTAAGGAATTTGCTCTTCCACTCTTTAGGTATATCTTGTCTCCCAGCCACTTGCTGCGGAAAGCTAATGTTTAAATCTTCTAAGACCCTGCGGCCGGTCGTAGTTGTGGCCAGTCGCACTACCTGGCTTGTAAGATGGGCGCTAATCAATTCATCAGCCGTGTTGTGTACCCCTAGTTTTAGTAGACGCTCCGTAGATGCTTTCATGGGTAGGCCGAGTGCCTTCTTATAAGCCGTTCGAATGATAACGTCCAGGTGGTTTAGATCGGTCTTCCTCAAACGAAGGTACGGGGCCACGTACACTATCCTGCAGATGACAAAGGCCTGTATTAGTCTAAGGGTATCCTGTTCTTGCATGTCGTTTTTCTTGCTTGTGATCCGAGATATCATACGGATGACTTGTTCGCACACCGTTCGGAGCTTATCCGTATTGTTTCCACCTCGGGAATAGGTGTATCATGGACCGAGATTTCCAGCGATGCAGTATCCCCCTTCCCTCGCAGGACAAGGAGCTCCGACTTGTCCGGGGAACAGCGCAGTCCGCATTCTTCAGCATACTTTTCAACCATACTGGCAGCCTCTTGGAGGGCCTCCTCCATATGTCCCATGTTTCCCTTCGTTGTCCATATGGTTATGTCATCCGCGTATAGGGCGTGGCGGATTCCCCTTATGGCATTAAGTTGTTCCGGCAGGTGCATGAGGGCAACGTTGAAGAGCAGTGGAGAAAGGACTGCTCCCTGAGGCGTCCCCCTGGTGCCCATGGGTATCGCCTCGGACCTCGTGTCGCCAATCCTGATGTGCGGTTGCCTATCTTGCAAGAAAGCCTTGATGTAATTAAAGGTACGCTTTCCGCAGTGAGTACCCTGTAGATTGTCCAGAATCTTGGAATGCTTCACATTGTCGAAAGCCCCCTTCAGATCTAATGCCAGTATGGCCCTACTGTTTCGTTTGCGCGGGGGATCGATAACCTCCATCTTCAGCTGCAGTAACACGTCCTGGGTTGACAAGTGTGCCCTAAACCCAAACATTGTGTGAGGTATAATATTGTGGTCTTCTATACACGTAGAAAGTCGCATGTGTACCGCCTTCTCCATCAGTTTCCCGGCGCACGACGTAAGCGAGATGGGCCTGAGGTTATTGATGTTCACCTCCTTTCCAGGCTTGGGAATAAAGCTGACATCAGCCGTCTTCCATGCCTTGGGTAACTGTCCACTTTTCCAGCATTCGTTGATGTACTGCGTGAGATGTTCAAGCGCTTGCTGATTGAGATTGACAAGCAATCCCATCGTCACCCTGTCGTTCCCTGGCGCCGTGCCCCGCCTCATGGCCATAAGCGCCGCCTGTATTTCCTCGACTTCGAACTCTCTGTCCAGGTCCGGATTGTCCATACCCTCATAATCCCGTACTGGTTCGTTGTCTTTCACTGTACAGAGGTACTTGCTCACGAGGGCTGCAACTAGCTGCTGGTCCGTGCCCGCGAAGCCGTGTAGGGCTCTCTTGAGATTACGTTGCTGATCCCCGCGAGACTTAGAGGGCTCTATCAAACATCTAAGAAGGCTCCACGTCGCCTTGGTGCTAAGGGTGCCTTTCATGGAGTCGCATTTGGCCAACCAGTTGTTTTTGGACAGGGATCGTGCATACTCTTCTGCTTGCAAGCTTAATTTCGCGATCTTGATCTTGAGCTTGCGGTTATGTTTTTGTCTTTTCCACCGCCGTGTGAGACTTCTTCTGGCCTCCCATAGATGTAGTAGGTGGTTGTCAATAGCCGGGACTTCTTCTGATGTCTGAAGCGTACGTGTGAAGCGGTTCCTGACTCTAAGCAGCGACTCAGCCCACTCCTCGTACTTTTCAATGGGCGCGTTGAGCGTAGAGTCTTCCGCCTGTCGGAACAACGACCAGTCCGTGAGCCGTGCATTCCCTCTCGGTCTGCGATGCTTATTGTAGTCGAGGCAGATCTTGAGAATGCAGTGGTCACTCCCTTAGGTCTCCTGCGTGTTGTGCCAATCATAGTTTCTCGCTCCTTTAACCAACGAGAGATCTGGACATGTATCTCTCGAGACGCTGTTGCCAATCCTCGTGGGATGCTGCGGGTCAGTAAGAATCGTCAGTGCTAGGTCCGATATGGCCGCAGCGAGTCTCCTGCCCTTAATATCCTCCTTACTATATCCCTACAAGAAGCTATACGCGTTAAAATCCCCCACAATGATGAGAGGTGCACTTTTTGCCAATTGCGCGGCCTTTTGGAAAATCTCATCGAAAGACGCACCCCTGTTCTTCGGTCGACTATATATGTTCAACATATACGCACTTCTGCTAGTGCGTACGTTCGGTAAAAGCTGAATAAATGTATGTTCCACCTTAGTGACTAAATCCAGCTCAATTGACACAGCCGTAGAGAAACATACTTACGTAAAGAGTGGACACTCCCATAGGGCCCTGCGGCCGAGCTTCTACACTGCCGCCAACGCCCCGAGCGGGTGGTCAGACCTCTGATTTCGTCCTCTGAAATTTTAGGCCTGTGCCGCGGCTCGGGTTCAGTTCCGGTTTCATCGGGGTGTCAGACCGCTAATTTCGTCCTCCGAGATGTTAAGCTTGCGCGTCAACTTTGTTTCTGTTTCGTTTTCGATGGCAATGCTTTCGTTTTTGATCTACGTTTGGCTATTGAAATATTCAACTACATCGTCTAGGTGGAGCACCAGGGCTTTAATATTTCATTTCTAACCATGCCATACATATAAACGTGAACACTCGTATCGCAGACTTTCACTTGAAATACACCAAGCTTCTCGACGAACCTACGCATGCTGAATTAGTTTATGCAGGTTGGAATAATGCAATCAGAGCTGTTCTCAATTTTGTGCCGTCATTTAGTCGCCTCTTTCAGTTGCAGAAATAGAAGGGAATGGTTTCACACACAGTTTATTTTTTCTCGTTTACAATTTTGAACAGTACAGAAAAAAAATACTGGATCACACACATTTTATAGAATACATCATGATACAAAGAGCAACAAGAAAGAAGTTATGGTAAAGCCGGTGGCACCATGTCACGAACAAGAAACTATTGCACATACGCTCTGCGGGTTTGTCATCCAAAACATCACCTGTGCGAACAGCACAACAGGAGTTGTGTCTTGTGCTTCTTTGCAGCAGAGAGCACCAAGCAAAGATAATTCGCTCACCAACTTAGCACAGCTGCCCCCGGTGACAGAAAAATGAAAGCAGACGACGCGAAACGAAGTTGCAAACGCTTTATTGCGATAGACAGAAACCGAACTCGTTGAAATTGCATCAATTTTGTGCAAAAAATGTCTAACATAATAACGTGGTCAAGAAAGTTCTTTTAAATAAACTGCGCTGCCTCCCCCTACACTCCTCGGAAGAGGGCTCTTTTCTCCAGTGGATGCGAGATGGCGCCACGAGTACCATTGCTGCGAAGTCTTTCGGTTTTGGTTCGCCGTCGCCGCAGACGATGGGGATTTCCATATAATTCTGACCGAATTAAGCAAGTACCCCACCTAAACGTAGCATAAAACAATACTGACAATCAAATGCAACCTCTGTGCGAAATTTGAGCTGGAAGAAACGTGCGGATAGGCCGAGAGAATTTTTTTTTTCGATTTTCTCTGATTTACGCCACAAGCGATATATAAAAGGTTTGTGTTAGGATACGGGTGAGCCATCGATAAATTCTGTGTTTTAAACGAAACGTGTTGCGAGTGACGTTTGGATATTACGCTTTCGAAGTAATGCAGATGCTCTTTCGGGAAAGTCAGTACAAGAACAAACGGATGGCTCGCGGCTAATATCACATCCTGCACGCGCAAAATACGTTCACGCAGCATAACAAACGACTTGCTACAATGTTCTTAGCTCGAGAAATAGCAAAATTAGTCCTGCAGGCAAAAGAGAACAACTTACCGGAAAAACGAGGCGGCGCGTTTGAAAAGCGCGGTGAGGTGTGCGTAACCGGCGGTCCGGCGGCACATGACTGGCGCAGCGCCGCTTAGATACAACCCAATGGACGTGTGATAAGCTGTCGACCTTTGAAGCAGAGTGAAAGCAACATAGGCCGCCTGGCGGGTGGTCAGACCCTTTTTTGTTCGGCCGCGAAACAGCTTGAGTGTCCGCTCTTTACATAAGTATATGACGAAAAAAGAATGGCACCGACCAAAAAAGAAAAAGAAAGATGGAATTCCATCTTTCTTTTTTGGTCGGTGCCATTCTTTTTTCGTCATGTCCCATCCCGACCAGACGGGCTTCCGTCAAACTCTTGACTTCATTTACGTAAGTCTTTATGTTTCTCTATGGCGTCACTCCCTTGGTGTCGTCTGCAAAGGCGGGCTAGAAGGCTGAAGGTAGAAGGAAAGGAGGAAAGGTACCTATTTAATGTGTGCTTCCCGGAGAGAGACCTCATAGCTTCATGGACTCCTGTAGCAGGCGGTTCTACGTTTCAGATGATCAAAATTCACTCTGTAGATTCGCAGATGGACACGGACGCAAGTTCGTGGGAAGACGACTTTATGCCGACCAACAAGCGTAAGTGGTCGTCTTCGTCCACAAAGTCGCAGCGCAACGGGGGAGAGCAACATCGATCCAAGCCTCGCGGTGAGTGGTGCAGGGCGGCCAGCCAACATTTTGACCTACTTAATCGTCCGGACCGGGTCGCGCTAAGCCTACCTTTATGGCGTCCGCAGTTCACTGTATCCGCGGCGTGTTATCGCTCTTTTTGCGCTTTGACGCGGTTATTTAGGCGCGATTCTTATTGGCGCTCACTCGCGCATTTGCGCGGGTGCTTGTGATGGTAACAGTATTTCACTAGCGCCCGCTCAGCTGTGCGAGCGAGTTCGTGAGGGCTCTCATGGTGCTAGCCGTCTCCTCAGTCAGCGAGTGCGCGTGACGGCCATTGTTCTTCGCACATGGCGTGAGGATGCGAGGCCGCCATGTTTGGTGCACCGGGCAGGCATAATTTTTTTGTTCAGCGAGATTGACCACGTTCTGTATTAGTTTGTATAGTAATATTACGTTTGGGCAGATTGCGACAGGACTTATTCGTTAAATTTAGTGAAGCACGCTATGTAATTTGATTTATTTAGTTATTTGATTTATTTTTCGGGTTCATTGAGTGACTGAATCATCACCGACTTATTTGGTTCATATATCGTGTCTAATAATTGATAGATTCGTTGATTGTTTTTATTGATTCATTGATTGATATTATTGATTGATTATTGATTGGTACCAAGGCGCGATCGAGCCATCCTCCACTCAGAGAGGGTGCGTGACTGCCGTTCTTCGAACATGGCGTGAGGATGGAGGGCCTATCGGGCAGGCCTAATTTTTTTTGTTAAGCGAGATTGGCCACGTTCTGTATTAGTTTGTATGATATTATTACGTTTGGGCAGATTGTGACAGGACCTATTCGTTAAATTTAGTGAAGCACGCTATTTAGTTTGATTTATTTAGTTATTTGATTTATTTTTTGGGTTCATTGAGTGACTGAATCATCACCGACTTATTTGGTTCATATATCGTGTCTAATAATTGATAAATTCGTTGATTGTTTTTATTGATTCATTGATTGATATTACTGATTGATTATTGATTGGTACCAAGGCGCGATCGAGCCATCCTCAACTCAGAGAGGGCGCGTGACTGCCGTTCTTCGAACATGGCGTGAGGATGGAGGGCCTATCGGGCAGGCCTAATTTTTTTTTTGTTAAGCGAGATTGGCCACGTTCTGTATTAGTTTGTATGATATGCAGATTGTGACAGGACCTATTCGTTAAATTTAGTGAAGCACGCTATATTTAGTTGGATTTATTTAGTTATTTGATTTATTTTTCGGGTTCATTGAGTGACTGAATCATCACCGACTTATTTGGTTCATATATCGTGTCTAATAATTGATAGATTCGTTGACTGTTTTTATTGATTCATTGATTGATATTATTGATTGATTATTGATTGGTACCAAGGCGCGAGCCATCCTCCACTCAGAGAGGGCGCGTGACTGCCATTCTTCGAACATGGCTTGAGGATGGAGGGCCTACCAGGCAGGCCTAATTTTTTTTGTTAAGCGAGATTGGCCACGTCTGTATTAGTTTGTATGATATTATTACGTTTGGGCAGATTGTGACAGGACCTATTCGTTAAATTTAGTGAAGCACGCTATTTAGTTTGATTTATTTAGTTATTTGATTTATTTTTCGGGTTCATTGAGTGACTGAATCATCACCGACTTGGTTCATATATCGTGTCTAATAATTGATAGATTCGTTGATTGTTTTTATTGATTCATTGATTGATATTATTGATTGATTATTGATTGGTTCCAAAGCGCGATCGAGCCATCCTCCACTCAGAGAGGGCGCGTGACTGCCGTTCTTCGAACATATGGCGTGAGGATGGAGGGCCTACCGGGCAGGCCTAATTTTTTTTGTTAAGCGAGATTGGCCACGTTCTGTATTAGTTTGTATGATATTATTATGTTTGGGCAGATTGTGACAGGACCTATTCGTTAAATTTAGTGAAGCACGCTATTTAGTTTGATTTATTTAGTTATTTGATTTATTTTTCGGGTTCATTGAGTGACTGAATCATCACCGACTTGGTTCATATATCGTGTCTAATAATTGATAGATTCGTTGATTGTTTTTATTGATTCATTGATTGATATTATTGATTGATTATTGATTGGTTCCAAGGCGCGATCGAGCCATCCTCCACTCAGAGAGGGCGCGTGACTGCCGTTCTTCGAACATGGCCTGAGGATGGAGGGCCTACTGGGCAGGCCTAATTTTTTTTGTTAAGCGAGATTGGCCACGTTCTGTATTAGTTTGTATGATATTATTACGTTTGGGCAGATTGTGACAGGACCTATTCGTTAAATTTAGTGAAGCAAACTATTTAGTTTGACTTATTTAGTTATTTGATTTATTTTTCTGGTTCATTGATTGGTTGGTTGGTTCATTGAGTGACTGAATCATCACCGACTTAATTGGTTCATATATCGTGTCTAATAATTGATAGAGTCGTTGATTGTTTTTATTGATTCACTGGTTGATATTATTGATATACTGATCGACTGATCGATTGGTACCATGGCACGAGCCATCCTCCACTCAGAAGGCGTGTGACAGTTCTTCGAACATGGCATGAGGATGTGAGGGCACCATGTTTGCATACTGGGCAGGCATAATTTTTTTTGTTCAGCGATATTGGCCACGTTCCGTATTAGTTTGTATAATATTATTACTTTTGGTCAGATTGTGACATCACTTATTAAATTTAGTGAAGCACGCTATTTAGTGAGTTGATTTAATTTTCTGGTTCATTGATTGGTTGGTTGATTGAGTGACTGACTGAACATCACTGACTTATTTGGCTGATCTATCTAATAATAATTGATTACTGTCTAATAATTGAGCGATTCATTCATTGATTTTATTGATTTATTGATTGATATTATTTATATACTGATCAATTGATATATGCTGTATTGTATATGGGCATGGTTGAAAAGGGGCTTGTCCTTGTGTTCTTTCTTTGTCCGTTTGTATTTTACGCCATTTTTTAACCATGCATTATTTCAAACTTGTCTGACTTTCTCCCCTTCCTAGCATATGGCGGTTTAATATTCTAACCAGTCAGTCAGTCATGGGTTCTGTTGACCCCACCAAGTGGCTCTCAGTCAGGGCGGAAGGCAACCTCTTCGGCTCATGCTGTGACCCGGGCTTATACTCCTGTCACACGGGCATTTCGAAGGCCCTCGAACTGATAATCTATCAACTCGAAGGCGATCGAGCGCTGCTACACGGCCAGTTTGAATGGCCATCGAGTCAATAGTCTATCGAGTCAACGGAGCAGTGCAGAAATCTATTGAGATTTCGAGGGCCTTTGAGCGTTGCCCAAGGTTGCTAGCATTGCTGCGAACGGCACCAACGTGCACTTTCGTGCACGATACCTAAGCATGCACCAACATTATTATCTCATCAAGCTATAATACTAGCAGTAAACTATTAGTATGCACAGTAATTGAGACCTCTCGCTTGGGACTGAATTCTTGTTGTTGCTGCCTTTTTCAGTCCGTTCAGTGGTCATAAATGGGGCACCGGTTTTTTGGTTCGTCTCACCTTGCCTATAAGAAAACGTATAAGTGATAAATTTGCTTTATTTTTTATTTAGAGTGACGATTCTGCCGCTGCTACGCTTAAGAGTAGAGTCGGTTTGTTGACAGTAATCGTTCCCGTCCTGACAACCAGATGGTGCTACTATAGGCTGTTTATTTTTGCGTCTTTGCTAGCATATGCTGAACAAAAAGTGGGAATGCGCCTGCGTTTAGCATACGTAAGCATGCATACGCTTGTGGTATGTAGACCGTAAATTTATGCTCTTTTCTCACTGTATCTGTGTACTCCGCGAGCGGCGACGTGGTGTACAAAAGCAAGAAACAGCAGCGGCACGGCAGTTCCACCTTGCCTGAGCGTCCTAGTTTTTTCAGCGAGCGAATCAGCTTCGCGTGCCAGATTTTTGGACAAGTGTGAACACGCCTTACGACTGCAAAAACAGTGTATTTCAACATTTAGTTAGGTTTTATAAAATATTTTTGTTATTCGTGGGAAACCGAACATAGCGATTGTGGCACCACACGAGCTTGGCGTAAGACACAAGAACCATTTCAATGGCCATGGAGATTTACTGTGTAGCAGCACCACAGCTCCCTCAAGTTCGATGGCGATCGAAAATCACGATGGCCCTCGACTCGATGGCCATTGAAACTGGCCATGTGACAGGGGTATTATATTAGCAGATTAGAGCTGGCCGGCAAGGTCTCCCACTTTTGCGACCCTACAAGCTTCAGGCATTCAGCCAGTGGGTCTGCGGGGCAGTCCCAAAAAATGTGTTCTATCGTGGCTGTCTGGACACAAAACAACGTGGGCTGTGAGAAATATGGTAGTGCAGTGGAGGCCTTTGGATAAATATCGACCACCTGGGGTCCGTTAACGTGTGCTGGTATCGCACAGTACATGGGCGCCATTTGATTCGCCTCCATTGAACAGTGGCCAGGATCAAACCCCTTGTCTTCGGGTTCAGCGGACGAGCGCCCTAACCATTGAACAACTGCGGTGGAGCTCATTGCATTGTTTCATCAATTGATTGAATATTCTGATTGATTATTTTGATAAGACTCATGATTGGCTCATTAACTGATCGGTAAACCAACTGAGTGATTGACTGATTGGTCGATCGATTGATTGGATTGATATGTTGATGAACTGACCAACTGATCAGTCAGTTGACCAATTAATAAGTCATTTGATTGATTTCTTTATTGATTTTATTTATAATTTAATTCATTCATTGACTTCTTGAATGAATGACTGATTCGTCGATCTATTGATTGATTTATTTTGATAAGTTAATCAACTTACCGATTGACCAATCAGTTGACCGATTAATTAATCATTTCACTGATTGATCAGTCGACTGACTCAGTGATTGACTGATTGGTCGATCGACTGATTGACTTAATTTGATGTGCTGACAACTGATCACACCGTAAAACAGCGCGCTTACACGGGACGAAGAAAGAAGACACGCACACACACAGCGCTGAACTTACAACTGCATGGTTTATCTAGCCTCCCGATGAGGCCACGCAAAGAAAGAGAGAAGATGGCTGTTATGCCGTATCTGCACGGGATCAGCCACTCGTTGAAGAAGATAGTAGGGCGTGCTGGAGTGAACTTGGTCCTAACCGCACCCAGAAAGCTCAATATGCTTTGCAGAATGGTGAATGAAGATGCCCCAAAACCAGCGCGGTGCAGTAAGAAACATGAAAAAATGTTCACCACCTGTGACACGGAGATAATCTACGAGATACCGCTGTCATGCGGCGCATCTTATGTGGGCCAAAGTGGACGCTGCATAAACGACCGTCTACGAGAGCACGCCATTAACATCCGCACGGGATACGGCAGCACGCTGGCAAAACACATATCTGCCTGTCATTACACACCTAACCTTGGACGAAGCCAGATTTTGAGGCGGTACAATCATCAGCACAAACGTGAACTATATGAAGCATTCATCATAGACAGGAAAGGCGCGTCATGCGTTAGCACTCCATCGATGGCACTGACAAGAAAAGAGATTAAATATCTTGAATAACCTTTGACGACATGATGCGACAGGAGGATATCTCCTCGCCTTCCTTTGGTTTGGTTGTTTTTTGTTTTCCTTTCCGGTATTTATTGCGAGCAATGCAATAAATCATGCAGTTGTAAGTTCAGCGCTGTGTGTGTGCGTGTCTTCTTTCTTCGTCCCGTGTAAGCGCGCTGTTTTACGGTGTGATCATGTACCAACTGGCCCGGCAACTATCCTTAATGCTGACAACTGACCTGACCGGTTCATCAATCATTTAGCCAATTGATAAGTTTGACTGGTTAATTTATTGATTTAATTGATCAACCTTTCTCATTAACATCTGACCCATTGTTGAGAGCTACGTCTCTTCGCATGTGTGGCAAAAGAGAAGCAGGCTGCTGTTTCGCAGGAAAATAACAAGTGATGTCAGATCCCTAGGGCATCGGTCGAGAATCGGGATACTGTGACTGATGAGGAAGTGAACGTCCTTTGATGGAGAGCAAGGTAAAAAAAATAGGCGCCTCAGAGTGAAGTCATGAAAGTGTAAAATGATGCAGGAAATCATGCATGGAAGGAACAAAAAAAAACCATAACTAACTTTACACTGCAGCCGCACGATACTTCGGTCATCAGTCTAGTAGCCAGTGGCCAAAAGAAGACAGGAAAAATCGTGACACGGTCATGCAAAAGCTCCCGCGTGCCTTGGTGATAAAGATACAATATGCGGTGCAGACCACCTATGGTAGATGGCGACTCAAAAGGCGTTTTTGTTCCTTCTCTGATTAGCATTAGTTTGAGAGCTCGGTATCTGCACTGGCAGCCTCAATTTTATAAACGCTACATGCAAAAAAACGCAGCCTACTGGTATGGCCGTTGCTAAAGGGCCCCCTCTGGTAGCAAATGATGAAGACCTCCGGTGTAACACGACTTGTTGCCTATAGTGCTTTCTCATGTGAAACTTCCTAGCCATTACGAAATGACCAACTCTTTTGTTGCCGCATTTCTTTACCCTCTTTTTTTTACCACTGTGTGTCGGCGTTACCCCTGTTAGAACATGACAGCGCCAATTAATCGATTTATATACTACGGAGCTCAACCTCGCTTTACGCCGAAGAGTGAATTTTGCAAGGCTCCAGAGATTTTATAACCATTCCAATAGGAGAGAAATGCCGCCTTCTGAAGCCGGAAATGAAAACTGCGGCAGGCATTACAGGATTTTCTCGCGTGCTACTTGGACTGTGATGCCATGCGACAAAGATGGAGCACTAAAATAAGCAAGGAGAGGACCCGGGTTCGTTTCCAGTGTGTCCCGCTCGGTAGGGGAGCATTACGGTACGGCTGCGCAGTGTAGTGTGAAGCGTCCTTGAAGCGTCCTTGTGGGGCATGGTGCGCTGTCATGTGTTCGGCAAAGAGTTGCTCAAGAGACCGCAAAACACTTTTCCAACAGCTCGCCACTTAGTATTTTGCTAGTCCTGTGGGCTTCACCGTACGTCGCACTGTCATTCGTGGGCCAAAACAGACTTTGTGGTGCCACTGATTATGCAATGTTATCATATATGAGCCACCTTGTGGATGCCCTCGAAGTGCATTGTCGCAAAATATGTCGATAGTCACCCACTGAAAGGACAAGGTGGAGAATCTGAAGCGAAGCTTCGACAGATACTGCTAAAGCGGTTCTTTGGCCTCCTGTATAATTGCAGGTGCCGTCCCCCTAACATCATAACGCTTTGTAGCGCTTCATGAAACTGTGGAGTATATTGAGCAACCTTTGCTCTCAACACGGCATACATGTCGCTCCTCTGGACTACTTAAAGCTGCTTATATAAGCCTATCGGATTACCAAGAAAAGAAGGAAGCGACTTAAGTACACATGTCTTATTCGTTGAGTTCCTTTTCTCCGGGTGTTCCAAACTTGACCAGCATAGCTTCGATATCGAGCACGGACTGGTTTCAGCATGAAAAGGAAGCTTCGGCGCAGGTTTCCTCTTGTACAGGGCGAAGCATTACACATCGTGATGATGCCTGGTACTGCATTGTATTTTGTGGCGTTGTCTGTGGCGTGGCGTTAATTGCA
The DNA here is from genome assembly GCF_055824585.1 of Amblyomma mixtum. Classification (NCBI taxonomy): domain Eukaryota; kingdom Metazoa; phylum Arthropoda; class Arachnida; order Ixodida; family Ixodidae; genus Amblyomma; species Amblyomma mixtum. The sequence goes on from NC_143014.1 coordinate 206,227,857, forward strand.
TGGTGGGTTGCTCTCACCTTGACTGCATCCTACTCGCTTCGTTCGTTGCTGAACGCATGGTTTTTGCTTTTTGTTTGCAGTGGGATGCACCCATGCTTTGTAAAAAGAGAAATAACCATCCCTTCGAGGCGTGGCGATCAAGCAAGAAAAGAAACTAAAAACCCTGTAAAATCTAGACGAAGTCCTTACTTCTCATCCCATTACCACGCCTCATTATGAAGGTTATGATGAAACCAGAATGGTTCTGGCTGCTGTAAATTGCTTTAGTCCGTACTTAGGCAAACCCGATCTCTCGACACAGCAAAATAGAAAAATAGAAAAAAACTGCCCGAAAAAAATTCAAGCGATATTCCTTTTCTTCGTAATCCCCTAAATTGCGCCGTAATTTACAGCCGTTTGATATTAGAAAGGGTAATTACTGCGTTCCTTTTATTGAGCCCAATCGAAATGGGCGATGAGATTCCTCCCTTCCCATTCTCTGCTATTATTTGTTACAACAGAAAATATTATGTTACGAAATAGGCTTTGTCGTCATTTTCATGCAAGTCATCCCTTTCGATATCGTAAATGGCGAAATAGATATACAAATGGATGATCAAAACTGCGCTGAAACAGAAAGGAATAAAAAGGGAGTAAGCTGACCTCTAGTGCAACCTAGGGGACAGCTTACTTCCCTTTTACTCCGGTCTAGGAGTATTCGTGTTTAGAATGTAGTGCACGTAGGGTGAACTGCCCCATAAACCAACACCTGCTATTCCACCAATTAATGCAGAATGTCCAGAGAGGGCCTGCAAGCAAGAAGCCAGAGACGAGGGTGATGAATTCGGTAGGGAACGACCACGTCGTGGCCGGGATCGCACTCTCAGGAGGGTGAGGAGAGAGGATCCAGGCTCATCGGCCGAGGCTAGGCCACCACAAGGGGGAGCGATGGAGGTCGACAACGCTGCTAACAAGGGGGAGCTGCTGGCAGAGGTGATGAAGAGCCGGACGGCATTCCTCCATCTCGCCTCCGGAGGCACTCTAGCCTTTCTCGAAAATGCATAGCTCTGGGGCATCTAACACATGTAGTGGGGCCCTCTAATACCTTTGGGAGTTCCTAAGGTAGGAACTAGTGAGAACGTGAGTTCCTTGGAGACATTTAAAATGCTGATGGTGTAGAACGAGCCACATTTCACGAGTGGAAGCAGACCCAGCGAGCTGCGTATTCTTGATGCAGTAGCTTTCGCCGTAGGCTATCGAGTACTGGGCACAGTGACGGGGTTAACTCGCAGTGTCTGTTCACGTTCATTGTGCTTCTGATTTGCCGTTGTTTCTGAATGAGCGACCAAGGAAAGGCAAGTTTATTCGGTTGGCATTCTGTGGAAGGTGTTGAGGCTTTCGGTGTATGCTAGTTCGGGCAGCGCGCAAAGTCAAGGACTGATAGAAGTGTGGACAAGCAAAGCGCTACCTGAACCGACGATGTAAAACCAAGCAGCCCTACAGAAGGAGTTTCACGGTATTTGCTGAAAGCTCATGAAACGATCCGCTGATGTTATGGCGGCCTTCGGTTTACTCCGCGCGCATGGTCGTTGTTATATGTGTAGAATAGTAGTATCGGTTGTGCCACGCATGCTAATTTCGCTTATACCTCTGCTCAGTCTCCATTCTTGCAGCAAAAAAGTACTCATCTGTTAGTCCTTAAAAAAAATGATCTATAGACTCTCTATTGATATTTTATAGGCTACTGCCTTCCTTTAGATATTTATTTTTGTTTATTCGTAGTCTATAGACTGTATAAAAAATTCTGCCAAAAGTGCGAGGCTATATATCTACAGATTAATTATAGACAATCTGTAGGATTTGATTTGCCTGTAGACTAGTCTATAGGGATTCTCTGTAGAAAAGCTATAGACTTTATAGGCAAAACATTATGGAGAGTCTATAGAGTGTCGAAAGACATTTTTGCAAGAGCCCTCCTTCAGAGAGGCAACTCTTAACCACAACTTGAAACTACAGCTGAATTACAGGCCGACGACTCCTCGACAAGGCGGAAAAAAAATTTGCGCTGCCTATTGCAGCTCCGGCGGGCTCATTACGGAAGGAGGAGATAAGTACGGCGCACCGTTTCTAGAATCAATAGGTGGTTGGTTCGAAACTAATGCTGGTTGTGCTTCTGCTTCGTTCACGAAATCCTCCACCAGCCTAAGCCGCTTGGCGGAGCCTTTTCCGTCTTGGCCTGTTGTGACATTGCAATTTTTGTTTGTGGATGCATGTAACTTAGGCTGCAAGCAGAAGCTATAGCCTCTGTCTCTTATCCTGACCTGTGTCCTACGTGCAGTTCAACGAAGAGGTCATGGATGAGGTGGCCGAACATTACGTGGAGAGCATTCACCGGACCTCACGGTGGTTGTCAGGTCATCGAGTGACGGGCAGTCGTACCTGCCGTGCAGCACCTCCCGTGAGTACAATCACGGCGATTCGGACGCCGCGGTGAGAGAGACATGCACCAGCTTTCGTGGTCATTAGAGTTACTGTATCATAACTACCTAGAGTTGGGTGTAGGCTTGCCAAGTTGTCGCAGAAAGCATCGAAGTCATGTGGCAAAGCCAGGCTTCATGTTTGCAGGAGACGCTACATGGCACAACTCGGTCGGGGAGATCACCGAGCGGTGTCCATCCGCTATCTCATTCCCCCATGCTTTATCGTTGACGCTGCTGATTTATGTAAATATACCGAGTGAAAGCCTTTGGAAAGCTTGTCTCGCTCTGCGGCTTTGCTGCATGACTGGGGTGCTTTCTGTGGGGAACAGAGCCTGTCTTGAAACGGTCGAGTCGGGCCCATAACACCTCCATTACTAACTAACAATGTTCTGTGAGGGAAGAATGATGCCTCTTCTGCTCCACTGGGCTTCGACGGTGACGTAAATGTCCTGCCAAGTGGCACAAAAGCAGGCCCTGTGGCCTGAATCTTTTGACCGACCCTTTACTTGTTTAGTAAGTGTAGTGGTCAAGAACAACTATAGTGCCATCTGGAGGCCCCATTCTGCGCGAGCACGGTGATATTGATAGCACATGCTGCTTCAAATGCGCTGCAAAGGCCTGTGCAATAGTTCCTCCGCTCCCGTCGACTGGTTATGACGGGCACTGAAAATCAGTGTTCTGTGCCAAACATTCAGAATTACTAGTGGTGCTTTAGAATGTTTAGTGCCATGCGCCATGTGATGGTAACCGTGCAAGCTAAAATTGGGTGCCCAGATTGACTGGACTTAAGCCCAGGCAAGTTCACCACCGCTGCCCACGTTTGGCAAAGCGGATCAGCAATTGTGTTCACGTAAATCCTGCATTTTGCCGGATTTTGCGTAAATCCAGCAGTGCATGGCATGAATCCCAACCTTTTGTTGGCTATTTTTGTGTTCTCTGTTTTTGTTTTTTTTTTCTATTAAAAAAAAACATTGTTGTAAGGTTTGAATGTAGTTAAATCGAGCACACGTGAGAAAGCATTTGTATAGCTTAGTTGACTGATGGTTTTGCCTTGCTCGGTTGTCGACACTTCTGACGGCGGCGATATCACAATCAAATTGAGCTCTGATCGAAGTTAAGCCGATCTGATCTGTTCCCGCCTTAGATGGAGGTTAACGAAGACGGTGGTGTGCAGCGCACAGCGCTAGACTGTGTTGCAGGTTAACCTGAGGTGTGATCTGCTGCTTCACTGTAATAAATACGATCTTTAAGAAAATTGATAGGGGCTTAACATAGTTAAACCGAGTAGACCCGCGAAATCAGGTGTTCATTCTTCAATTGGAGAGGGTAGTTAAACTCCGCCTTATGGGTGTGGCATGATATCTTTAGTGCGTTAATGCCCATGTATGCTGATTTGGCGGCGAGTCCTCATATATCACTACCAGTGCAGTGGCGCAGCGGTTAAACGATGCGCCACTGCTCTGGCAGCTGGCTGTTTCTATCCCAGCCACCCGTGAGGATTTTGTGACCAATGTTGCTCTTCAAGAGCAACCTCTCGCACATCTGTTGTAGTGCAGCTGAAGCAGTTGCTAGGCAACGGTGGCCCAAGATTGTTTTGTAGCCGCACCACAATGAGCATATGCGACAAGCCGAGCTGGGCTACAGTAGTGTTGCTTTCGTAACAAAAAAGTGGAGTGATAACACTGTGCTCTGTTGACAAAAGTGGATATAAAAAAGGAACTTTTTTCCCGCTACTCTATTAAAGCGGTTAACACTGTTTCGTCAGTTATGAATAGAACTTCAGTATTGCCTGCTCGATGTGCATGACTGCGTAGCCTAGACTCGAGAGACCTGGAAAATAAAAGTGCTGATGTTGTCACAGTTTTGGTTTAAAAATGGCTGCGGTCAGTGACATTTGTGTTTAATTTTTTATCTTTTCTTGCTAACAGAGGATCCGTTTCCAGCGAACGTTGCCTATTTTTCACTAGAAGGCGGTAACCTATAGGTACAGGCCGATTTCAATTAGAAAAATATAGAGGCCCATGTACAGTGCGAGAATTACTTTATTATAACTACCGCAGTGCAGACCGCAGTGCAGACCGGTCCAGGAGGGTGTCTTCGACCAGTCGCAAGGTGCCCCAACTCCCTCCGGGTCCCCTGGCCGAGCTGCTCCCTGCTGGCACCGAAGTTCGCAGGCCTCCGGGAAAACTGGTTCAGCTGGTGGCACAGGCGATCCACGAAAGTCCGCAAAGGGCGCTCCGTGTACAGCATGTGTACAAGGCGCTCCAGTGAGTTCTTCGCTCTCTCTCTTTGTGAGGGGATGGGGTTGAGGAGACATCCGCAATATTAAATAGACCAAAGAAACACACCCAGCACACGGCAGGGCAGGAGCACCCCCATTCACCTCTTTAATCTCCTTACCCTGTGTACGCGTTCTTTTGAGGTAGTTTCTATGCCTACCGGCGCGGAGGGGAGGGGGGGCAAAGAACCTTTCGGCGTTGTGGCGCATCACTCTCCTCCTCATTTGGTGCAGCTAAAATTGAACTCGGACTCCCGTGCAAGCACTCGTTGTAAGTGGGAGAATTCTTAAGTGTGTCGATGAAAAAAGGCGTGCTCCACTTTCGGTGTGTTGGTCGCCAGACTTATACAAACGCCATTTTTTCCTTTCATTTCATTTATTAGTAACCTCTAGGTACTCGTGGAATTACACAGAGGAGCGGCATATTAAACAGAAAACTAGAAACTGGGCAGTAAATTACTGTACCATTTTGCGATGTTAGCTAACGTGTTTTTAAAATGTGGGCAGTTTTAACGAGGGCGGAGAGCCTGGCAAGGCGGTTCAAACGTCCGGAGTCCGGATGCGCGATGGAGAATACTGTCTGAACAGCCCTCACAACCTGCCACTTCCATATACCCTATCCGGTGCACAGGCCGCGTGAATGGGACATGCCCGAGGAACCGCAGTGCAGACCGGTCCAGGAGGGTGTCTTCGACCAGTCGCTGGCTGTTCTGCTCGAGCCGTTTAACTCCTCGTCATTTGCGCCATCGCCACCACTCCAGGGGCCACCGGCTAGCTTCTGGAGTACACTGCCGCGGTGAGAAAGACATGCACCAGCTTCCATGGTCATTAGAGTTACTGTATCATAACTACCTAGAGTTGGGCGTAGGCCCGACAAGTTGCCGCAGAAAGCATCGAAGTCATGGGGCAAAGCCACGCTTCACGTTTGCAGGAGACGCTGCAAGGCACAACTCGTACGGGGAGATCACCGAGCGGTGACCATCCGCTATCTCATTCCCCCATGCTTTATCGTTGACGCTGCTGATTTATGTAAATATACCGAGTGAAAGCCTTCGGAAAGCTTGTCTCGCTCTGTGGCTTTGCCGCATGACTTGGAGGCTTTCTGTGGGGAACAGAGCCTGTCTTGAACCGGTCGAGTCGGGCCCATAACACCTCCATTAATAACTAACAATGTTCTGTGAGGCAAGAGTGATGCCCCTTCTGCTCCACTGGGCTTCGATGGTGACGTAAATGTCCTGCCAAGTGGCGCAAAAGCAGACCCTGTGGCCTGAATCTTTTGACCGACCCTTTAGTTGTTGAGTAAGTGTAGTGGTCAAGAACAACTATAGTGTCATCTGCAGGCCCCATTCTGCGCGAGCACGGTGATAGTGATAGCACATGCTGCTTCAAATGCGCTACAAAGGCCTGTGCAATAGTTCCTCCGCTCCCGTCGACTGGTTATGACGGGCACTGAAAATCAGTGTTGTGTGCCAAACATTCAGAATTACTAGTGGTGCTTTAGAATGTTTAGTGCCATGCGCCATGTGATGGTAACCGTGCAAGCTAAAATTGGGTGCCCAGATTGACTGGACTTAAGCCCAGGCAAGTTCACCGCCGCTGCCCACATTTGGCAAAGCGGATCAGCAATTGTGTTCACGTAAATCCTGCATTTTGCCGGATTTTGCGTAAATCCAGCAGTGCATGGCGTGAATCCCAACCTTTTGTTGGCTATTTTTGTGTTCTCTGTTTTTGTTTTTTTTTTCTATTCAAAAAAAAACATTGTTGTAAGGTTTGAATGTAGTTAAATCGAGCACACGTGAGAAAGCATTTGTATAGCTTAGTTGACTGATGGTTTTGCCTTGCTCGGTTGTCGACACTTCTGACGGCGGCGATACGTATCACAATCAAATTGAGCTCTGATCGAAGTTAAGCCGATCTGATCTGTTCCCGCCTTAGATGGAGGTTAACGAAGACGGTGGTGTGCAGCGCACAGCGCTAGACTGTGTTGCAGGTTAACCTGAGGTGTGATCTGCTGCTTCACTGTAATAAATACGATCTTTAGGAAAATTGATAGGGGCTTAACGTAGTTAAACCGAGTAGACCCGCGAAAGCAGGTGTTCATTCTTCAATTGGAGGGGGTAGTTAAACTCCGCCTTATGGGTGTGGCATGATATCTTTAGTGCGTTAATGCCCATGTACGCTGATTTGGCGGCGAGTCCTCATATATCACTACCAGTGCAGTGGCGCAGCGGTTAAACGATGCGCCACTGCTCTGGCAGCTGGCTGTTTCTATCCCAGCCACCCGTCAGGATTTTGTGACCAATGTTGCTCTTCAAGAGCAACCTCTCGCACATCTGTTGTAGTGCAGCTGAAGCAGTTGCTAGGCAACGGTGGCTCAAGATCGTTTTGTAGCCGCACCACAATGAGCATATGCGACAAGCCGAGCTGGGCTACAGTAGTGTTGCTTTCGTAACAAAAAAGTGGAGTGATAACACTGTGCTCTGTTGACAAAAGTGGATATAAAAAAGGAACTTTTTTCCCGCTACTCTATTAAAGCGGTTAACACTGTTTCGTCAGTTATGAATAGAACTTCAGTATTGCCTGCTCGATGTGCATGACTGCGTAGCCTAGACTCGAGAGACCTGGAAAATAAAAGTGCTGATGTTGTCACAGTTTTGGTTTAAAAATGGCTGCGGTCAGTGACATTAGTGTTTAATTTTTTATCTTTTCTTGCTAACAGAGGATTCGTTTCCAGCGAACGTTGCCTATTTTTCACTAGAAGGCGGTAACCTATAGGTACAGGCCGATTTCAATTAGAAAAATATAGAGGCCCATGTACAGTGCGAGAATTACTTTATTATAACTACCGCAGTGCAGACCGCAGTGCAGACCGGTCCAGGAGGGTGTCTTCGACCAGTCGCAAGGTGCCCCAACTCCCTCCGGGTCCCCTGGCCGAGCTGCTCCCTGCTGGCACCGAAGTTCGCAGGCCTCCGGGAAAACTGGTTCAGCTGGTGGCACAGGCGATCCACGAAAGTCCGCAAAGGGCGCTCCGTGTACAGCATGTGTACAAGGCGCTCCAGTGAGTTCTTCGCTCTCTCTCTTTGTGAGGGGATGGGGTTGAGGAGACATCCGCAATATTAAATAGACCAAAGAAACACACCCAGCACACGGCAGGGCAGGAGCACCCCCATTCACCTCTTTAATCTCCTTACCCTGTGTACGCGTTCTTTTGAGGTAGTTTCTATGCCTACCGGCGCGGAGGGGAGGGGGTGGGGGGCAAAGAACCTTTCGGCGTTGTGGCGCATCACTCTCCTCCTCATTTGGTGCAGCTAAAATTGAACTCGGACTGCCGTGCAAGCACTCGTTGTAAGTGGGAGAATTCTTAAGTGTGTCGATGAAAAAAGGCGTGCTCCACTTTCGGTGTGTTGGTCGCCAGACTTATACAAACGCCATTTTTTCCTTTCATTTCATTTATTAGTAACCTCTAGGTACTCGTGGAATTACACAGAGGAGCGGCATATTAAACAGAAAACTAGAAACTGGGCAGTAAATTACTGTACCATTTTGCGATGTTAGCTAACGTGTTTTTAAAATGTGGGCGGTTTTAACGAGGGCGGAGAGCCTGGCAAGGCGGTTCAAACGTCCGGAGTCCGGATGCGCGATGGAGAATACTGTCTGAACAGCCCTCACAACCTGCCACTTCCATATACCCTATCCGGTGCACAGGCCGCGTGAATGGGACATGCCCGAGGAACCGCAGTGCAGACCGGTCCAGGAGGGTGTCTTCGACCAGTCGCTGGCTGTTCTGCTCGAGCCGTTTAACTCCTCGTCATTTGCGCCATCGCCACCACTCCAGGGGCCACCGGCCAGCTTCTGGAGTACACTGCCGCGGTGAGAAAGACATGCACCAGCTTCCATGGTCATTAGAGTTACTGTATCATAACTACCTAGAGTTGGGCGTAGGCCCGACAAGTTGCCGCAGAAAGCATCGAAGTCATGGGGCAAAGCCACGCTTCACGTTTGCAGGAGACGCTGCAAGGCACAACTCGTACGGGGAGATCACCGAGCGGTGACCATCCGCTATCTCATTCCCCCATGCTTTATCGTTGACGCTGCTGATTTATGTAAATATACCGAGTGAAAGCCTTCGGAAAGCTTGTCTCGCTCTGCGGCTTTGCCGCATGACTTGGAGGCTTTCTGTGGGGAACAGAGCCTGTCTTGAACCGGTCGAGTCGGGCCCATAACACCTCCATTAATAACTAACAATGTTCTGTGAGGCAAGAGTGATGCCCCTTCTGCTCCACTGGGCTTCGATGGTGACGTAAATGTCCTGCCAAGTGGCGCAAAAGCAGACCCTGTGGCCTGAATCTTTTGACCGACCCTTTACTTGTTTAGTAAGTGTAGTGGTCAAGAACAACTATAGTGTCATCTGCAGGCCCCATTCTGCGCGAGCACGGTGATAGTGATAGCACATGCTGCTTCAAATGCGCTACAAAGGCCTGTGCAATAGTTCCTCCGCTCCCGTCGACTGGTTATGACGGGCACTGAAAATCAGTGTTGTGTGCCAAACATTCAGAATTACTAGTGGTGCTTTAGAATGTTTAGTGCCATGCGCCATGTGATGGTAACCGTGCAAGCTAAAATTGGGTGCCCAGATTGACTGGACTTAAGCCCAGGCAAGTTCACCGCCGCTGCCCACATTTGGCAAAGCGGATCAGCAATTGTGTTCACGTAAATCCTGCATTTTGCCGGATTTTGCGTAAATCCAGCAGTGCATGGCGTGAATCCCAACCTTTTGTTGGCTATTTTTGTGTTCTCTGTTTTTGTTTTTTTTTTCTATTAAAAAAAAACATTGTTGTAAGGTTTGAATGTAGTTAAATCGAGCACACGTGAGAAAGCATTTGTATAGCTTAGTTGACTGATGGTTTTGCCTTGCTCGGTTGTCGACACTTCTGACGGCGGCGATATGACAATCAAATTGAGCTCTGATCGAAGTTAAGCCGATCTGATCTGTTCCCACCTTAGATGGAGGTTAACGAAGACGGTGGTGTGCAGCGCACAGCGCTAGACTGTGTTGCAGGTTAACCTGAGGTGTGATCTGCTGCTTCACTGTAATAAATACGATCTTTAAGAAAATTGATAGGGGCTTAACGTAGTTAAACCGAGTAGACCCGCGAAAGCAGGTGTTCATTCTTCAATTGGAGGGGGTAGTTAAACTCCGCCTTATGGGTGTGGCATGATATCTTTAGTGCGTTAATGCCCATGTATGCTGATTTGGCGGCGAGTCCTCATATATCACTACCAGTGCAGTGGCGCAGCGGTTAAACGATGCGCCACTGCTCTGGCAGCTGGCTGTTTCTATCCCAGCCACCCGTCAGGATTTTGTGACCAATGTTGCTCTTCAAGAGCAACCTCTCGCACATCTGTTGTAGTGCAGCTGAAGCAGTTGCTAGGCAACGGTGGCTCAAGATCGTTTTGTAGCCGCACCACAATGAGCATATGCCACAAGCCGAGCTGGGCTACAGTAGTGTTGCTTTCGTAACAAAAAAGTGGAGTGATAACACTGTGCTCTGTTGACAAAAGTGGATATAAAAAAGGAACTTTTTTCCCGCTACTCTATTAAAGCGGTTAACACTGTTTCGTCAGTTATGAATAGAACTTCAGTATTGCCTGCTCGATGTGCATGACTGCGTAGCCTAGACTCGAGAGACCTGGAAAATAAAAGTGCTGATGTTGTCACAGTTTTGGTTTAAAAATGGCTGCGGTCAGTGACATTTGTGTTTAATTTTTTATCTTTTCTTGCTAACAGAGGATCCGTTTCCAGCGAACGTTGCCTATTTTTCACTAGAAGGCGGTAACCTATAGGTACAGGCCGATTTCAATTAGAAAAATATAGAGGCCCATGTACAGTGCGAGAATTACTTTATTATAACTACCGCAGTGCAGACCGCAGTGCAGACCGGTCCAGGAGGGTGTCTTCGACCAGTCGCAAGGTGCCCCAACTCCCTCCGGGTCCCCTGGCCGAGCTGCTCCCTGCTGGCACCGAAGTTCGCAGGCCTCCGGGAAAACTGGTTCAGCTGGTGGCACAGGCGATCCACGAAAGTCCGCAAAGGGCGCTCCGTGTACAGCATGTGTACAAGGCGCTCCAGTGAGTTCTTCGCTCTCTCTCTTTGGGAGGGGATGGGGTTGAGGAGACATCCGCAATATTAAATAGACCAAAGAAACACACCCAGCACACGGCAGGGCAGCAGCACCCCCATTCACCTCTTTAATCTCCTTACCCTGTGTACGCGTTCTTTTGAGGTAGTTTCTATGCCTACCGGCGCGGAGGGGAGGGGGGGGGGGCAAAGAACCTTTCGGCATTGTGGCGCATCACTCTCCTCCTCATTTGGTGCAGCTAAAATTGAACTCGGACTGCCGTGCAAGCACTCGTTGTAAGTGGGAGAATTCTTAAGTGTGTCGATGAAAAAAGGCGTGCTCCACTTTCGGTGTGTTGGTCGCCAGACTTATACAAACGCCATTTTTTCCTTTCATTTCATTTATTAGTAACCTCTAGGTACTCGTGGAATTACACAGAGGAGCGGCATATTAAACAGAAAACTAGAAACTGGGCAGTAAATTACTGTACCATTTTGCGATGTTAGCTAACGTGTTTTTAAAATGTGGGCGGTTTTAACGAGGGCGGAGAGCCTGGCAAGGCGGTTCAAACGTCCGGAGTCCGGATGCGCGATGGAGAATACTGTCTGAACAGCCCTCACAACCTGCCACTTCCATATACCCTATCCGGTGCACAGGCCGCGTGAATGGGACATGCCCGAGGAACCGCAGTGCAGACCGGTCCAGGAGGGTGTCTTCGACCAGTCGCTGGCTGTTCTGCTCGAGCCGTTTAACTCCTCGTCATTTGCGCCATCGCCACCACTCCAGGGGCCACCGGCCAGCTTCTGGAGTACACTGCCGCGGTGAGAAAGACATGCACCAGCTTCCATGGTCATTAGAGTTACTGTATCATAACTACCTAGAGTTGGGCGTAGGCCCGACAAGTTGCCGCAGAAAGCATCGAAGTCATGGGGCAAAGCCACGCTTCACGTTTGCAGGAGACGCTGCAAGGCACAACTCGTACGGGGAGATCACCGAGCGGTGACCATCCGCTATCTCATTCCCCCATGCTTTATCGTTGACGCTGCTGATTTATGCAAATATACCGAGTGAAAGCCTTCGGAAAGCTTGTCTCGCTCTGCGGCTTTGCCGCATGACTTGGAGGCTTTCTGTGGGGAACAGAGCCTGTCTTGAACCGGTCGAGTCGGGCCCATAACACCTCCATTAATAACTAACAATGTTCTGTGAGGCAAGAGTGATGCCCCTTCTGCTCCACTGGGCTTCGATGGTGACGTAAATGTCCTGCCAAGTGGCGCAAAAGCAGACCCTGTGGCCTGAATCTTTTGACCGACCCTTTACTTGTTTAGTAAGTGTAGTGGTCAAGAACAACTATAGTGTCATCTGCAGGCCCCATTCTGCGCGAGCACGGTGATAGTGATAGCACATGCTGCTTCAAATGCGCTACAAAGGCCTGTGCAATAGTTCCTCCGCTCCCGTCGACTGGTTATGACGGGCACTGAAAATCAGTGTTGTGTGCCAAACATTCAGAATTACTAGTGGTGCTTTAGAATGTTTAGTGCCATGCGCCATGTGATGGTAACCGTGCAAGCTAAAATTGGGTGCCCAGATTGACTGGACTTAAGCCCAGGCAAGTTCACCGCCGCTGCCCACATTTGGCAAAGCGGATCAGCAATTGTGTTCACGTAAATCCTGCATTTTGCCGGATTTTGCGTAAATCCAGCAGTGCATGGCGTGAATCCCAACCTTTTGTTGGCTATTTTTGTGTTCTCTGTTTTTGTTTTTTTTTTCTATTCAAAAAAAAACATTGTTGTAAGGTTTGAATGTAGTTAAATCGAGCACACGTGAGAAAGCATTTGTATAGCTTAGTTGACTGATGGTTTTGCCTTGCTCGGTTGTCGACACTTCTGACGGCGGCGATATTACAATCAAATTGAGCTCTGATCGAAGTTAAGCCGATGTGATCTGTTCCCACCTTAGATGGAGGTTAACGAAGACGGTGGTGTGCAGCGCACAGCGCTAGACTGTGTTGCAGGTTAACCTGAGGTGTGATCTGCTGCTTCACTGTAATAAATACGATCTTTAAGAAAATTGATAGGGGCTTAACGTAGTTAAACCGAGTAGACCCGCGAAAGCAGGTGTTCATTCTTCAATTGGAGGGGGTAGTTAAACTCCGCCTTATGGGTGTGGCATGATATCTTTAGTGCGTTAATGCCCATGTATGCTGATTTGGCGGCGAGTCCTCATATATCACTACCAGTGCAGTGGCGCAGCGGTTAAACGATGCGCCACTGCTCTGGCAGCTGGCTGTTTCTATCCCAGCCACCCGTCAGGATTTTGTGACCAATGTTGCTCTTCAAGAGCAACCTCTCGCACATCTGTTGTAGTGCAGCTGAAGCAGTTGCTAGGCAACGGTGGCTCAAGATCGTTTTGTAGCCGCACCACAATGAGCATATGCCACAAGCCGAGCTGGGCTACAGTAGTGTTGCTTTCGTAACAAAAAAGTGGAGTGATAACACTGTGCTCTGTTGACAAAAGTGGATATAAAAAAGGAACTTTTTTCCCGCTACTCTATTAAAGCGGTTAACACTGTTTCGTCAGTTATGAATAGAACTTCAGTATTGCCTGCTCGATGTGCATGACTGCGTAGCCTAGACGCGAGAGACCTGGAAAATAAAAGTGCTGATGTTGTCACAGTTTTGGTTTAAAAATGGCTGCGGTCAGTGACATTTGTGTTTAATTTTTTATCTTTTCTTGCTAACAGAGAATCCGTTTCCAGCAAACGTTGCCTATTTTTCACTAGAAGGCGGTAACCTATAGGTACAGGCCGATTTCAATTAGAAAAATCTAGAGGCCCATGTACAGTGCGAGAATTACTTTATTATAACTACCGCAGTGCAGACCGGTCCAGGAGGGTGTCTTCGACCAGTCGCAAGGTGCCCCAACTCCCTCCGGGTCCCCTGGCCGAGCTGCTCCCTGCTGGCACCGAAGTTCGCAGGCCTCCGGGAAAACTGGTTCAGCTGGTGGCACAGGCGATCCACGAAAGTCCGCAAAGGGCGCTCCGTGTACAGCATGTGTACAAGGCGCTCCAGTGAGTTCTTCGCTCTCTCTCTTTGTGAGGGGATGGGGTTGAGGAGACATCCGCAATATTAAATAGACCAAAGAAACACACCCAGCACACGGCAGGGCAGCAGCACCCCCATTCACCTCTTTAATCTCCTTACCCTGTGTACGCGTTCTTTTGAGGTAGTTTCTATGCCTACCGGCGCGGAGGGGAGGGGGGGGGGGGGGTCAAAGAACCTTTCGGCATTGTGGCGCATCACTCTCCTCCTCATTTGGTGCAGCTAAAATTGAACTCGGACTGCCGTGCAAGCACTCGTTGTAAGTGGGAGAATTCTTAAGTGTGTCGATGAAAAAAGGCGTGCTCCACTTTCGGTGTGTTGGTCGCCAGACTTAAACAAACGCCATTTTTTCCTTTCGTTTCATTTATTAGTAACCTCTAGGTACTCGTGGAATTACACAGAGCAGCGGCATATTAAACAGAAAACTAGAAACTGGGCAGTAAATTACTGTACCATTTTGCGATGTTAGCTAACGTGTTTTTAAAATGTGGGCGGTTTTAACGAGGGCGGAGAGCCTGGCAAGGCGGTTCAAACGTCCGGAGTCCGGATGCGCGATGGAGAATACTGTCTGAACAGCCCTCACAACCTGCCACTTCCATATACCCTATCCGGTGCACAGGCCGCGTGAATGGGACATGCCCGAGGAACCGCAGTGCAGACCGGTCCAGGAGGGTGTCTTCGACCAGTCGCTGGCTGTTCTGCTCGAGCCGTTTAACTCCTCGTCATTTGCGCCATCGCCACCACTCCAGGGGCCACCGGCCAGCTTCTGGAGTACACTGCCGCGGTGAGAAAGACATGCACCAGCTTCCATGGTCATTAGAGTTACTGTATCATAACTACCTAGAGTTGGGCGTAGGCCCGACAAGTTGCCGCAGAAAGCATCGAAGTCATGGGGCAAAGCCACGCTTCACGTTTGCAGGAGACGCTGCAAGGCACAACTCGTACGGGGAGATCACCGAGCGGTGACCATCCGCTATCTCATTCCCCCATGCTTTATCGTTGACGCTGCTGATTTATGTAAATATACCGAGTGAAAGCCTTCGGAAAGCTTGTCTCGCTCTGCGGCTTTGCCGCATGACTTGGAGGCTTTCTGTGGGGAACAGAGCCTGTCTTGAACCGGTCGAGTCGGGCCCATAACACCTCCATTAATAACTAACAATGTTCTGTGAGGCAAGAGTGATGCCCCTTCTGCTCCACTGGGCTTCGATGGTGACGTAAATGTCCTGCCAAGTGGCGCAAAAGCAGACCCTGTGGCCTGAATCTTTTGACCGACCCTTTACTTGTTTAGTAAGTGTAGTGGTCAAGAACAACTATAGTGTCATCTGCAGGCCCCATTCTGCGCGAGCACGGTGATAGTGATAGCACATGCTGCTTCAAATGCGCTACAAAGGCCTGTGCAATAGTTCCTCCGCTCCCGTCGACTGGTTATGACGGGCACTGAAAATCAGTGTTGTGTGCCAAACATTCAGAATTACTAGTGGTGCTTTAGAATGTTTAGTGCCATGCGCCATGTGATGGTAACCGTGCAAGCTAAAATTGGGTGCCCAGATTGACTGGACTTAAGCCCAGGCAAGTTCGCCGCCGCTGCCCACATTTGGCAAAGCGGATCAGCAATTGTGTTCACGTAAATCCTGCATTTTGCCGGATTTTGCGTAAATCCAGCAGTGCATGGCGTGAATCCCAACCTTTTGTTGGCTATTTTTGTGTTCTCTGTTTTTGTTTTTTTTTTCTATTCAAAAAAAAACATTGTTGTAAGGTTTGAATGTAGTTAAATCGAGCACACGTGAGAAAGCATTTGTATAGCTTAGTTGACTGATGGTTTTGCCTTGCTCGGTTGTCGACACTTCTGACGGCGGCGATATTACAATCAAATTGAGCTCTGATCGAAGTTAAGCCGATCTGATCTGTTCCCACCTTAGATGGAGGTTAACGAAGACGGTGGTGTGCAGCGCACAGCGCTAGACTGTGTTGCAGGTTAACCTGAGGTGTGATCTGCTGCTTCACTGTAATAAATACGATCTTTAAGAAAATTGATAGGGGCTTAACGTAGTTAAACCGAGTAGACCCGCGAAAGCAGGTGTTCATTCTTCAATTGGAGGGGGTAGTTAAACTCCGCCTTATGGGTGTGGCATGATATCTTTAGTGCGTTAATGCCCATGTATGCTGATTTGGCGGCGAGTCCTCATATATCACTACCAGTGCAGTGGCGCAGCGGTTAAACGATGCGCCACTGCTCTGGCAGCTGGCTGTTTCTATCCCAGCCACCCGTCAGGATTTTGTGACCAATGTTGCTCTTCAAGAGCAACCTCTCGCACATCTGTTGTAGTGCAGCTGAAGCAGTTGCTAGGCAACGGTGGCTCAAGATCGTTTTGTAGCCGCACCACAATGAGCATATGCCACAAGCCGAGCTGGGCTACAGTAGTGTTGCTTTCGTAACAAAAAAGTGGAGTGATAACACTGTGCTCTGTTGACAAAAGTGGATATAAAAAAGGAACTTTTTTCCCGCTACTCTATTAAAGCGGTTAACACTGTTTCGTCAGTTATGAATAGAACTTCAGTATTGCCTGCTCGATGTGCATGACTGCGTAGCCTAGACTCGAGAGACCTGGAAAATAAAAGTGCTGATGTTGTCACAGTTTTGGTTTAAAAATGGCTGCGGTCAGTGACATTTGTGTTTAATTTTTTATCTTTTCTTGCTAACAGAGGATCCGTTTCCAGCGAACGTTGCCTATTTTTCACTAGAAGGCGGTAACCTATAGGTACAGGCCGATTTCAATTAGAAAAATATAGAGGCCCATGTACAGTGCGAGAATTACTTTATTATAACTACCGCAGTGCAGACCGCAGTGCAGACCGGTCCAGGAGGGTGTCTTCGACCAGTCGCAAGGTGCCCCAACTCCCTCCGGGTCCCCTGGCCGAGCTGCTCCCTGCTGGCACCGAAGTTCGCAGGCCTCCGGGAAAACTGGTTCAGCTGGTGGCACAGGCGATCCACGAAAGTCCGCAAAGGGCACTCCGTGTACAGCATGTGTACAAGGCGCTCCAGTGAGTTCTTCGCTCTCTCTCTTTGGGAGGGGATGGGGTTGAGGAGACATCCGCAATATTAAATAGACCAAAGAAACACACCCAGCACACGGCAGGGCAGCAGCACCCCCATTCACCTCTTTAATCTCCTTACCCTGTGTACGCGTTCTTTTGAGGTAGTTTCTATGCCTACCGGCGCGGAGGGGAGGGGGGGGGGGCAAAGAACCTTTCGGCATTGTGGCGCATCACTCTCCTCCTCATTTGGTGCAGCTAAAATTGAACTCGGACTGCCGTGCAAGCACTCGTTGTAAGTGGGAGAATTCTTAAGTGTGTCGATGAAAAAAGGCGTGCTCCACTTTCGGTGTGTTGGTCGCCAGACTTATACAAACGCCATTTTTTCCTTTCATTTCATTTATTAGTAACCTCTAGGTACTCGTGGAATTACACAGAGGAGCGGCATATTAAACAGAAAACTAGAAACTGGGCAGTAAATTACTGTACCATTTTGCGATGTTAGCTAACGTGTTTTTAAAATGTGGGCGGTTTTAACGAGGGCGGAGAGCCTGGCAAGGCGGTTCAAACGTCCGGAGTCCGGATGCGCGATGGAGAATACTGTCTGAACAGCCCTCACAACCTGCCACTTCCATATACCCTATCCGGTGCACAGGCCGCGTGAATGGGACATGCCCGAGGAACCGCAGTGCAGACCGGTCCAGGAGGGTGTCTTCGACCAGTCGCTGGCTGTTCTGCTCGAGCCGTTTAACTCCTCGTCATTTGCGCCATCGCCACCACTCCAGGGGCCACCGGCCAGCTTCTGGAGTACACTGCCGCGGTGAGAAAGACATGCACCAGCTTCCATGGTCATTAGAGTTACTGTATCATAACTACCTAGAGTTGGGCGTAGGCCCGACAAGTTGCCGCAGAAAGCATCGAAGTCATGGGGCAAAGCCACGCTTCACGTTTGCAGGAGACGCTGCAAGGCACAACTCGTACGGGGAGATCACCGAGCGGTGACCATCCGCTATCTCATTCCCCCATGCTTTATCGTTGACGCTGCTGATTTATGTAAATATACCGAGTGAAAGCCTTCGGAAAGCTTGTCTCGCTCTGCGGCTTTGCCGCATGACTTGGAGGCTTTCTGTGGGGAACAGAGCCTGTCTTGAACCGATCGAGTCGGGCCCATAACACCTCCATTAATAACTAACAATGTTCTGTGAGGCAAGAGTGATGCCCCTTCTGCTCCACTGGGCTTCGATGGTGACGTAAATGTCCTGCCAAGTGGCGCAAAAGCAGACCCTGTGGCCTGAATCTTTTGACCGACCCTTTACTTGTTTAGTAAGTGTAGTGGTCAAGAACAACTATAGTGTCATCTGCAGGCCCCATTCTGCGCGAGCACGGTGATAGTGATAGCACATGCTGCTTCAAATGCGCTACAAAGGCCTGTGCAATAGTTCCTCCGCTCCCGTCGACTGGTTATGACGGGCACTGAAAATCAGTGTTGTGTGCCAAACATTCAGAATTACTAGTGGTGCTTTAGAATGTTTAGTGCCATGCGCCATGTGATGGTAACCGTGCAAGCTAAAATTGGGTGCCCAGATTGACTGGACTTAAGCCCAGGCAAGTTCACCGCCGCTGCCCACATTTGGCAAAGCGGATCAGCAATTGTGTTCACGTAAATCCTGCATTTTGCCGGATTTTGCGTAAATCCAGCAGTGCATGGCGTGAATCCCAACCTTTTGTTGGCTATTTTTGTGTTCTCTGTTTTTGTTTTTTTTTTCTATTCAAAAAAAAACATTGTTGTAAGGTTTGAATGTAGTTAAATCGAGCACACGTGAGAAAGCATTTGTATAGCTTAGTTGACTGATGGTTTTGCCTTGCTCGGTTGTCGACACTTCTGACGGCGGCGATATTACAATCAAATTGAGCTCTGATCGAAGTTAAGCCGATCTGATCTGTTCCCACCTTAGATGGAGGTTAACGAAGACGGTGGTGTGCAGCGCACAGCGCTAGACTGTGTTGCAGGTTAACCTGAGGTGTGATCTGCTGCTTCACTGTAATAAATACGATCTTTAAGAAAATTGATAGGGGCTTAACGTAGTTAAACCGAGTAGACCCGCGAAAGCAGGTGTTCATTCTTCAATTGGAGGGGGTAGTTAAACTCCGCCTTATGGGTGTGGCATGATATCTTTAGTGCGTTAATGCCCATGTATGCTGATTTGGCGGCGAGTCCTCATATATCACTACCAGTGCAGTGGCGCAGCGGTTAAACGATGCGCCACTGCTCTGGCAGCTGGCTGTTTCTATCCCAGCCACCCGTCAGGATTTTGTGACCAATGTTGCTCTTCAAGAGCAACCTCTCGCACATCTGTTGTAGTGCAGCTGAAGCAGTTGCTAGGCAACGGTGGCTCAAGATCGTTTTGTAGCCGCACCACAATGAGCATATGCCACAAGCCGAGCTGGGCTACAGTAGTGTTGCTTTCGTAACAAAAAAGTGGAGTGATAACACTGTGCTCTGTTGACAAAAGTGGATATAAAAAAGGAACTTTTTTCCCGCTACTCTATTAAAGCGGTTAACACTGTTTCGTCAGTTATGAATAGAACTTCAGTATTGCCTGCTCGATGTGCATGACTGCGTAGCCTAGACGCGAGAGACCTGGAAAATAAAAGTGCTGATGTTGTCACAGTTTTGGTTTAAAAATGGCTGCGGTCAGTGACATTTGTGTTTAATTTTTTATCTTTTCTTGCTAACAGAGAATCCGTTTCCAGCAAACGTTGCCTATTTTTCACTAGAAGGCGGTAACCTATAGGTACAGGCCGATTTCAATTAGAAAAATCTAGAGGCCCATGTACAGTGCGAGAATTACTTTATTATAACTACCGCAGTGCAGACCGGTCCAGGAGGGTGTCTTCGACCAGTCGCAAGGTGCCCCAACTCCCTCCGGGTCCCCTGGCCGAGCTGCTCCCTGCTGGCACCGAAGTTCGCAGGCCTCCGGGAAAACTGGTTCAGCTGGTGGCACAGGCGATCCACGAAAGTCCGCAAAGGGCGCTCCGTGTACAGCATGTGTACAAGGCGCTCCAGTGAGTTCTTCGCTCTCTCTCTTTGGGAGGGGATGGGGTTGAGGAGACATCCGCAATATTAAATAGACCAAAGAAACACACCCAGCACACGGCAGGGCAGCAGCACCCCCATTCACCTCTTTAATCTCCTTACCCTGTGTACGCGTTCTTTTGAGGTAGTTTCTATGCCTACTGGCGCGGAGGGGAGGGGGGGGGGGGGGGCAAAGAACCTTTCGGCATTGTGGCGCATCACTCTCCTCCTCATTTGGTGCAGCTAAAATTGAACTCGGACTGCCGTGCAAGCACTCGTTGTAAGTGGGAGAATTCTTAAGTGTGTCGATGAAAAAAGGCGTGCTCCACTTTCGGTGTGTTGGTCGCCAGACTTATACAAACGCCATTTTTTCCTTTCATTTCATTTATTAGTAACCTCTAGGTACTCGTGGAATTACACAGAGCAGCGGCATATTAAACAGAAAACTAGAAACTGGGCAGTAAATTACTGTACCATTTTGCGATGTTAGCTAACGTGTTTTTAAAATGTGGGCGGTTTTAACGAGGGCGGAGAGCCTGGCAAGGCGGTTCAAACGTCCGGAGTCCGGATGCGCGATGGAGAATACTGTCTGAACAGCCCTCACAACCTGCCACTTCCATATACCCTATC
Organism: Amblyomma mixtum; assembly: GCF_055824585.1. Lineage (NCBI taxonomy): Eukaryota > Metazoa > Arthropoda > Arachnida > Ixodida > Ixodidae > Amblyomma > Amblyomma mixtum. Next base: position 206,248,548 of record NC_143014.1, read on the forward strand.
CGGTGCACAGGCCGCGTGAATGGGACATGCCCGAGGAACCGCAGTGCAGACCGGTCCAGGAGGGTGTCTTCGACCAGTCGCTGGCTGTTCTGCTCGAGCCGTTTAACTCCTCGTCATTTGCGAAATCGCCACCACTCCAGGGGCCACCGGCCAGCTTCTGGAGTACACTGCCGCGGTGAGAAAGACATGCACCAGCTTCCATGGTCATTAGAGTTACTGTATCATAACTACCTAGAGTTGGGCGTAGGCCTGACAAGTTGCCGCAGAAAGCATCGAAGTCATGGGGCAAAGCCACGCTTCACGTTTGCAGGAGACGCTGCAAGGCACAACTCGTACGGGGAGATCACCGAGCGGTGACCATCCGCTATCTCATTCCCCCATGCTTTATCGTTGACGCTGCTGATTTATGTAAATATACCGAGTGAAAGCCTTCGGAAAGCTTGTCTCGCTCTGCGGCTTTGCCGCATGACTTGGAGGCTTTCTGTGGGGAACAGAGCCTGTCTTGAACCGGTCGAGTCGGGCCCATAACACCTCCATTAATAACTAACAATGTTCTGTGAGGCAAGAGTGATGCCCCTTCTGCTCCACTGGGCTTCGATGGTGACGTAAATGTCCTGCCAAGTGGCGCAAAAGCAGACCCTGTGGCCTGAATCTTTTGACCGACCCTTTACTTGTTTAGTAAGTGTAGTGGTCAAGAACAACTATAGTGTCATCTGCAGGCCCCATTCTGCGCGAGCACGGTGATAGTGATAGCACATGCTGCTTCAAATGCGCTACAAAGGCCTGTGCAATAGTTCCTCCGCTCCCGTCGACTGGTTATGACGGGCACTGAAAATCAGTGTTGTGTGCCAAACATTCAGAATTACTAGTGGTGCTTTAGAATGTTTAGTGCCATGCGCCATGTGATGGTAACTGTGCAAGCTAAAATTGGGTGCCCAGATTGACTGGACTTAAGCCCAGGCAAGTTCACCGCCGCTGCCCACATTTGGCAAAGCGGATCAGCAATTGTGTTCACGTAAATCCTGCATTTTGCCGGATTTTGCGTAAATCCAGCAGTGCATGGCGTGAATCCCAACCTTTTGTTGGCTATTTTTGTGTTCTCTGTTTTTGTTTTTTTTTTCTATTCAAAAAAAAACATTGTTGTAAGGTTTGAATGTAGTTAAATCGAGCACACGTGAGAAAGCATTTGTATAGCTTAGTTGACTGATGGTTTTGCCTTGCTCGGTTGTCGACACTTCTGACGGCGGCGATATTACAATCAAATTGAGCTCTGATCGAAGTTAAGCCGATCTGATCTGTTCCCACCTTAGATGGAGGTTAACGAAGACGGTGGTGTGCAGCGCACAGCGCTAGACTGTGTTGCAGGTTAACCTGAGGTGTGATCTGCTGCTTCACTAATAAATACGATCTTTAAGAAAATTGATAGGGTCTTAACGTAGTTAAACCGAGTAGACCCGCGAAAGCAGGTGTTCATTCTTCAATTGGAGGGGGTAGTTAAACTCCGCCTTATGGGTGTGGCATGATATCTTTAGTGCGTTAATGCCCATGTATGCTGATTTGGCGGCGAGTCCTCATATATCACTACCAGTGCAGTGGCGCAGCGGTTAAACGATGCGCCACTGCTCTGGCAGCTGGCTGTTTCTATCCCAGCCACCCGTCAGGATTTTGTGACCAATGTTGCTCTTCAAGAGCAACCTCTCGCACATCTGTTGTAGTGCAGCTGAAGCAGTTGCTAGGCAACGGTGGCTCAAGATCGTTTTGTAGCTGCACCACAATGAGCATATGCCACAAGCCGAGCTGGGCTACAGTAGTGTTGCTTTCGTAACAAAAAAGTGGAGTGATAACACTGTGCTCTGTTGACAAAAGTGGATATAAAAAAGGAACTTTTTTCCCGCTACTCTATTAAAGCGGTTAACACTGTTTCGTCAGTTATGAATAGAACTTCAGTATTGCCTGCTCGATGTGCATGACTGCGTAGCCTAGACTCGAGAGACCTGGAAAATAAAAGTGCTGATGTTGTCACAGTTTTGGTTTAAAAATGGCTGCGGTCAGTGACATTTGTGTTTAATTTTTTATCTTTTCTTGCTAACAGAGAATCCGTTTCCAGCAAACGTTGCCTATTTTTCACTAGAAGGCGGTAACCTATAGGTACAGGCCGATTTCAATTAGAAAAATCTAGAGGCCCATGTACAGTGCGAGAATTACTTTATTATAACTACCGCAGTGCAGACCGGTCCAGGAGGGTGTCTTCGACCAGTCGCAAGGTGCCCCAACTCCCTCCGGGTCCCCTGGCCGAGCTGCTCCCTGCTGGCACCGAAGTTCGCAGGCCTCCGGGAAAACTGGTTCAGCTGGTGGCACAGGCGATCCACGAAAGTCCGCAAAGGGCGCTCCGTGTACAGCATGTGTACAAGGCGCTCCAGTGAGTTCTTCGCTCTCTCTCTTTGGGAGGGGATGGGGTTGAGGAGACATCCGCAATATTAAATAGACCAAAGAAACACACCCAGCACACGGCAGGGCAGCAGCACCCCCATTCACCTCTTTAATCTCCTTACCCTGTGTACGCGTTCTTTTGAGGTAGTTTCTATGCCTACCGGCGCGGAGGGGAGGGGGGGGGGGGCAAAGAACCTTTCGGCATTGTGGCGCATCACTCTCCTCCTCATTTGGTGCAGCTAAAATTGAACTCGGACTGCCGTGCAAGCACTCGTTGTAAGTGGGAGAATTCTTAAGTGTGTCGATGAAAAAAGGCGTGCTCCACTTTCGGTGTGTTGGTCGCCAGACTTATACAAACGCCATTTTTTCCTTTCATTTCATTTATTAGTAACCTCTAGGTACTCGTGGAATTACACAGAGGAGCGGCATATTAAACAGAAAACTAGAAACTGGGCAGTAAATTACTGTACCATTTTGCGATGTTAGCTAACGTGTTTTTAAAATGTGGGCGGTTTTAACGAGGGCGGAGAGCCTGGCAAGGCGGTTCAAACGTCCGGAGTCCGGATGCGCGATGGAGAATACTGTCTGAACAGCCCTCACAACCTGCCACTTCCATATACCCTATCCGGTGCACAGGCCGCGTGAATGGGACATGCCCGAGGAACCGCAGTGCAGACCGGTCCAGGAGGGTGTCTTCGACCAGTCGCTGGCTGTTCTGCTCGAGCCGTTTAACTCCTCGTCATTTGCGCCATCGCCACCACTCCAGGGGCCACCGGCCAGCTTCTGGAGTACACTGCCGCGGTGAGAAAGACATGCACCAGCTTCCATGGTCATTAGAGTTACTGTATCATAACTACCTAGAGTTGGGCGTAGGCCCGACAAGTTGCCGCAGAAAGCATCGAAGTCATGGGGCAAAGCCACGCTTCACGTTTGCAGGAGACGCTGCAAGGCACAACTCGTACGGGGAGATCACCGAGCGGTGACCATCCGCTATCTCATTCCCCCATGCTTTATCGTTGACGCTGCTTATTTATGTAAATATACCGAGTGAAAGCCTTCGGAAAGCTTGTCTCGCTCTGCGGCTTTGCCGCATGACTTGGAGGCTTTCTGTGGGGAACAGAGCCTGTCTTGAACCGGTCGAGTCGGGCCCATAACACCTCCATTAATAACTAACAATGTTCTGTGAGGCAAGAGTGATGCCCCTTCTGCTCCACTGGGCTTCGATGGTGACGTAAATGTCCTGCCAAGTGGCGCAAAAGCAGACCCTGTGGCCTGAATCTTTTGACCGACCCTTTACTTGTTTAGTAAGTGTAGTGGTCAAGAACAACTATAGTGTCATCTGCAGGCCCCATTCTGCGCGAGCACGGTGATAGTGATAGCACATGCTGCTTCAAATGCGCTACAAAGGCCTGTGCAATAGTTCCTCCGCTCCCGTCGACTGGTTATGACGGGCACTGAAAATCAGTGTTGTGTGCCAAACATTCAGAATTACTAGTGGTGCTTTAGAATGTTTAGTGCCATGCGCCATGTGATGGTAACCGTGCAAGCTAAAATTGGGTGCCCAGATTGACTGGACTTAAGCCCAGGCAAGTTCACCGCCGCTGCCCACATTTGGCAAAGCGGATCAGCAATTGTGTTCACGTAAATCCTGCATTTTGCCGGATTTTGCGTAAATCCAGCAGTGCATGGCGTGAATCCCAACCTTTTGTTGGCTATTTTTGTGTTCTCTGTTTTTGTTTTTTTTTTCTATTAAAAAAAAAACATTGTTGTAAGGTTTGAATGTAGTTAAATCGAGCACACGTGAGAAAGCATTTGTATAGCTTAGTTGACTGATGGTTTTGCCTTGCTCGGTTGTCGACACTTCTGACGGCGGCGATATTACAATCAAATTGAGCTCTGATCGAAGTTAAGCCGATCTGATCTGTTCCCACCTTAGATGGAGGTTAACGAAGACGGTGGTGTGCAGCGCACAGCGCTAGACTGTGTTGCAGGTTAACCTGAGGTGTGATCTGCTGCTTCACTGTAATAAATACGATCTTTAAGAAAATTGATAGGGGCTTAACGTAGTTAAACCGAGTAGACCCGCGAAAGCAGGTGTTCATTCTTCAATTGGAGGGGGTAGTTAAACTCCGCCTTATGGGTGTGGCATGATATCTTTAGTGCGTTAATGCCCATGTATGCTGATTTGGCGGCGAGTCCTCATATATCACTACCAGTGCAGTGGCGCAGCGGTTAAACGATGCGCCACTGCTCTGGCAGCTGGCTGTTTCTATCCCAGCCACCCGTCAGGATTTTGTGACCAATGTTGCTCTTCAAGAGCAACCTCTCGCACATCTGTTGTAGTGCAGCTGAAGCAGTTGCTAGGCAACGGTGGCTCAAGATCGTTTTGTAGCCGCACCACAATGAGCATATGCCACAAGCCGAGCTGGGCTACAGTAGTGTTGCTTTCGTAACAAAAAAGTGGAGTGATAACACTGTGCTCTGTTGACAAAAGTGGATATAAAAAAGGAACTTTTTTCCCGCTACTCTATTAAAGCGGTTAACACTGTTTCGTCAGTTATGAATAGAACTTCAGTATTGCCTGCTCGATGTGCATGACTGCGTAGCCTAGACTCGAGAGACCTGGAAAATAAAAGTGCTGATGTTGTCACAGTTTTGGTTTAAAAATGGCTGCGGTCAGTGACATTTGTGTTTAATTTTTTATCTTTTCTTGCTAACAGAGAATCCGTTTCCAGCAAACGTTGCCTATTTTTCACTAGAAGGCGGTAACCTATAGGTACAGGCCGATTTCAATTAGAAAAATCTAGAGGCCCATGTACAGTGCGAGAATTACTTTATTATAACTACCGCAGTGCAGACCGGTCCAGGAGGGTGTCTTCGACCAGTCGCAAGGTGCCCCAACTCCCTCCGGGTCCCCTGGCCGAGCTGCTCCCTGCTGGCACCGAAGTTTGCAGGCCTCCGGGAAAACTGGTTCAGCTGGTGGCACAGGCGATCCACGAAAGTCCGCAAAGGGCGCTCCGTGTACAGCATGTGTACAAGGCGCTCCAGTGAGTTCTTCGCTCTCTCTCTTTGGGAGGGGATGGGGTTGAGGAGACATCCGCAATATTAAATAGACCAAAGAAACACACCCAGCACACGGCAGGGCAGCAGCACCCCCATTCACCTCTTTAATCTCCTTACCCTGTGTACGCGTTCTTTTGAGGTAGTTTCTATGCCTACCGGCGCGGAGGGGAGGGGGGGGGGGGGGGGGGGGGGCAAAGAACCTTTCGGCATTGTGGCGCATCACTCTCCTCCTCATTTGGTGCAGCTAAAATTGAACTCGGACTGCCGTGCAAGCACTCGTTGTAAGTGGGAGAATTCTTAAGTGTGTCGATGAAAAAAGGCGTGCTCCACTTTCGGTGTGTTGGTCGCCAGACTTATACAAACGCCATTTTTTCCTTTCATTTCATTTATTAGTAACCTCTAGGTACTCGTGGAATTACACAGAGGAGCGGCATATTAAACAGAAAACTAGAAACTGGGCAGTAAATTACTGTACCATTTTGCGATGTTAGCTAACGTGTTTTTAAAATGTGGGCGGTTTTAACGAGGGCGGAGAGCCTGGCAAGGCGGTTCAAACGTCCGGAGTCCGGATGCGCGATGGAGAATACTGTCTGAACAGCCCTCACAACCTGCCACTTCCATATACCCTATCCGGTGCACAGGCCGCGTGAATGGGACATGCCCGAGGAACCGCAGTGCAGACCGGTCCAGGAGGGTGTCTTCGACCAGTCGCTGGCTGTTCTGCTCGAGCCGTTTAACTCCTCGTCATTTGCGCCATCGCCACCACTCCAGGGGCCACCGGCCAGCTTCTGGAGTACACTGCCGCGGTGAGAAAGACATGCACCAGCTTCCATGGTCATTAGAGTTACTGTATCATAACTACCTAGAGTTGGGCGTAGGCCCGACAAGTTGCCGCAGAAAGCATCGAAGTCATGGGGCAAAGCCACGCTTCACGTTTGCAGGAGACGCTGCAAGGCACAACTCGTACGGGGAGATCACCGAGCGGTGACCATCCGCTATCTCATTCCCCCATGCTTTATCGTTGACGCTGCTGATTTATGTAAATATACCGAGTGAAAGCCTTCGGAAAGCTTGTCTCGCTCTGCGGCTTTGCCGCATGACTTGGAGGCTTTCTGTGGGGAACAGAGCCTGTCTTGAACCGGTCGAGTCGGGCCCATAACACCTCCATTAATAACTAACAATGTTCTGTGAGGCAAGAGTGATGCCCCTTCTGCTCCACTGGGCTTCGATGGTGACGTAAATGTCCTGCCAAGTGGCGCAAAAGCAGACCCTGTGGCCTGAATCTTTTGACCGACCCTTTACTTGTTTAGTAAGTGTAGTGGTCAAGAACAACTATAGTGTCATCTGCAGGCCCCATTCTGCGCGAGCACGGTGATAGTGATAGCACATGCTGCTTCAAATGCGCTACAAAGGCCTGTGCAATAGTTCCTCCGCTCCCGTCGACTGGTTATGACGGGCACTGAAAATCAGTGTTGTGTGCCAAACATTCAGAATTACTAGTGGTGCTTTAGAATGTTTAGTGCCATGCGCCATGTGATGGTAACCGTGCAAGCTAAAATTGGGTGCCCAGATTGACTGGACTTAAGCCCAGGCAAGTTCACCGCCGCTGCCCACATTTGGCAAAGCGGATCAGCAATTGTGTTCACGTAAATCCTGCATTTTGCCGGATTTTGCGTAAATCCAGCAGTGCATGGCGTGAATCCCAACCTTTTGTTGGCTATTTTTGTGTTCTCTGTTTTTGTTTTTTTTTTCTATTCAAAAAAAAACATTGTTGTAAGGTTTGAATGTAGTTAAATCGAGCACACGTGAGAAAGCATTTGTATAGCTTAGTTGACTGATGGTTTTGCCTTGCTCGGTTGTCGACACTTCTGACGGCGGCGATATTACAATCAAATTGAGCTCTGATCGAAGTTAAGCCGATCTGATCTGTTCCCACCTTAGATGGAGGTTAACGAAGACGGTGGTGTGCAGCGCACAGCGCTAGACTGTGTTGCAGGTTAACCTGAGGTGTGATCTGCTGCTTCACTGTAATAAATACGATCTTTAAGAAAATTGATAGGGGCTTAACGTAGTTAAACCGAGTAGACCCGCGAAAGCAGGTGTTCATTCTTCAATTGGAGGGGGTAGTTAAACTCCGCCTTATGGGTGTGGCATGATATCTTTAGTGCGTTAATGCCCATGTATGCTGATTTGGCGGCGAGTCCTCATATATCACTACCAGTGCAGTGGCGCAGCGGTTAAACGATGCGCCACTGCTCTGGCAGCTGGCTGTTTCTATCCCAGCCACCCGTCAGGATTTTGTGACCAATGTTGCTCTTCAAGAGCAACCTCTCGCACATCTGTTGTAGTGCAGCTGAAGCAGTTGCTAGGCAACGGTGGCTCAAGATCGTTTTGTAGCCGCACCACAATGAGCATATGCCACAAGCCGAGCTGGGCTACAGTAGTGTTGCTTTCGTAACAAAAAAGTGGAGTGATAACACTGTGCTCTGTTGACAAAAGTGGATATAAAAAAGGAACTTTTTTCCCGCTACTCTATTAAAGCGGTTAACACTGTTTCGTCAGTTATGAATAGAACTTCAGTATTGCCTGCTCGATGTGCATGACTGCGTAGCCTAGACTCGAGAGACCTGGAAAATAAAAGTGCTGATGTTGTCACAGTTTTGGTTTAAAAATGGCTGCGGTCAGTGACATTTGTGTTTAATTTTTTATCTTTTCTTGCTAACAGAGAATCCGTTTCCAGCAAACGTTGCCTATTTTTCACTAGAAGGCGGTAACCTATAGGTACAGGCCGATTTCAATTAGAAAAATCTAGAGGCCCATGTACAGTGCGAGAATTACTTTATTATAACTACCGCAGTGCAGACCGGTCCAGGAGGGTGTCTTCGACCAGTCGCAAGGTGCCCCAACTCCCTCCGGGTCCCCTGGCCGAGCTGCTCCCTGCTGGCACCGAAGTTCGCAGGCCTCCGGGAAAACTGGTTCAGCTGGTGGCACAGGCGATCCACGAAAGTCCGCAAAGGGCGCTCCGTGTACAGCATGTGTACAAGGCGCTCCAGTGAGTTCTTCGCTCTCTCTCTTTGGGAGGGGATGGGGTTGAGGAGACATCCGCAATATTAAATAGACCAAAGAAACACACCCAGCACACGGCAGGGCAGCAGCACCCCCATTCACCTCTTTAATCTCCTTACCCTGTGTACGCGTTCTTTTGAGGTAGTTTCTATGCCTACCGGCGCGGAGGGGAGGGGGGGGGGGGGCAAAGAACCTTTCGGCATTGTGGCGCATCACTCTCCTCCTCATTTGGTGCAGCTAAAATTGAACTCGGACTGCCGTGCAAGCACTCGTTGTAAGTGGGAGAATTCTTAAGTGTGTCGATGAAAAAAGGCGTGCTCCACTTTCGGTGTGTTGGTCGCCAGACTTATACAAACGCCATTTTTTCCTTTCATTTCATTTATTAGTAACCTCTAGGTACTCGTGGAATTACACAGAGCAGCGGCATATTAAACAGAAAACTAGAAACTGGGCAGTAAATTACTGTACCATTTTGCGATGTTAGCTAACGTGTTTTTAAAATGTGGGCGGTTTTAACGAGGGCGGAGAGCCTGGCAAGGCGGTTCAAACGTCCGGAGTCCGGATGCGCGATGGAGAATACTGTCTGAACAGCCCTCACAACCTGCCACTTCCATATACCCTATCCGGTGCACAGGCCGCGTGAATGGGACATGCCCGAGGAACCGCAGTGCAGACCGGTCCAGGAGGGTGTCTTCGACCAGTCGCTGGCTGTTCTGCTCGAGCCGTTTAACTCCTCGTCATTTGCGCCATCGCCACCACTCCAGGGGCCACCGGCCAGCTTCTGGAGTACACTGCCGCGGTGAGAAAGACATGCACCAGCTTCCATGGTCATTAGAGTTACTGTATCATAACTACCTAGAGTTGGGCGTAGGCCCGACAAGTTGCCGCAGAAAGCATCGAAGTCATGGGGCAAAGCCACGCTTCACGTTTGCAGGAGACGCTGCAAGGCACAACTCGTACGGGGAGATCACCGAGCGGTGACCATCCGCTATCTCATTCCCCCATGCTTTATCGTTGACGCTGCTGATTTATGTAAATATACCGAGTGAAAGCCTTCGGAAAGCTTGTCTCGCTCTGCGGCTTTGCCGCATGACTTGGAGGCTTTCTGTGGGGAACAGAGCCTGTCTTGAACCGGTCGAGTCGGGCCCATAACACCTCCATTAATAACTAACAATGTTCTGTGAGGCAAGAGTGATGCCCCTTCTGCTCCACTGGGCTTCGATGGTGACGTAAATGTCCTGCCAAGTGGCGCAAAAGCAGACCCTGTGGCCTGAATCTTTTGACCGACCCTTTACTTGTTTAGTAAGTGTAGTGGTCAAGAACAACTATAGTGTCATCTGCAGGCCCCATTCTGCGCGAGCACGGTGATAGTGATAGCACATGCTGCTTCAAATGCGCTACAAAGGCCTGTGCAATAGTTCCTCCGCTCCCGTCGACTGGTTATGACGGGCACTGAAAATCAGTGTTGTGTGCCAAACATTCAGAATTACTAGTGGTGCTTTAGAATGTTTAGTGCCATGCGCCATGTGATGGTAACCGTGCAAGCTAAAATTGGGTGCCCAGATTGACTGGACTTAAGCCCAGGCAAGTTCACCGCCGCTGCCCACATTTGGCAAAGCGGATCAGCAATTGTGTTCACGTAAATCCTGCATTTTGCCGGATTTTGCGTAAATCCAGCAGTGCATGGCGTGAATCCCAACCTTTTGTTGGCTATTTTTGTGTTCTCTGTTTCTGTTTTTTTTTTCTATTAAAAAAAAAACATTGTTGTAAGGTTTGAATGTAGTTAAATCGAGCACACGTGAGAAAGCATTTGTATAGCTTAGTTGACTGATGGTTTTGCCTTGCTCGGTTGTCGACACTTCTGACGGCGGCGATATTACAATCAAACTGAGCTCTGATCGAAGTTAAGCCGATCTGATCTGTTCCCACCTTAGATGGAGGTTAACGAAGACGGTGGTGTGCAGCGCACAGCGCTAGACTGTGTTGCAGGTTAACCTGAGGTGTGATCTGCTGCTTCACTGTAATAAATACGATCTTTAAGAAAATTGATAGGGGCTTAACGTAGTTAAACCGAGTAGACCCGCGAAAGCAGGTGTTCATTCTTCAATTGGAGGGGGTAGTTAAACTCCGCCTTATGGGTGTGGCATGATATCTTTAGTGCGTTAATGCCCATGTATGCTGATTTGGCGGCGAGTCCTCATATATCACTACCAGTGCAGTGGCGCAGCGGTTAAACGATGCGCCACTGCTCTGGCAGCTGGCTGTTTCTATCCCAGCCACCCGTCAGGATTTTGTGACCAATGTTGCTCTTCAAGAGCAACCTCTCGCACATCTGTTGTAGTGCAGCTGAAGCAGTTGCTAGGCAACGGTGGCTCAAGATCGTTTTGTAGCCGCACCACAATGAGCATATGCCACAAGCCGAGCTGGGCTACAGTAGTGTTGCTTTCGTAACAAAAAAGTGGAGTGATAACACTGTGCTCTGTTGACAAAAGTGGATATAAAAAAGGAACTTTTTTCCCGCTACTCTATTAAAGCGGTTAACACTGTTTCGTCAGTTATGAATAGAACTTCAGTATTGCCTGCTCGATGTGCATGACTGCGTAGCCTAGACTCGAGAGACCTGGAAAATAAAAGTGCTGATGTTGTCACAGTTTTGGTTTAAAAATGGCTGCGGTCAGTGACATTTGTGTTTAATTTTTTATCTTTTCTTGCTAACAGAGAATCCGTTTCCAGCAAACGTTGCCTATTTTTCACTAGAAGGCGGTAACCTATAGGTACAGGCCGATTTCAATTAGAAAAATCTAGAGGCCCATGTACAGTGCGAGAATTACTTTATTATAACTACCGCAGTGCAGACCGGTCCAGGAGGGTGTCTTCGACCAGTCGCAAGGTGCCCCAACTCCCTCCGGGTCCCCTGGCCGAGCTGCTCCCTGCTGGCACCGAAGTTCGCAGGCCTCCGGGAAAACTGGTTCAGCTGGTGGCACAGGCGATCCACGAAAGTCCGCAAAGGGCGCTCCGTGTACAGCATGTGTACAAGGCGCTCCAGTGAGTTCTTCGCTCTCTCTCTTTGGGAGGGGATGGGGTTGAGGAGACATCCGCAATATTAAATAGACCAAAGAAACACACCCAGCACACGGCAGGGCAGCAGCACCCCCATTCACCTCTTTAATCTCCTTACCCTGTGTACGCGTTCTTTTGAGGTAGTTTCTATGCCTACCGGCGCGGAGGGGAGGGGGGGGGGGGGGGCAAAGAACCTTTCGGCATTGTGGCGCATCACTCTCCTCCTCATTTGGTGCAGCTAAAATTGAACTCGGACTGCCGTGCAAGCACTCGTTGTAAGTGGGAGAATTCTTAAGTGTGTCGATGAAAAAAGGCGTGCTCCACTTTCGGTGTGTTGGTCGCCAGACTTATACAAACGCCATTTTTTCCTTTCATTTCATTTATTAGTAACCTCTAGGTACTCGTGGAATTACACAGAGCAGCGGCATATTAAACAGAAAACTAGAAACTGGGCAGTAAATTACTGTACCATTTTGCGATGTTAGCTAACGTGTTTTTAAAATGTGGGCGGTTTTAACGAGGGCGGAGAGCCTGGCAAGGCGGTTCAAACGTCCGGAGTCCGGATGCGCGATGGAGAATACTGTCTGAACAGCCCTCACAACCTGCCACTTCCATATACCCTATCCGGTGCACAGGCCGCGTGAATGGGACATGCCCGAGGAACCGCAGTGCAGACCGGTCCAGGAGGGTGTCTTCGACCAGTCGCTGGCTGTTCTGCTCGAGCCGTTTAACTCCTCGTCATTTGCGCCATCGCCACCACTCCAGGGGCCACCGGCCAGCTTCTGGAGTACACTGCCGCGGTGAGAAAGACATGCACCAGCTTCCATGGTCATTAGAGTTACTGTATCATAACTACCTAGAGTTGGGCGTAGGCCCGACAAGTTGCCGCAGAAAGCATCGAAGTCATGGGGCAAAGCCACGCTTCACGTTTGCAGGAGACGCTGCAAGGCACAACTCGTACGGGGAGATCACCGAGCGGTGACCATCCGCTATCTCATTCCCCCATGCTTTATCGTTGACGCTGCTGATTTATGTAAATATACCGAGTGAAAGCCTTCGGAAAGCTTGTCTCGCTCTGCGGCTTTGCCGCATGACTTGGAGGCTTTCTGTGGGGAACAGAGCCTGTCTTGAACCGGTCGAGTCGGGCCCATAACACCTCCATTAATAACTAACAATGTTCTGTGAGGCAAGAGTGATGCCCCTTCTGCTCCACTGGGCTTCGATGGTGACGTAAATGTCCTGCCAAGTGGCGCAAAAGCAGACCCTGTGGCCTGAATCTTTTGACCGACCCTTTACTTGTTTAGTAAGTGTAGTGGTCAAGAACAACTATAGTGTCATCTGCAGGCCCCATTCTGCGCGAGCACGGTGATAGTGATAGCACATGCTGCTTCAAATGCGCTACAAAGGCCTGTGCAATAGTTCCTCCGCTCCCGTCGACTGGTTATGACGGGCACTGAAAATCAGTGTTGTGTGCCAAACATTCAGAATTACTAGTGGTGCTTTAGAATGTTTAGTGCCATGCGCCATGTGATGGTAACCGTGCAAGCTAAAATTGGGTGCCCAGATTGACTGGACTTAAGCCCAGGCAAGTTCACCGCCGCTGCCCACATTTGGCAAAGCGGATCAGCAATTGTGTTCACGTAAATCCTGCATTTTGCCGGATTTTGCGTAAATCCAGCAGTGCATGGCGTGAATCCCAACCTTTTGTTGGCTATTTTTGTGTTCTCTGTTTCTGTTTTTTTTTTCTATTAAAAAAAAAACATTGTTGTAAGGTTTGAATGTAGTTAAATCGAGCACACGTGAGAAAGCATTTGTATAGCTTAGTTGACTGATGGTTTTGCCTTGCTCGGTTGTCGACACTTCTGACGGCGGCGATATTACAATCAAACTGAGCTCTGATCGAAGTTAAGCCGATCTGATCTGTTCCCACCTTAGATGGAGGTTAACGAAGACGGTGGTGTGCAGCGCACAGCGCTAGACTGTGTTGCAGGTTAACCTGAGGTGTGATCTGCTGCTTCACTGTAATAAATACGATCTTTAAGAAAATTGATAGGGGCTTAACGTAGTTAAACCGAGTAGACCCGCGAAAGCAGGTGTTCATTCTTCAATTGGAGGGGGTAGTTAAACTCCGCCTTATGGGTGTGGCATGATATCTTTAGTGCGTTAATGCCCATGTATGCTGATTTGGCGGCGAGTCCTCATATATCACTACCAGTGCAGTGGCGCAGCGGTTAAACGATGCGCCACTGCTCTGGCAGCTGGCTGTTTCTATCCCAGCCACCCGTCAGGATTTTGTGACCAATGTTGCTCTTCAAGAGCAACCTCTCGCACATCTGTTGTAGTGCAGCTGAAGCAGTTGCTAGGCAACGGTGGCTCAAGATCGTTTTGTAGCCGCACCACAATGAGCATATGCCACAAGCCGAGCTGGGCTACAGTAGTGTTGCTTTCGTAACAAAAAAGTGGAGTGATAACACTGTGCTCTGTTGACAAAAGTGGATATAAAAAAGGAACTTTTTTCCCGCTACTCTATTAAAGCGGTTAACACTGTTTCGTCAGTTATGAATAGAACTTCAGTATTGCCTGCTCGATGTGCATGACTGCGTAGCCTAGACTGGAGAGACCTGGAAAATAAAAGTGCTGATGTTGTCACAGTTTTGGTTTAAAAATGGCTGCGGTCAGTGACATTTGTGTTTAATTTTTTATCTTTTCTTGCTAACAGAGAATCCGTTTCCAGCAAACGTTGCCTATTTTTCACTAGAAGGCGGTAACCTATAGGTACAGGCCGATTTCAATTAGAAAAATCTAGAGGCCCATGTACAGTGCGAGAATTACTTTATTATAACTACCGCAGTGCAGACCGGTCCAGGAGGGTGTCTTCGACCAGTCGCAAGGTGCCCCAACTCCCTCCGGGTCCCCTGGCCGAGCTGCTCCCTGCTGGCACCGAAGTTCGCAGGCCTCCGGGAAAACTGGTTCAGCTGGTGGCACAGGCGATCCACGAAAGTCCGCAAAGGGCGCTCCGTGTACAGCATGTGTACAAGGCGCTCCAGTGAGTTCTTCGCTCTCTCTCTTTGGGAGGGGATGGGGTTGAGGAGACATCCGCAATATTAAATAGACCAAAGAAACACACCCAGCACACGGCAGGGCAGCAGCACCCCCATTCACCTCTTTAATCTCCTTACCCTGTGTACGCGTTCTTTTGAGGTAGTTTCTATGCCTACCGGCGCGGAGGGGAGGGGGGGGGGGGGGCAAAGAACCTTTCGGCATTGTGGCGCATCACTCTCCTCCTCATTTGGTGCAGCTAAAATTGAACTCGGACTGCCGTGCAAGCACTCGTTGTAAGTGGGAGAATTCTTAAGTGTGTCGATGAAAAAAGGCGTGCTCCACTTTCGGTGTGTTGGTCGCCAGACTTATACAAACGCCATTTTTTCCTTTCATTTCATTTATTAGTAACCTCTAGGTACTCGTGGAATTACACAGAGGAGCGGCATATTAAACAGAAAACTAGAAACTGGGCAGTAAATTACTGTACCATTTTGCGATGTTAGCTAACGTGTTTTTAAAATGTGGGCGGTTTTAACGAGGGCGGAGAGCCTGGCAAGGCGGTTCAAACGTCCGGAGTCCGGATGCGCGATGGAGAATACTGTCTGAACAGCCCTCACAACCTGCCACTTCCATATACCCTATCCGGTGCACAGGCCGCGTGAATGGGACATGCCCGAGGAACCGCAGTGCAGACCGGTCCAGGAGGGTGTCTTCGACCAGTCGCTGGCTGTTCTGCTCGAGCCGTTTAACTCCTCGTCATTTGCGCCATCGCCACCACTCCAGGGGCCACCGGCCAGCTTCTGGAGTACACTGCCGCGGTGAGAAAGACATGCACCAGCTTCCATGGTCATTAGAGTTACTGTATCATAACTACCTAGAGTTGGGCGTAGGCCCGACAAGTTGCCGCAGAAAGCATCGAAGTCATGGGGCAAAGCCACGCTTCACGTTTGCAGGAGACGCTGCAAGGCACAACTCGTACGGGGAGATCACTGAGCGGTGACCATCCGCTATCTCATTCCCCCATGCTTTATCGTTGACGCTGCTGATTTATGTAAATATACCGAGTGAAAGCCTTCGGAAAGCTTGTCTCGCTCTGCGGCTTTGCCGCATGACTTGGAGGCTTTCTGTGGGGAACAGAGCCTGTCTTGAACCGGTCGAGTCGGGCCCATAACACCTCCATTAATAACTAACAATGTTCTGTGAGGCAAGAGTGATGCCCCTTCTGCTCCACTGGGCTTCGATGGTGACGTAAATGTCCTGCCAAGTGGCGCAAAAGCAGACCCTGTGGCCTGAATCTTTTGACCGACCCTTTACTTGTTTAGTAAGTGTAGTGGTCAAGAACAACTATAGTGTCATCTGCAGGCCCCATTCTGCGCGAGCACGGTGATAGTGATAGCACATGCTGCTTCAAATGCGCTACAAAGGCCTGTGCAATAGTTCCTCCGCTCCCGTCGACTGGTTATGACGGGCACTGAAAATCAGTGTTGTGTGCCAAACATTCAGAATTACTAGTGGTGCTTTAGAATGTTTAGTGCCATGCGCCATGTGATGGTAACCGTGCAAGCTAAAATTGGGTGCCCAGATTGACTGGACTTAAGCCCAGGCAAGTTCACCGCCGCTGCCCACATTTGGCAAAGCGGATCAGCAATTGTGTTCACGTAAATCCTGCATTTTGCCGGATTTTGCGTAAATCCAGCAGTGCATGGCGTGAATCCCAACCTTTTGTTGGCTATTTTTGTGTTCTCTGTTTCTGTTTTTTTTTTCTATTAAAAAAAAAACATTGTTGTAAGGTTTGAATGTAGTTAAATCGAGCACACGTGAGAAAGCATTTGTATAGCTTAGTTGACTGATGGTTTTGCCTTGCTCGGTTGTCGACACTTCTGACGGCGGCGATATTACAATCAAACTGAGCTCTGATCGAAGTTAAGCCGATCTGATCTGTTCCCACCTTAGATGGAGGTTAACGAAGACGGTGGTGTGCAGCGCACAGCGCTAGACAGTGTTGCAGGTTAACCTGAGGTGTGATCTGCTGCTTCACTGTAATAAATACGATCTTTAAGAAAATTGATAGGGGCTTAACGTAGTTAAACCGAGTAGACCCGCGAAAGCAGGTGTTCATTCTTCAATTGGAGGGGGTAGTTAAACTCCGCCTTATGGGTGTGGCATGATATCTTTAGTGCGTTAATGCCCATGTATGCTGATTTGGCGGCGAGTCCTCATATATCACTACCAGTGCAGTGGCGCAGCGGTTAAACGATGCGCCACTGCTCTGGCAGCTGGCTGTTTCTATCCCAGCCACCCGTCAGGATTTTGTGACCAATGTTGCTCTTCAAGAGCAACCTCTCGCACATCTGTTGTAGTGCAGCTGAAGCAGTTGCTAGGCAACGGTGGCTCAAGATCGTTTTGTAGCCGCACCACAATGAGCATATGCCACAAGCCGAGCTGGGCTACAGTAGTGTTGCTTTCGTAACAAAAAAGTGGAGTGATAACACTGTGCTCTGTTGACAAAAGTGGATATAAAAAAGGAACTTTTTTCCCGCTACTCTATTAAAGCGGTTAACACTGTTTCGTCAGTTATGAATAGAACTTCAGTATTGCCTGCTCGATGTGCATGACTGCGTAGCCTAGACTTGAGAGACCTGGAAAATAAAAGTGCTGATGTTGTCACAGTTTTGGTTTAAAAATGGCTGCGGTCAGTGACATTTGTGTTTAATTTTTTATCTTTTCTTGCTAACAGAGAATCCGTTTCCAGCAAACGTTGCCTATTTTTCACTAGAAGGCGGTAACCTATAGGTACAGGCCGATTTCAATTAGAAAAATCTAGAGGCCCATGTACAGTGCGAGAATTACTTTATTATAACTACCGCAGTGCAGACCGGTCCAGGAGGGTGTCTTCGACCAGTCGCAAGGTGCCCCAACTCCCTCCGGGTCCCCTGGCCGAGCTGCTCCCTGCTGGCACCGAAGTTCGCAGGCCTCCGGGAAAACTGGTTCAGCTGGTGGCACAGGCGATCCACGAAAGTCCGCAAAGGGCGCTCCGTGTACAGCATGTGTACAAGGCGCTCCAGTGAGTTCTTCGCTCTCTCTCTTTGGGAGGGGATGGGGTTGAGGAGACATCCGCAATATTAAAAGACCAAAGAAACACACCCAGCACACGGCAGGGCAGCAGCACCCCCATTCACCTCTTTAATCTCCTTACCCTGTGTACGCGTTCTTTTGAGGTAGTTTCTATGCCTACCGGCGCGGAGGGGAGGGGGGGGGGGGGGGGGCAAAGAACCTTTCGGCATTGTGGCGCATCACTCTCCTCCTCATTTGGTGCAGCTAAAATTGAACTCGGACTGCCGTGCAAGCACTCGTTGTAAGTGGGAGAATTCTTAAGTGTGTCGATGAAAAAAGGCGTGCTCCACTTTCGGTGTGTTGGTCGCCAGACTTATACAAACGCCATTTTTTCCTTTCATTTCATTTATTAGTAACCTCTAGGTACTCGTGGAATTACACAGAGGAGCGGCATATTAAACAGAAAACTAGAAACTGGGCAGTAAATTACTGTACCATTTTGCGATGTTAGCTAACGTGTTTTTAAAATGTGGGCGGTTTTAACGAGGGCGGAGAGCCTGGCAAGGCGGTTCAAACGTCCGGAGTCCGGATGCGCGATGGAGAATACTGTCTGAACAGCCCTCACAACCTGCCACTTCCATATACCCTATCCGGTGCACAGGCCGCGTGAATGGGACATGCCCGAGGAACCGCAGTGCAGACCGGTCCAGGAGGGTGTCTTCGACCAGTCGCTGGCTGTTCTGCTCGAGCCGTTTAACTCCTCGTCATTTGCGCCATCGCCACCACTCCAGGGGCCACCGGCCAGCTTCTGGAGTACACTGCCGCGGTGAGAAAGACATGCACCAGCTTCCATGGTCATTAGAGTTACTGTATCATAACTACCTAGAGTTGGGCGTAGGCCCGACAAGTTGCCGCAGAAAGCATCGAAGTCATGGGGCAAAGCCACGCTTCACGTTTGCAGGAGACGCTGCAAGGCACAACTCGTACGGGGAGATCACCGAGCGGTGACCATCCGCTATCTCATTCCCCCATGCTTTATCGTTGACGCTGCTGATTTATGTAAATATACCGAGTGAAAGCCTTCGGAAAGCTTGTCTCGCTCTGCGGCTTTGCCGCATGACTTGGAGGCTTTCTGTGGGGAACAGAGCCTGTCTTGAACCGGTCGAGTCGGGCCCATAACACCTCCATTAATAACTAACAATGTTCTGTGAGGCAAGAGTGATGCCCCTTCTGCTCCACTGGGCTTCGATGGTGACGTAAATGTCCTGCCAAGTGGCGCAAAAGCAGACCCTGTGGCCTGAATCTTTTGACCGACCCTTTACTTGTTTAGTAAGTGTAGTGGTCAAGAACAACTATAGTGTCATCTGCAGGCCCCATTCTGCGCGAGCACGGTGATAGTGATAGCACATGCTGCTTCAAATGCGCTACAAAGGCCTGTGCAATAGTTCCTCCGCTCCCGTCGACTGGTTATGACGGGCACTGAAAATCAGTGTTGTGTGCCAAACATTCAGAATTACTAGTGGTGCTTTAGAATGTTTAGTGCCATGCGCCATGTGATGGTAACCGTGCAAGCTAAAATTGGGTGCCCAGATTGACTGGACTTAAGCCCAGGCAAGTTCACCGCCGCTGCCCACATTTGGCAAAGCGGATCAGCAATTGTGTTCACGTAAATCCTGCATTTTGCCGGATTTTGCGTAAATCCAGCAGTGCATGGCGTGAATCCCAACCTTTTGTTGGCTATTTTTGTGTTCTCTGTTTTTGTTTTTTTTTTCTATTAAAAAAAAACGTTGTAAGGTTTGAATGTAGTTAAATCGAGCACACGTGAGAAAGCATTTGTATAGCTTAGTTGACTGATGGTTTTGCCTTGCTCGGTTGTCGACACTTCTGACGGCGGCGATATTACAATCAAATTGAGCTCTGATCGAAGTTAAGCCGATCTGATCTGTTCCCACCTTAGATGGAGGTTAACGAAGACTGTGGTGTGCAGCGCACAGCGCTAGACTGTGTTGCAGGTTAACCTGAGGTGTGATCTGCTGCTTCACTGTAATAAATACGATCTTTAAGAAAATTGATAGGTGCTTAACGTAGTTAAACCGAGTAGACCCGCGAAAGCAGGTGTTCATTCTTCAATTGGAGGGGGTAGTTAAACTCCGCCTTATGGGTGTGGCATGATATCTTTAGTGCGTTAATGCCCATGTATGCTGATTTGGCGGCGAGTCCTCATATATCACTACCAGTGCAGTGGCGCAGCGGTTAAACGATGCGCCACTGCTCTGGCAGCTGGCTGTTTCTATCCCAGCCACCCGTCAGGATTTTGTGACCAATGTTGCTCTTCAAGAGCAACCTCTCGCACATCTGTTGTAGTGCAGCTGAAGCAGTTGCTAGGCAACGGTGGCTCAAGATCGTTTTGTAGCCGCACCACAATGAGCATATGCGACAAGCCGAGCTGGGCTACAGTAGTGTTGCTTTCGTAACAAAAAAGTGGAGTGATAACACTGTGCTCTGTTGACAAAAGTGGATATAAAAAAGGAACTTTTTTCCCGCTACTCTATTAAAGCGGTTAACACTGTTTCGTCAGTTATGAATAGAACTTCAGTATTGCCTGCTCGATGTGCATGACTGCGTAGCCTAGACTCGAGAGACCTGGAAAATAAAAGTGCTGATGTTGTCACAGTTTTGGTTTAAAAATGGCTGCGGTCAGTGACATTTGTGTTTAATTTTTTATCTTTTCTTGCTAACAGAGAATCCGTTTCCAGCAAACATTGCCTATTTTTCACTAGAAGGCGGTAACCTATAGGTACAGGCCGATTTCAATTAGAAAAATCTAGAGGCCCATGTACAGTGCGAGAATTACTTTATTATAACTACCGCAGTGCAGACCGGTCCAGGAGGGTGTCTTCGACCAGTCGCAAGGTGCCCCAACTCCCTCCGGGTCCCCTGGCCGAGCTGCTCCCTGCTGGCACCGAAGTTCGCAGGCCTCCGGGAAAACTGGTTCAGCTGGTGGCACAGGCGATCCACGAAAGTCCGCAAAGGGCGCTCCGTGTACAGCATGTGTACAAGGCGCTCCAGTGAGTTCTTCGCTCTCTCTCTTTGGGAGGGGATGGGGTTGAGGAGACATCCGCAATATTAAATAGACCAAAGAAACACACCCAGCACACGGCAGGGCAGCAGCACCCCCATTCACCTCTTTAATCTCCTTACCCTGTGTACGCGTTCTTTTGAGGTAGTTTCTATGCCTACCGGCGCGGAGGGGAGGGGGGGGGGGGGGGGGGGCAAAGAACCTTTCGGCATTGTGGCGCATCACTCTCCTCCTCATTTGGTGCAGCTAAAATTGAACTCGGACTGCCGTGCAAGCACTCGTTGTAAGTGGGAGAATTCTTAAGTGTGTCGATGAAAAAAGGCGTGCTCCACTTTCGGTGTGTTGGTCGCCAGACTTATACAAACGCCATTTTTTCCTTTCATTTCATTTATTAGTAACCTCTAGGTACTCGTGGAATTACACAGAGGAGCGGCATATTAAACAGAAAACTAGAAACTGGGCAGTAAATTACTGTACCATTTTGCGATGTTAGCTAACGTGTTTTTAAAATGTGGGCGGTTTTAACGAGGGCGGAGAGCCTGGCAAGGCGGTTCAAACGTCCGGAGTCCGGATGCGCGATGGAGAATACTGTCTGAACAGCCCTCACAACCTGCCACTTCCATATACCCTATCCGGTGCACAGGCCGCGTGAATGGGACATGCCCGAGGAACCGCAGTGCAGACCGGTCCAGGAGGGTGTCTTCGACCAGTCGCTGGCTGTTCTGCTCGAGCCGTTTAACTCCTCGTCATTTGCGCCATCGCCACCACTCCAGGGGCCACCGGCCAGCTTCTGGAGTACACTGCCGCGGTGAGAAAGACATGCACCAGCTTCCATGGTCATTAGAGTTACTGTATCATAACTACCTAGAGTTGGGCGTAGGCCCGACAAGTTGCCGCAGAAAGCATCGAAGTCATGGGGCAAAGCCACGCTTCACGTTTGCAGGAGACGCTGCAAGGCACAACTCGTACGGGGAGATCACCGAGCGGTGACCATCCGCTATCTCATTCCCCCATGCTTTATCGTTGACGCTGCTGATTTATGTAAATATACCGAGTGAAAGCCTTCGGAAAGCTTGTCTCGCTCTGCGGCTTTGCCGCATGACTTGGAGGCTTTCTGTGGGGAACAGAGCCTGTCTTGAACCGGTCGAGTCGGGCCCATAACACCTCCATTAATAACTAACAATGTTCTGTGAGGCAAGAGTGATGCCCCTTCTGCTCCACTGGGCTTCGATGGTGACGTAAATGTCCTGCCAAGTGGCGCAAAAGCAGACCCTGTGGCCTGAATCTTTTGACCGACCCTTTACTTGTTTAGTAAGTGTAGTGGTCAAGAACAACTATAGTGTCATCTGCAGGCCCCATTCTGCGCGAGCACGGTGATAGTGATAGCACATGCTGCTTCAAATGCGCTACAAAGGCCTGTGCAATAGTTCCTCCGCTCCCGTCGACTGGTTATGACGGGCACTGAAAATCAGTGTTGTGTGCCAAACATTCAGAATTACTAGTGGTGCTTTAGAATGTTTAGTGCCATGCGCCATGTGATGGTAACCGTGCAAGCTAAAATTGGGTGCCCAGATTGACTGGACTTAAGCCCAGGCAAGTTCACCGCCGCTGCCCACATTTGGCAAAGCGGATCAGCAATTGTGTTCACGTAAATCCTGCATTTTGCCGGATTTTGCGTAAATCCAGCAGTGCATGGCGTGAATCCCAACCTTTTGTTGGCTATTTTTGTGTTCTCTGTTTTTGTTTTTTTTTTCTATTAAAAAAAAACGTTGTAAGGTTTGAATGTAGTTAAATCGAGCACACGTGAGAAAGCATTTGTATAGCTTAGTTGACTGATGGTTTTGCCTTGCTCGGTTGTCGACACTTCTGACGGCGGCGATATTACAATCAAATTGAGCTCTGATCGAAGTTAAGCCGATCTGATCTGTTCCCACCTTAGATGGAGGTTAACGAAGACTGTGGTGTGCAGCGCACAGCGCTAGACTGTGTTGCAGGTTAACCTGAGGTGTGATCTGCTGCTTCACTGTAATAAATACGATCTTTAAGAAAATTGATAGGTGCTTAACGTAGTTAAACCGAGTAGACCCGCGAAAGCAGGTGTTCATTCTTCAATTGGAGGGGGTAGTTAAACTCCGCCTTATGGGTGTGGCATGATATCTTTAGTGCGTTAATGCCCATGTATGCTGATTTGGCGGCGAGTCCTCATATATCACTACCAGTGCAGTGGCGCAGCGGTTAAACGATGCGCCACTGCTCTGGCAGCTGGCTGTTTCTATCCCAGCCACCCGTCAGGATTTTGTGACCAATGTTGCTCTTCAAGAGCAACCTCTCGCACATCTGTTGTAGTGCAGCTGAAGCAGTTGCTAGGCAACGGTGGCTCAAGATCGTTTTGTAGCCGCACCACAATGAGCATATGCGACAAGCCGAGCTGGGCTACAGTAGTGTTGCTTTCGTAACAAAAAAGTGGAGTGATAACACTGTGCTCTGTTGACAAAAGTGGATATAAAAAAGGAACTTTTTTCCCGCTACTCTATTAAAGCGGTTAACACTGTTTCGTCAGTTATGAATAGAACTTCAGTATTGCCTGCTCGATGTGCATGACTGCGTAGCCTAGACTCGAGAGACCTGGAAAATAAAAGTGCTGATGTTGTCACAGTTTTGGTTTAAAAATGGCTGCGGTCAGTGACATTTGTGTTTAATTTTTTATCTTTTCTTGCTAACAGAGAATCCGTTTCCAGCAAACGTTGCCTATTTTTCACTAGAAGGCGGTAACCTATAGGTACAGGCCGATTTCAATTAGAAAAATCTAGAGGCCCATGTACAGTGCGAGAATTACTTTATTATAACTACCGCAGTGCAGACCGGTCCAGGAGGGTGTCTTCGACCAGTCGCAAGGTGCCCCAACTCCCTCCGGGTCCCCTGGCCGAGCTGCTCCCTGCTGGCACCGAAGTTCGCAGGCCTCCGGGAAAACTGGTTCAGCTGGTGGCACAGGCGATCCACGAAAGTCCGCAAAGGGCGCTCCGTGTACAGCATGTGTACAAGGCGCTCCAGTGAGTTCTTCGCTCTCTCTCTTTGGGAGGGGATGGGGTTGAGGAGACATCCGCAATATTAAATAGACCAAAGAAACACACCCAGCACACGGCAGGGCAGCAGCACCCCCATTCACCTCTTTAATCTCCTTACCCTGTGTACGCGTTCTTTTGAGGTAGTTTCTATGCCTACCGGCGCGGAGGGGAGGGGGGGGGGGGGGGGGGGGCAAAGAACCTTTCGGCATTGTGGCGCATCACTCTCCTCCTCATTTGGTGCAGCTAAAATTGAACTCGGACTGCCGTGCAAGCACTCGTTGTAAGTGGGAGAATTCTTAAGTGTGTCGATGAAAAAAGGCGTGCTCCACTTTCGGTGCGTTGGTCGCCAGACTTATACAAACGCCATTTTTTCCTTTCATTTCATTTAATAGTAACCTCTAGGTACTCGTGGAATTACACAGAGGAGCGGCATATTAAACAGAAAACTAGAAACTGGGCAGTAAATTACTGTACCATTTTGCGATGTTAGCTAACGTGTTTTTAAAATGTGGGCGGTTTTAACGAGGGCGGAGAGCCTGGCAAGGCGGTTCAAACGTCCGGAGTCCGGATGCGCGATGGAGAATACTGTCTGAACAGCCCTCACAACCTGCCACTTCCATATACCCTATCCGGTGCACAGGCCGCGTGAATGGGACATGCCCGAGGAACCGCAGTGCAGACCGGTCCAGGAGGGTGTCTTCGACCAGTCGCTGGCTGTTCTGCTCGAGCCGTTTAACTCCTCGTCATTTGCGCCATCGCCACCACTCCAGGGGCCACCGGCCAGCTTCTGGAGTACACTGCCGCGGTGAGAAAGACATGCACCAGCTTCCATGGTCATTAGAGTTACTGTATCATAACTACCTAGAGTTGGGCGTAGGCCCGACAAGTTGCCGCAGAAAGCATCGAAGTCATGGGGCAAAGCCACGCTTCACGTTTGCAGGAGACGCTGCAAGGCACAACTCGTACGGGGAGATCACCGAGCGGTGACCATCCGCTATCTCATTCCCCCATGCTTTATCGTTGACGCTGCTGATTTATGTAAATATACCGAGTGAAAGCCTTCGGAAAGCTTGTCTCGCTCTGCGGCTTTGCCGCATGACTTGGAGGCTTTCTGTGGGGAACAGAGCCTGTCTTGAACCGGTCGAGTCGGGCCCATAACACCTCCATTAATAACTAACAATGTTCTGTGAGGCAAGAGTGATGCCCCTTCTGCTCCACTGGGCTTCGATGGTGACGTAAATGTCCTGCCAAGTGGCGCAAAAGCAGACCCTGTGGCCTGAATCTTTTGACCGACCCTTTACTTGTTTAGTAAGTGTAGTGGTCAAGAACAACTATAGTGTCATCTGCAGGCCCCATTCTGCGCGAGCACGGTGATAGTGATAGCACATGCTGCTTCAAATGCGCTACAAAGGCCTGTGCAATAGTTCCTCCGCTCCCGTCGACTGGTTATGACGGGCACTGAAAATCAGTGTTGTGTGCCAAACATTCAGAATTACTAGTGGTGCTTTAGAATGTTTAGTGCCATGCGCCATGTGATGGTAACCGTGCAAGCTAAAATTGGGTGCCCAGATTGACTGGACTTAAGCCCAGGCAAGTTCACCGCCGCTGCCCACATTTGGCAAAGCGGATCAGCAATTGTGTTCACGTAAATCCTGCATTTTGCCGGATTTTGCGTAAATCCAGCAGTGCATGGCGTGAATCCCAACCTTTTGTTGGCTATTTTTGTGTTCTCTGTTTTTGTTTTTTTTTTCTATTAAAAAAAAAACATTGTTGTAAGGTTTGAATGTAGTTAAATCGAGCACACGTGAGAAAGCATTTGTATAGCTTAGTTGACTGATGGTTTTGCCTTGCTCGGTTGTCGACACTTCTGACGGCGGCGATATTACAATCAAATTGAGCTCTGATCGAAGTTAAGCCGATCTGATCTGTTCCCACCTTAGATGGAGGTTAACGAAGACGGTGGTGTGCAGCGCACAGCGCTAGACTGTGTTGCAGGTTAACCTGAGGTGTGATCTGCTGCTTCACTGTAATAAATACGATCTTTAAGAAAATTGATAGGGGCTTAACGTAGTTAAACCGAGTAGACCCGCGAAAGCAGGTGTTCATTCTTCAATTGGAGGGGGTAGTTAAACTCCGCCTTATGGGTGTGGCATGATATCTTTAGTGCGTTAATGCCCATGTATGCTGATTTGGCGGCGAGTCCTCATATATCACTACCAGTGCAGTGGCGCAGCGGTTAAACGATGCGCCACTGCTCTGGCAGCTGGCTGTTTCTATCCCAGCCACCCGTCAGGATTTTGTGACCAATGTTGCTCTTCAAGAGCAACCTCTCGCACATCTGTTGTAGTGCAGCTGAAGCAGTTGCTAGGCAACGGTGGCTCAAGATCGTTTTGTAGCCGCACCACAATGAGCATATGCCACAAGCCGAGCTGGGCTACAGTAGTGTTGCTTTCGTAACAAAAAAGTGGAGTGATAACACTGTGCTCTGTTGACAAAAGTGGATATAAAAAAGGAACTTTTTCCCGCTACTCTATTAAAGCGGTTAACACTGTTTCGTCAGTTATGAATAGAACTTCAGTATTGCCTGCTCGATGTGCATGACTGCGTAGCCTAGACTCGAGAGACCTGGAAAATAAAAGTGCTGATGTTGTCACAGTTTTGGTTTAAAAATGGCTGCGGTCAGTGACATTTGTGTTTAATTTTTTATCTTTTCTTGCTAACAGAGAATCCGTTTCCAGCAAACATTGCCTATTTTTCACTAGAAGGCGATAACCTATAGGTACAGGCCGATTTCAATTAGAAAAATCTAGAGGCCCATGTACAGTGCGAGAATTACTTTATTATAACTACCGCAGTGCAGACCGGTCCAGGAGGGTGTCTTCGACCAGTCGCAAGGTGCCCCAACTCCCTCCGGGTCCCCTGGCCGAGCTGCTCCCTGCTGGCACCGAAGTTCGCAGGCCTCCGGGAAAACTGGTTCAGCTGGTGGCACAGGCGATCCACGAAAGTCCGCAAAGGGCGCTCCGTGTACAGCATGTGTACAAGGCGCTCCAGTGAGTTCTTCGCTCTCTCTCTTTGGGAGGGGATGGGGTTGAGGAGACATCCGCAATATTAAATAGACCAAAGAAACACACCCAGCACACGGCAGGGCAGCAGCACCCCCATTCACCTCTTTAATCTCCTTACCCTGTGTACGCGTTCTTTTGAGGTAGTTTCTATGCCTACCGGCGCGGAGGGGAGGGGGGGGGGGCAAAGAACCTTTCGGCATTGTGGCGCATCACTCTCCTCCTCATTTGGTGCAGCTAAAATTGAACTCGGACTGCCGTGCAAGCACTCGTTGTAAGTGGGAGAATTCTTAAGTGTGTCGATGAAAAAAGGCGTGCTCCACTTTCGGTGTGTTGGTCGCCAGACTTATACAAACGCCATTTTTTCCTTTCATTTCATTTATTAGTAACCTCTAGGTACTCGTGGAATTACACAGAGGAGCGGCATATTAAACAGAAAACTAGAAACTGGGCAGTAAATTACTGTACCATTTTGCGATGTTAGCTAACGTGTTTTTAAAATGTGGGCGGTTTTAACGAGGGCGGAGAGCCTGGCAAGGCGGTTCAAACGTCCGGAGTCCGGATGCGCGATGGAGAATACTGTCTGAACAGCCCTCACAACCTGCCACTTCCATATACCCTATCCGGTGCACAGGCCGCGTGAATGGGACATGCCCGAGGAACCGCAGTGCAGACCGGTCCAGGAGGGTGTCTTCGACCAGTCGCTGGCTGTTCTGCTCGAGCCGTTTAACTCCTCGTCATTTGCGCCATCGCCACCACTCCAGGGGCCACCGGCCAGCTTCTGGAGTACACTGCCGCGGTGAGAAAGACATGCACCAGCTTCCATGGTCATTAGAGTTACTGTATCATAACTACCTAGAGTTGGGCGTAGGCCCGACAAGTTGCCGCAGAAAGCATCGAAGTCATGGGGCAAAGCCACGCTTCACGTTTGCAGGAGACGCTGCAAGGCACAACTCGTACGGGGAGATCACCGAGCGGTGACCATCCGCTATCTCATTCCCCCATGCTTTATCGTTGACGCTGCTGATTTATGTAAATATACCGAGTGAAAGCCTTCGGAAAGCTTGTCTCGCTCTGCGGCTTTGCCGCATGACTTGGAGGCTTTCTGTGGGGAACAGAGCCTGTCTTGAACCGGTCGAGTCGGGCCCATAACACCTCCATTAATAACTAACAATGTTCTGTGAGGCAAGAGTGATGCCCCTTCTGCTCCACTGGGCTTCGATGGTGACGTAAATGTCCTGCCAAGTGGCGCAAAAGCAGACCCTGTGGCCTGAATCTTTTGACCGACCCTTTACTTGTTTAGTAAGTGTAGTGGTCAAGAACAACTATAGTGTCATCTGCAGGCCCCATTCTGCGCGAGCACGGTGATAGTGATAGCACATGCTGCTTCAAATGCGCTACAAAGGCCTGTGCAATAGTTCCTCCGCTCCCGTCGACTGGTTATGACGGGCACTGAAAATCAGTGTTGTGTGCCAAACATTCAGAATTACTAGTGGTGCTTTAGAATGTTTAGTGCCATGCGCCATGTGATGGTAACCGTGCAAGCTAAAATTGGGTGCCCAGATTGACTGGACTTAAGCCCAGGCAAGTTCACCGCCGCTGCCCACATTTGGCAAAGCGGATCAGCAATTGTGTTCACGTAAATCCTGCATTTTGCCGGATTTTGCGTAAATCCAGCAGTGCATGGCGTGAATCCCAACCTTTTGTTGGCTATTTTTGTGTTCTCTGTTTTTGTTTTTTTTTTCTATTAAAAAAAAAACATTGTTGTAAGGTTTGAATGTAGTTAAATCGAGCACACGTGAGAAAGCATTTGTATAGCTTAGTTGACTGATGGTTTTGCCTTGCTCGGTTGTCGACACTTCTGACGGCGGCGATATTACAATCAAATTGAGCTCTGATCGAAGTTAAGCCGATCTGATCTGTTCCCACCTTAGATGGAGGTTAACGAAGACGGTGGTGTGCAGCGCACAGCGCTAGACTGTGTTGCAGGTTAACCTGAGGTGTGATCTGCTGCTTCACTGTAATAAATACGATCTTTAAGAAAATTGATAGGGGCTTAACGTAGTTAAACCGAGTAGACCCGCGAAAGCAGGTGTTCATTCTTCAATTGGAGGGGGTAGTTAAACTCCGCCTTATGGGTGTGGCATGATATCTTTAGTGCGTTAATGCCCATGTATGCTGATTTGGCGGCGAGTCCTCATATATCACTACCAGTGCAGTGGCGCAGCGGTTAAACGATGCGCCACTGCTCTGGCAGCTGGCTGTTTCTATCCCAGCCACCCGTCAGGATTTTGTGACCAATGTTGCTCTTCAAGAGCAACCTCTCGCACATCTGTTGTAGTGCAGCTGAAGCAGTTGCTAGGCAACGGTGGCTCAAGATCGTTTTGTAGCCGCACCACAATGAGCATATGCCACAAGCCGAGCTGGGCTACAGTAGTGTTGCTTTCGTAACAAAAAAGTGGAGTGATAACACTGTGCTCTGTTGACAAAAGTGGATATAAAAAAGGAACTTTTTCCCGCTACTCTATTAAAGCGGTTAACACTGTTTCGTCAGTTATGAATAGAACTTCAGTATTGCCTGCTCGATGTGCATGACTGCGTAGCCTAGACTCGAGAGACCTGGAAAATAAAAGTGCTGATGTTGTCACAGTTTTGGTTTAAAAATGGCTGCGGTCAGTGACATTTGTGTTTAATTTTTTATCTTTTCTTGCTAACAGAGAATCCGTTTCCAGCAAACATTGCCTATTTTTCACTAGAAGGCGATAACCTATAGGTACAGGCCGATTTCAATTAGAAAAATCTAGAGGCCCATGTACAGTGCGAGAATTACTTTATTATAACTACCGCAGTGCAGACCGGTCCAGGAGGGTGTCTTCGACCAGTCGCAAGGTGCCCCAACTCCCTCCGGGTCCCCTGGCCGAGCTGCTCCCTGCTGGCACCGAAGTTCGCAGGCCTCCGGGAAAACTGGTTCAGCTGGTGGCACAGGCGATCCACGAAAGTCCGCAAAGGGCGCTCCGTGTACAGCATGTGTACAAGGCGCTCCAGTGAGTTCTTCGCTCTCTCTCTTTGGGAGGGGATGGGGTTGAGGAGACATCCGCAATATTAAATAGACCAAAGAAACACACCCAGCACACGGCAGGGCAGCAGCACCCCCATTCACCTCTTTAATCTCCTTACCCTGTGTACGCGTTCTTTTGAGGTAGTTTCTATGCCTACCGGCGCGGAGGGGAGGGGGGGGGGGCAAAGAACCTTTCGGCATTGTGGCGCATCACTCTCCTCCTCATTTGGTGCAGCTAAAATTGAACTCGGACTGCCGTGCAAGCACTCGTTGTAAGTGGGAGAATTCTTAAGTGTGTCGATGAAAAAAGGCGTGCTCCACTTTCGGTGTGTTGGTCGCCAGACTTATACAAACGCCATTTTTTCCTTTCATTTCATTTATTAGTAACCTCTAGGTACTCGTGGAATTACACAGAGGAGCGGCATATTAAACAGAAAACTAGAAACTGGGCAGTAAATTACTGTACCATTTTGCGATGTTAGCTAACGTGTTTTTAAAATGTGGGCGGTTTTAACGAGGGCGGAGAGCCTGGCAAGGCGGTTCAAACGTCCGGAGTCCGGATGCGCGATGGAGAATACTGTCTGAACAGCCCTCACAACCTGCCACTTCCATATACCCTATCCGGTGCACAGGCCGCGTGAATGGGACATGCCCGAGGAACCGCAGTGCAGACCGGTCCAGGAGGGTGTCTTCGACCAGTCGCTGGCTGTTCTGCTCGAGCCGTTTAACTCCTCGTCATTTGCGCCATCGCCACCACTCCAGGGGCCACCGGCCAGCTTCTGGAGTACACTGCCGCGGTGAGAAAGACATGCACCAGCTTCCATGGTCATTAGAGTTACTGTATCATAACTACCTAGAGTTGGGCGTAGGCCCGACAAGTTGCCGCAGAAAGCATCGAAGTCATGGGGCAAAGCCACGCTTCACGTTTGCAGGAGACGCTGCAAGGCACAACTCGTACGGGGAGATCACCGAGCGGTGACCATCCGCTATCTCATTCCCCCATGCTTTATCGTTGACGCTGCTGATTTATGTAAATATACCGAGTGAAAGCCTTCGGAAAGCTTGTCTCGCTCTGCGGCTTTGCCGCATGACTTGGAGGCTTTCTGTGGGGAACAGAGCCTGTCTTGAACCGGTCGAGTCGGGCCCATAACACCTCCATTAATAACTAACAATGTTCTGTGAGGCAAGAGTGATGCCCCTTCTGCTCCACTGGGCTTCGATGGTGACGTAAATGTCCTGCCAAGTGGCGCAAAAGCAGACCCTGTGGCCTGAATCTTTTGACCGACCCTTTACTTGTTTAGTAAGTGTAGTGGTCAAGAACAACTATAGTGTCATCTGCAGGCCCCATTCTGCGCGAGCACGGTGATAGTGATAGCACATGCTGCTTCAAATGCGCTACAAAGGCCTGTGCAATAGTTCCTCCGCTCCCGTCGACTGGTTATGACGGGCACTGAAAATCAGTGTTGTGTGCCAAACATTCAGAATTACTAGTGGTGCTTTAGAATGTTTAGTGCCATGCGCCATGTGATGGTAACCGTGCAAGCTAAAATTGGGTGCCCAGATTGACTGGACTTAAGCCCAGGCAAGTTCACCGCCGCTGCCCACATTTGGCAAAGCGGATCAGCAATTGTGTTCACGTAAATCCTGCATTTTGCCGGATTTTGCGTAAATCCAGCAGTGCATGGCGTGAATCCCAACCTTTTGTTGGCTATTTTTGTGTTCTCTGTTTTTGTTTTTTTTTTCTATTAAAAAAAAAACATTGTTGTAAGGTTTGAATGTAGTTAAATCGAGCACACGTGAGAAAGCATTTGTATAGCTTAGTTGACTGATGGTTTTGCCTTGCTCGGTTGTCGACACTTCTGACGGCGGCGATATTACAATCAAATTGAGCTCTGATCGAAGTTAAGCCGATCTGATCTGTTCCCACCTTAGATGGAGGTTAACGAAGACGGTGGTGTGCAGCGCACAGCGCTAGACTGTGTTGCAGGTTAACCTGAGGTGTGATCTGCTGCTTCACTGTAATAAATACGATCTTTAAGAAAATTGATAGGGGCTTAACGTAGTTAAACCGAGTAGACCCGCGAAAGCAGGTGTTCATTCTTCAATTGGAGGGGGTAGTTAAACTCCGCCTTATGGGTGTGGCATGATATCTTTAGTGCGTTAATGCCCATGTATGCTGATTTGGCGGCGAGTCCTCATATATCACTACCAGTGCAGTGGCGCAGCGGTTAAACGATGCGCCACTGCTCTGGCAGCTGGCTGTTTCTATCCCAGCCACCCGTCAGGATTTTGTGACCAATGTTGCTCTTCAAGAGCAACCTCTCGCACATCTGTTGTAGTGCAGCTGAAGCAGTTGCTAGGCAACGGTGGCTCAAGATCGTTTTGTAGCCGCACCACAATGAGCATATGCCACAAGCCGAGCTGGGCTACAGTAGTGTTGCTTTCGTAACAAAAAAGTGGAGTGATAACACTGTGCTCTGTTGACAAAAGTGGATATAAAAAAGGAACTTTTTTCCCGCTACTCTATTAAAGCGGTTAACACTGTTTCGTCAGTTATGAATAGAACTTCAGTATTGCCTGCTCGATGTGCATGACTGCGTAGCCTAGACTCGAGAGACCTGGAAAATAAAAGTGCTGATGTTGTCACAGTTTTGGTTTAAAAATGGCTGCGGTCAGTGACATTTGTGTTTAATTTTTTATCTTTTCTTGCTAACAGAGAATCCGTTTCCAGCAAACATTGCCTATTTTTCACTAGAAGGCGGTAACCTATAGGTACAGGCCGATTTCAATTAGAAAAATCTAGAGGCCCATGTACAGTGCGAGAATTACTTTATTATAACTACCGCAGTGCAGACCGGTCCAGGAGGGTGTCTTCGACCAGTCGCAAGGTGCCCCAACTCCCTCCGGGTCCCCTGGCCGAGCTGCTCCCTGCTGGCACCGAAGTTCGCAGGCCTCCGGGAAAACTGGTTCAGCTGGTGGCACAGGCGATCCACGAAAGTCCGCAAAGGGCGCTCCGTGTACAGCATGTGTACAAGGCGCTCCAGTGAGTTCTTCGCTCTCTCTCTTTGGGAGGGGATGGGGTTGAGGAGACATCCGCAATATTAAATAGACCAAAGAAACACACCCAGCACACGGCAGGGCAGCAGCACCCCCATTCACCTCTTTAATCTCCTTACCCTGTGTACGCGTTCTTTTGAGGTAGTTTCTATGCCTACCGGCGCGGAGGGGAGGGGGGGGGGGGCAAAGAACCTTTCGGCATTGTGGCGCATCACTCTCCTCCTCATTTGGTGCAGCTAAAATTGAACTCGGACTGCCGTGCAAGCACTCGTTGTAAGTGGGAGAATTCTTAAGTGTGTCGATGAAAAAAGGCGTGCTCCACTTTCGGTGTGTTGGTCGCCAGACTTATACAAACGCCATTTTTTCCTTTCATTTCATTTATTAGTAACCTCTAGGTACTCGTGGAATTACACAGAGGAGCGGCATATTAAACAGAAAACTAGAAACTGGGCAGTAAATTACTGTACCATTTTGCGATGTTAGCTAACGTGTTTTTAAAATGTGGGCGGTTTTAACGAGGGCGGAGAGCCTGGCAAGGCGGTTCAAACGTCCGGAGTCCGGATGCGCGATGGAGAATACTGTCTGAACAGCCCTCACAACCTGCCACTTCCATATACCCTATCCGGTGCACAGGCCGCGTGAATGGGACATGCCCGAGGAACCGCAGTGCAGACCGGTCCAGGAGGGTGTCTTCGACCAGTCGCTGGCTGTTCTGCTCGAGCCGTTTAACTCCTCGTCATTTGCGCCATCGCCACCACTCCAGGGGCCACCGGCCAGCTTCTGGAGTACACTGCCGCGGTGAGAAAGACATGCACCAGCTTCCATGGTCATTAGAGTTACTGTATCATAACTACCTAGAGTTGGGCGTAGGCCCGACAAGTTGCCGCAGAAAGCATCGAAGTCATGGGGCAAAGCCACGCTTCACGTTTGCAGGAGACGCTGCAAGGCACAACTCGTACGGGGAGATCACCGAGCGGTGACCATCCGCTATCTCATTCCCCCATGCTTTATCGTTGACGCTGCTGATTTATGTAAATATA
This sequence comes from Amblyomma mixtum, assembly GCF_055824585.1. Lineage (NCBI taxonomy): Eukaryota > Metazoa > Arthropoda > Arachnida > Ixodida > Ixodidae > Amblyomma > Amblyomma mixtum. The sequence continues at coordinate 206,282,624 of NC_143014.1, forward strand.
CCGAGTGAAAGCCTTCGGAAAGCTTGTCTCGCTCTGCGGCTTTGCCGCATGACTTGGAGGCTTTCTGTGGGGAACAGAGCCTGTCTTGAACCGGTCGAGTCGGGCCCATAACACCTCCATTAATAACTAACAATGTTCTGTGAGGCAAGAGTGATGCCCCTTCTGCTCCACTGGGCTTCGATGGTGACGTAAATGTCCTGCCAAGTGGCGCAAAAGCAGACCCTGTGGCCTGAATCTTTTGACCGACCCTTTACTTGTTTAGTAAGTGTAGTGGTCAAGAACAACTATAGTGTCATCTGCAGGCCCCATTCTGCGCGAGCACGGTGATAGTGATAGCACATGCTGCTTCAAATGCGCTACAAAGGCCTGTGCAATAGTTCCTCCGCTCCCGTCGACTGGTTATGACGGGCACTGAAAATCAGTGTTGTGTGCCAAACATTCAGAATTACTAGTGGTGCTTTAGAATGTTTAGTGCCATGCGCCATGTGATGGTAACCGTGCAAGCTAAAATTGGGTGCCCAGATTGACTGGACTTAAGCCCAGGCAAGTTCACCGCCGCTGCCCACATTTGGCAAAGCGGATCAGCAATTGTGTTCACGTAAATCCTGCATTTTGCCGGATTTTGCGTAAATCCAGCAGTGCATGGCGTGAATCCCAACCTTTTGTTGGCTATTTTTGTGTTCTCTGTTTCTGTTTTTTTTTTCTATTAAAAAAAAAACATTGTTGTAAGGTTTGAATGTAGTTAAATCGAGCACACGTGAGAAAGCATTTGTATAGCTTAGTTGACTGATGGTTTTGCCTTGCTCGGTTGTCGACACTTCTGACGGCGGCGATATTACAATCAAATTGAGCTCTGATCGAAGTTAAGCCGATCTGATCTGTTCCCACCTTAGATGGAGGTTAACGAAGACGGTGGTGTGCAGCGCACAGCGCTAGACTGTGTTGCAGGTTAACCTGAGGTGTGATCTGCTGCTTCACTGTAATAAATACGATCTTTAAGAAAATTGATAGGGGCTTAACGTAGTTAAACCGAGTAGACCCGCGAAAGCAGGTGTTCATTCTTCAATTGGAGGGGGTAGTTAAACTCCGCCTTATGGGTGTGGCATGATATCTTTAGTGCGTTAATGCCCATGTATGCTGATTTGGCGGCGAGTCCTCATATATCACTACCAGTGCAGTGGCGCAGCGGTTAAACGATGCGCCACTGCTCTGGCAGCTGGCTGTTTCTATCCCAGCCACCCGTCAGGATTTTGTGACCAATGTTGCTCTTCAAGAGCAACCTCTCGCACATCTGTTGTAGTGCAGCTGAAGCAGTTGCTAGGCAACGGTGGCTCAAGATCGTTTTGTAGCCGCACCACAATGAGCATATGCCACAAGCCGAGCTGGGCTACAGTAGTGTTGCTTTCGTAACAAAAAAGTGGAGTGATAACACTGTGCTCTGTTGACAAAAGTGGATATAAAAAAGGAACTTTTTTCCCGCTACTCTATTAAAGCGGTTAACACTGTTTCGTCAGTTATGAATAGAACTTCAGTATTGCCTGCTCGATGTGCATGACTGCGTAGCCTAGACTCGAGAGACCTGGAAAATAAAAGTGCTGATGTTGTCACAGTTTTGGTTTAAAAATGGCTGCGGTCAGTGACATTTGTGTTTAATTTTTTATCTTTTCTTGCTAACAGAGAATCCGTTTCCAGCAAACATTGCCTATTTTTCACTAGAAGGCGGTAACCTATAGGTACAGGCCGATTTCAATTAGAAAAATCTAGAGGCCCATGTACAGTGCGAGAATTACTTTATTATAACTACCGCAGTGCAGACCGGTCCAGGAGGGTGTCTTCGACCAGTCGCAAGGTGCCCCAACTCCCTCCGGGTCCCCTGGCCGAGCTGCTCCCTGCTGGCACCGAAGTTCGCAGGCCTCCGGGAAAACTGGTTCAGCTGGTGGCACAGGCGATCCACGAAAGTCCGCAAAGGGCGCTCCGTGTACAGCATGTGTACAAGGCGCTCCAGTGAGTTCTTCGCTCTCTCTCTTTGGGAGGGGATGGGGTTGAGGAGACATCCGCAATATTAAATAGACCAAAGAAACACACCCAGCACACGGCAGGGCAGCAGCACCCCCATTCACCTCTTTAATCTCCTTACCCTGTGTACGCGTTCTTTTGAGGTAGTTTCTATGCCTACCGGCGCGGAAGGGAGGGGGGGGGGGGGGGGCAAAGAACCTTTCGGCATTGTGGCGCATCACTCTCCTCCTCATTTGGTGCAGCTAAAATTGAACTCGGACTGCCGTGCAAGCACTCGTTGTAAGTGGGAGAATTCTTAAGTGTGTCGATGAAAAAAGGCGTGCTCCACTTTCGGTGTGTTGGTCGCCAGACTTATACAAACGCCATTTTTTCCTTTCATTTCATTTATTAGTAACCTCTAGGTACTCGTGGAATTACACAGAGGAGCGGCATATTAAACAGAAAACTAGAAACTGGGCAGTAAATTACTGTACCATTTTGCGATGTTAGCTAACGTGTTTTTAAAATGTGGGCGGTTTTAACGAGGGCGGAGAGCCTGGCAAGGCGGTTCAAACGTCCGGAGTCCGGATGCGCGATGGAGAATACTGTCTGAACAGCCCTCACAACCTGCCACTTCCATATACCCTATCCGGTGCACAGGCCGCGTGAATGGGACATGCCCGAGGAACCGCAGTGCAGACCGGTCCAGGAGGGTGTCTTCGACCAGTCGCTGCCTGCTCTGCTGGAGCCGTTCAACTCCCCGCCATCTGCGCCATCGCCACCCGTCCAGGAGCCACCGGCCGGCTTCGGGGAGCCCCAGCAACCGATGCCATCAGTGTGGTCGCAGCAGCTGGACCTGAAGCTTGGCCTGCTGATAGCCTGAGCGATCTCCTCCGCCTCAGCATCAGATGTGCACACCGTGCAAGGTGTTACTGTCACCAGAAACGGTTGGGCCGCAGCAGCCGGAGCCGCAGCAGCCAGAGCCGCCGGAGCCGAAGCAGCCGAAGCAGCACCAACAACATCAACAGAAACAGCAACAGCAGCAGCAGCAACAGCAGCCGCCTGTCACGTGCCCGAACCCGACTCCTCCACTACCGTCGACTCCGCAGTCATACAGCGGCGAATCCTGTTTGGGCTCCCCCTTCTGGAATCTGCCCTTCTGGCGCAACGGCATAGATGAGGTCTCGACTGGCTCCCAGTCGGGCCATTTTGGTGCTAAAGTACGTAATAGGCATATCTAGACAGGGGGCCAAATGACATTGCGAAGTCTGCAAGAACGGGATGAGGCGCACTGGGAGGACAGCTTTAAATGTACACCGATGGGAGAGACGGTTTAACGCGACACCTTTAAGGGCGCCGACCAGCGGAAAAGCTGGCGTTGTTGTAGTTCCTGGCGTTGTAACTGAAAAATCGTGATTGGGCGAGAGGGTAGTGTCCTTCAGCGGGCCATTCAAACACCCCTCCACGATCAAAAAGAACAACAGTGATGACGCCGCTACATAATTGCTCATTGGTGTGCAGGGCCTTGGCGTGATTGCCCCACCATTACATAGTGTATCTCAAGGAACAAAAGCAAATGCACTGAAAAGGAAAACGGTCGAGCCAAGACCCGAACAGCTACCCCCTTGGGTCGTGAGCAGGGGAGGCTACCGCTCGATCACACAGGAACGTTTGTCCGACTTCGTTCAAGGGAGTCCTTGTGTGTGCTGTGGAATAATTTTAAAAATAAAGCAAAAGAAAAATGAAAATAAAAAACAATGAACAGAATCCACGTTTGCGAAGTGATAAGAAAAAAAGCCGCCAGGTCTTTTCTCACACCCTTTAACGCTATCGTGTCATACCCTTACGGCGGCGCTTAAAGGGACCCTGAAAGAACTCCCGAGGACAACACACCAACTCACTCAATCACTGCACTGTGTCGCAAACAAAACCTGAGCCAAATAATACACTTCTAAACGCAGAAGAGGACCCACAGTCACGTGCTAAAGTTGTCGAGCCCTTCCCGGCGACCTTTTCATGCTTGCACCCTCCTCGGTCGCTCTCACCTGTGCATACAAGCTGAGATGTAGCTACTGGTTCGATTCTTTCAGACGACCGGCAGATACCACGGCCGCGGCCAGTAAGGCCCGTAGGTTCGGCGGGTCAGGATGCTCCGCTCCCTGATGTTGGGCCGGCGGAAGACCGCCTACCTTCCAGCGTGCAAAAAGTGGCGAGAGAAGGAAAGGCGCGAAGACAGTGAAATTGAAATTTTGACTACAGATAGACAGCGTGTCTTTCGCTCGACAATGGTGCTTCATACACCGCTTGGACGAACCTTTTCAGCGAACCTTTTCTCATTTATTTAGGCATCCTCATCTATCATTATATATCGTTTTATGCCCTGAGGCAATCAACATCACTTAAAAAAATTCGTGGCCAAAGTACAACTATCTACTGTCTTTTCTATGCAAGCATCATTACAGGCAGCCACAACGGGCCGGATACCGTATTTATGCGGAATGTTCGTGTACAGTAAAGTGACGTCGAGCGTGACAAGCAATGATTCCGAATGGATAGTAAGACCAATGACATAAGAAGGGAAATGCGTTGTGTCTTTTATGTAAGACGTAAATGTGGGCAGAATGTTATTAATGAGCGTGTCGATATAACGAGACAAATTTTCCGTAACAGTGCCGACTCCGGAAACAATGGGCCTACCTGGAATGTTTTCTTTAGGAATTTAGGTAATAAGTAGAATCTACCGGCTACCGGGCTAAGGGGAACAATTGAGCGAAAAGCGCTTTCTGTAATTTGGTTGTGCTTATAAAGGTCTAGCAAAGTATTCTTAAGAATATCTTTGAACTGATCTGTGGGGTCATACTCCACAGGCTGATAGAAAGACACGTCTCTTAGCTGCCTGTGTGCCTCTGCGACATAATCGCTTTTGTTCATTATTTTCACACCACCACCCTTGGCAGCGAACTTAATGATGATATCGTTTCGGGATGGTAACTGCTCCATCACTTTTGTCTCGCGAACTGAAAGGTTTCGAAGAAAAGCGACCTGTTTTTTTATACAGTTGTAGGACAGTTTTTCTTCTGCACTGAAACACTTGACACGCTGTGCTAGAGGAACCCAGTGTTTGTAAGATGGCAACGTATTGCACGATCCGTTTGAGTTAGACTTATTATGAAAAAATTCCTGAAGGTGAAGATTCCGGGCAAAATTATCTAAATCTTTAATCAGTTGAAACTCGCCATACCCGTCTGTGGCAGGACAAAAGCTGAGGCCCCTGGACAGCACTTTACTTTCTTAGAAGCTTAATTCGTGATCTCAGATATGAATTATATTCTCAAAATCGAGAGGGCTTCGTTCATTTTTAACCGCTAGTGCCACCGGGTCAGAAGATGGGCATTCTGCGTCAGTTAAATTACGAAGGCATTCATGACCATTGGTAACTACATTGGGACAATAGCATACGTTGTCTCGTAGCAGCTTTTTTGTTTTAAGGGCACTAAGTTCATCTCGCTTTTTTGTTGTATTTTTACAATGCACACAATTCAGAAGAACTTAGTCTGTAACGTGTGCACAGTTGGTTTGCGGAGTTACGTAACATTTTCCAGGGAGATACATAGTGTTCTAAAGCAACACGGGTTAGTTCAAGCGAAGCGGTCGCTAATATTGTATTACACCGTGCTATATTCTTGTCAGACATATCAGATATAGCTGGTTTTACAGTTATGCGAAGGCCTTTCGAGGCGATGGACGAAGCTAAGTAGGTCGTTAGGGTGGAAGCATGCAAGTCGTGGCGAATGCGCTTATCGGCTATTTTTCTGATCTTCAGAAATCTGACAGAAAAGTATGTAGGAGCACTGTTATCGGAAGTTGAAGTGGCTAGTCAGTGCTGTCGCTCGCACCGGGAGGCTTTGGAGTTGCTGAGTGGAGCTTGTATTTGTGACCCTCAGAGGCAGGGACAGATTTGCCATTTTTTGCAGGCCAACCACTTTGGCTGCGTGGTTGAGTCTTGGAGGCAGTAGAGGAAATACTCGGGACTGAAGCAGCTATTGTTGTTCCGCACAGTTGGTGAAGAGAAGGCACATTCCTTGACAACAGTGTGTTGGACGTGAGGTTCGTTGAAGAGCAGTGGCTTTGCGCTGAAGTATCTCAACAGGTGGCTGAGGTGGTTGCTGATTTCTTGACGGTTGAGTGTTGGTGTAGATCGTTATGTGGCTATTGCTGTCAGAAACAGCCACGGAAGCGTTCGTAGTGTCAGAAGGACCGTCATTTGCACAAGGCTACTGAGTATGGGAGACAGTAGCGGATGTACTGGACGTTAATGAAAGCCATTCGTTTAGCTGGATGGGGGAGCGAAAGAGTCCTCTCGCTCCCCCATCCAGCGAAAAGAGCTCCCCCATATAGCGAAAAGGAAATCTCGGCACAGTCAGTTGTAGTGAAAAATGTAGACCAACGTCTGAAACAATTCAAACAGTTTATGGACGTTTCTGCCGTGGAACGGCCTTCGTCAGAATGAGAATTGCCCTTAGTTTAGTTTATTAGGGTTTAACGTCCCAAAGCTGCTCAGGCTATGAGGGACGTCGTAGTGAAGGGCCCCGGAAATTTTGACCACCTGGGGTTCTTTAACGTGCACTGACATCGCACAGTACACGGGCCTCTAGAATTTCGCCTCCATCGGAATTCGGCCGCCGCGGCCAGGATCGACCCCGCGTCTTTCGGGCCAGCAGCCGAGCGCCGTAACCACTGAGCCACCGCGTCGGGTAGAATTGCCCTTCTTCAGAATTGGCATATACCGGGTGTTTCAGCGAACTTACAAAAATTCCTGAAAATATTTGGTTCTATATAGGAAAAAAATACATGTAGGATCACACACTCTGCCCCGGCGGACACAATATGCTGCAAAACCCTTCTAATAATACAAGTAAATAACAAAACGCACTAATTAACTTTTCAATTACCGTTGCTGGGTGGTTAGTCTCAATTGGGAGTTTGATGCCGTGAACAAGGTGATGTCATATCAGTTTTTGAAACGAAGAAAAACACAATTTCTAGGGCCCTGCAGCGCGAAGAAATCCGACGCTTTTTCCCGCACGCGACCGAAACTCAGCGCACGAGGAGTGCCGGAAGTATGGCGTAAGCGAAACGTCCGCCGGTGACGTGTCGTAATGAATGTAGCGCCCAATTCGAAACTCATGTGCTAACTTTCCTTGCTAGAGAACCTCGACGCTCAGCTTAGACCACGGCCGGCGTTATCGACTGCTTCGTCGCTCGGAGTAAGAAAAATGATACTCATCAATGATAAGCACACCTGGCGCTCTGCCTGTCTGGTTAAATCAGGAAAGAGTTTTTTTATTTTTTTTATTGTCACTAGCTTCGTGAAAGGGATAAAGGTACTCTTCTCTGATCTGAGAGTGTGGAGATTACCGGTATACTGACATGCATTGTATCATTTCTGTCAGGCGTCTATTTCTTTTATGCTGTATCGGCTTGACTGCTACAATAAACGAGAATGACTTCGTAGATGAAAAGATTCTAATGAAAACATTGTAATTTTAACGTGAAGGTGCTCCGTACCGGCTGGCTCAGTACGGTTGCCGTGTGCTGGATCAGACACGTCCCGTGCTGTAAGAAGTGCTAGAACTTAAAGGGGCCCAGAAACACAATCTTAGTTAACTGTTTTGCCTGTTGATTGCATACAGTGAGTTATAATGGTGCTATTAGCGTCGGTAACACCGCGTATATTCCGTTTTTTAATATTTTAATGTCCCCCCCAAAACAACTTCATGGCTCTGATGGTGTCGCCACACAGTGGCGGGTTTTTAGCAGCGGATATGACATCACCTTGCGCGAGCTTGATGACCGGACAAACAGTAAATATACTGCAAATTGTGTGAATAAATAGAGAAACATTTTGTCACCTGTCTGCGTTTTATATTATATCAACAAAGACAATTTGTTTGTCTTAGATAAAAGCCCTGCAAGGCAAGTAAAATAAAAATACACCACCAGGGGCGCTCTGGCATGGAAACAACGCTGCCAGTCTCACAGAGAGCAGGCAACCATGGAGTACAAACTTCCGCGACGTGCTCTGGCTGGCTGTTTTGATCGGTTGCGCCACGTGCCGTCATTGGGAGAGCGCATGGAGGAAGGAGAGCGAAATAGGAGTGGGAAGCCCCGCCAAAATCGAGTTGAGGGCAGCGTTTTTTTTGCTTGTATTTTCAAATTTCTTCATTGAATAACTCCCGTTCCTGAGCACCGATTCCTGTAATTCTTTTTGAGTCAGCATCTGTGTGACATAAAGAACCCACCTGAAGTATAGCCGGTATTCCCCCAGGCAGTGTTTCGCAGCCCCTTTAATTAGGAAACCTTGTCCACAGATGTTTAGCACTTTCTAGTTGTATAACAAGCAGGAATGAATGAAATTTGTACCTTTTATGGATTTAGTTGGTTGAAGCCCCACTTGGACACTCCAGGAAAAAAAACTAGGATATGGGATGAAAAGAAGCTGTTTTCACATCACGAGTTCAAAATGCTTGCCGTCCATTGCGATGCACGGTAGAATGTGGTCTTTGATGGAATTAACAACAGAAATGAGCACCTATTGGGGAATCTTTTCAATTGATATATTGATACGCTCCTTCAGGTCTTCGAGGTTCGCTGGCTCCGTACTGAAAACTCCCAGAGGTAGGTATCCCCCCGAATATCTATCCCCCACCCAATCCAGTGGCTCGGAAAGGTGCTGTTCAGGAATTGTACCACGGAACGAAAATAATGTAACAAAAATACTTATTTTTGTATTGTATTGTCATGCCTTATATTGGATTGGCACGCATTTCTCTTCTGCGCGCGCTCACGCGCAGTGAAGAATTACACATTTGTACAGTGGCAAGTACATACATTGTACTTGCCACTGACTGCAGTTCGTTTCTGGTGTTGTGTGTGTGTGTTTGTTGTTAGCCTTGTGTGTTTTTTCTTTTCTTGTGTATTGAGTGGTTGTGTAAGGATTTTCCTTTTTTTGTGTATTGAGTGGTTGTGTAAGGATTCATTAGAAACTTGTGTTTTTTTTCCTAATGACCTATCTTGTATCGTGTTGTGCTGCCACAACCCTTCTCTGAGTGGGATTTTTCATATTCTTGTGCAGTAGCTTTTTTTTTTTTATCGGAGGGGTTTTCTTTGACATTCCTGCGGACCCTCATGCCTAGAACTTTCTCCTGAAATGTGGCCTTCTCGCTGTGCGGCTGCCAAGCGCTTCGCGCTTGTCCCGCAATGCGTCATGACAGCCATTTTGTAAAGTCTTGTGTAGTAAAGGTGTTTTTTTTTGTCACAACCCTGTGGCAGCTGTGCGCTGTAGAACTTCACGCTTGTCATCGACTTTTCTGTCGTTACCTCCTTCCGAACACCTGCCGCCTTTTCGAGTTGTAACCAACTTCTTTTTTTCTTTCTTTTCTTATCTTTTTTTTTCTTTTTTTCTCTTTTTTAAACCTCTCCCCCACCATTGTTTGCATTTGTGTTTTACACTTTACACTGCAAGATCCTACACGGCGGTTCGGTCTGTTGAGGACGCCCAATAAACGCACCCCTACAATTGGTGGAGGTGCTGGATACATCCCTTACCAACCTGGAACTCCGGAGCCGTACTCTGCCGCCTGTGTCAACCACGCCAGGTGAGACTGCCCCAACACCGGCGGCCAGTTCAACCACCGTCCTTTGTTCTGGCGCCATCCGGCAGCGTGATCCTTCCTTCTTCAGTGTCACTGCCGACCAAGACGTTGACGACTGGCTGTCATCGTATGAGCAAGTGATCAGTTACAACAAGTGGGATGACACTATCAAGCTCAGTAACGTCATCTTTTATCTTACGGACGTGGCGAACCTCTGGTTTCGCAACCATGAGGCGGACCTACCCACTTGGCCCGTATTTAAGAAGAGTTTTGCGGAAGTGTTCGGCCGCCCTGCGGGGCGCAAGCTCCGTGCCGAACAGCGCTTACGTGATCGCGCTCAACACACCGACGAGACTTTCAAAAGTTACATTAAGGACATCGTTGACCTCTGCAAACGTGTCAACGCCGCCATGCCAGAAGCGGACAAGATCGATCACATCCTGAAAGGCATCGCTGACGACGCATTTGAGATGCTCCTCGCGAAGAATCCTACTACCGTCAGTGAGGTTATTAGGCTTTGCCAGAGCTAAGACGAGCTCCGCAAGCAGCGCGCTTGTACACGGTGCGCCGGTGCGTGCGACGAGGCCCTCTCCACACTGGCCCTGAGCGGTGCTGCTCCTGAGGACTCCCCTCTGCTCAACCAAATCAAAGCCTTCATTCGCGAAGAGGTCCCAGCTGTCCCTCCCTCCTACGCATCGATGACGCCCTGGACTGCTTGTAGGGAGCTGAGTATTTCTGCTCGCTGGATTTGAGGTCAGGCTACTGGCAGGTGCCCATGGCTGACGCTGGTCACTCAAAAACTGCCTTCATAACACCTGACGGCTTATATGAGTTCAACGTCATACCGTTTGGCCTTTGCAACGCCCCGGCAACTTTCGAACGCCTTATCGACACTATCCTTAGTGGACCAGGTACAGAAATCAGCTCGGCTCACGCCGAAAAAAAACGGATTTACCTGCAGATATGGGTGCGGCGCCCCCTGGTTTTCCAGTGGCGTAGCAGACGATTCGCGGGACATGTAGAAAAGCGCGACTGCAGCGCAGCTACTTCCGGGGACGTTCATTGCAGCCCCGCCAGTTATCCGGCGAGTATGAGAGGCTGCAAAACTGATTGGTCTACGAAGATTTGCTGGGCCGACTGCGAGAAAAAGAGGTTAACACCCGGGTGTTCTATATATATCTGTCCAGGTTGTAAAAATTCTCCTGCGCAAACTACCGGACTATTTGTGCTCAAGCACCAACCACAAAGTAGCTTATGATAGTCTGCGCTTTTTTATTAGTAATTTAAGATAGGAACTTGCCTGGATTGCCTGGAATGGGTGAAAAACTCCAGTCGCCTGCGCGCAGAATTTTCGCGCAGACAAGCGGGATAGCCGATTTGAGAGATTGTGCCATCTGGAGAACTGCGAGGCAACTAATATCCCTGCTTGCAGCTGGGGTAGGTCTCTCCGTACCCCAGGTTACCCAGGTGGCGCAGCTCGTGAAATCTGCTCCGCGCAGACAACTGCAGTTTTTGGGCAATTCCGGACAATTCAGGCAATTCCGATGTTTAAATTATTTACTGAAAAACGCAGATTATAATTAGCTACAGGCAAGTAGTTTGCACAGGAGAATATTTTACAACCTGGAAAGATAAATAAGGAACACTCTTACATGCAAACATTTTCAAAGAAGGTTTCTGGCATCAGACTGCGCCTATGATGGTTTTCGTTCAAGTTCATTCTCTAATGTCATACTGAAGGCGCTATATTTTTAGAACACCAGGTCACGTACGCGTGGGGGTTATTTCCGGGCGGGGCTTATGCGGCGAGATCACGGCCCATTAGCAAAATGCAACCAAAACTTGCAGAAATATTTTTCTCGTTTCACATAGCACTCATGTAGGCGGCTGGTTGTAATCAGTGGGCGACAGCTTTGAGGAAGAGTGTGACAAAGTACGCTACATCATTTCGAAGCTATCTTTTTAATACGCCGCAAGAAATGTGTTGATTCCGGACATACCTCCAAAAGGCGCTCTGGCCTCTGGTTTCCCTTTATCACCCGTTTAATCGTGTCGTTTTAAAAAGACGGATTCGAAATGACGTAGCATACGTTCTCACATTCTCCTTCAAAGCAGTTGCCAAATGTGACCAAGCAGCCTTTTACATGGTGCTCTGTGAAATGAGAAAAATGTTTCTAAATGTTTTGCTTACAGTCAAGGGCGTCCGCAGAATTTTTTGCAGGGGGGGGCCCCGTTGGTGCCCCGGGGGGGGGGGGGGTATGTTCGTAGCAAAAAGGCGCTATTTGCGGAGTAAATTTATTTATTTATATATAAATAAAAATTAAACAAAATGCACACATGAAAGAAAAATTACAAACAGCAAATTAAAGCGCGGCTAGGAGAGGTACATTGGAGTTTATCAACGAAGAAACAACTAAAATTAATAAAAAATGCAAAAAGATGCTATATCACTTCGTGGAGAAGAGTGCTCAGTCTTCCTGCATACGGGTTCTCGACTCACCCGGATTGATGACCAGCACACAGCACAATATGTTCGCAAACACGCAACTACAGTCACTCAGTCAGTCTTCCTTGAACAGCAACTGTAGGCGCCTCGGATTTTTCTGGGCGAATTGCGTAATTACACGTGTGATAAATTCACTTCTGTGCTTCATTACACGCTCTCGGTGCACACTCATCATACACATTGATTGGAAAAACTGTTGAACGCGTACGTTGCAAACAAAAGATGACTATATATACAACGAAAACTTATTTACAAGATAAATGCACGCTCGCAGCTTCATACACCTCGCTCCATCTTGCTTGCGCATCCGCACAGTCAAGCAACCCCACACACACTGCTCGCCGCTCGTCGTTTTCTCGTCCGCTGTCTTGGTTGTTCTCAGCTTCGCTGACAACCGGCCACTAAAAACACCCAAGCACAAACACAGAGGCGCGCACACGTGCGAGGGCTTACTTGCCGCAGTATCCCCGAATGCGCACTTTGGGGGTGAAAGGAACGCCGCGCAACTTCCGAGGGGAAGGGACACTCGCCACTCCGGTCGGAAAATTTGTTTTTGTGTTTTTATGGGGTTCAGAGCCCCAAAACGACTCAGGCTATGAGGGATGGAGTAGTACAGAGTTCCGGGTAATGTCGACCACCTGGGTCTCTTTACCATGCACTGACACGCACAGTACATGGGCGCTGTTGTGATTTGAGGCCCAGCCAGAGGTGACAGGCGAGCCAGGCAGGCGCCATCGGGCTGCGTTGACCAAAGGCGCTGGTTTTCACAGAAGACGCAAAGAACGCTGGTGTGGGGGCGCCTCGGGAGACTGCGTCGCCGTGAACAAAAGCAGCTAATCCCCTTTGCCGGAGATTCTGAAAGCGGCGCTTCTACCGAACTGCGCTACACGTGGATCGGAGGAGACAGCGAGCGGCGGCGGCGCCAACTCATCGCCCGCTTGCCCCTGAGCAGCCCGACAAAGCGGGGGTGGACACGGCTGATTTGTCCTTCCCTCCTTAAGAATTCATCGGTGACCGGCGTAACGACATAGGCTAAAACAAGATGCCCCGTGCACTGTCTGCCTCCGTGTCGCTATCTCTCTAGAGATCAAAGAAACAGACACCCATCTCAAGGCGGCTCGAAACGCATGCTCGCCGGTGCCGCTGTATGTCTGGAACAGGTCGCCCTTCAGTAGAGCTAACGATGGCGTGGTTTGAAAACGGCGGAACGACGCACGCCCGGACGCGGCATTTCGCAGATGTGACCATGCGGGGCTGCTTTTACCCTTTTGACTGAGCGCACCACCGCCCCTGGTGTGCGGCCATCACTCACGGTTCGAGTGAGTGATTTTCCAGGGGGGTGCAACCGCCCCCCCTTGCCCCCCCCCCTCCGGACGCCCATGCTTACAGTATGCTTCTGTGGGTAGCGTTCCTGCCCCGCACCACTAACCAACCGGGACCCCATGCGCACTTAACGCGGTGTTTTAAATATACATCTCCTTCGAAACCACGGTCAATACTTTTCAATTCCGTTGTTGGATAACCTTCGCTATTCTTCACGAAGGGACAACATCAAAGGTGCGCTGTGAAATCAGCAAACTGCTTTGAAAACTTTTGCTTCAATGTATTCCTATGGGCGCTAACCCTACTTTTCACTCCCTGCAGGCTCCGGCATCCGCGACCGCCCCTTGCGTTTGTAAGCACGACGTTGGTATAGCATGCAGTATAGCATGGAGTCTAAGAGCACGCCACCATGACCAGGGCAGGCGTCCTTGCCTCTTGAGAAACGGCACGCTACACGGGTCAGTTGGCACGGGCTAAATGGAGGAAGTGCAGCAAAACATGGCGTGAAAAAAAAAAGTTTATTACTGTAGATTAAGAAATGACAACACACAAGGTTACTTTATAAAACACGCTTGTACAAAGCGAAAGTCAGTCTAAAATAAATAATTTTGATGCGCACAAAAATTCCTTAAGAGTAAACACACAACGCGCTCACATGCACACTGACCCGCTCTTTCCAAGAGAGTTCCATGCCATCCAGCATGAAAATAAAATCCCGCGAGAATTGTAGCCCCATGAAATAGCTTCTCTTTTCTTTTTCGTTGTCCCAAAGAAACTCCTTGCGTAGAAACGTTAGCGTGAGTACACCTGTTTCCTTGCGAGGTTACGCGCACTGATGGAAATAGACTTGTGTTGGAAACCACCGGTTCGCTGTTTTCGAACCAGGCTCTCAGACCTCAAGTTTCAAGATAAATGACACGTGACAAAGTAGCTTGTGACACATTACCGCCGGATAGTGTACGTCCGAAGGGGTCATGGATATTGTACAAAACTATCATAACATTATAACGAACACAACTACACTATATTGGCAGTTTAGCTGAAAGTCGTTAACGGTTCCACTGGCACTTAGCAACAAATTAAAATAACATTAATTGAAAACGTCCTCTCGGTCCTTTGTACGTTCTACAAGAAATTAAAGACATCATTTGACAGGACTTTCTCTTGCACGTCATGCTTTAACAACAGAAAGATTAAGCTTCAACACACAATATTATTATAAGTACTAGCCGACGCGTGTATCTGAGACAATAAATACGTTATTACGTCAAAAACTCTAGTGTAAAATGTCTGTCTGTACTAGTGAGTCGCAATAAAAATATCTAGGCTAAGCATGCAGTATGCACCTCACGAAGGCTTATTTGCCTTTGATTTCGCGATGGCTTCTCTTTGACGCTACGAAGATAAAGCCGAATTTCAGCTGCAATTCATGCATATCTCTGTTCAAAATGGACATCGTTCGACTGTAGACCACGACCGACTCAACATTCCAGGCCATAGTTTGCAGCATTGCGCTTGTCCCCGTTCCTGAATAGAAGGGGAAGTCGGTAGCTGGGGAAATTATAAGCACTTGAGGAGCACTGCACATAATGATGCTCCAGAGAAAACCAGGCCAACAACGACGCACTCACGCGCAGCACTCAACCCGTGAAAAGTGCACTAAGCTCTTTATGTAAGAAAAGGTCGTTGTGCGCACAACACCCAGGCACGCATGCGGTCAAGACAAAACGAAATCAGTCGACAGTACGCAAATACCTACGACAAACAGAATATATGACTGTAGTTCTTTTCTAGGACGACATGCAGTCCTGCCCTTAACGGGTTTTTATTCAAGTTCAGTCTATTGATGCTTCTGACACCACTGAATGAACAGTTATTCTGGTACTGTTCGGTGGCGCAGTTGAATCTCTCCTCAGTAATCCCGAGACAGCTCACTTCAAGATTTAAGATCATTTTTTTACACTATAGTTCAGTGCCCTTAATCTTGATGGCAGCGTGAAAGACAGACACGTCAAGAAACGCATTGATCAATAGTCAGAATTTAGAGTGAGGTAAAAAAGGACCTCTCCCGCTTGACTGATTTACTGCGGGAGAATTATATTACTCAGCAGAAATAAAACGGTAGTCAGAAAATATAGTAACTTTTCGGTTACGTGAGCATGTGCCAGCGTTAAGCATAAACGCCCAGATTCGACCCCTACTGACTCGGTGCATGGAAATAAGATGAGGCCAGATATGTAGGCCTACCATGTAAAGCTGTTCTGTCAGATATGTAGGCCTACCACATAAAGCTGTTCTGCCAGATTTTACAGCCGCCAGACAGTCACTGAGTCAGAAGTGACTAAATGCTCACTCGAAAGACGTCGTACCGCCACATTCAAAGCCTCTCCCAGGCCATATTCATAATGCAGTCAAGAGTGGTTGGAAACTGTTTTTGCAGTTTGTGCTTGTAAACCAGAAATATGTTTTGCAGTCTTCCATGTAAAGACCTAGCAGGACATCGACTCGGGCAAAAGCGCTTTATACACACAAAAAAAGAACGACAGCCATATATATTCCACCGCACTGTTTATAAACAGCGAGGTTTCATCGACAAACAAGTGACTAACAGTATGCTACACTGGGCATAGAAACCTAGTTATTCAGCCACAGCAGCTGAAATTCTGTGAATGCCACTCAGAGTCGATCCCGCAAGGGGCCAATTTGCAAGCGCCAGCTGGGAAATCGCACCGTCAGATTTGCTACCAAGTGATGCAAGTGCCCACCACACAACTGTTGCGCTTCGTACGAGGCGCGAATCATTTTCGCATGTGTACGTCCATCAGTTACACGGATACTGCGGTGCATATGCGACGGCCTCGAACCACGCTATACGAGATAAAATTCTCGCGCACACAAAGGCAGCAGACCTTCTTGCAATGCTTGGAATGTCTTGGAGCGATGCTCAACTTAATCTCCGTTCTAGTTCCACGCTGCTGAGCATAACAGCCACACTGGCCAGCGCAGGCCTAGTTGCGGGCATTCGTCGGCACCGCTGGGCAAATGGCCTCGAGAAGCTTTACCTCCAGCCCCAACATCCAAGACGACCCAAACCTCGGGGGACGAGAAGAGCTTCGAAGCATGCCGCACAGACTCCGCCACACTTGAGCAAAGCGCGTTGCCGGCGTGCTCTGGAGTGAGGGCGACATTTAGAGATGGATGTGTGCTCTAGGAGGTTCTCTGCACTCAGTACGCGCTGCGGCATAGAAGCTGGCTTATTCATTATGCTGCAGAATGGAAACCATGCAGAAAGTGGTGACTATCGCCAACGCACTCCAGAGCCCACATGCTGCGCAGTCCACCCAAGCGCGGCGACGGTTGTACTACTCGAAGCAGGTGCTGTACAGCGCTACAGGTAGCAAGGTACAGTAGCGGTCAGGTCAGCGACCGGCTCTGTGCAGAAACTCGGAAAACTTTCTCACTTTCACGCCGAAAGGGTGCTCTTAGGACCTCTTGTAGCAGCGCGTACAGTACCGAGTGCCCCGCGGTGCCGTTCACAGCGATCATCCCAGCACGCGCACGTATCAACCCTTTGCTGCGCGGTGAACCTGGCCGCAGAGTTCTTTCCCCAAAACTGTGCCCCTCGGCTCAGATGGAGCGATAGAGGAGGATGGTCATGTCCCGGTAGGCCATGCGCACGTAGCACTGCTTGGAGTGGGTGACGCAGCTTCCCCAGTTGCGCCCCACCACGCAGTGCCACGTGGGCTGGAACATCTGGTCGAAGTCCTGCTTGATGCTCTCGGCCACGTGCTTCTCGGTCGAGTACAGCTTTACCGCCTGGCTCGCCGACTCGACGGCGGCACGCTGCATCTCCTGCGGCATATCGGCCGCCTGGATCTTCACTTCGGGGTTCTCCTCGCCGCCGCACACCGTGGACGCGGTCGGCGTGACGCACGTTAGGCGCGCGCCGCCCACGCCGGCCCCCAGGATGCCGCCTCGCTCCGAGCCGCCTCCGCCCGCGGGACGGCTGCTAACGTAGAAGGAGGACTTGTGGCGGCCGTTTTGCCTGCGATGAGGGAAAACAGACACTATGACAATCGTGCGTAACACGCACAGCTGATCTGCAACCGAGGCACCTCATCTTCAAAACCAGGACATGGGTATGTGCAACAAAATGCCGCTCACTTACTCAATGACCCAAGCAGCATTCCTCTCAGGTTGCGTAAGTATGGTTTTTGAGCCACACTGGAAGAGCGTGGCTTGATAGAGTATGGCTTTTAAGGCTCACTGGAACAGCCTGCCTTGATATCTGACGGATGGCTTCAACTTCAGCTGCTCTGATTGTAAGAAACCTTGATTAGCACACCCATATACGTCAGGACCAAGGCAGCTATTATTTATAAAGCCACCTTAGCATATTCCACTCTACACATCGTTTGTAGCATATCCGCCTATAGCTCGAAGGTAGTTGGGGAAATGTGGTTCCGTACTGAGTAATTGTCTGAGTGCCAAGTAGAACTACAACGTCAGCGGGCCTTTGTACAGAGCCGGATTTTCTTTCACTCCTTTTCACAAGCGTTCACACAAAAACGGAGCTCATAAGGAACCTTCGGCGGCTTACTAGAAACCTTTCTAGCTCGTGCTAAAGGCCTCGTCCACAAGGAAAGAAACTATTTTCTTGAGCGATTCAACACGTATCTCAACTGACGCGTATTTAGAAAATTCATCTCAGGAAGTAGGAAATGCCGAATTTACAGCCACGAAGAAAGCAGTGGTCACGGAAAGGCATGGCGCGCTTTCAAAACCTTTTAAGTGAACATGGCGATGCGTTGTCTCTAAGCGCTGATACCATTTCTGAAGCTGAAAACTGAGAGCTTTTGGGTAATTTCGCAAAAGAATTCCGGTCACCAGGAATCTCGTATTGTAAAATATAAACAGCACTATCCAAAGTAGCTAACTGATATGACCTGATGGCGTGCAAGACGATAGTTTTCGTCACACGTATTTCAAGCCACTACGACTACTTATCGCTTCAGAGGCCTTTGTTTTTAGATCAGAAATGGTCGAAAGCAGTCGCAAGCTATCCTTCGGCAATCTGTGTTGTAAGCAGAGTTGCACGCGACGCGTTGCAAGTAAATTACTGCCTGTAATCAATTACATTTTCTCGTAATTCTGTAATTAATCGATTATTTTTCGTCAAATGTTAACGTTCGGGAAATTAAATTACTTGTTTCTGTCACTGATCACTGGAAATCAGTTCTTTTTTCTTCAAAAGCTAGTAACCAACGGCGCAGCTTTGAGAACCTCAACCTGTCGGCAAACACTGGTGCTAGCGGGAATGTTCCCTTCGTGACAGAGCGAGAACGAACCGGCTGCAAAGAAGCGTCGCGTGCGATCGTGTCTCGACCACAGCTGGGCCACCGTCGTTGTCTACGACAGTTCTCACCCCGAGAGGTACCACGTGAACGCTCTGAGGCAATCTCCGTCCTTGCAGATAGCACCGCAACTTACCACCCACTGCACCGGACTGCACACAGAGAGCGTAGGCGGGCACCCAAGAAGGAGAGTAAAGCAAGGATTCTGTTGAAACCAGCTCTACTGCAAGAGTGTTTTGTGTTATAAGAAGGAAAAGTTTGTGGACCACGTGGGCTTCTATCCTGGAAAAAATATCAGCGCAGCAGAGACGAGGAAGAAGAGACGCAGGCACGACAATGTGTACGTGTCTTCTTGTCTTTGCCTCTCTAGCGCTCTTTTTTTCTAGCGGTTACAGCCAACTAGATTGAAGTTCGACACTGCTCCTTTAAGATTCTATTGTAGAAGCGCCTAACAATGCTATGAAGAAATCAGGAGCACGGAACTGGCCGCCCGCCAATGAAGCTTATGTCTACGGACAGAGTGAACTTGACCTGCGACATTAAGTTGCAAGGACAAAAGTTCTAATCCGCTTCCGCGGTGCACCTACTGTCTTTTTTTAAAATGCGATGTAGATTGCCTCAGGGCATAAAACGGTTCTTGTCGCTAGTACCCATACATACGCGGAACGAGAATACATTTTAAAACTAATAATGCATGGGTTACTCACGGTCGTGCCTACGTTCCATGGAGGGAGGCAACATTATTACATTTTGCCACTGAGTGTGGGTTTGAATAAAGCGCTTTTTCAAGCATTTCAACCAAGAAGAGTCAAGCACCATGGCGGAGGAAACCTTGCACCCGGTGGGTACCCGGCGGCACTGGTGACCCACCCCAGCCTCTCCCGAATGTGAGGCGGATCCTCTAGTCACTATATACTTCTGAACTACAGTGACCCTGGTATCCACCAGGTTCTTCAGATGTGTACAAGCCATGACCTGGTCTGGTGCTTGGCTTTACTGGGTGCACGACTCGGGAAAGTAGCCTGCGCCTTCAAATCCTGCCATTGTCAGCGACCCTCATGCCAGCTTTGTGCCTCATGGATGTTTCAGTTATTGGCTGACTGTCTGCTTCTGTAGATATCCTACTAACCCGCTGGCTGAGCCCGACAATAACAAGGAACTCGTGTACGGGCATTCGGCTTGTATACCGGAACTAAGCAGCAAGAAATGTGCAACTATTTCTAAAAAATTGCAAGCTCCTTCACAAGTTCGAAGCACCTTGGCCCCAGCCCACAGCATTAAAACACGCGAAGCACGCGCTAGAAGCCTACCACAATCAACAAATCCCAGACAAGCACAGTGGCAAAGTGACGTTGTCAGGCAGCATCACGGCAGCGTGGAGTACCCTGCAGCGTCAGTGGCGGCAGTGTCAGTTAAGCGAACAGAAAGAAAATGTGCAAGAAATAAACCCGGCACGCTAGCGCAGCCCCTCATGAGCAGGTCACTCCCTGTAGTGGGTTGGCAAGGTGTTCATACTTTACAATACCGCCCTTCCCTGCAGCGCATACACTGAGAGAGTATTCAGTGTATCTGCTGATCTCTTTGCTAGGAAACGTGGGAAAGTTAGCGACGACAACTTCGAAAAACAACTGCTCTGTAAAAATTAGCAACGCGTAATAAAATTCCAAGGAATTAAGTTGCAGTACTTCATTGTAGTCTGAGCACATTTGTGTTATGGCAATAAAACTTGGAAGGTAAATACGCAACAGTAATCGATTAATTTTCTGTAAATGGTCAGTTACTTTTCTGGGGCTGTTATTGACTGCTGTAATCAGTTACATTTCAGGTGGAGTAATTGTAATTATAACCTGTTACTTAATTCCACTAAAGTGTACAAGACTAGTTGTAAGCCGCCACATACTAGGTAGTATGACGGGTACGATCAGGTATTTTGAGAACGGGCATGCTTCGTAAGAGGTAAAAAGTATATGCAAAATTGTATTACATTGAAGACATCCTTGCAGGCCGTGGACAAATTTTTTATTACATATGTGTGCGGTTCGTTTTACTGAGTGATATACTTTAGTGTCTGAAGTTAGACGAGGCCTTCACGATGCCTAATTTAACCATGTGAGCTGCACTTGATCGGCCCTTAAAGCATATTAATTCACCCACGACATTTTTAAACTAATGAATATTTCCATTATGCTTACCTCATCGTGGCAATTCATATGAGTGATCACTTTTTAATCTAAAAGAAACACGTGAAAACCGTAAAACCTGGCCAGTGATGACTCTTTCAAACCAACAGGCTGCGAGACAAGTTTCTGGACTGCTAGTTAGACGCCTGAGTGATCCAAAAAAGGGCATTTTACCTGCTTTCAGCCTTTTCGTATAGCCATGTTTTTATCTTCTCTCTTAATTATGAAGTGGCTATTGCAGCTGCGCTTTAAAATCGGTTGTTGCCAATCTTAATTTCAAATCCACAGAGCCCTTGGTATTCTCAGCGTTAACAAAACTGCTAGCTCTGTGTCTGAGCATCTGAGCAATGTGTTGGGTCCCAATTTTTCTTTTTCTTTTGTTATCCTGGCTTCATCCCTCGTGTGCTACAGCAAGGTGCAAACTTTTTCAGGCCACCACGTCCATGACTGAAGTAAGCTAGAGGACGCAGCGACTTCTGCCGTTTGATAGCTAATTAGCGCTCAGAGATACCGAGCAGGAGTTGTACTGGAGTTCGCGTGTTCACGCCAACAAGTTAACGAAGAAATTTCAGCAATACACGGGTCCATTCTCCCGTTCTTGTCACGTACTGTCTTTGCCAATAGTAACCAAATAACTGGGTTTCCATCTAAGCTTCATAGTGGAGCCCATACAGCATCTTTCAACACCAAAAGGCCTCAAAATGTGAGAATAGCGCTTCTCCTTATCTTACGTAAATTTACAGCCTAAGGGGTGCCTTAAGCGTTCCGCTACAAACCCCGTTACTTTACTCCAGGCACAGACGGTACAGGGTTGCACCTGGGCGAAAACATACATCATAAGTACTTGAAACACCGAGCTGTTATTCTGTGAGCATTCAACTGTTTCTGCTAAATCATTCAAAGACAACTTTATTATCTGAGAAAAAAAAGAACAAAACATTGCATCACTCACATGGGAGCTATCATCGGCTTCGGCACGTAGTCTTCCACGTCCTTGAGACGCTCCAACCTTTCGGAAAAGTAGTCCGCGTTGTTGGACAGTTCTGAGGAAATGTAGCGAGATTAGCGATTAATAAAACACAACATCGGCGGTGGCCTCGAGCGTTTTCACTCAATCATTAGCGCTTTCTTCTAGCCGGCTTCACAGTTCCACCGTGTTTACGCTCACTGAGGCATACGGACGGCGCCGTCCGTCCTGGACATCAAAGCTACATCAGCTACACCATATTTGGCAGTAGGGAACAAAGATGAAATTTTCCGCAGCACGAAACTGAAAGAGAGGGAGGAGAAAAACTTCACTACACTCACCAAAGCTTTAACAAGGGATCAGCGAACTGAAGCTTCCATCCCGGCCTGTTTAATTCAACTGACTTGTTTATTGAAGGACCCGTAAGGACCCGAAGGCATTACATAAGGCAGAGGCAAGGCCAATGCGTTCAAGTTTGTGCATGCGAACAAATGTATAATCTGTCCTGCTGTAAACACTTGGCGATTCTTTCAGATTGCCACCATGTAGAGAGGCTGGATGTGCATTTTTGCCGCAATATAAAGCATGCTTCGAAATTAATGCCAGTGTCACCAAAATCGCACAGGCGTGCCGTATTGGAGAAGCGGGAACGCTGGTCATTTAAATGTCTAGACTGTCCTAGACCGGCTCGTCACTGGTCACCACCTTGGCCATCGTAAATTTGTCTACAGTTACTGGCCCGCTACGGCTGCCGGCCAGCCGTGAACTGTTTTGGCAGGCGAAGAGCTTTGAAATTGCAGCTACCGATCAAATCATGCTAACTCTGGTGTCCAGTGGGACGCATGGTTTCAGGAAGAGAATTGGCAATAAAAAAGGACCTCCCAAGAAACGTTCGAAAAGCTCTCGTTAAGAGTTTAATACTTCATCTCTGTGGGTCCGAATTTGAAGCTACGGCAGAACCTGCAGTAAGGAACCGCACAGAACGACCAATTTCTCTCGCTGTCCATTCATGTTACAGCAATATCCCCAAAGGAGACTTCCTCCGAGGTAAACTGCGTCGTATTCGCGTGTAGTAACCGATACCTTCGACGCTCTTTTGCTTGCTGGCTAGTTACTGTGTCGTCCGTGTCTGCTCGGGGGCGCTAGGCAGGTGTACAGCAAGTGTGCTGTTCTGAGCCATGTGAGACCTGTCCGCTGAAAGCTGCCACATGGCTCAAAGCTCACGGACAAGGAAACCATCAGATACGCTTAGCTTATTGACCGCGCTAATCGGGTAGCCATAGCCTATTTAACAGTAGCAGTGAGCGATCATTTTAGTGCCAGTCAGTCCCGCACCTATTTGCACAGTAAAATGCGAGGAGAAATCGTCGTAAACGCTTATACACTTCGCACTCTTACCTTTGCGAAAGGCGCTCAAGCCGCCGTTCTTGGCTTTCTTGTAAAATGATATGACGCAGGCTACGCTGTATATCTGCAACAAAGAAATGAATACAAAAAAGTTTCAGAATTCGCTGCACGCAGAAAAAACGCGTATGGTATGGCCGATAAAAGGGCCGTCGTGGGTTGAAATGACGTGATCGTCAAGTCACGTTTCATATGTTTTCTTCCTATACCCATCACATAATGACACCACGAGAAATTTCGTACTCTCTTGACCTAGTTTTCTTTATAATAAGACACACCGTGCCACGGCATTTAAGTGGCGGTATCGTCAGGTGCAGTTCGCGACCATACCCAAATACGTAGACACAGTAACAGTGTCCAGCAAGAGTTTCGAAAACGAAAACCTCTTCGAACGCATTCGGTGCCGAACAATGGTGCGTGCATGAGCTACCGCTCTGATTTTCAGCTGCCTGCGAATCCTACAAGCAAAGCTAGCGCCGCGTAAAACTAAAATGTCGGAAGGAAAGCGACCATGCAACCGGTACAACGTGTTCCGACGTGGTGCCGGCGCTTACCCGTAGTCCGGTCAAGAAGCCCACGACAATGGAGACCAGCACGTCCGTGGTCCCACAACTTGACTGCGAGCAACAGGAGAACGAAAAAGAAAGTAAATACGTAGGAAAGGCGTGGTACGGAACGATGGGTGCAAAATTTATGAAAAAAAAAACGGGGGCTTAAAGGATATGACGCGTTATCGTTAATGTGCCCGTTCAGCAACCTGGGGTCCTCTTTGCATATCGCTTCGGAGACACTGTCGGGCAAGACCTCCCTTTAACCAAGTCTTTTCGACCGTGCTTCGATGGCCTATGGGTAGAGTGTCTGACACGCGACCCAAGGATCACAGGTTTGATTAAGATCTAATTACCTCGATTTTTTGGTCAGCGCAATTAATTTACTTTATATTCACGTCATGATGATGTCTGAGTCATGTTCCGACTTCCTAAGGATAATTTATATAATGTTTATCTAAATTTTCAAGTCCCCAGCTCCAAGTGTGACATCACGACCCGCTCGACCAATCCGGATTTTCTCGACACGCCTACTACGGCGTAAGGTTTTCCGCTGAACGGGACTCTTAACGCAATCGCATTAAAAATGCGCTTTTTTTCTAAAAAAAAAATTGCCGAAGGGCGTAGATTGCAAACCTCGCCAACTTTTACACAGGTGTCCAGCTGCACCTACGTCTGGCTACAGTAGTCAGTTTCAATTAGTCGAATTTATATTAATTTAATAGGAAAACCCGCAGATTTACTGTTTCACTCAAGATCACTGCCCGCAGTTAAAACCAGCGTCTGAGCGCCAGCAGGTAAACGCACCAGCTAGTATCTGCGCTGACGTATTGATGACAAAAATTATTAGCTAAAGAAAGAGGACGTTGAACATAATAACAACTACTTCTAGGATTCTGCACAACCAATATCAAAGAAAACGTCAGCATGAGCCGTTTTACCTAGGCGATCGCGCCATCGATTATACTCAGTGAAGCAGTCTAGAGCATATATTTCAGCAATGCTGCCCCTGAGGCCTGCATGTTTATGCTGAGACACCCTGTCGTTCGCTACACATCGAAGCTTGATCTTCACGGCCTGTCACGTGTACGCATAGGCATTATTCAAGAATAAGTGCAGGCATTGGGAGCACATACTCGTTCCAAAAAATTGCATCGCAGTGCTCAACTGAGCTTCAAATTGACGGTAGTACAACTGCCCAGGTGCAAGTGACCCGTCGCAAAAGCCCCACTTCGCAAAAGCCTCGGCAGCGTTTGCCCCGCGCTATAATCACCAGACGCCAAAAGTATTGTCCGAAGTCGCATTGCCAAAATCTCCGTGTACTATTTGCCCGTTCTGGGTACTTTGTGAACAGTGTGACATCAGCCCGACTGGTGAGGTTAATGCGGGCTATGATTTCACCCCTCCCAAATTGGTGCGTTTATCATGCAGCAACCTGAAATTGGCAGCCGCTTCAAATTCCCAAATTTCCATCCTAATCATCAGTTTCCAGGGCGTGTGGACGACACAAAACTCAGATATTCAAGAATGGAACCAGCACCGTGAGCGCGGTGGCCACACTAACAACCTTAATACGTTTTGACACAGATAAGCCACGGCAAGAGAACCATCTCGAAAGATTGCAAAGCAAAATCAATTGTTTGTGTGCTTGTTTGTTTGTCTGTCTGTCTGCTTGTTTACATCAGCAGGAATAAAACCACACAGTAGGCAGACAGACAGATAGAAAAACTTTTACTTAATCAAAGCTGTTTGGGGCACGAAGGTTCCCGGGCCCTCGCACAACCCCATTCCACTGAAGTGTTTACAGCCCGGCTGGTCTCGATGGCCTCCGTTGCCCGGTCGTCGGAGCGCAGTAGGGACTCCTAGTCCTCCCACGATGTTAGGTCCTCCAGGCCCCGCGGGAGGGGAAGGGGGGGGGGGGGGGTTCCGCCGGGAAAAGGGAGAGTATGTTGATGGTGAATGCGAATGGCTCGGGACAAAGGGTGCAAGCGGGGGTGGAGAAAGGAGGATGGTAATGGAATAGGATGGTGGGGAGGGTGTCTGGGGTCGCTTCCAGAGTGTCGCATGTCTATTGTCTAGGGAGGGGTGAGATGAGGGTAGAGCTGACGCACGGCTCCATAAGCTTGCGTCGGCTCTTGAAAGAGTGCATACGCTCTTTCGTGAATCACGGATTGGAGACCACTTGAACCAGCTTAATAGAACCTCGGGCTAAAAGGTTAGCAGCTTCGTTTTCGTATTCCCGGAGTGCGGAGGCACTCATATGAGCGCCACATGGCGGGGCGGGGTGCAACAAGCAAGCCCAGTATGCAAAAAGCAGGAACATGGACTCGGCCTCGTGCAAAATTTAGTATCAATGTTTTTTATTCTTTTATTATGAATGGGCTTCCATTTGGGTGGTGGCAATGGCTATCGCAGCCTCCTCTGCAGCACTGGTGAGGCGTCTGGGGGGAGGGGTAATGTGATGAGTGGGAAGAGGGTAGGGTCAACTACAGCGGCAACCACTTCCACTCCTGTAGAGGCGGCACCCGCCCTTACTGCATTTGGTTTGAAACCGTAATAGCGCTGGAGCGCCTTAGCTCGAGCTTAGTCGAACTGCTCGTGGTGGTGTGGGTGCATGTTCCTCGGGAGCGGCTTAATAAGCAGCTTCCGGTGGATGTGGCTTGGGATGGGGAGGAGTGTTTGGTCTTTGTCCGGTATCCAGATACCGAGGGAGTGCAGGATGTGCCGGCCAGTAGATATCTGTGTGATGCGAATGTATTGGGCTTGTTTGTGTGCCTCCACGAAACCCCCGACAGTGTTGTAGAGGCCCGGGTAGTCGGTCTGTGATTGTATTAAGGGGTGCTTCGAGTGCTACTTTATACGCCTTGCGTATGGCATTAGTGTCGCGTTTGCATAAGCCTAAGTATGGCTTGGACGCCTGAGGACGTATGCATGGATGAGGCGGATGCTCTCAAGAGAGATGGAGCTGCAGCGCCAGTGAGCCTGCTGGAGGTTTCAAATGGTTGACCAGACGCGGAAAAGGGCCAGAAATGCGACATAAGAGATCACGACCTCGGACCTAGAAAAAAAGGCTACTGAACGGGGCCCTCGACGTGAACTGATATCGGAATATACAATATCTTCTCGGAATATAACCATACAAGACATCATCGTGCCGCTTACTTTTTAAAGAAGCATTCACACTGGTATTTTAATACTGTGGACGGGCGACCGTGAATGAAAAGGCCCAGATGCCGCAGCATATTGTGTAGTAGAGCAATTGACCCGGGTCAGTAGTGCCGATGGCTTCTGAACTCGGGATTTTGATAATGAAGCAAATGCAGTGGGGAAGTTGGACATTTGACACAGGGCTTCTGACATTGGGTATTTCATCACCCCTCCATCAAACGTGCTGGCCCCTATCAGTTCAACTTTACCACTTAAACGGTTGTAGTGACATTTGCATACTACCCACCTGTACAGTGTTCCAGCAAAACTTCTGAGCGGCCTTGTTACCAGCGAATGCAGCGTGAAAATCCAAAATACGACTTTTACTGCTCATACTGAGCTAACAGTACTCATTTGCCACATTGATCTCGGGAGACACGAAATTCATGGGAATAAGTGCGCTCATGTTGTGAGGTTTCGGCATGAGGTACACTAACCCTCAGGGTGCGGACAGGTTGTGGATTTTCAAGCCCTAAAAGATGTTGTAATTGGCAAAGTTTTTTTTTCTTTGTCTGTTTCTCACTAGCCTAAGGAAGCACTTTTCTTTAGCATCTGCCATCAGCTCCTGAGGACCAGAAATCTCGCTCCTGAGATACTTGTCGCAAAAGGCAGAATTACGTCTAAACGACGGGCACCCCACAGCTGCGACGTTTTTTCACGTTTGCCTTTCGTTAGATTATGTGCGTAACAACCTACCACTTCGCAGGTATTCTGCGGCTTCTATATGCGTCCTATGAGCGCTGAGTGTGCGCCACGAAAACGCTTCCTTTACCGAATTCATTGCTTCAATGAGTTTGATACTCTAAAGCGGTACTGCGAGCTACAAGGCGCGCTGACAATGGAAGGCGCTGAGACGTGCATTATGCCCGCAGCGCAGCGTTCTCTGTGGCACTTCCACATAATGTACAATATGTAGGTGCCTCATTTCGTGCGCTGGACGGACGCAGATAGGACAAAACACTTGTGATGCAAAAATCGGTAACACATGGGTAATTAACGGGCCTCTCTCTTTGCCGCCACAGTATACGTTCTGAAATAAGGATCTCAACAAGCATCTCGTAGCAATAGGCCGTTGATTATTTCATAATATAGTTGAGTATTAGCAGTCAGTGCGAGGTACCCTCGCATGCCATAAGCACGAACACTGTTCCTTTTCGCAAGTGTGTCTAGCCGACTGCGTCAACATCTCTTCTATGAAATGACTATTAGGAAAGGGTAAAACATGTGTACCATGTAAAAGTCCTAACACGGTCCCAACACTCACCGACGTTATGCACAGAGGGCGCATGAGTGCATCAGACCATTGCGCATCACTTGCGGAATTCGGCCGCGCCACTGCTGACCAATGTAAGTACTAGCGTTTTGTAAGCGACGTCATTCATGACCGAATCTTTTTTGCGTTACGTTTCCCAGAATAAAATGAATCAAGCCGCCGAAACCACCTCCACGGGTGATACCGAACAGACGTTTGATCACGGTGATCGCTCTGCGCCTGGTCTTGCCTTAGGCTGTCATCTTTCCCTCATTGTGCACTGTCAGCAGCAAGCATGCTGCTGACAAACCAAAGAAGAGCAGCAAAGCTCCCCTTCTTTGACTCCACTGTTTGGGCTATAAAGAAAAGGGTCATACATTGCAGAATCGTGGCGCACCACCTTGCACTATACTTCTCAGTGTCTGAGGGCATTGCCACGCTAAAACAACAGATATTACTAATGCACTCATATTCTGCAGGGCTATCACTCCGTCTTCAATGCACATTGCGTCTGGCTGCTGAGTCCGCTGTTTACTGAATGGCCGACAGCAACATAAGAATACCCGCAGCAAGTTTTCTTGAGTATGTTTCTGAGAAAAACAAACGTAGGGAAATGGTGTGAAGTGAAGCGCACCTTTAGCGTTGTCAATCGCAGGGCAGTAAAGGCAGCAAACTGGTCCGCTTCTGTGATGTATGGCGTTCGCATCGTCATGGGGTAGAGCCGGTCTCGCATGACGTACTGCAGCCAAGAGAAAAGAACCCATATCAAGCATATGTTTCTGTGAGAAGCAACAGAAAAAACAAAAAATAATCACGACATGCGCAGTAACGAGACACAAGAGCGATGGAAGTACCGAGCATTGAATAGGTTTGGGAACATCACGCAAATACAACCCAGAATGGGTCGCTATTTGCATGCTAGTCGATGGCCATGAAAATTTTATACAAAGAGCACAATGAACTGAGCGGTGATAAGCATGAAGGTATATACAGTGAATACAGGGAGGCAGTGCGCATTAAAAGATGACATATCGTTAACAAAACCGGCTCTTTTCACTAGAAGAAGATGGCGTCATTCTGCTGAAACCCCTAAGCGGCTCAAGGCTCTTCATCGGTGCAGTTGAATCCTACGTCGATTTTCATCCTTCTGGAAGCGCTCTTTCTCCTCCTGTTTTTTTTTTTGCATCCTTCGAACATGATTTTTTAAAGTAAACAATTTCTGGCCTGCGGAATAGGATAGAAAGGACAAGTGACTGCGCCGAAAGCAGCACGGGGCCAGTTCAGTTACGGAGAAGGAGGTTAAAAGGAGAGGAAAGGCGTAGTAGAGAAGAGAAAGAAGTGCGGGCACCTAACCCGCGCAACTTGTTGCTGTGCTGCAGAAGCCTACGAGCGCGAGGCCACAGCTCCCAGGCTTGTCAGGTTGGCTCCTGGGCGAACACACTTGCGGAAGCCGTAGCCTCGCACTCGTAGGCTCCCGCACCACTGCAACAAGTTGCGCGTGAGTGGGTACACTCCACTTGTGCTCTGGACTTGCAGGTATCGCAACTTGAACGTCCACAGTGCACACGATCCAGCGGCTCACCTTTTAAGGCAAGATAACTGCATACTGCCGCTTTGATTGCCGCAGCAGGTGAATTTTGTGACGCTATACGGGCCTACTAATTCCCATAGCTCTTATAAAGCATGGATTTGCCACAGTGCTGTATGTCTAGCTCTCCCAAGAGGTTTCCTCACGCTACACAAATAGTTGTTCCACCCAAAAGCTGCGACGACGCAAAAGGACTAATGAAGAACGTACCTCCTTTCGGAATGAGTTAGCCGATCGAATCGGCGAATGAATTACAAAACGCAGCACCCCTGTCGGGCACCTGCGCAGTTTGGTGGAAAGGTGGTCAGCTACCAGTTTGTAATCAATAAGCAAATTGAATACATATTGGAGAGTCCGCAAATTTCGATCCAGTCTCTGCACTGGTTATAAAAAGTTTATTTGACATCGACAACGGGAACGAGACAAAGTTGCGGGAGCCTCTGTAGACTAAATATCATTAACAAAGTTCAATCAACCAAATAACATAGCTCGTAGCGTCATTCCACTAAGTCTACGTGGCTCAGCACTCTTCCTCGGAGTAGTTCAGTTCTGCGTCGGTTTTCTTCCTTCTGGATGCGCTTTTTCACCTCCCAGGTTTCTTCTTGCATCATTCGTGCCTTATTCTTTTAGGTAAAATTAATGTCAGCTCAACGGACTAGGAGAGAAATGACACCTGACTGCGCCGAAACCAGAACAGAGCCAGTTCAAGATAGGATGAGGAGGTTAGGAAGAAAGGAAAGGCGTAGTAAAGAAAAGGAAGAAGTGCGAGTGCCTAACACGCCCAACTCTGCGCACTGCAACGCGAGGCGACGGCTTCAAGACATGTGCGGTCGGCACTACGCAATGACTGGGCAGAAGGCGTGCACCGCGCGCTTTGTTTGTCGTACGTTTTTGCTCTAATACAACGCACATTTTCAACACAGAATATATCGTACACCTGGTTCTTCTAGTTTTCTCTCCGCATCACGGAAACCCCAGCTGCATATAAGATAATGAGGACGCAAAGGAATGAAGAGCGCACGGCTTCGCAAGTTGGAATTTAAATTACTCGCCCAGCGTAGCTGACAGCAGCACTGGGTTCAGCTACCCATGCTATGCAAATTTTAAAGCGAAAGAATTACTAGCCCCATTACGAGAAAAGCCAGCGGCGTGTGTGTCTTAGTGTGTGGGCTGGTACAGAAAATCCCTGCGATGACAAGAAAAGCAAGGTGACGTTATCAAGCGGCCGTATGACGCACACAGCAAGCCAAGCACCACCATTTCAGACAATCATGCACATGTCGTTCATCTATATACTATACTCCGCACTGGCCGACCTCAACGTGGCGCCAGTTTTTCCTACAACATTCGTACCTAAATTGTGACGCAATCATTTGTGGAACAGCGTTCCGGGTGCTGTCGTACGATTTCTCGTTGCATATAGCTTGCATATGCTAGTGAAAATGAAGGCTAACTTGCGACAGAGATTCGAGCCGATGACATATGCACCTTAAATTGTATGCCTTCCCAGAATGTACCCCTGTGTTTAAGGCGCAATTGAGGTGTCCACAGAGATGTGAGACAGTGTATTTCCTTTCCTCAAAAACCAATTTTCGTATCCAAATTCTGATGCAACCGTTCGCGGTTCATTGTTCCAGGTGGTGCCATACACTCGAGTATGTGCGTGGGGGTCTGTCCATGCACCAAGGGAGAGTAATGCTTTGGCATTCCCTCACGCAAGCATTCTTAAGTGTCTCTGCCAATTTTTTTTGTACCCAGTATTGAGGAAATAGTGTGGAGGCATAAGGACAGAAATAAAAGCGCCTATATATATGAAGGGTTTTATAAGGGAGTCAAGTAGAGATGTGCACGTCTGTAAGTCCTATTATGGCGCAATGTTCAGAAAGGCGGCGCAGTTGAGGCCTAGAAGGGGCTTTACACGAATTTCATCTTGGTTTATGCTGAAAAGCGAAGGAACGAATCAGAGGCACGCACCATAATAATCCGTAGCAGCACAAAGCCAGTGCTTGCAGCGATGTCCACGGCCGCGAACACGGACAAGAGCAGGACCGTCCGCAGGGAGACGCTACCCTGTGGAATAACAAGAAGAGCGCGGAACTCAGCCCCTTGGTCACAAACAAGGCGCGAACACGGCAAGAAGTAGGTCAACACATGCAGCAACTGCTCATTAACTGCATCACTGCGCTGCCACCCCACCATATGCACAAACACCCAGACGAGGTGGCTAGCACGCTATAGATAACACCTCTGAACGCAACCGCGCGTGGTGGCGCTGCAGTATGCAAACGCTACAAGCACAGTCTCGAAAGCGACAAAATCAAGGCCTTGGTGAGTGCTCAACAGGACTAAACAGAATAGGATGCGAAAGGTACATCAGGTACGCCCGCAGTACGTAGGCGAAGCATTCGTTTGCTCACTTGCATGAGATAAAGCAGTGTCGCATAGAAGTTGTTTGACCCTACCTGCAGAGGGAAGTAAAATAAGATCAAAATCAGCTTCTCCGGTCGTCGTCGTAACGGAGCGCTCGCCTCTTGCGATCACTCCGTCTTTTCTGCGTTTTGCGCTACAGTTGTCCAACTGATTACCACTATGCCGATAACACGCTGTAGAGTGTGGAAAGAGCCGCGAAAGGTACAACGTACTGCTTCAGTTAATGTCAGCTCATCTAACAATTGGTTGGTTTGGTTGGTTTATGGGGTTTAACGTCCCAAAGCGACTCAGGCTATGAGAGACGCCGTAGTGAAGGGCTCCGGAAATTTCGACCACCTGGGGTTCTTTAATGTGCACTGACATTGCACAGTACACGGGCCTATAGAATTTCACCTCCATCGAAATTCGACGGCCGCGGCCGGGATCGAACCCGCGTCTTTCGGGTCAGCAGCCGAACACCATAACCACTGAGCCACCGTGGCGGCTATCTAACAATTGTTCATACAAGGTCATTTTAACGATCCTTTGAATGTAATAGCATTTAGGCTGTCCCGCAGAAACCACCCCGGTTTCTCCGTGACGAAACCACTGATTAGTCGAGAGGATCGTGATATCATAAACACTGCTAAATTTGAAAATCTGACTAGAATGTTCCTGGTATGTTCCATTAGATTACCATATAGATTATACTAACCTGGTCACTCTTAAACCTTAATCCGCCCACTAATGCCCACTAACTCACCTTAATCCAACCACCAACCTTCACTGATCCACGGTAATTAATTTTCTGGGGTGGGTCTACATCCAAAATTTGAGGGGTGTTTTGAAATACTTGAGCGTGCGTCAACTTCCAAATGCTGTCGCATTTTCAAGAAGAATGTGGTTAAGAGGAACCCCAAGTTTTTAGGTTTTTATTTTGCAGCCTGGTCTAAAAAAAGAGCAGTCATTTTAAAACTAAAGTATATTTGCTCAAACAGTTCCATAAAACAGAAGTGGCCATACATTCATCGGCGAACGGTGGGCCATGTGGGTTGCGGGGCTTTTTTTAAGGTCCCGAAGTGACTCAGGCTATGAATGATGCCGTACCGCAGGAATTAATTTAAACAACCTGGGGTTCCACGTATTTCGCCACCATTGAAATAGTACCACCGCGGCTGGCATCGAACACTCGACTTTGTGATCAGCAGCCTGGACGCCAAAGCCGCTCAGCTACCGCAGCGGGAACTTGGCCAAGAGGAGAGGAAAGGCGCAATAACTATCTTGCTTCTCGGTGGACACTTCAACCGCACGGAGTGGGAGTGAAAGAAGCAAGAGTCACTGTAATGGAGGGCTCCGGATGAGTTTCTACCACCTGGGGTTCTTAAACTGACCCTGAAAGGATTTTCGATGGTCACATTCTAGTCCAACAGATCTGTAGAAGTGGTCTTTGTCGGAACTCGAGTCAAATTTGAAACCTCTGCGTGTACCCTATAATTTAGAAATATTTTCTTTTTAAAATCGCTGCTCGCAGTAGCTGCAGCCGATTAGGCCGACACGCATCACCGCGTGTCCCTGTCCCGACGACGTCAGTAGGCAGAAGCGCCTGACTTCAAGCTCGCCCCGTCTGCGTACCAGCCAAGCGCAATCTGCGTTCCTGCTCGTACCATGTCCACAGCGTCAGCACTGTGGCCTCACAGGGTCAACTTCAGTCCTGGGTGAACGACACTCACGTCATCCTTGGCCTGCTTGAGGGCGAACGCCATCCACCACCAGCTGAGGATGTAGATGATCACGAACACCACGCTCAGGGCAAGCGTTGTCCGAGCTGACGTCAGTTCCACTGCGAAGGGGCCGCGAAACGCATGGGGATCAGGTAACCACACGCACACAGCCTGCTGCGTTTGAACCATGCAGCTTTACAGACAGGAATAAGTGTACGAGAGCAGGAGCATGGTAGCACAATAAAAATTAGCTACAATGACATCACGGCAAAGGTGCACTTGCCAAAAGAAGATAATATACAGATTTAGCATGCCGGAGATGTAATAGTGGATACGTATGCCGGGTTTACGTACGCCTGTTGCACATGCGCAGTGGCAAGTGGCCGGGTAGGGGCATTGAGCATGCGCAACAAGCGTACGTAAACCCGGTATACGTCTCCTATAGTACGTCTCCGGGACGTTAAATCTCTTTATTAAGAGGCCATGAAGCGTCAAAATATCCGCGGAAAATTAAGACGAGTGTTTAAGAGGCTGTTGAGTCGGCAAGCAACGGCGAGCGACTTCAACGCATACTGAGGACAACCTCACCGAGTTATTGTTGTCGGTAAAAATTGATTCTCTCACTCTTGCTGGTTACGTTAACGTTTGTCCGGCAGCAAAAAGCGCATATATGGCTGACAACTGAATTTTATCGTTTTCCCGCCCCTGGATACAAACCAGTGACTTCTACACTGGAAAGGAGTGGGTGCCGCCGTTGTGAACTAAATGGCGGTATAGCATAGTCTCCGGGATCCGCGCCCAAAATTCGGTGGCGACGCACGCACTTTACGTGCAAAATTAACCGACGAAGGCGACGCATGCGTTTCGTATTTTTTTTTTTTAACTTTACTAGCTTACAACAGCTCAGCTTTCAGTGCGAATGGTCTCTTTGTCAGCAGAATGTCACAGTGTATCGATACGGGCCAACTAGCATTTGTTCTCGGAGTTTCTTTAAGGCTCACACCCACAGAGCGACAGTAAAGGAAAGGAAATGTAGCCCCGTCCTGTCCTCATCTTTCTGTGTCCTGTTGCAACGCTACGTTTGTTCGTTCAGAGTAAAGGAAAGGCTTCTGCACAATGACTGCAGAAACAGTAGTGCGTGAACGTTTCCTTCTTCACAAGGCTGCACACTCAGATATTTATACGATTAAGAACGAAGAGACAGTTAAGAACAGCAACATCGTTTAAGGCGAAAGTTGTATCCGCTGCGGACAGCACATGCATAAGATTTTGGGCAATTCACTAAATTTCTCCTTCATTTCGACAGCTTGTACCAATAGGAAACAGCTGAGTAAACAGGCTCAAGTACGTCGAATTAGCAAGAAAGAGTAGCAATCACACTCAACCTGCGGTGGTAAGCGAAAACATGGAATTAACCCTTGCCAAAGCCATAATAAAAGTTACTACGTCAAGACGCAACGTCTCGTTTTGTCCGTTGTACTTCGATTAACTACCTGCTCATATGTGTAGGTATCGCAATCAACGCGTCATAACGTGCTTGTAGAGTGCAAGCTTCGAACTCTGAGATCGTAATGAAAATTAATCCGTGGCTGCACGGCTCGCGGATTTCAGAAAACATTACTTGTCAAGTTGGGGTACCCGAAAAGGGAGAAAAGAATATTCAGAAAATAAAAGCCAGTGACATGACGTCAACGACACACTCGGGGAAGGAAAGAAGGACTCGAGGCAAGCGCGCGTATGGCTTCGGCTCCATTCCTGGCGTCTCGTTCATGTTCCGCATCTCTATTTACCTTCCTAAAAATGCCCTTTCGTTTCCTGGTTCTGCCATCTCACGTATTTAAATGTGACCACGTCCAAATAAATGTAACTTTTTTGCAGCCAACGCACCTGCGGGTGAGGTGCTTCCAGTTATCAAAATGTGTATATGCGGAAAGTGAATACATTATCTCGAAAAAAGAAAAAGAAAGCAGCAACGAGGTTACATTTCGAGCCATTCAGTGCCGAAGTAACCAATACAAAAATGGTAAGTCGTTTATAGAATTCAGAACCCACTCCGGATACAACGTCCTTTCCTCGAGCTTAACGAAGTTGACATCCTCCGCACGTACAGCGAAGCTCAGCGTAAGGTCAGCGCCATCGAAGTGCGCGCGTACGCGACGCACGGCATCGATACGGAGGACAGCTGTGGCAGCCTGCGTGAACACTTCGCCATGGAGTAGCAGCCTTGGCGCGAGATAAGAATAACGCCAGACGTTAACTTTGCAGCACGCGCATGGTAAGACTAACTACACCGAATATGAATACCAATCTGCCTCTAAAACTTCTCCTATAGAGTAATATAGAACGGAAAATCGACGTGTCGCGCTGCAGTCCACAAGTTCTTTGAGGCCACGAGTTGGTAAGCTTTGGTTTTCTATAACAGGCTGCAGAATGCAAATCTATCTGTATTCAACCCACGCCACGGCTGTGGCCTCAGCGCACACTACAGCGCCAGTTAACTGGTTGCTTCACGAAGACATCTCTGTCTCAGGTACCCCTTACAAAGCCAACAGAGAAAACGTCCGTACCTGCTTTCTCTTTCCGGCTGTCGAACGAACTGCATGGACTAAGATAGAATAGCGGCGTTCCTCTCATCTTAAATACCACCCGCCGCAGTTTTCTAGAAGGATAGTTGGGCGTGCACACTGTGAGGCCTGTATGCGCCTTCGTCGTTTTCGCCTATCTTCTTCTTCTTCACCTCTTTATAATGGCACATACCTATCTGGCTGCGACTTCATTCTCTTTCACTTGCGAACACTTATCGTCATCGCTTGGGTTGTTCGCCCGGGGCGCGTCTCTGGCAGCGGGTTGGAATAAACATCATCCGTGAAGTCTTCCCTTCACGTGGTGAAGGTGCACCCCGGTCCCCCCGTTGCCTCTTACCATTCCTCCCAAGCTGTGTTCCGGTCGCTGCTTGTGTACTCTAACCGTCATGTCCCAAGAGGAGAACGCTAAGGGCCCGGGCTTCACCCGCTCGCCCTCTGCTGTCCCAGCAGCTTGGACCGTGAGCAGCCGTCAACGCGACCCTCAGATGTTTGCTGCCCTCCGCGGTGACGACGTCGATGACTAGCTGGACAACTACGACCGCGCGAGTTCGTTCAACCGATGGGACGACTCCCTTAAACTTCTGAATGTGTCCTTCTATTTTACATCGCACGAACATGGTTCCTTAATCATGAGACGGATACTCCGGACTGGCCCAGTTTCAAGCAGCAGTTGCGACAGATTTCTTGCTCTCCGGCTGTTTACTCTGAAGTAGCCGAGAAGAAGCTCGCTTACCGAATTCAGCCCCGTACTGAGTCGTAGACTTCCTACATTAAGGATGTACTTGCTCTTTGTCGGCATGTCATTCCACCATGACCGAGGCTGACCGTGTTCGCCACTTCCTGAAGGGTATCGGCTCTCTTGCGTTCAAAGCCCTTGCCGTCCCAAACCCTACGTCTGTCGATTCCATCATCACAACCTGCCAACACCTAGATCAGCTGCAGTCCATCCTTTTGCAACCTGACCCGGCTGCCTCCCTTTCGCCCGCCGGCTCCGACCTGCGTGCGTTCATTCGTGAGGAGCTTCTCGCACACGGTTCTTCGTGCCTCATCGAGCCTGCGACTCATGCTTCATCGTCTGCTGGCACTGGCCTCCGAAGTATCTTCAAAAAAGAGTTGGCCTCAGTGACCAGCTTGCTCTCTAACATCAGACCCCGTGTTCTTCGTTCTACACCCACGTACGCCCAGTTCGCTATCCTGCCACCTGTCTTTGGTGCTAGCCCGTTGTGTCGTATGACGGTGCGGGCAGGGCAGTTTTTTCTTATTTCTTTTTTAAGCCCAAACTAATATCTGTCTTTGGTGCTACTCCAACGCCAGCGCCTCCACGCGACCATGTAACAGCTTTGGCACCTCAAGCCTCTACGCCACCGTTCTACTCGCCCTGGCGCCCCACTCGCCCGATTTGTTATTACTGCGGCTTCCGGGGCCATATTTCCCGCTTCTGTCGTCGGCGCCTCCAAGACGACCATCGCGGCTATGAAGCCTTCGAAAGCACCTACACTCCCAGTGCTCCCTCTCATCAGCGCCGTTCCTTCACTGACTCCTCGGGACGTTCTTCACCTCCCGCCAGCTCCGCTCCTCCTCGTGGTTATCGGCCCACCAGAGGTCGATTCCCTTCGCCGTACCACCTCTCTTCCTCTCCGCTCCGGCCGGCTTCTCTAGCTCCTGACCTTCGCTCGGAAAACTAGCTGGTGCAGTTTTTGGAGGGAAAGCTGCATGCTTCGCACACAGACAAATACCTCCGGAAAGCTCATCCAATATGGTTTCGAAGGTTTACGACTTGACGCTTTGATTGGCACGGGCGCTGCACTTTCTGTAATTCACGCGGAAGGGGAAAGCGCCGTACGATGGACCTCCCCTGCATGGAGCTAACGACGTCTTCATACGCCCATCCGCTATGTGCACTGTGCGGGTGTACCAACGGGTGGTTAAAGTCGAACACCTAGAAAGCCCCACGAGGAAAATACACTTAAAAGGGTATGACGCGATAGGGTTAATGAGTTAATGCCCATATGTGCTGGATTGGTCATTCTCTACATTACATTCATAGATAGCTGGCAGTCTTCATACTGTTCCTGGCAGGCATTTACATTGCAGTGCTTCTCATTCTTACTGGCGGTTAGCAGAGGTCAGCTAAAGCTGACGAAATTTCTCTCGGAAAAGCTCGTGAGAGAGAACGCGATAGCCTTTGAAGAACGTCCACCAGGCCCCATCACACAGCAGCTCGCTGCACTCACGCAGGAAGGCTTCGAGATCGCCCTTTAGGTTCGTGAGCGTTTGGCGGCTTCGGTCCAGCACGAGGCTCTTGTGGTCGTCGGCGGCGCCGCCGAGCATGAGGTCGGCCTCGGAGGGGATCCATGCCGCCAGCACCACGCGCAGGAAGGCGATCTCCTTGCTCGCCTCATACAGCCGTCCTGACAGCAGGATGAGTGCCAGGAAGGACAGCCCCTGTGCACAAAATGCGTACATATCTCGGTGAAGCGTGAATAATAGAAAAAAATCTTGGCAGTGGTTTAGCTCTGGTTAAACCTAGAGGATTGCGAAAGCAAAGAGGAGAGAGAGAGGCGATGGAGAGCGCGTGGCAGCGGCGGCGGCCCCGGCACGCTAGATATGCGCCGCTACTGCGCATGCGCAACTGGCGAGCGCGGCGGCGGCACCTCTGAGTCAACCGCGCAGCGACGGCGGCGGTGCGCCAGTTGTGTGCCGTGTGACGTCACTGCTCCTCGCGCGTGCGCAGTATGGCCTTTCCGTGGCTCCGCGAAATGGCTTGGCGACTCGCGTAGTGTTGCTTTCGCAACAAAATACCGTCGCTATGCTACCACCGCGGGCAGTGCACTGAAGCACACACGCATATACAGGGTGTCCCTGCTAACTTTAGCCATAGTTTAAAAATATGTCGTCGCACTCTAAGACGGCGCGACCAAATGCAAGTTGTTGGCTATTGTATGGAGCAAGTCACACTATTTGTTTGTATTTTGCTGAATTGTATAATTAGTCGAGGTTTATTAACCAACTTCGCAAGTAATAAAGATAAGCGTGAAATTTCAATCAGAAAGTTGTAAAACGGTCCGCGAAACGTTCTACTGAACAGTTTCTAACTTCTCATCTATTACGTATTAGCTTTTTTTTTCGCTCACCGCAGATGCCCGCGAAATACAATTAAAAAAACGCCACGTGACACGCACGCTTGCGCGCCGCGATTGCAGTGCTCTCATACGTCCTGCATAGGAATGAACAGATCATTTAGCCCGGTGTGCTGCCGCCGAAAAGCCGACAGGGCAGCGAGGCAGCCGCTGGCTGTGCGATATACGCCTGCGGTATGGTATGCTTCCGTCGCGGCAGTTCATGATAGCGATAAGCAGACGCAGCCCTTAACGTTTGCGTTAGCGTAAATCGCCTAGCCAGCTGCTGCGTCGCTGCCCTGTCGGCTTTTCAGCGGCAGCACACGGGACTAAATGAGCTGTTCGTTTGTAGGCGGAACGTTTGAGAGCACTCCAATCGCGGCGCGCTAGCGGGCGTGTCACGTGGTATATTTTTAAATTGCATTTCGCGGGCATCTGCAGTGAGCGAAAACAAAGCTAATATGTAGTAGATGAAAAGTTAGAAACTGTTCAGTTGGACGTTTTGCGGAGCGTTTTACAACTTTCTAATTGG
The DNA here is from genome assembly GCF_055824585.1 of Amblyomma mixtum. Taxonomy (NCBI): domain Eukaryota; kingdom Metazoa; phylum Arthropoda; class Arachnida; order Ixodida; family Ixodidae; genus Amblyomma; species Amblyomma mixtum. The sequence continues at coordinate 206,322,969 of NC_143014.1, forward strand.
AATTTTTCGCCTACCTTCATTCCACGGAACCCCAAAAAAATGCCTTAGAAGTGCTTTAAAGCGCTGCACACAGCTTAGACTGCGAAGAACGTGCCAATGAAGTGTGCTACAGTCCGTCAGCTGAATTAGTTGATCTAGCTACGCCGCATTACCGTAGGCGTTTCTCTGCTAACCAGACAAATGCCCACGCGTGCATTTGTTTCTTTCCGTTTTTGTCTTTGCATGTGTTCTGTTAATGTGTGTCTCACCTTACCTGTGGCGCTTCTAAATAAAGCCTGGGGTGCTAAAATGTTCACAGTCAAAGTATAACATCTAATAGTCTGTTTCAAATCCAGTGTGACGAGCACCGTGAAACACCTCGTGTGGCCAGACAAAAATAGTTTCACAGTACTCAAGGACAAGTGCGACTGAGTGAGTGAGTGAGTGAGTGAGTGAGTGAGTGAGTGAGTGAGTGAGTGAGTGAGTGAGTGAGTGAGTGAGTGAGTGAGTGAGTGAGTGAGTGAGTGAGTGAGTGAGTGAGTGAGTGAGTGAGTGAGTGAGTGAGTGAGTGAGTGAGTGAGTGAGTGAGTGCAACCACGTGCAGCGTGCCGCTGTGCCCGTACGACCCGTATGCTACTAATGCGGCAATGTTCCCTCGTTCTGCTTTGCCTGTCTGCGACACTGTATACCAGGTAGCTGCTGCCAGGCGCTGCCACTCAAGCCTTCCGTGGCTTCGGCAGGCCCGCATTTGTATGAACTGATCGAAATAAACATTATTATTATTATTATTATTATTATTATTATTATTATTATTATTATTATTATTATTATTATTATTATTAAGCGCCAATGTCACAGACACGTCAAGTTGCGTCATTGAGAAAGATCAGGAGGAATGGCAAATCTTGTGGTGCGAAACTGTTGTGCCCGTGCACAAGATGCTTATTCTGTCATCCAAATGTACAGGTTGGTCAAATTTTGCTAGGCCATAGGTTCCGATTTTGAGCAGTGTAGTCGGGCACTTGTAGCTATAGTCGGATACAACTCAAGAACGAAACGGCCACTGCTCCTGAAAGGAGGCCCTCCTGCCAGTGGCGTCAGCCGATTCTCATGACTTCGTGGTTAATCCCCTTGGACCTGCTTAGGCATCGTACGGCCTAAGCGCCTGTAGTCGTCCTGTATGTTCTTATCTCCTACGTCCCTTGTGTAGTAGCAACAACTCGCCCGGCAGCATGCTATCCTGAATCGGATTAACCACGGCGTCAAGGAAATTTGAGGAGCGTCTGCCGCTTCTATCGGACTGCAGCAAGATCCTGATGAGAGAGGGTGAGGCTCCTGCTTACCCTCCAGAGATCAAAAGCTTGTGGAGTGTCGTAAATGCCCAACTACGTGGCTCCAAAATGCACCCTGTGGCCGGGGGACTTTTCACCAACCCTGTCTCTATTTCCCTTTTGGTGCTGCAGTGATCTGTGATGCTTACTACAGTAAAGCCATTCTGCTGTGGCATACTTTGAAGGTGCAGCCGATTATTCTCAGCATGTAACCGAACCACACCCTGAAGACCTTCTTCCCAGCCTCATTTGCGTTTAAGGCCGCCTCTCTTATTTCAGTTGCACAAATTCATAAATGGGGCATTCCGCACGTTGCCAAGCAGTGGTGACGGCAATCCGGCAGTCAGGCCGGTAGTTAGATGCAAACTCAATCGGTGTCACTCAGGCCTCTCGCCTCAAATTCGGGAGGTCGTGGGTTCGGTGCCTGCTACCACCGGTCACCCACTGGCTTTCACGCGTACTAACGTGCTGAACTCTGCAAGAATCAGCCGCATATGAAGGGTGTCACGTGCTCTCGGGAGCCCAAACTGTACCTGCGTAAGCTGCTGTGCATGTTGAATATCTCAAACACCGAGAATCTGGACAAACGCTTCTAGCGGGAATTCTGAATCTTGGTACACCCAATTGATTTCCCATGGCCGTCCGAACGAGTAGGTGCGAACGCAGCAAGTATTTTTAAGTCAGTTTCGCAGCCCGTGAGAAGTGTAGGCCATCAGTATCAATATATTCCCTCATCATCTCACTGTACTCTTTAGTTTTCTCTCAATCGCAAATGAAAATATTCGCATTCAGTTACAGAGTGTTCGCTACTGCCGACCGACCTATGGCGCTAGTTGCCGCTGTACAATAGGGTGATAAGGAACGCTGCATGGAGGCACCCTAATGCACAAGGTATGCCCCTAAGTATAATCATCACCATCAGGAAAGCAAGGCACGTCTTATGCAGAAGGTTGAAATATGTCACGACAGGGCGCTCCCAATCCAAAGTATCGGGCACTACCAATACAGAGTTGTTCGATTCAACTGTACAATGTTCGCTGCAGATTTAGGCTCTGAGCATGCGCAAAACAGGTGCTGTTTGGTTATAACGACAGAAACATCGCTCGGTATGTAGGCTAATTAAATAAAATCGACAACCTCACGGTCTACCCTCATCTGAATTAGTCGAAAATAACAAGCATGTGTTATATTTTCCCTATTTCATGACCCATAAACAAACCCTGTACGGGCGGACAGGTAGCAGTTCAGGCCAACGAAAAGAAAGATGAAGTGAGGAGGACAACTGCAGTGGCTGCCAGGAGGCATTCGTTTCGATGGAAAGAAACAAAAAATAAAGCTTTGTATCGCATCATGTCGCACGCTTTCCAGTAAAACGCATTAAGCAAACCGGCGAAGAGTCAGGCAAGCCTCTTGGCTTCCTTACCAGTGGCACGTAGAGGCAGGGCAGATTCTGCCCTTCTTGATCCGTGGAGTACATCTCTGTTGCGCTTCGTAACTACTGGGAGCATTCAGACGTGCACACATGCACTGCGGTCAATGTCTGTAGTCCTTTCCGTAATGCGGAAGTTTCCAAAAAGCATCATCACCGCAGGTTGTTCAGAAAAAGGAGAATAACTCGACAAGGCATGGCCATTGTTCCGGCGTTCGAAGTCGCAGTAGTGTTTCAAATAAGCAGGTCAAAAGAGAAAGCACATGGAAAAAAAAAACGACAGTTACGTTACTCGTCCACTTCGTTGCAGCTGTCGTCCACCGCTAGTTGCCTTGAGACTGCGCACTGTCCTCATCGTCACATAGAGTCTGCAGGAGGTTTGTACGATAACAGCTCGTGCTCCGTGGGAACCACTGACGCTTTGACAGGCTACTTAGGGCGGAACTCTGAGAGTAAAACTTGCGAGCTGAGCAGCATAAACTCACGTGGTCGCATCAGCTCCGATCATGGCTGCCAGATTTCACCTTAGGAATGAAACACATTCACACTGGATGTCGGCGCCGGTGAATAAATTTGCAGCGACCGAAAGCGACGCTATAGGTTTAAGATGAACATGATTTCTAGATGGTAGCTGGCTATATTGCCACTTGTCGCAGAGAACTTCCGACAAAAAGCTGTCTTGGAAATTATGACAAAAAAACTAAAGCGAAACACCACGGCAGTGAGGTTAAAACCCACGTAGCAGTTACTCAGCAGCGTCTGTAGGTCTCGAAAAATGAAGCAGCCCTAATTCTACGCCTGCAGCGTCTGCTACTTGGAATGCGAGTGAGGACTACGGTCTGTGATCTCAGAGACAGCCTGTCCGAAAGAGTTGTCGCGAATCAAAACGAAAGTTATGCTGAAAATGCCAGCGGAAAAATTCGATTCGGTAACGGTAATCGAGACATTCTAATATATGTTCCGCGCCACGCCGCTCTGCAGTGAATGAGCCAAACTCAGAAGCGTAGTGAGCTCGTATTAACGATTTAAAGACCGATAATGGCGGCCTATTAAAAGGGCGCTTTTTACTGCTCTTGCTTCGGCTTTTCTCGGGATAAACTAAGTAACGCTAACCACAAATAGCGCAACCATAAATAATCGGGCTCAAAACAGGGTATTTAAACTGCGCGTTCCGAATGCGCAACCAAAGTGGAGAAAAAAATTGGAGGCACTGCACTCATCATACCGCTCAAAGCATCAAAATTCTCCCCATTACGTTCGGACGCTCTGAAATATGGGAACTCCAGAACGTTCGAGCGTTCAGTGTGGGACACAGACGCATGCAACAGTGAACTGCCAAAGTACTCGTAACGCTCCTGACAACAGAAAAGCCGCAGAAGACAAAGCTGATTCGGAAGCATAAAAGCCAATCAGTCAGCGTAGATTTAAAACAGGTGTAGTTATACTGTTAGACAACACATATTAAATCTAGGAGATGAGAACACAGTCCGTACCAAAGAAAGGCGCTTCCTAACGTACGTGTTCGGCGGCGAACAGAAAAACAGATGAATTCTAGTATAAGCGGCTAACGCTTGCGCTGTGCGCAAATCTCGGTGCCTATATTTTGGTCATATCGCAGTTCATTACTTTGACCGACTCTGTCCTTGAAATGCCGGCCACAAGAAACGGATGCACGCCCTAGACAGCACCAACGGCTGTCACAAGTTAACTAACATTATTATTGCACAAACCAGAGCAGAAGACATTCTTGCCAAGCGAATATTCGACGGGGAGACAGCTGCCATCGCAAGAAAAAGCTTTGACTCATCAGCGCGACCTCAGCCGAACTCTTCCAGTAGACGAGCGTAGTCAAGGAAGTACGGAACACGACCGGTGCTCCTTCGGGGCTTTGTCGCTCACGTAAATCACGGCAGGATAACAGGGCACGATGGAGAGCTCGCCGAATGACGCAGGTCGAAGCCAACCATACCACGTCGCGTGTCCCGTTCGCGTCGACCGAGCACTCCGATGGGACAAAAGCCCGGGGCCCACACACGGTGTCGCTCCAAACCTCGTTGCTGCGATCAGCTCGCGACGGCTAATCCACACCTGAGGAAGAGCGGGCGGCGTATGGTACGCGGCGGACGCACAGAGCAGAAGACACCAGCCCAATGACAGGGCAGAGGAGAGACTGCGACGCCAGCGGCGTCGTCTACGGAAGGCGCGTCATTCCGGCCGGCCGGCCGACGACGCATGGCAGCGGAGACGGGAATGAGGGCATTCCCGGAACCCTCCTCCGGGGCCCCCTCGGCAACGCTCGGACAGACGCTCGCAATCCGATCGTGACATCTGACCGGTTGCCCGGCCGTTCGACCTCAGCAAGCAGCAGCAGCAGCAGCCGCCGGCAGCGGGCGGAGCACAGTGGCTTCGAGAGGGAGGAGAGACAAGCCTTGGACGAGCGCCACTTCCGCCGCTCTCTGCAGTGCGCGTAGCTATGCGCGCGGAACGAGCGATTGAACGGAGAAGAGACGGGGGTGGGGGAGGGGTGCAGGCCAGCCGGCCTGGCTGAAGCAAACGCGGGCATCTCGCCGAAGCAGCAGCAGCAGCAGAAGCGGCAGCGGTTCCGTCAGGCCGTTGCCGCAGCGGGAAAAAAATTTGAACCAAAGAAAGAAAACAAAGGCGACGGGCGAGGAGGACGAACAGGCTACCGGAACGTCGTGTTACGGTGATTTTCTTCGCGCGACAGCCAGGCTTCGAAACAGGGGAAGGAGGAGAAAAGGTCGTTCGTCGGTAAACCTCTCCTTTGTTCTTCTTTTTTTGCCACTCCCGGTCATAGGCGAGAACTTACGGCGTAGAAATGCGGCAGTGTTTGCCTCCCCGGCAGTCAAGGGAGCAGGTAAATTTGACCCGCTTCCCTCCCATTTCTTCCTTTGTCCAAACAGACGAATGTAAACACACAGAGGTGCCGGAGCACCAAAGGCACCCGGTCTTCCAGAGCAATGAGGCTGGATAAGGAAGTGAAAAAGAAAGGGTGGGGGGGGGGGGGGGGGGCGGTCGCGTGCAAATAAGCTACACATGAGCGTAGGAGTCAAGTCTGAACATTGCGTTTCAGATATCCCCCACCTTTTATTAGTTTTTAGCAAAAAACGAGCTGACATGGCAGAGGGTAATAAAAACGGAACAGCGAAGCCGCCCATGTGTATAACCCAGGTGCGCTGAACGACAAATGTGAGCGGTGCTGCAGAGGCCGCAAACAGGGACGCGCCGCTAAATCGACGAAGTGGCGTCGCAGCCGGATCCGCGTTGGTCGCCTGACCTAAATGCTCTAACGCAGCAAGGTCAAGTTTAACGAGCTCGTAAGACTAACGAACGGTGCTGAGGAAAGAGGGGGGCCCGACACCGGCGCCGTGCTGTTAGCGAGGAGACTAGGGGCAATTAGGGCGGTTTACACCCAGGAACGCGACTTCAGCTGAGTCGGAGGAACTGGTTTAGCCACGTCATTCGTCTCTCTTTAACGTTCGTAGCAGAGCCGCTACACGGGAAATCTTTTGCGTCTTCATTTTTACTAGGAACTGAAGAGGTTCAATAAATACTGCTTTAGTTTCGTCCAGAAAGTTTCAACAACTAAAAGAAAAAGGGATTTTCGTGGTTTTGTCGAAAAAGGCCTATCTCTCTGATGAATAGCTGAATCCTTCGAGAGGACGCAGTTGTACGCTCTTCACTAGTATTTAGTTTTTCATAGATGCGAGCTTTTGACACAAATTACACCTTTTTAAACATTGAACCTGCGCATTAGGGATGTGATGACTTGGGTCGATAACGCGCCGTCAAACCCAAGATCAATTTTATTCCCTTACGATCGCAACTCGGAGATCCATGTAACTGAGGGATCGTGACTGTGATCTCGCGCGCTGCAGCATCGTCAACCCTCTGAGCGGCAGCGGGTACGCTCCGAGCGGCCGATCTCAGTTTCTGCACCAAGTAGTGAGAACGTCGCGCTCTGGTACCTCTTCACACGCCCTGGCAGCAAGCACAGAACCAGCTGATTCGGAGAGTTCGGTAATGTTAAGAAAAATTTAGAGACTGTTCAAAGGAACAAAACAACAGCGAATGTTGTACCTTCCGGCAAAGCCTTATTTAAGTTATCCAGCTCGACGGTACAGGACCGCCTTTTTGTAAAAATAACGCGCTGAATGGACCAGACGGATGCAATAGGACGGACAACGTCTCTCACCTCATTCCAGTGCGCGTCTTAAATATAAACTCCGGCCTCCTGTCCGCGATACCGCACCCGTAAAAGAGCTCACAGCTTCGCGCCACCTATAATATGTGCGCATATTATAGGTGGCTCGCCTGGACGCTTTTCTATTTAATTTGTAACATTACATTTGGTCTCATAAACCTGTGATCGGAGCCTCCAAGAAAGAAAGCAACAGGAAAAACGGAGCCTACGCATTCGCCGACATTTTAACCCCAAGGGCAGAAAAAGGGAAAACAGAAGATTGGGTGCAATTTTCTGCTGCAGATTTCGGCTGAAGGACCAACTGAGCCCGTCTCTCGGCTGAAATAAAGTGACACCCTCAAACTGCGGTCAGTAGATTATGAGGCAGTCGAGCTCACGAGTAGAACCAAAAGTAAACGGAACACGCGGTCCGGAAATTACTCTGCGCCGATGTTCAGTTAAAACCATCCAGGACACAGTAATTTTCGGCCAACTTTCGCGCGCCAGACTCGGAAGCACCACCCAGTTGTACCGGACCTCCTACGTAAACAATTGTTACAAATAATACAGAAGCTTCCCCTTACGTCGTGGCGGTGAGCTAAGAATTGCAAGTCCTATATATAAAAAAAAAATGCGCGTGTTCGTCGATACCATTGCACCAACTTCCTTCTCGCTCTGGCCACACAACTTTCTCATTCTCATGCACCAACCTTCACGTCATTAGTATTTCTACGTTCTTGAAAATGACTACGCCTTGCTGTTTTTAAATCACAAATCATCTGTCATTCATCCAGTTTACTGGGGCTGGAGGGACTGTCGTCCCTGACAGTGGGCTCTTTAAAGCCTTACACCGGGCTATAACATTTTTAATAACAGATGGCATTGAAAGGTGCGACGTTCAAACGAAAGTCCCGAATTTCCTCTACCAAGCGACATTTTAGAGTGCGTGATGTGAAAATATCATTTATGACGCACTAATGTCAAAGCAGCAGCCTGAAAAATTGCGGAATACATAAAAGCACGATTAAAGCAAGGCAGTGATTGAATTTCAGACCTCGGAAGGCGTTCCATCTGTCGATATCCACTGTAGAATAAGAGATGCTTTCGGGGATACTTGCAGATGACGAATAAGAAACAGCCGAGTACTATGTGGCTGTCGAGATAGCGGCAGGACTGGACCCGCGAAGCGAGCGTTTCTGAGACAGTAATAAGGAACGGAAGATACTGCCGGGACTCCAGATAAAACTTGGCATCTGCCACAGTTCAAATAGATCAGCCACCTGCATCACCAATTAAGCCGCACTTCAGTATAGCAGCATCGCCACAGCTGATCTGCGAATTTTTACGCGCTACTGCACGAAGAACAAAAACAATGCACAAGGGCTACACGTATGGTGGTGTTGCCGACAAGAAGACCCATAAGTAAGAAAAGAACAATAGCGCAAACAAAACGAACACAAGAGAGGACCACACAGGACTAGCGCTAATATGCACCATCTAGCCCAACAAAAAGTTCTTCTAAAAAAGACCCATAAGATTGTGGTATTCGAAGCTTTTAGCGTAGCGGAGACGTACCATAGCGTAGACGTCAACCGGCTTACCGGACGCGGGCTGCGCACGAGTAGTAGCCCTCCTGGTTATGCCTTTGCGCATGCGCAGGAGGCGTCCGATGAACCAGGATACGTGTCCGCTATGCTAAAAGCCCCTATTTTCTGTGCGGGTCAACGTGCCTAAACTGCGAGAGACGCCGTACTGGAAAGCTCCGCATTAAATTCGACCTCCTGGGGTTATTTAACGTGCGCTGACACATCACAGAGACTTTGGCATTTCGGCGCCATCGAAATGTGCCACAGCGGCCGGGAATCGAGGCGGCGACCTTGAGCCCAGCAGTCGAACTCTACGCGCAGTCGTCCGCACGGCTGTCTAGGGCGATTGAACGCCTCCCTGCCTCACAAAAGAAGTGAAATTTTTAAGCAGGCATTCAGTTCTAAAGCCAGCGCTTTCGCTGGAGTGAAGCAGCATAGATGTACGACTCTCCCTGGAAACTGCACTGTACCAGTTTGAGAGCAGCTGAGTCAAGATTGCACTTTGTTCGCTCCGCAACAAGCCGTTTCAGCGCTCTACAGACAAGCGTGCTGACGTCTGTATACACACTGAGCCACAGCGGCAGGTAGATCCAGAAAAATGGACTGCAGTCGTCGTTCGATCGCTCCCTTCTCACACCGCGCACGCAGTTGTCCCGCTGAACCCGCAACAGTGCACGTGCCTTTGGCAACGCATTTTCCATTCGCTAGCTGCAATCGGGGTCGACCGAGCATTGAAAGGCGTGGTCTCAAACCTGGCGGCCCGATGCGCCCGACTGATTCGCCGAGTGTTCTGCAGGGTGCCCCGGTCCGGGAGGAGCGCGGTCGTGGCGCACTTGGCGATGCTCGGCTGCCCGCACTTGCCCCCCTCCCCAACCCACCCGTCACGCGCTGTTTCGGCTCGTTATGAAGCGCTACACAAGCAGACCACAGGACGAGCTTTCCGTTTAGACGGTGATTTTTCTTATTTTCCGTCTTCCTCGCGGCTATAACTCGGTTAGTTCATGCACGTGGTTGTCTATAACAGAGGAACGCAGCAAACGTTCGCCCGCAGTCTGGGGTCATGTGCACGCGGGTGCGCCGAACGAACTGACTCATCGTTGCGTAACAGACGGTCAGATGCTTGTCACGGGCATGAACTTTCCTCTTACTTTTCGCAGCCGGCACTCGTACCACCTCACCTTGTTTTCGCTCGCGTAATCAGCGTTCGACAGAGTCCATGGAGCCCTTCTCCCTTAGCATAATCCACGCTGCTAAAAAAAATTGTCCGAGTTTAAGGCAAAAGCTTCTGACAAATTGTTGCCGTAGGTTTTCCGTAATCTGTAAAGCGTAGGTACCGTAAAATGATTCAGCCTCCGTAGAAAAAGTAATAAGGAGCGGTGGTGTACGAATAATGGAAGCTACGTATGCAATACGGAGAACGGCTGTATCTATAATGTGTACTCCGTAAGATCGTACGGAACATCTTATTTTTGAAAGCGGCTGTTCCGTAATTCCTTTCTTTTTGTTCTTTACTGCCTGGCTTCGGCTGAGGATGACGATGACGATGCACAAATACAGAGGCACGCAGGGCACAATGTAAACACAATAACAAGATTATCAGTGTTTCGCTACATTATTCGCACGTGGTTGCTCCCCTTTAGATGCCCCATTTCTCGAATCCTCGTCGTGGGGCCAGTGGCGCTTTTCACTGATTTCAGTTAAGTTAATTTCAACCGCAGTTATAGGCAAATGATTCACACAATTTAGTAGGCTAAGCTGCTGATAGTTCGTATTATCGGAACAGTATCAGTGCGAAACTACGGTGCTCCCGGATCTGTAATACAGGAGCGCCGCACTTGCCTGAAGCCTTCAGTAATGGACAACCTGTTGTTTTTGCATAATAACTTAGGATGATAGTTCTATGCGCTGTGTCTCTATATAACAAATTTTCCATCTGGAAAGCAAGAGCTCAATATTCAAAGGTCATTTCAATATATTTATTTTGTTGAAAATATTTCTTTCTGTGTCGTCGCCTCAAACTGTACTTATAGCAGGTCGGGCCGGGCCGAGCAGGGCCTCCTGCCTGTAGCGTAGAGCCCGGGTAAGGCACGGCCTCAGAATTTCAGCCCGTGCACAGCTCTAAAACAGGTTCCCATTTATCCTTTCCCGTCCCACTGACCCGACTCTGACTCGACACCTCCCCACCTGAGTCGGGCTAAGCCAACCTACTCCCTGCAATTCGGACAGGACACTGCAGGAGGAAGTCCGCAGCAGCCTGCATGAGTGAATAAATGGGAATGAAACGTTATTGTGTCTCCATAGCTGGAGCTCATTAACCGGATTACGACGCGTGTAATCGTCATAAATTTTTCCCGAACCCGCAGTACCAAGAAATGGAGGGGAATGACTCCAATACGGCGACCGATTCATGTGACTTGGTGAGGCAACGTCTTCTGCTATTTCACGACGCCACTCGAACGATCGAACAGTGTTGCAAGGACAGTTTCACTTTGTTTAGAAAACGAATATAGTAACACAGGGTGAAAAAGGATATGGTCGTTGTAAAATCGAGTAAAATATTCTTTCCTTAGTTTTTGGAGCTTCGCGCATGGGAATAAAACGCGGTTTTCTGTGAGCCAGTCTCCACATTTTTCACACAGAGGTTTGTTTTGTCAGTAGGAAGTGCACAATCTGTGTGTGTCCAATGCGAAGACGGCACAAAATTACTTCGATGAAGCGTTCCTTATGCCCGCATATTTTCATTCTCCCAAGATGGGTTTTACGTAGCGCGGTTTGTTGTTCATTATCCCATGCCTTCTTTCATTTATCCTCCGAATTACGGTGTATTAACTTCATGCAGTTTCTACGGGGCGTGTTAGACTTTTTTGGTTCTGCCTTTGCGTGTTTGCGATGCACATGTGTCGGATCTCTCATTACCACTTATTTCAACGTGACTTGGGACCTAGCATAATCTTATCACATGCCCTTTTTTCGTGTCTTTGTTTTATTGTGTATGACACTTTCTACTAAGTGTTCAACTCCATTTCCGGACTATAGTGCTGTGAGTAGGCTCAGGAAATCAGTATAGTTTCTTGCTGTTTTTGATGTTCTCATTTATAATTTTACCTGGAGGTACACGCCCAGCACAACATTCAGCAGTAAAAACTGATGCAGAATTCGGCAGACATTATTTTCCCCATTTCCCTTGCACTGATGCACGTCCGACAAGCGTCGCTATTTCGAGCCATGTGTGTAGAGTTCTGATGGTGATAATGTTGAATTTTAATGGTGCGGTCAAAGAGAGCCATGGCACAGGGTAATTTCGTTACACGAGAAGTGGTCAAGGGCGCAATTTTAAAGCATTTCAGCACGAGAAGCTGAGACCCATACCATGGGGAAATCAGAAACCCGTTTTATCACCGGTGGATGCCTGGCGGAATGTGTAGAATTTTCTGTAATTTGCATATTTTTTCTTGGTGGGAAGTATTCTTTTAGTACGCGCCCGTGTGGCGTTAGCTTTTTTTTTGCGAAAACGTGTTAATGTGATGTCACATGCCGAGGGGAGGCTGTACCATGGCTAGAGTGGATTGTTTCTTCGGCCAATATCGGGAAGGGCGCCGAAATGGGAAATAAGTCGTATTTGAAAAGGGGTCGGAGGAAATAGTCTCTTATTCTTTTGGGTTCAGAGCAAGTGTTTCACTTTTCGTGGTCATTTATAAACTTGGCTTGTTTCGTGCGCACCCCGCAAGCGCGGTACGCGCGCCTTGCGAGTGACCATCGAATCACCTCCTTACCGTCGCCGTCTAGTACGAATAACTTGCAGGAGCAGAAGCAGCATTAAGAAGAGGAAGAGACTCGCATTGAACCGCAACTCGCACTAGAATTTAACCATAAGCTAAGCCAGCTAAACCAGAGCTTAGCTTGCCGTAATTTTCTTCTTTTGCTTTCCCTCCTCCTGGCAACCGTCTTCTGCGTTCCAATGTCTTCCGGGAACCGTCCCATCTTATCCGTCTGTTCCCGACACACTGTTCGACGGGTGGTTTGGGCCAAGCGGAAACAAAGGTTCCGCTCCCGGCTTGGTGCTGTTTTTGGCCGGGCGTCGGGTACGGGATCACTGCCGAAACGCCCGTTGAGGAAGGAACTCTGTAAGGACATGGGAGACGGAGTAGGAAGAGGCAACCTGTAGAACACAGGTACGTTTTCGCCGTTTTCTCCTTTTCGCATGTCTCGAATGCCAGGTGGCCCACGGTGCGATGCGCACGGCACGGCTGGGACGCATTTATAACAATGGTTTGCGGAGTGGCACGGGCCTCGCGCACAAAAGAAAACGAAGCCCCAAAAGGGCTATACCTTGCCACACCCCTTCTACAGCGCAAAGATGGCGTCACGTCCAAGCAGGCCAAAGTTCCAGCGCGGTACGCTAGCTCCTCGATACACGGGCCGCGAGCTACTCGAGAATACTCCCATAATGCAGTACATCAAGAAGGAGATAATGACGAACGACGAGCCACAGGTGAGCAATATTCTTCCTTAGGCTCCTTGGGCAGTCGCCTGACACCTGCGCGCCGCCTTGCAGAGCCGCTCAGCACTCTCCAACATCGGGACGGCTCTCATACCTGGCTCCCGCAAACATGCCGCGAATGGCACCGGGTTTCGCCGCCTTGTTTTATACCCTTCCTGATACTCTGTCACGTCTGTGGTGTAGAGCCGCCGCGGTGGCTCAGTGGTTATGGTGCTCGACTGCTGACCCGAAAGATGCGGGTTCTATCCCGACCGCGGCGGTCGAATTTCTATGGAGGCGAAATTCTAGAGGCGCGTGTACTGTGCGATGTCAGTGCACGTTAAAGAACCCCAGATGGTCGAAATTTCCGGAGCCCTTCACTACGGCGTCTCTCGTAGCCCGAGTCGCGTTGGGTCGTTAAACCCCCCTAAACCATAAACCTTAAACTTCTGTGGTACTGAGCATGATCGCTGCGCATGCCCTGTAGACCGGCTCGACCACATTATTACTCACTATCACTTCTATTCGGAGCATGAACGGTCTTGTTTACTTTACAGGCTTTCCATACACTTCCGCAAGCCTAAACGCCACGGCCGTTGTGGCATGTTGTAACCGCAAACTCTGGTGGACACCGCCTAGCCAATCACTGGGTGGTTCAGGGAGCATGCGTTCTCGAGATTCTTGTGAGGTTTAGTGGGGCAGTATTATAGTAGCAGTTGATCGTCAGGTACTGTACAGCTGTCACTCCTGAGCCCCGGTGGGGCAAAAAATATGTCCTTGCTGCTCCCCCCCCCCCCCCCCCCCCCCCGCTCAAGTTGGCAGATATGGTGAATCCTGGTACTTCGGCGCGCCAAGATAGTGATCCCACGGACCAGCCCATGCCGCCTTGACAGCACTTCCATCACGCTTTCGTTAAAAAACTGTTTCACGTGGCCGCCCTCATCCCGAGTACGTGAAGTGCGCATCCACTATTGGAAGCAATCGGGCCAAGTCCATTCCCACTACGTCTTTAATCTCTGTCATCTCAACTCCGCTCCACGGATGGGTACGTGCGATAGACGCATAGCAAGGGCAAACCGTATAAATGAATGTACCGTAGGTCATTTGTTTTTCTTTTCTCCCCGCCTGCCCCCGAGTCTCCTTCTCCGCCATTCCTCGGCCTCTCCTCACGTGAGGTGGCTGGCTCTTTTTTTCCTGTACGCAGTCCCGCGCAGCCCAGTGCACGTCACGCCCGCTGCGCGCGTTGCAACGCCCCCCCCCCCCCCCCCCCCCCCCCCCCCCAGCGAGCCGTGGAGGCACAAGCGTCCACTTTTCCCGTTGGTCACGCCGCGCGACCCTTTTTTGCATCGGCGCGTTTCCTGAGCGGCCTCTGGCCGCCGCTGTGGAGGTGAGACGCGAACACACGCACGCACGACTGCGCGAGAAGCAGCAGCTGTCCCCTTCCTTGCTTACGTGGGTGCTTTCTTTTTCGTTTTGTCCCCCCCCCCCCCCCGCCCCCTCCCGCGTCGCAAGGGACAGCCTCAGGGCGCTGACGACGGCAACGAGTGCATGCGCGCTATATCCACGCATCGCGGTCCACGCGCGCGCACGAGGAAAACTGCGCGAGCTCTGCGCTTCTTTCTTCTGCTCTTTTTCTCAGCGGCAAACTTGTCCTCTCAATATAAGCGAAGCGGCGAATCCCGCGAGAGGCCCAGGGCACCGAATTGATTGCGGCCGAGTCCGATCTCGTTGCAGCCGTGCGACGACCGAGCCGCCGAATCGAAGCTTAGGAGACGCGGAAAAGGGCGAAGCAAAGCTTCGTTCGGCGCGGAATATATCGCGAAGTGGCGAGCCTGTTTGCCGGGACTAATGCGAAGGAGCGCAGCTCCTTCTTAGTGTACGTGAACACACAGCGGCAAGGAACGCCGATTTCGTTCCTGGCTGCTTCGACGCTCACCTCGTATACTCGGGGACGGTTGCTTCGCCTCATACCTGCGGAGGTCGCCGTTAGCTCTGGTACACCTCTCTCGCGGATACCGATGTTATCGTCCCCGATGGCGCCGACTGAACTGCCCCGTCTCAAAACGTTCGCTACATGCTCGCGTTGAATCACCTGTACGTGTGCCTGGTCTATGCCATGCCAATCGTTACGAGATATAAGGGCGGGTGTACCGATCTTTGTAAAAAGCGCTCTCTGTGTCACCATGTCGCTCGCTGTAGTGATGTTTGCGCGTGAGGCAAGCTCGCTACAAGTGGCAGCGCGAGCGCTCCGCACGCGTTCGCAACTATTCACAGAGCACCGTGTTTAGCTTTTTTTCACTTTAGAGGAACTGCCGACAGTTAAGAGTACTGTACTGCAAGTGGCTTAAACGACTTTGTGGTTGCGTAGAAAAAAAAAACATAGTTACTCTTCCAGCTGGATATTTGCTGGGCTTGTTTGTACCACGTAAAATTCCAGAATGATTGGAGGGAAACAGTAAGCGGTTTTCCTGTTTCAAAATGCTCAAAACGGGAAATGCGACCGCTCAGCTGCACTTAGTTCTATTAAATGCAAACAAACACCAAACAACTCGGTAGCCTTTCAGTAAACGACGGCTCAATCTATAATCACAAAGACCGTTCGAAATAGGAGTGCGTGCAACTGCAGGGGAGAAAGGGGGGGGGGGGGGGTATACGTACAGTCGCATTCACTCTTGATAAGCACGCAACGCCAAGCATCTTTCCGCCCCTTGCTCAGACGGAAGTTGGGAGGTTTCCGGCAAAAGTTGTATGCACTCATATCCTACCGAAGCCGTCAGGGTTTGCTCGGCCGCTACGCGGTTTATGAGGCCGCCAAAAGCGTGAAACGCGTGTTCAGGTTAAGAGTTTTGGCCGACTGCTGTGACCTCGCACAAGTAAAAAGCGAGCGGCGCAATTCTAACACAAACACAACATGTCTGAGAGACACCAGTGAGCATAATCCGAATCTCTTAAGTTCCGCCAGCGAGCAGAAAACAAACTGCCGCATTATTTTTTATCACTGAATGAATCGGAATCCTATACACTGCAGTGTCACGGCACGCTAAAGGACCCCAGGTGGCGTAAATTAGTCCGGAGTCTTGCAGTACGGCATCCCTCGTACAACATGTGTCGCTCTTTGGGACTTTTAACTTAGCCGTTGTGGGAATCCTGGCTTTTCGCCGTTGCCTTTGCGCGGCTGTGCCGGCTTCCCGCGTTGTTTCTCCTCTTTCCCTTGCTCCCGCCTCAGGCGGTGGAGAGGCGGCTGGGTGACTAATCACTGTCATTTAGCCACAGCTCCGCCCCGGCTCCCCAAGGGCCTTTGCCATTGGCGCCTTTTGGCGGGAATTCGGGACCCGTTTTGGGCGGCCGCGCACCGCGCGACCGTCCGAGCGGGGCCCAGAGAGAGAGATCCCTCCGAGACAGCGTAAGGTGCGTAAGTTACTGTTTGTCCCTGCCGGCCTTTGCCGCTCGGACAAGTGTATATACTCGAGCTCGCCCGCACGTGTCCTCTGACCTGCAGCGGCCCGAGCCTGTCCAGCGGGGTCCAGCGACCTCCGACAGGCGTACCTTGCGTTGATTGCCCACTCTCTCTCGCAACCGGCCCAACGGTCGACACGAGAGGGAGATCACAGCACTGTCGCGGGGACATTCTCCTGCAGCGGCGTGCTAGCGGCGCGCATTGCTCGAGTCGAAGCTTCGTGCGCGCAGCGGAGCCTTGCTCCTCGCGCGCCCCCGGGACGGGGTGACGATTGAGTGTGTGTGTACTGCTGGAGGACGACGTGAATAAACGTCTCCTGTGTGAACTTTTATGTTAAATTGAATTCAGCGCAAAAAAAAAAACAGACAAGGGACAAAGAGAGACACACTGAGACTGAACTTGGAGGCCTATTTCTTTGCGGCGAATCGCTCTCCTCCCAGCGGAGGTTGAGTGCGCCGCATCGGTGTCCCAGTGTGTGTGTGGTGACGGCTGATCGGAGCCCTTGGCTCGCGCGAAGCTCGAACCCGCGGTGGGTGGTGGCCTGTGTCCACTTAGAAACCCACACCGTTCACAATTTAATTTATTCCGATCCTATTGGCCTGCATAAAGATTTGTAGGCCACTGGAACAAAAGTTCAGTTGCACAGAGACGTAGACCTGATTTCATTTCCCCTCTTGTTAATGCCAGCATTTTGCTCAGCTAGTTGGCTACATAGGAAGTGTCCGAGCCGGTACACAGGTGGGTCGAGGCAGATGAGCAGACTTTTTTGCAGCTCATTGTTTTTGACATATGACCTGCAGCCGCCCATCCTCCCCCTTTCTTTGAGAGGGTTAGGGGCGGAGTTCTCAGCGGTCGCGACACGGTCCAAATAGGTGAAACAAAAATATTAATATCTCGGTTAACACAAAACAGCTGTTTTTGAATGGCAGCACAGTCATGCGTGACTGCAGCGAAGAGCTAGATTAAGGTCTGTCGGTCGGGTGTGATCGATTGCTCAGATGCATCCTTGCAGGCATGAGGGCGAACTGCAAAGATGAGAACGCGTTTCTTGCAATACACGAATTATAAAGTGTGTCACCGCCACGCTGAATCCGTTTACAAGGTTTCCTGTCTCTTTCAGGCGAGTGGCTCCGCTGACCAACCGAAATGCACACCGAAAAATCCGCCGGGAAGCAAGCCGAACGCTGTGCCACCGATGGCCCCCAAGTCAGTTTCAGACTTTCGTATCGACGTCAGTTGAATTAAGGGTGGTATCGATAGATTTCTGTTCGTTGCATCTGTTGAGCTCTACAGGTTTGCTTTTGTGTAGCACATGTGTAGCGTACTGCTCGCGTGTGTTCGTGTGCTTGTATGCATGCATGCATGTGTGCGTGTGCGTGTGTGTGTGTGTGTGTTTGTGTGTGTGTGTGTGTGTGTGTGTGTGTGTGTGTGTGTGTGTGTGTGTGTGTGTGTGTGTGTGTGTGTGTGTGTGTGTGTGTGTGTGTGTGTGTGTGTGTGTGTGTGTGTGTGTGCGTGCGTGCGTGCGTGCGTGCGTGCGTGCGTGCGTGCGCGCGAACAAGAGAGCTAAAGCGGTGGAAGGCAAGGCAATGAGGTTAATCGAATGTGGCTATTCGGAGCTCTGTCGAGTGGCTACTTTGTCCTGGGTAGGTAAACCAGTGCAACTGAATTAAACGGGGCGTGTAAATGAACAGCCCTTGCCCTGCACGCAAAGTAAAGGTCAACTGAAGCCAACGCGGCCTACTTTCGATGGGCGTGTGGTGAAGAAATGCAACGTCATTTATTCAGGTATTGTGTAGTCAGTGAACACAGTGCATACACGGCTCCCGCACTAGACCCCTGAACGGAAGCGCGCGCACTTCCCTCCGCTCCGCGGGGAACATCTTGCTTCTCTCCCCCTTTCCTGTTTCCGTCCGCCACCTTCTTCCCTAGCTCGTCCTTCCTAAATTATAGACACTTAAGCAGCCGATGCATATACCTCTAGAGGGCAAATAATCAGTTTACTTGCGTCCAAAGCTCTAGACGTAGGTAACCGCTGCGATGCATCCAGCTCTCCGGTGTTTGGCTGCGAATCCGGCTGCTGCGGCAGCGTTTCGACGAAGGTGAAGTTCAAAAACCAATTTCGCTGCGCGATGTTACCCGAACTTAAGGACTCCCAGGTGGCCCAAATTGATCTGGATAAGTCTGTGATACTGCGTACCTCGCAGCCCAGATGTTTCTGCGGGACGTAAAAAGCTGTTAATTAATCACGCTAAGGAATTTCTTCTAAACTTTGCAAAGCGCTTCTTGCGTGCAGTTTAACGCACCGGCTAAGGCATGCCGTGTATTCATGGTCAAATGTTCTGTGTATGTAAGTACCACCAGTCATCTGAGCCTCTGCATGCTCCCAAGTGCTCAGCAGAGGCGCCTCCGCTCGCTTCTGTGCAGCTTCACGCACATACTGCAGCTCGCGTATTTTGCGCTAGAAATAAGACATAACATACACGTCGCTAAAAATGCATAAGGACAATACAGCCAGGAGGTTTGACAAAAGATCCGGCGCTAGCCAGCCAGCGGTCGTGTTTGCCAGGTTGCCAGGAAAGGGAAGCACTCTAAGCTTCTGGTTGCTGGCAACCTTATCTCTCATGATTTTCAGGGCACGGAGACATGCAGAATCAAAGCTCTGCAGTCTAAGAGGCTCTCCATTCAAAGCGGTTGCAGCGGCCTTAGTCAAAATTCAGGGGGCACTTTGTTGACCTAAAGTGCGGTGAGACGAAAGCCTTAAGCGCGGTGTTGCTGCTTGTGTCACTGATGCGTTGTTAAGATGTAAGCTTCGCCTCTATGAGTGGAACGCGACAGCGTCTTGGAACGCTGCCAGGGAGTCCATAGAACGCCATCCCCCGTTCGGTTCTACGCCTTGCTTGTCGGTAAATTTGTTTTTGAGCAAAGGAAATGTATCTGTCTCGCATATCTCGGTGGACACCTGAACCTCGCAGTAACGGGAAGGGAGGAAGATGGAAGTGAACGAAGACACTGTATTCCCTAGACTCGCCTTCGTTCATTCCAAACTATCGAGCTGGCATGGCGGAGTGGTTAGCATGCTTGTCACGCACTCCGGAGACCGGGGTTCGATTCCCGAACTCGACGAATTTCCTACTCGGTTTTATTTATTTATCTGGCCTGACTAGAAAGGTTAATTAGGCTAATTGGGCAATTAAGCAATGAACTAAAGTCATTCCCACTTACTTGGAGCATCACTATACGATCCCTTTAATTGGTTGCACGGTTACTACCCAAAGTACAATCGGCACCGTTTGAAATTCGCGCACTGTGACGTCACGACCGTTTCGACCAATTGAAAAGCGTGACATTTCTGTCGATAACTCCTGCTCACAACGATGAGGCATTAAAGGCTTCCGCCTTAAAAATGGAAAGAACTAGGGAATTGTGGTGTCGATGCCTATTCAAGGCGTCTTTTTTGCCCGTCATCTAAGGCCGTTAGGAACAGATTAACTAATTTCTTCGCAAAGTAACACCCGCATACTCTCACATTCCTTCCAGCCTCTTTTCCCCAGCCCAGGCGTTCTTTTCAGTATGGCAGTCCGTTTAGGTTGCACCAGCTTTCAATAAAAAAAACACAATTTCCCTCCACTTTTCTTAAGTCGGAATTCGTCAGTATTTCGCCAGTTTCTCCGGCAGCTTCCTGGAGACTTCACCGCCAGGGCGTCGCCTGGTTTTTGGTTGGGGTATGACCTGGGGATTGTGGTGAGCATGTTTTACGTCTTGGCTTCAGCAGCGTCTGCCTTCCCAGGCGCTGTTTAGCTTCCAGAGGAACTGCGTGACGCAACGATTTTTCCACCAGATCGTCGCCAAGGTTTCAGTCTTCCCTTTCGGGTTTGTGGTCTGAGCTTGATGATCGAGGAATTTCTGATGTCGCTTTTGCTTCCTCTCTCCTCAGCCATTGCTGGTCCCTGAACCTTTTTCAGTGCTTATGGGCGCAGTTCACTGTGAAGCTCATCAGAACATGATGATGAGCGCTTCAGTATGTCCCTTTCTTTGAAGCCATGAACCATCGTTGTACGTTTCTCATCGGCATTTCTACTCATCCTCTGCTTCTTTTCTCTGTCATCTGCTTCGAGTTCTTCGTTACAGTGTCTCTCCGGAATGCGAGGCAGCTTTGGGTTCAGCTGGCGACAAACTAGTCGTGGAATGTGGCGTTGCTCTACAGTTCAGAAGGTATTCACTGAGCTCTCATTTCCAGTCGCTATATGAACGCAGTGAATTCCTTCCCGAAGAAACGTGGACCGTTATCGCCGGTGTTCCACACACAAAGCATTCCATACAGTGAGAACTTGTCGCTTAATTTTTGCCGTCAGTTTTTGCATTCAATGCTAACAACGTTGCAGTAAAAGCTAAATAACTGCGACTATTCATCCACACCCACTAACACGTACCTGTTCATAGGGCCAGCAAACTCTGCCGTAAGTGACTGCCATGGTCCATCTGGGTGTGGCACCATGCACAGCGGGGATTTTTTTTTCTTTGTGTCGAACCAAATCCTGGGAACCAATTCCTCCTCCTTATTACCATGATTTACCATGCCTTGGTGTCTCCGCGTGCCAGATGGTTAGCTTGTGATTATGCTTTTCCTTATATTCCCGATCTTGTTCCCTTAAAACAACATTGTAGTTGGCAACCATTAGTTTATCTCTTGATTTGAACGAATGATTTTAGTTTCTCATCCTTTCACAGTCTCTTGGACGACGTCTGACCTCATGTTTTAGGTGCTGTGATGAGCAGTTGCATTTGCTTGTCTTTTGTCAACGCCTTCTCCATTGCGTGCATCATCAGTGCTTTTGGCGTACAAGACGCCAAGACGACGACAGAAACACGTTCTTCTGTTGTGATAGGCTCTCTTGGTGTGTCTTCATCCTCTGTTCGCGTTGGGTGCCTGGACGTAATGCTGGAGCCGCGGGCTAGGACGTTCAAGTTGTGCCGACTGCTCTGCGTTTGTGTTCCTGATTATGTACAATTTAGTGGCTGACAATCTTGCATCACTGTCAATGCGGTGAACACAGACAGCTTTGTGTCTGTGTTCTTCCTTTCTGCAGTCCCGTGTTTTCACGCTGTTTCGTTCCAGTGTTGTGAATACGTCTCCAGATAGGCTCATGAGCAAGTGTTCAATCGTTTTCACAATGCCTGGCATCTCTTTGTCAATCGAAGGAATCTTCTTTTTGGTGGGATTAGAGCTGTGCTGTATTGTGCTGGGATGTTAGTTGTCCTTTCCTCTGGCGTTTCCTGGACCGACAATGCTACTGTTCCCTTGGGTCCAGCTTGTGTTGGTGACATGCGCTGCCTTGTTGGCATCGAAGTATGCTAAAGTACGTGACCATGCATGATACTCCTGTTTTGCGTTGTCCACGGATTTTCTGGCGCTTTTCCTTCCAATAGCACTTTGGCGGCGTATGTGAGGCTCCTTAGCGGTTTAACCATTTTTCGTCAGGCGAGGGATGATACAGCTGCAGTAATTCGCGCTCTCAAGTAGGCTTCTATTTCTGTTGGGATTTTTCGGTGGTGTCATCTTAGTTATTGCATCCACTTTTCCAGAATCCATACACTGACTTCGGGGGCAAGGAACACGTGATCTGCGAATAGAGAACACTACAGGAAGGAAGGAATGCCAGAAACAAGTGGGGGGCTAGAGAGACAGCAGTTATAATCGTTATACTGTCTTCAAAGCTTGCCAAATCTTTTTTGCCAAAGATATAGCAAAAAAAAAAAAAAACTTTGAGCAGTACTCTACACGCATATGCGAAGCAGGCCATACTTTCCGACCTCTGCACACTGTGTGTTACCGATTCGTATAAAACTAGGCTCTTTGCCATGGTAACCAAAAGCAGTGAGAGTTGGCCTTCTCATGAACTCGTTGAAGCATGATGTGCCCAACGCGCCACGTAACACTAGCGACTGTTGACACTGACAAGAACGCACCATTGCCCTCCTCCCGAATTCAGAACCAGCTGGACTAATCATTCCGTCTCAGTGGGTTTCTCAATGTAAGCGCAAATACGGCTCTGTCGTCCCAATTTTCTGCTCCAACGGCGTTTCCGCTACGTCGATTGCCACGCGGTGTACCGACTCGGGGATCGGTACACGAATGGATGCCTGCTCGGGTCACAGGCGTGTCGCTGCTCGTGCCCGTAACGACACTGTTACTCTATCGACCGAGCGACATACGAACTCGGTTCTTGTACCGTTCTCACACACGGCTACGCGACAAACAGCTTCGAAGAGGGGTCGATGATGCGCGGTGGAGCAAGGCCCCACTCTGCCACCGACGCGCAGCGTCGGCTGGAACATATCCGTGCAGTGCTTCGCTTTCCACGGCTGCTCGGGGCTCGACAGCTAGGGCACACTCAGGTGTTATTCTCTGACGTGCAGATAACGAACGATACTCCATAGCATTTATTATACCGTCGTCCTTTCCTCTTTCTTTTCCTTTCTAGGAAGAAGCACAAGACTTTCTCGATTCAAAAGGAAAACGATCCGGAGCCGTCTAAGCCGCCCCGCAAAGGCTTCAGGGTGTGACCTCCAGCGTTCGTCTATTCTGGGCCTCGCGGTTTGAAAACAGTCTCTGTGATGTTTTGAATAAAGAATTTCGTGTGTCGCTGTCGTTGAGTGCCGCACTTCTCGCAGCCACCTTGAAGGTTGCGCCATGAACACCGTATTCAGTTTTCGTTTACGCCCACAAATCCGAATAAGAGCCGAACAAAGCTTTGGCCCACTGTTCTCTCCCCTGCTACCGACTGCGGGGCACCGGTGAACTGCACGCAACAGGTCGGCCGCTAATCTCGCCGCTATCAGTGGGGTCGAGCGGATGGGTACAACTTATGCAACCGCGGCCGTCGCGCCGCGCCAGCCACCGTGCGTGCGCGATATGAGAACACAGGGCGTTCTCGTTCACGGCCAAGCTTCGCGCGATGTCGCCTCGCCGCGGACGAGAGCGGTGGCCCCGGGGGAGGAGGGAGGTTAAGTGCACCGCGGTGGAGTGGAAGACGGTGGGGGAGGTCGGCCCCGGCCCAGGTCACGGTGAAGGAAACCGCGGCACGGAGAAAGGTCACTACGACGACGACGACGCGGCGGCAGCTGAGCGACTACTGCCGTTGGAGTGGTCGCCCGCCCTCTGTCTTGCCGGGTCGCCTCGTGTGCGCCGAACCCCTTTTAAAAGCTGGGCGGCTGATGGGCCCTGCCAAGCGCGCACGGACTATTCACTGCATTCGCAATCCAATCGCGCCGCAGCCGCTGGGGCAGCGATAACGGGAAAATGGTAATCCCATGCAGCAAGGGCAAAATGCTTCTTGCAAAAGCGGTTTCGCGAACGCGGGTCTTGTGGATTATTGACTGACTCGGTGCGGATTGCTGGCATCTGACCCGACATGCTAGAGGCGTCGCTGAGCCACCACTCACCGAAAACCGCGCCAGACTGGCGACTTTCCCGTACTTCCTTTAGAAAATGAAAAATCGAATGCGCCCCCCTATCAATCCCTCAGTGACGACATGTAAATTACATGAAATAGGTGAGGTCAGGTAACTTTTTTTTGCATGCGCGCGCAATCTGTCAGCGCATCATGCTCACACCCTGAACAATTCGTAACTTCACTGGAATGGAGTTACCAGTGACGCAATGCGTTAAACGGGTATGGATCACTACGAGGCGCGGGTCTTTCAGAGAATTGCATTTTTAAGGCGATAGTTTTAATTTGTGTGGATACCCAGCGGAATCGTGTGTTCGCGTGACAACATCCGGGGCCTGAGAAACAAAGAGGTCTGAATATGCAACACTAAGGGAACTGACAATGAGGAAATGGTAGTAATTGTCTCACTCTTTGTGGACACTTAGATCGCGTCGTGAGGAAAAAAGAAAATTTTCTAGCGAATGGCTCTGTCGGAGTTTCGCTTAGTGCGACGTCCGTCCCCTCTTTCTTGCACTTGACAGTTCAGCGCGTAAGACGCGCCGGTGTGGGTGAGTTCGCTAAGACAGCTTTTCTTTCTAAAAAAAAAAAAAAAGCTTTGGGAGATGAAAGGCGCAGTAACTGTCACACTTATCGGTGAATGCCTGAACCGCGCCGTGAGTGAAGTCATGAAGGAGGGAATGAAGGGTGGCAGAGAGGAAGAGGCGCCGCAGAGGAAGGCTGCGGAATAATTTCGACCACCTTGCATTCTGTAACGTGCATTGCCTATGCACAGAAAACGGGAGCCTTTTACACTTCGCCTCCACTTTACACGCGACCGCCGCGGGCAGCATATTTCCCGTGTCCTCTGGCTCAGCAGCCGCGGAAGAACTGAATCAGGTAGTGAAAGAAGAAAGGTATACGCCACAGTGAAGGGCTGCGAATATTCTTGACCACCTGGGGCCATTTAACGTGTGGTGACATCGCAAAGCAGACGGGCGTCATTTGATTTTCGCTTCCATCGAAATGCGGCGGCCACCACGGCTGCGAAATCATCCGGTGCTTTTAATGCTCAGAGCGCGAACGCCGCTGAAGACGAAATGCCGAATTTAATCTCCAGTCCTTGTCCTCAGCAGCTGGTTGCCGTAGAAAACGCTGTCATGGCGGTAGCGAGCTTGAAGTTCACATGCGCAATGCTGAGAAGTGCGAAAGCGCTTCTAGCCGCACTCCCCGGGTTTCAGTGGCGTCTGTGCGAAGCCTCTGAGTAGCAAGTGTAACTGGTTCACTGGGTCAGTGGACACCTCAGTCGCGCTATGAGTAGGGGGTGTCGTCCACCTGAAAATTGCGGCAGTTATGCGCCATTCCTTTTCTCAACGCCAGCGAAAAGTTTAGACTCGGTTGTTTTCAGGAAAGGAAAGGCGCATAACCGGCTCCCTGGGTCAGTGGACATTTCAATCGCGCTTTCAGGTAAGCGGCGGTGGTGTCCACCACCAAAAAAACGAGTTTTCGCACAATATTTCGTGCTTAGCAATGCTAAACCGCCAGCCATTATTTTATTGACGTTTGGGTACTGAAGCTGTCACCCTAAGTGAAGTCTAAAAAAAAAGTTTTTTCTTGCACCAAGAAAAAATTAAAATTATGAACGTAACCTTGACCCCGTAGTGATCCATGAGAGAAAAACGGTGCACAATGAAATGTAGCCCCCATACGCATGTCAACCAACAAAACAAGTCCAGAGCGACACGCGTGGAAGTAAACATAAGGCGCGAATAAGGTCTTTGTTGTTTTCCTTTAGTATATTAATATATTAAACACGACCTCCATGATAGTATTCGCCATGTGGCTATTGTTTTAGAGACCACCGCGCCGTTCTGACGAAAGGCGCGGTGGACTGCAAACTCTTGCAATACATGGTACATGCCACGCTGGGCATTGCGAAGCATATCGAAACGCACCGAAGATGACAGTGGGCACGAATCCTGGGGAATTTTCCATGTAACTACAGCGCAGTGAAAACGGACACTTCGCACTGTTTGTTGCATGGCTTTAATCCTTCTCCTTTAAAGTGAACTCTGATATACACGTCGACAAATACACAACCTAACAAATGAAATTACAGGTTATCAGTAACTCTTGCTGCAGTGAGGAAGGCGGTAGATGCCATCGTTTTTGCCATTATATGGCTTCGAATCACGCGTTACACTACTCTGTAAATTTGCTCGCATGCGCTTGTCGAGTGGTTACTGCAATAATCTGGGCGACAAATCATGGCCAAAATGCAATGGCAATGGTATGCGGTTTTGACGTGCCGAAAATGCACATCGGATAATGAGAGACGCCGTAGTGTAGGACTCCGCACTAATTTCGACCACCTGGGGTTCTTCAACGTGCGCTGGCATCGCGCAGCCCATGGGCACCTTTTACGATTCACCTCCATCGGAACGCGACCGCTGCGGCCGGGACTCGATCCCGCGACCTAGTGCTCGGCAGCCACTGTGACGGGCAGAGTTCTAGGATAAGGGGTCCCAAACTTTCGGCTCCCAAGAAGTTTCGGGCTCTGTCCTATCAGCGTCTTTTTTCCTGTTCCCGCTGCTGATAAATGTACATGTCGAAATGCGCATGCGCAGAAGATTCTATTCGTCGCTGCCGCTTCATCGTGTCAGGCGTTAGCGGCAAATGGATGGCGAAAGAGATTTTGTTTTGTCTGAAAATTCCCGCACCAGGAAAATTGAGCGATGAAAAGCGGTAAATTTTCAGATTACTTGCCGATTAAGACACCAGCTAGGCTTAGCTATAGTACACGTCGTTTGATCATCATGGAGATAATTGGTCAGAAAGCGCGGGAGGTTCAAACAGGTCCATGTTTTCGGCTCACAAAACGTGGTCGCAAAATGACGTTTTTTTAGAACGTTCTTTTCTTAGTTTTTAGAAATTTTTGCTAATGAGGGTGTAAGTAAAACTAAAAATAAATTAAATTTTCCAGACTTACTGACTTACCATTTGGCGTTTCACTTTTTGATCGAAATGGCGCGGCATGTGGTAAGCACAAAATAAAAAAAAAGGATCGAAGGCGCTTCTTTATTTGGTCTGTTTAGGCTATTACATCCTCATGTGCTGCAGAAAAGTAACCAGATAAATGAAACAAAAGCATTATTTGCACTTACTTAACATTTTTCATTTTAGCCGTAACGGCGCTGCAATCAATGAACGAAAGAATGGCGCGCTGCGCAGGGAAAACCCCTGTTCTAAAAGAAGTAACCAGTGCGTGCGTCCGTAATCACTGGGGTCTGCTGCTTCGTTGGGGTTCCCAAGCGCTGCGTTCCGCTATTCTAAAACTCTCTAATGTTTAAATCGTCAAAGTTCACTCTGGGTCCTCCACGCATCCAAGGCACATTGCAGCGACAAAAACATTCATGGGCGCTATTTGTCTGGAACGCAGAATTATTGCGCAGTTGAGGATGTAGTGCCAAGCAAGTGGCTTCGTGGGTAGCGTGAGTACCGGTCATTAACAACCTTGACCATCTAGAATGCAATGGCACCAATTGCCGCTCATACACTGATATACCTACGCGGACCATGTACAAGCATCTCGTCCCATGCAATTTGCTGCCTTCGATATTGAATCTCAACGCCATCCTTCAGCCGAGCGACTTTTCATTTAAGATGTATGGGTGAGCGAGAAAGTTTCATCGCTGGCGGTAAATTCATTCAATAGATAATCTCTTTCCTGTCCGTAACGATTCGCGTTCGCGCTCTTAAACTTCAACCAGTTGGCAGAGCTCTCAGCTGGCGCGTACACAAATCTCGTAAAATGTGACTATCCTCTGGCATCTGGCAAACAACTGGTCGTACCACATGACTTGCCAGGTACAACACTCAGAATAACCTTTGATAATTACTTCCGCTGTTGGCTTCAAGCCGGTACTGACGCTGGATATACCGACGAGTGCGAAGTGTGCCGAAGCTTTGCGTTGAGCGCATTTTGCACAGAAGACGAAAAGACGAGTATGGCGTTCAAAGCGCACGCCTGTCACTGTATGTACCACACAGCATGAAAGTGCGAAAGGCTCCATTTCACGTCATCCCCGTCGTGGGATCATGCTTCAAAGTTCGTCCTCGTGAAAGGCTCAGGCCGTTTTTCTTTAATGTTGGCTGGTCGCTTGGAAGCGATCTTAGGAGTGTCCTTCTGGGCTACAGGGTATGATATGCAGTCGGCGGCAAACGCTTACGGGATGCGAGTGTGCGGGAAAAAAAAAGTTATTTCGACGAGGTAACGCAAGACAATCACCTAAAACTCCTGTACGTACGATGAATGACGCTACCTGCATGCTAGCTATCCCCAACAATAACTTTTTTTCCCCAGGAACAAAGCATCCCAAGCGCTTTTTGTACCGACTGCACATGCCTTCGTGTTCTCGTGCGAGTTAATGAGCCCGAAAGTTTGCGAAAAGTCTAAAAAGATGCTCTTTGTTTTGTTGCAGCACTCACATAGATATGACGGCACAGAAGTTTATGTGTCATTTCAATGACATCAGTGTTCCTTTCGACATTCTTTGTTTTGTGCGCATCTCTGAATTTAACGAATAGACTGCGCAAAACGAAGTTCAATGCAGGAATATTTCCACCCGTGTATGGGGGATTTTCCCGCGTCTACAAGTCTTGAGAGTCATAGACACATGAAAACACAGTACTGATCCCATATGTGTCAACAGCAGCGAGCTGAATTGCGGTAACCATTTAAGACGTCGGAATATCTGAAATGGAGTTAAATTCGACTGAACAGCCATGAATTGCCGATTTTAATCTTTAAGCTTTTATTTCTATTTCCCAGCTCCCTTGTACATAGCGCCTTTCCCGCACGCATAATGCACCGCACTTTTCATCTGTTTCAAGTCGCCCGACGATCACATCGCCGCATTACTACATACGTCGCGTCATTTTCTTCCACGCAGCAACCAACTTCAATAGCTTTCTCCACGAAGTCCACGCAACCTGATGCTTCCTAACGTCTTCAGAGGAACTAACAAATTATGTAGCACGAAAAAAATGCCGCTACCGTCCGTAAGACGTTGAAGTAACGAGAGTTAGCTGTTCGGTAGCGCCATCTATCGTCCATGTGATGTATTGCGACGTGATTAGGCTACCTTTCCATACCTTACGGCCACCGTGCTTACGGCGAGCGAGCGCCTATCGTAGCCTTGAGGTCGGATATTTTTGATCAATTTGGGCCGAAAAAGTTTTTCGACTCTTTGGAGGGCCATTAGCCCGGTCGCCATGAGGTATGAAATTGTGAGCTGCCGAGTGCAAACGTCATGGCCGCCATGTTATGCCCAACCATAAGTAATTATTAACCTAATTAGACAATATTGGTGTCTAACATGTCCTACTCATCGAGCCCGTTACGGATATTTATTAGTTCATGACGTTGTCGGTCAGTTAATTATAAGCAATTAAATATAAGCATAACCAGAACTAAATATTAACTTCATTAGTTAATTTTGGTGTCTAACCTGTTCTACTCATAAGAGGATTCCAAATATCTAATTCGTTTTATGATACCTCATTAATTAATTAATTAAAATCAATTAAACAAGTCATTTGACTAGTTAATTATGACGTCACAAAATCGGTGACGTCACCAATCACTAATTCGATATACTAATGGCCTCACCAATCAATCACCAATTGGGTTGCTATATCGATTTACTATAGGGGCCGCCATCTTGAAGTCCTCGGACTTAGAAAATTTCACGCCGAAGGGAGGTGGTAGCAGACCCGAAGAAATCGAGAAACGTGATGAATAAGAGCTGACGCTCTTAAAAAAGCAAGCATTGTGTAAATCTGCACCGTTATTGCATTCTAAGTGTTACGTAATACCCCAAGCAGGTCTTTAAGGTTACACAGTAAAGAGCAATCTTTATACCGCTCGGCGGGTACATTGTCAGCGCTATCTATCCTCCAAATTTTTCTGGCTTTCCGACCCAGCTTTTGAGAGTGGGCGCAGAAGGCGGACCCAGTTTCACAGTGTGCGCGGTATTAGTTCCCCCAGGGAAAAACCAGTTGAGCCAACTCCCTCCCTGAAACTAAGAACGAGGCCTTGTGCGACTGCTAGTCTGGCCGCTTACCCACGAAGTGTAGGTCGGGCGCTCGGCGCGACGAGTATACATCGATCACTAGACAGCTCCGATGCGCTGAAAGCTTTGGTAGCAGTCGCTTCATTATCCCGCCTCTGCTGGCTTGGGCTGGACCGTTCGCATGGACGAACGACCTAAGCACTTGCATTTCGCTCTGTACTTTGCCCACCGGTAAGCCTTAGGAGAACCCTTTTTCCTTAATATGGCTGATGATTGTACTGGTGGTGGTGGGGGTGATTACGAAGTCCTGCGCAAAAGCTGCCGTAAAACTAAGCCGACCGTATTACGAAAGTGACCGGCGCTTGTAGGCGTCTATGTTCAGGCCAGAGATGTGCTGGCCTCACGGGCTTCACGCAAGTACAAGATGCTAAAAAAAAGGCACGTTCGTACGCGCGGCTGGAATAAAACCAAGAGGGTGTCGGATATGAGTGTTGTGTCGCGCAGGGTTAACCCGTAGCGTTCGGCTGTTCCTCTAATTACAAATGGGATTGCACCTGCGATACAATACTGATGCGGGAGAGGCTGTATTTCTTATTCATTCAAAACGCATAAAACTACAATCTGCCCCAGTAGTAATGTGGGCTGGGCACTATTTTTCTTATTTGTTTTATAGCCCACCCTAACCAATGTCCCTGTGAGTCCATTATACTGAGTGGCTCAGTGGCTCTAATTTTTTTTTTCTTCCCCACCATAGCACTTGTCATGTAGTGGTGGAACAGGAAGAGGCTACCTAGCCTCTTTACTATCCTCAATCTGCATTCCATCTCTGGGTCACCAGCTTGCATTTACGGAAGCCGTTCCGATCCATCGCGGTCGCCACGCCTTGCAAGAATCGCAGGTCTGAGGGCCGGTCCCTATACGTACAAAGGCGTCGCCGCTAGGTCCATGTTCAGTTTAGTTCATCTTCATTTTCAGCATTTCACGATGTTGACAGACTCCTTGACAAAAAGCTATGAGGACAGCTTGAAGAGGTCAGGGAGCCGGCCACACGTAACGGTGACAGCAGTACTGAAATTTCTAACATGCATCTGCTGCTAATCAGAGAATGTAGACCTTTTCACTACATGTTTACGAAAATAAGAGATGAGACAAAAGTAATAAATCTATGAATGCATTATGCAAAGACTACCGTCTCTATACGCACAATAATAGAACTAAATGCATGATTGGACACATGAATGACACAAAAGCTACATTTTCAGGTTAATTACACGCTGCACTATTGCATGATAAAACCGCAACACTGGTCACTCTAGAAACATTGAGCACAAAACTTCACGTGTTAATGCAACATGACATTGGCACTTTATAGATTAAGGACTGCGAAGGTAATTTGTTCGGTGGTGCGGAACCATCTATTTTTCAGTGGAACACGTTTTAGAAATTCTGGAATGCAGTGTTGCGCCTGATAGGGCTATAAGAATTGCTGATATTTTTCAGTAGCAAAGTTCAAGTGGTAGAGAAGGCGGTAACCATAAAGAGACTTGGTATTGATAAATTGGTGGTGATTAAATTTCTCCCTCAAAGGATGTAAGTACGGAACATTGTTCACGAAACGAATGGATTTTTTCTTTCCTGACGCAAAAGTGTACTTATTTTTTTTTAGTACTTGTCCCCCACATCCTTGTAGCCTAATAGGAATCGGAAAATGCGGAATCCTAAATATGGCACCTACTGCAGGGAATAGTTTTTGGCTATGTGTTCAACATGTAGCTCCCCAGTAGTGGCTCTTCAGGCTCTGCCTGGGAGCCACTTCCGACGAAAATGACTCACTGCGACAACATGCGCGCAGCATATCATGCAGGTCAGGTCAAACGAAAAAAAAAACGAAGTTGGCGGCGAGCACGTCGGCTACAGTGTGTCCTGATAATTTAGCCTTTGAAACTCGTATGTGCTTGCAGTACATTAGTATTATCAGCAGCATTAGACAGCTAAGTAATGCGATTAAGAAATCGCAATTCTGTGCACAACACCGCCGCTACTTCTCAGTCGCACGGCGCTTCTTATCTAAGCTATAGCCGCTTCGGGCGCAAGGTCCAGATTGTGGACGTGATCTGAACAATGTCAAATGCTAGGATACAACGCCTCAGTGTCCACAAATTTGGACCCAGTAAATTATACGAAATCTGAAAAGCTTGCATAGAACCATTTGAACCCTGCCATGTGAAATCAAAGCAGAACATTGTTTTTCAATACGGACGCCTCACTGTTTTACATTAGTTCTGGCATGACTCCGGGGAGTGTGTGTTTTCGTTTCCTTCTTTTGCAAGCACGAGCATTTTGAAATGCCTACGCTGTGTATATATGCTGACATAACTCCTTATGACAAGAATAAGTCCGGAGAAGTGAAACTAGGACCGTGAAATCAGTGTTGTGGCATAATGTGGACAGCTAATTACGCTTCTGTCGCGCCATATTTGAGTATCCGTCTGAAATTGCATAATTCATGATCCTGAAGTACGCGCATTTTTTTCTAAGCAATGCTCCTTACAAAATCTCCAGATTTGAAAATTTTCCTTCCACTTGACAATAACTGGCGACCGAAGGTGGAATGTTCACCCCTTCTGCGTAAAGACGACAAAGTTATTGTAAAGTAGTGTCACTCCTTTTACATGAGCGCGTTTGTATCCGTTACGCACCCTGGCCAATCCCCCGCCGTGGGTATGTGCCATTAAGCCTGAGGACATCATCATCATCATTAGTGGCACAGGATAGGAAACAGACCAGCGAAGGTAATCGTTGCCAATTTCAACATTGACAAGAGGCGACGCCATGAAACATATATACGTAGCGAACTTTGAGCCACTCGATGGAAGTGTCCTAACACGCTGTGCTTCCACGCGAGCACGAGTTGCGCATCCGCTGCCGTGTTTTGAACGCGAATACTGAGCTCGACTGGCGCTTAACTCCCGTGGACAAACACGTCCCTCACATATTAAAAGACTGCCCAGTCGGCATCGCCAACTTACGTGAGCAAGGATGGCTTCAACGTCTTGCGAACTGTGTTCTCTGTACACGAGTCAGTGTCAAAGTGACTAGCCATGTAATGACGTATTTTCATGTTAGTTGTAGTTATGAAAGACTCGATATGTTCGGTAAAGTTAATGAGGCAAAAAAAAGCGCTGAGGAAAGGGAATCGGTACATGCACACTGACCAAAGACGGTAATAAGTGATAAAAATTCAGGAGAAATTATTACATTCACAAAGTTCGCGTTCGTGTTGAATCACCGGCAGGGACGGTCAACCACATCGTTAATGAACTTTGAAAACCTCAAAGAAAGCATGGGCTTACGCGTACCTCAGCCCTGCTGTAGACCGTATGTTTAAAGAGCACACGAGTGCAAAACAGGGCGTAAGTGCGCTGATAACGCCTAACTTCTGCGGATTCTCTCACTGCTAGCAGTTGCACAGGGGATTGGTTGGTTGATTGGAAAACGTTTATTATCGGCTTGAGTAACAAGTGTATTAGTTGATCTTGCTAGGTGGCCGTCATTAGAGACTGGCGGCAAGTAAAATTAACCAAGGTATGAGGACACCGGTACTTTTTAACCCGCATTTATGGTTTCCATTTCGATCAAAGGTCTTGTACTTGGGATGAGAATCTGGTTTAAAATGTTTATTAGATCTCATGGTGCCAGAGAGGCGTTGCGTCACTAAACTCTCCTTTGGTCTGTGCTGCCTGGACTGGACACTGAGCTTCTAAGGTTCTTGTGCGCCGAAAAGTTCACACCCGATTTGAATAAGTGCGGCCAGCCAAACACTTCCAGCCCAGAAACAATGGGCAGTAACGCCAGCCAGGCTTCGTGCGAGTCCCGCAACTGGAGCTATGAGCTCATCCGCGTACCAAGTGGCGATGGGTATTAAATAATACATAACTAAGCAATCATTTCCAATTAAAAGTGACAACACTATAACCGCGTTGTTATTGTGGAGACACTATCACCAAAATTGTTTCAGCACCGTTAACGCCAGTCTTTGAAGATGCATGGTAGTCACGGATGTCGTATGACGAATTCGTTTAGCTCCCACGCATATGTGCAGGTGTTCGCAAAGCATGCATGTGGAAGCACAGGAATGAGACCAGGCGGGGCTCATTTTGTCCCTCATTCGTGAGAGCGAACTGGAGCCCCAGGAAACAGGGCCTGCGCTTCTGTTACGAGCTGTCGTCGTGTCATCAATCGCGAATGTATTTCTCAGCAAACTGATCTTCTACATCTAGAGGACAGTGGTAATAAATCTCATTGCTGAAGCACATTGTTCTCCTGTCATAAAATAACTTTAGGACCGAGTACCGAAGTTCAGAAGGCATCCACAAGAAAAACGCTATTATTAGCCGTTTCGTGGCAACACTGCTCGCTGAATGTTACGATAACCAACGAGTTCCTTATACGGATATCAGTAACTGCACGAGTAACACACGCTTCGAAGTTGCGCGACTCAGTGTCTGGTGCCCTTTGTCACACCTTTATGAAGTGGCCTTTCAGCTTTCATTTTCTACGCGAAGGGAGGAACACATCGGTTCGCAGTAGCACATGTATCGCACGCTTCAGCGTACGAGGCATCTGCTACCTGCAAGACTGGTGCACTTCATTTCTGATAGTCGTCAAGTACTTGCTTCACCTGACGACAAGACACATCGCGTTCTCCATGATACACAACATGCACCGCAACCCATCTCACCATGGCATAGTGGCAGATCACGATGGTGCCTGACTTGAGGTCAGCGAACCCGCTGCAGCTGGTCATAGACATCATAGCTCGATGTCGTCCAACGCCGCCGCCAAAGCACCAGTCCGCGAATCCCGGTCAGCCAAGAGTCGCACACACTACCACACCGACGAGGAAGCTATAGCCACATGGTCGGTGCCGCACGCGTAGTACAGCGACGAAAGAAGCTAAGGCACTGGCTCGTGTTTCCCAGGCGCTGGACCCTGGCGTTCAAACCCAATCAGTCAGGCAGACATGTCCCGGCGAACAAGAGCAAGCTATCTGGATGGCCCGCGGGACTCCCAGGCGTGCGCGCGCGGGAGGCAGTAAGTCGGTTGAGGACGACCGCGGCACGTGTGCGGCCGATGGAGCGTCGACGCGGCGACTGGACGACCGGACAGCGCGGTTCAGCGGCGCTGCAGAAATAGTGAGCGGCTCGCGGTGCGTACGCGGCATGCACGCGGCGCACAGGGTGGAAGACAGCTCAGCCGGCCACGACGCTCGCGCGCAGTCCAATATCTGGTCAATTGCGGCAAGAACGGCGACGGTTGGCACGCGTATCGAGGCACAAATCGGGGGGACCTAGTTTTCGGCGGCGGCGGTGCGCTAACGGAAGTCGGTCTCTCGGCCGCCAGCCATGTTGCGGAGAGGGAGAGGGAAGAAGAGGAAAAATAGAAGCGCACCAAGGAGCGCGCGCACTAGAGAGGGCGGACGAAGAAGAAGAAACAGAAGACGCCGAAGAGCGGCGGCCTTTCCTCCTCTTCCTCGCGACCGCCTGGATGCTGCTCGCGGCATGCGTCCAGGCGAGCGCGCGAGTCGTCGAACGTGTAAGGGAGGGCCCACGTGACCTTTTTGTCTGGCAATGGCGGCGTGGAAAGAAGCGCGGTGCGCAACACCTGTTGCCTCTCCGCTCTTGACCGGCGCTAAGCGAGGGTGCTCTGTAGAACGGGAGATTCCTTCCTTTGTGCTGCCGGCTCTTGCAAAGCCTGCCGCATATTAGTCGCTGCTGCTCCCGCTGCTGCTGCCGCAGAGGAGAGGACGTCCCCCACTCCCCCCCCCCCCCCCCCCCTCCATCTATTCCTGCTCTAGTGATGCGGGAAAGCACCGCCGGGCTGCGGTGACCTAGTGAAGATTGGCGGATGAGCGAAAAATGAGGGACCAGCGAAGTTCCCCGCACCAAAGCGTTGCGGGCGATGCCACTGCCCTCGAGGCTATAGCGGGCTGCAAAGTGAATGAGGTGCCGTCAATTAGGCGCGCGGTGCCGAGACCGCCTGCAGTTCGGCTGCGTGCGCTCTGCTCCGCGTCCGAGCGATTACCGCCTCAGCGCGATGTGTGCGTGACGAGCTAACCTCGCCTCGGTTCGGGCGCGGAGACTCGAATTCCTCTCGTGCTGAGCGTCTGCTCTCGAGCCATATATCGTGTGCCATTAGGGCCGGGCACCAGACTTCGACTAGACGACGCCAGCGCATGCGTTGAGCTCGGCTCGGGGGTGGGGGGGTAGGGGGGGGGGGGGGGGGGGGGCGTTTGCAGCGGTCGTCACTGCCACCATCATTATCATCAATAACGAGGGCGATATTGCTCGCCATGACCGCCGATGACAAATGTTCAGCAGAGCGAAAGAGAGAGAGAGGAAGAACTCACTACAACTCCAAATCACTGGGATTGAAAGAGGGCCATTTTTTATCCGGAACCTGTAACTATTAGGGCCCGCACCAGGCGCTAAGACGGGGAGTAAACAGGCTTCTTTGGGACAAAGAACTTATACATTGGTCCACTACCACAGAGCTGAAATAAACTTGCGGCGGGACACAGCTAAGCATGCTTCTTTTTGTTATATACGTCGTGAGCTTCCCGTGGACTTTTGCAGCTAAAGAAATTGTGACAGAATTTTTGCATCATCTTGTGACCATGAGTCGCAAGATGATGCAGCGCTGCATACATCATTCCCTGCATTACCTACGAAGGCGTTTGCCAACTCTCAGGGGACCGTTCTCTTGAAATGTAACGAATTGTTATGTGAAGTTATGCCCATCGACCTCATTGGTTTATGGTTTATGGGAGTTTAATGTCCCAAAGCGACTCAGGCAATGAGAGAAGCCGTAGTGAAGGGCGCCGGAAATTTCGACCAACTGGGGATCTTCAACTTGAACTGACATCGCACAGTACACGGGCCTCTAGAATTTCGCCTCCATAGAAATTCGACCGCCGCGGCCGGGATCGAAGCCGCATCTTTCGGGTCAGCAGTCCAGCACCATAACCACTGAGCCACCGCGGCGGCTCTACACCAGAGAAGTGATATGGTATCAGTCAGGAAGGGTATAAAGGCGGCAAAATCTGGTGCTATTCGCTGCATGTTTGCGGGAGCCAGGTATGACAGCCCTCTCGGATCCTATATGCCAAGCAGGTTGCTTCGCAGAAACGGTTCAGGGTTTACAGTGTCCTGCGGAAAGTCAATAGCTTGGAAAATGTATGGAGCAAGGAAGAAGGTGTAACAATGCATTAAGCAGAATCATATACTTTCGCGAAGCATCCCGGTTCAGAGTTTTAAGGGATCCCATCTGGCGAGGACGAAGCGCTATCGAGCATGAAGCATCCCAGGGCGTCCATGGACTTATCCCTGCCGTGACCGTTTACTTCATGCGATATTGATAAACCCACAGCTTACCGGCAGGTGAGTTAGAAATAATTTAATTATCCATTTGAATATTGCAGCTGTGTACGCTTAGCCACCGCGCTTTTAGCCGAAGTATTGTTAGCGGTTTGAATTGGGACATGCTGTACGCATTATGGACCGCCTGTCAACCAGATGCTTAGTCCATGATTCCCTGTTCACCCCCTATACTTTCCCGGTTCCCTTCACTGACATTTATGTACGGCAGCAGCCATGCGCAATCACGACGAGGTCTGAGACACTACATGTTTCGTCAGTGGTGTAAATGCGTTGACAGCTCACTGTTTCGGGTGACAGAGCACTTTTTACCTTAGCGATCTCCGACAGAAGAAAGAGCAGCAAGTAAAGAATGTCCCATCGGCATAATGCAAGCTTCCTTGGCGAAGGACGAGGCACAATTAATTTCGTGATAAAAGCATGTAATTAACTTTGCAAAAATAGTCCTAACAGGGTCCAATAAGTTCCGCACATAGCTCAATCAGAATTTTTTTTTTACAGGGAAGCGCTTGCCGTGCCACTCCCGCTTAATATTGTTATCATTATTGCTGTTGTTATTCATAACGTTAATCTTTGTTGTGACTCAATAGCGCAGGGTAAGCATGGACAATAGAAATAACAAGTGTCGTCCGTTCGCATCCAGACACACCAAAAAAAATTTTAGGGACAATGAATTGCATTGATGCGCAGGAAATGAGACAGCGTCAGCTTTCTTTAGCCAATCTATTCCAGTTCAGAGTTGATTCTAATTCCGACTACGCAACTATTCAACTACGCAAAACGTGCCACATTCATAGATTGTGACGAGTCCTCATCCCACTACCTGCGCAGTGGTGCGGCGGTTAAGCGATGCACTACTTCAGTGGCAAGTGGCTGTTTCCAGCACCGCCACCGGTGGGGCCTGTGAACCCATTTTGCTCTTCCCCAGCTATATTAGAAGGAATAGCTCCGGCAAGCCTCATTTTTGCAGGTAGCCCTTTGGGAGGCTGCATATTTTGCACGTAGCCCTGTTGTTGTGTGAGTCTTGTTCTTAGGTACTTTCATTCTTGCTGAGTCATTATTCTCCCGCCGAGAATGGAAGGGGAAGAGGGGCAGAATGAGAGGGAGACGGTTCACATTTGGCAGATGGAGAGAGGCAAATCCCCCTGAACACAACCTAGCAGGTGGATGCTACAAACAGACGGAACGTCATTTTTTCTTCTTCCAAGTTTCCTAGAACACCAATTACGCGTGCCATCAGGAAACAGCTCTCATCTTCACCAACATTATGCACGCACCAAAGAGACTAACATTTTTTTTTTCCTTACCATGCAGCGTTTCGGGCCAGCAGCTTCATTTCTCTCCAGAAAGAAGACAAAGCATTTACCAATAATAAATAATTCCGTAAAAGTTCCGCCTTATCTGCACAACTGTCAGAGCACTCCGTTCGTTTCTCCTTCGTACGCTATGACTCAAGCAAGTTCGACAAAGTAGGAACTGGCACGATCTGTACGCGCAAGGGCGACTTCCCATTTGCATAGGTGTTTTGACACTCAGCTCCGTGCGTCGCACCACACGTCCAAAGAATACATAACCAGTATCTCCTGCTCATTCCTTCTTATGAGCTCTAAGCTCTTCTGTCCGCTCCACTGCATGAAACTGTTCGACTCTTCCAACTTACCACCATTTCACCCGCTCTCTCTGACTGTCGCTCTCTGCAACAGACCTTCAGGGACTCTAGCATGCGACGCCAACCAGGAGAGCATAACAGACTCACTCGACTTTCAAATTTGATTAATTACACTACCTTTTAGTTCCTTGAAAACAAGCAGCGGCAAAAAAAAAAATGTATCAAGCGACTAATGAGGAGTCCTATTTCGGCGCTCCTTTTATCTCATCTCGGTTGATTGCCCCGCATCGGGTTCAGTGAGCAGTGCTGGCTATTCACGCAGCGGCGCAGACGCTGCCACGTGCGCTCAACGCTTAGCGTCTTTTTTGTTTGCTTTTCTCCCTGCCTGCTTCCATTCCGTCCTTCTTTCGCATTCTGTCCATTAGTGCGCGAAAATTACGTTTCTTCATCCCAGCTGCTACACTACGCGGTTATACTGTATGTCCGACCCCATTGCTACTCCTCCTCCTCCGTAGAGCTGCCCTCTCCCCCCGCGCACATTTTCGTGCACAGAACGGACAGAGCGAGACACGACGGAAGATCGCAAATGAGAGAGCTCAGATTCATGTCAGCGCTGTCGCCTATAGCTCCAGGCCTTCGGAGATGTCTTCGCCAATTACATCTTGGTTAGCGTGACAAATGACCGCCAGCCTGAACAAACTACATTGGCCTCGCGGGCGTAAGGTACGTCTATTCCTCAATACCGGCGTCCTCTTCCACAATCTCCGCGAAAACATCTTTGCAACGCCGCTTCCAAACCACGT